>NW_025422126.1:6000000-6647500 GCF_011764305.1 Mustela putorius furo
CTGTCCCTATCTCTATCCCTATGTGTGCGAGCAAGCACATGCACAAACACACAGAGGAAGGCACACACAAATACAGAGCGCATGTTCACAGGCAGCCCGGGCAAATACACACGGACGCACAAACACAGGCTCGTGGAGGTGTAGACAGGCCCACAGATGCAGCATCCTGGAAGCAGCATGGACTTGGGCTTCTGCTTCCCCCATGGGCACCATGGGTGCCAAGAGTCAAGGTTGGCTTGGCTGGGGCTCAGGGCTGGCTCTCACCTCTGCACACCAGGGGCCTGGGGCAGAGGGCGGCGGCAATAGCTCATAGTTCTGCAGCTTCTGCCCTTCTTTCCCCCTCAGTTTCCATAACCTCTTCCTCTAGGAAGCCCTCCCTTTCAGTGCTAGGTGGGGAGTTGGCCCCCAGAGGAGCTCCTGCTCAGATCCCACCCCGATCTTTCCCTTGGGCCCCCTCTCCCATGTAAGGGAAGGGCTGGCCCAGCTTGGTCACAGCTCAGAGCTTTTAGGATCAAGACTAAGTCCCCTTCCCCAGCCCTGGTCCTGCCTTGCCTCCCCATGGTGGCCCACATGCCCCACCGAGTAATCCTTGGCTGTTCCCTTCCCCAGAGTCAGCACCAACATCAGAGGCAGAAGCCAGCCTTGGCAAGTCCATCTGATTGTCAGGACAGAAGGGTCTGGGGGGCTGCTGGGGGGCTGCTCCTTTACAGGTGAGAGACAGGTGAATTTCCCAGGACCACATGACTGCTAAGCCCTTCTTCTCTTTCACTGAAATCCTGTGCCCAGCCACGGCCATGGAGAATGGATGGGAGGAGGCTGCAGGAGCAGAGCAGGGGCTGGAGGGGCTCGCAGGGAGGAACCCAGGCCTACAGAGCTCTTATTCCTGCTGAACAGAATCAGAGGCACCCTGAGTGCGGCAGCCACATGGAGCATCTGGGGCTGGCTCCTTCACTAACTTGCCGTGGGATGTGGAGCAAGTCCCCAGGCCTCAGTTTCCCCATCTGTGATGTGAGTGGGAGGAGGACACCACAACCTTCAGGATCTGTTCCACTCAGACCCTGCAAGTCTACAGAGTAGGAAGGGGTGCTGGAAGGAGAGGCCAGGAGAGGTGCAGGGCTGAGGCCACTGGGTGTTCTCTGGCCCTACCGGCTTCCTTAGGGTTAGCTTCTAGGTTCCCCCAGACCCCTCTGCCAAGGCAGGCACACTCCCACCCTTTCATCTCCCCTTGCAGCAGAGGAAAACTGCAAAGTATCCAATATACCAGAAGGGGAGAAAAAGGCAAGTGAGGGTGGGTACGTATATCACATGCAAAATGGATGCAAATGCTCTGGGCAAACACCTGGGCATGCGCCCCAACATCCCTGTCCTCTCCCTGTACCCCCTAAGCCCAGCACCTTCCCAAATCCTGCTGACTACACCTCAGAAGTGGCTCCCTCATTAGCCAGGCCCCTTCTCCAGCCTTTCATATCTCTGCCTGAGAAACAGCCAAGAACCCCTTGGGAGAAGCCCTACATGCAAAGCTTTTCTCACCTTCCCAGCCCCCCCACCTCATCTCAGGGGAGTCCCAGCCACCTGGAGCTAACTCCCTGCCCCAGGAACACCACACTCCACACCGTTACACAGCTATCTCCCTCTGTGCATCAAACTCCTGTAGATCCCTCAATACCCAAGTGGGAAATGCTGCAGTTCAGTGAACTGGCTTCTGTATTGGGCATCAGGTCTTAAAGTCAGCACTCCATGAGTAAATTGCATATGGTTAAAATCACCCTTGATTATCTATAGCTATCACTTATTTACAATGCCTAGTCACTGTTCTAGATGGCTCCTATGTTTTGACTCACCTAACTCTCACAACCATGGCAGACTGTATTTTCAGAGACATCTGCAGCAGTATCTGTCATCCCACATGCTCTTTCTACAATGTTCCCAGGGAAAGGTAGGGTCTATGCTACCCCCACTTCAATCTGGGCGGGGAGTTTGGACTAATGGCTGAAGATACACCATGAGGCTCCCCAGGCCAGCTCATCGAATGTGATGCAGCTTCTGCCACCCTCACCGGGATACTTCTGCTGGAGCGCTGGGCCGCTGTGGGGACTACCTGACAGCTCCGAGGCTGCTATTTCATGGGGAAGCCCACGTGAGCCCACAGCTAGGAACAGAGCCCTGCGACGAGAGGCCCAGCCAACCACTGCTGCCCCAGCTCCTCGCTGCCCTAGTTGCCATCTGACTATATTGGTGCCAGAAACCCTCAGCTGAGCCCACCTTAAGATTCCTGACCTATACATGCTGAGATAACAAAATGGTTGTTCTTTTATAAAGTCACAAAATTTTGAGGTGGTTTTGATTTGTAATAATAGTAACCGGAACATCACTATCCCTGCTTTAGGGAATTAGAATTTGAGGCACAGAGAGGCTAAGCAGTTTGGCAAAGATCACAGAGCTGGTAATGGTCAGGGTCCAGATTTGAACCCAGGCAGTTCAGCCCCAGAAAGCACGATATTCACTGCTATGCCATACTAACTGCCTTCAAGGTCTGCTTGGTACCCCGGCAGGCCTCAGGGAGCTGCTGCTGAATAAATGACCGAGTGAAGGAGTAAGCAAATGAACAGGTGAGTGAAATCAGAGTGTGAGCTCCCAGGTGCAAGGCAGGACCTCAGGCAAGCCTGAGCCATGCGCAGGAATCAGACACGAGCCTCTCATCGCTGGGGCAGCACTGCCGTCTGCAGCCCTGGGAGAAGGTGGCCATCAGAGGAGCCTGGCAGATGCGACCTGCCTCAGGCCCCACACAGAGGAGCCTGAGATGCTCATCTCCCTGCTCCCGGTCTTCCCCAGCCCTGCATGCTGCAGGATTATATATGGGCCCCTGGAGAGCCAGGCCTACCTGGAGCCCGGCTACCGCAGCAGGAAGTTCCCTGAGCGGGAAGGGTGGAGACAGTGTAATCCTGGCATGGCTACTGACCCACTGTGTGAACTTGGGTGAGTCTCTGTCCCTCTCTGGGCCCGGGGAGAGGGACAGCTGCTCATTCACCAAATTCTGAGCTGGCCTTGTGGAGGAGGGTTAAGGTGAGTTTGGGTATGTGGGTCCCCAAAATACCAAAAGGGAATCCATCCAGAGATGGAAAGTGCATAATGAGGATGAATACCACCCCAACTGGGAACCTGCTTTGCTGGGCATTTTTACATGCACGATTTCTAATCCTTGCAACCCCACCAGGCTCAGCAGTAAGTGACAAAGGACTGAGACTCACAGCTCAAACGATGCCAGAAGACAGGGTTCGAACCAGGCCCATTCACCTTCAAAACTCCCACTCTTCACAATCCAAGTGTTCAGGAACAGACAAACGGATAAACATGTGGTATGCACCTATGGCAATATATTATTCAGCCATGAAAAAGGAAGGAAATCTTGTCACACACTACAACCTGGACAGATCATGAGGACATTATACCAAGTGAAATAAGCCAGTCACAAAAAGATGAATACAGTAGGATTCCACAGATACGAAGCACCTAGAATAGTCAGATTCATAATGGAATGGAGGTTGCCAGGGGCTGGAAGATGGGGGAAATGGGTGTTGTAGTTTAGTGGGTTTTTTTTTTAAGGATTTTATTCTATTTATTTGAGAGAGAGAGAGAGAGAGAGCATGAGCAGGGTGAGGGGCAGAAGGAGAGGGAGAAGCAGACTCCCCACTAAGCAGGGAACCCAATGCAGGGCTGGATCCCAGGACCCTGGGATCATGACCTGAGCCGAAGGCAGATGCTTAATGACTGAGCCAGCTGGATGCCCTGGGTATTTCAGTTTTGTCAGCCGAAAACTTCTGGAGATATGTTGTGCAATAATGTGAATAAAGTTAACACTACTGAATGATACACTTAAAAATGATTAAGTTGCGGGATACCTGGGTGGCTCAGTCAGTTAAGCATCTGCCTTCAGCTCAGGTCATGATCCCAGGGTCCTGGGATCAAGTACCACATTGGGCTCCTTGCTTAGCAGGGAGTCTGCTTCTCCCTCTGCCTGCCATTCCCCTGCTTGTGCTTGCTCTCTCTCTCTCTGAAAAATAAATAATATCAGTAGAAAAAATTATAAAGATGGTAAATTTTAAGTTATATGTTTTTTTACCACAGCTTAAAAAAATTCCCACTCTCAGGGTAGAGAGGGAGGTTATAAGGGCAGTTAGGGAAGGGAGTCCAGGCAGGCTTCACAGAAGAGGGGGCTTTGAGTTAGACAAGGTTTGGGCAAACACAGATGGGACTGGGGGATTATAGGCTTGCAGCACTGGCCCCTGCCTTCCTCCCTCCTTCCCTCCCTCCTAGGATCAGGCTAACTCTATCCCCCGTTCCACTCTAGCCCTTCAGCCCAAGGGAAGCAACATTGGAAGAAAGAAGGGATTTCTTAAACACCTACTATGTGTTCCCACCACATTTACTTCATGACCTCAGCCCAGCCTCTATTCTCCTGGGACTCAGGCTTCCCACCTGTATAACCAGAGCATGACCTAAGACTCCTTCCAGTTTTCATACTGGGAGTAATCACTAAGGGGTAAGGGAGCTGGGAGGTGCCAGGGCCCTGCAGAGAATGGGGGACCCGGACACTCACTGTTCAAAACACCAGGAATATGGAGCTATGGCCTCATGACCCTGCCCCAAGCAGCTTCAGTCCACTTCCCAGAAGGGGAGCCTGAGATGCACAGGATTTGGTTTCGTTCCAACTCAACAAATAGGTGCCTACATCTATTCTGTTGTCCTCCCCATCCAGTCCTGGGGTAACGTAAAGTAAAGCACAAGTCATTGCTCTGAGATGAAGTCCTCCCTGCCCAGGGCTCTTTCCAGGAACCAGGACTCTCACATTTTCCCCAACTCATGAGGAAGGACACATCTTGGTTCTGATCTCAGCTCTGCCAAGTAGTAACTGGGTCTTGGTGTCCTCGTGCACATGGTGGGCATGAGGACACCTTCCCGCAGTGCCCCTGTGAGGGTTAGATGAGCCAAGGACCCCAGTGTGGAGCCCAGGTTCTGGCATACAGTAGGCCCTCAATAAATGACCGCCGTCATCAGCTCTCCTTGAAGACAAAGCCATTTTCATCGATCCGTTTGTTCCTCTCAGAGGCCAGCTTGTTTGTTTGAACACATCTCAGAGAGATTTTCCCCCAGGAACCCTGGGTAATGCTCCCCAGCCAGCCCCAGGGACGAGAAGGGAGGAGCAGTGAGCCTTACTTATGGAAAAAAAATAAAATCATCCTCACGTGGAAACATGAGAGAAGTCCTGAGGAAGCCTGTGGTAGCCCAAGCACCCTTCACCCACCCTCTCCCTCCTCCACCCGGGAGGACCCACAATGGCCCCAGATCCTGCTTAATAAAGCCCTGTGGGCCAGGCTAGGAGGACTGAGATGATCCGGCTGCTGCTTAATTCACACAAAGCCTTCTATTCTTAGCTGAGCAGGGGCCTAGTGCCTTGCCAGCTGCCAGCAGTGCGGCTAGCCCTGGGATGCTGGCCTGGGGGTCAGCCGTGACCATGAGGTAGCCAGCAGTCCCTGACCCGGCCAGAGCCTGAGACCAAGGGAGGGCTGCAGAGCATAGCCATGACACCAGGAAGGAAGCAGAGGCTGGGTTCTCTGCCCCAAGCCGCTGGCCAGCACCTGGGGCCACCTTCCTGCAGAAAGCCCCCAAGCACCCACTATGTGTCCATTGTGTTTTTTTCCCAGTAGAGTTTTACCGATCATTTCTCACATGAATCTCCCCATTCAAGAGAGTTAGGTGCCCATTCCCCTCCTTCCATGGGGATGGGGAGACTAGGGACTCACCCTGGGCCACTGGCAACATGCCGAGTCATGCCTCACACCCTGGGTGACCTGGCCACAGAGGCTTGCCTGGTCCCAGAAGGAAGTTCCCCAACACCTGGCAACTTAGAAGCGCCTCTGCTGGGGTCATAGGTTTGAGAACACATCTAAGCTGTGCTGACCTTTCCAAGGATATTTAAAGAAATGTTCTCTCTCCAGCTTAAACACCACATCGACTAAAAATCCGATTTCTTTGCTCTGGGCCATAATTAGATCCTCCCTGTGAATTGGTGGCCTACTATGTGCCCAGTACCTTACTGAATGTCCCACCTGCTGGGGCCTTTCATCTGACCTTACAGTAGCCTTGTGAGGCTGGCCTTGTCATCAGCATTTTCCAGCTGAGCCTGCATCACATATCCAAGGTTGCAGAGGCACTGGATAGAGCTGGACAGGAACTGGGGTGTGTCAGGCCTTTTTAGGATGAGGGACAATTGATGCTTATGTTTCCTGGCTCTTCTTTCAATAAACTGCTTAAAATGACTTTCCTGTTCCATTATATCCTTCTGCCTGCCTGTTCCTGCTCCCCTGCCCCCACGCCAACCTAAGAGGAGGGAGCGTCTGTGACACCCCTGGTTGCTGGCTGAGTCCAGCTGTCTCTGGAGACCCCAGCCCTACTTGAGCCAGGACACCATCTGGGAGCCTCTCAGGAACCAGGGCATTGAGAAGGCCCCTCAAAACGCTGAGGGAAGGGAAGCTGGGCACAGCCCACTCCTCTCCCCCTGTGCCTCCTCACGGGCAGAGTGGCTTTGACCGAGCACTCTGTGACAAGCTGCAGGCTGCTCCCAGAGTGGGCACCTAGCCCCCAGAAATAAAGTAGCATCCACATCAGAGATCAGAACCACCTTGACTGACATCTCCTGGTACCCTCTGGGAAGTGGAAGGGGGGATGACTGTGTCCTTCTGCCCATGGACCCCAACCACTCCCCTCCCCCTCACCTACCCAGGGACACAGGCCAGAGTCTCCTGTAGGACCTGTGGGACCCAGCCTCCTGAATAGGACAGCTGAGCTGGGGAGAAGGACTTCCTTATGTGTGCTCCCCATCCTTCCCCGGGGCTCAGGACCCAACACTCTGCAGACCTCTGGGAGACAGCCGGACAGGGGACTGTATCTGGTCCAGGGCCTAGCACACAGGAAGGGCAGGGCTGTCTCTCCTGTTGGAATGCATGCCAGAAAAGGAGTGCAAACACAGCCCAGGCCTGCATGTGCTGCTTGTACATAATTCATGGGCTCCTATCGCTTTGGCCTGGATAAAATGTACTCAGCAGGAGAAACCGCATGGTAAATAGTAAGCAGGTACGGGTGGGGTGGGGAGGCTTCCAGAAAGAAGTGAGTGGGCCAGAGGCCCTGGGGGATCATGGAAATAGGACAAATACATGTTATTGACAAAATGGTTTATACTTATGTGGGGTAAGTGAGTTTACTATGCATTTCCATAAACTTTATCTCATGGAATCTTCAGAAAAGGCCAGAATGGGAATTACAACTTTCCCATTTTACAGATGAGGAAACAGGCTCAGAGGTTAAGTAACTTAGCCATTTTTCCAAAGAGGGAAGGAGGAGAATTTCCTACCCTGCACCAAACTGCTTCATGTGCACAACCCTCAACCCGGGGCTGGCTCAACTCCCCCTCCCCCCAGAGCACAGCCTGGGGTCTGAGAAGATCTAGTAGGGAGGGCACGAAGGCACTTTGTCCTGAGCCCACTGCCCAACTGCTGAAGGGGGAGAGAGGAGCGAATTCCACCAGGAGAGCCAGCCTGACCCCAGCCCCAGCAAATGGGCTGCCCCACACCCAGGGAGCCTCTGGCCTGTGCCCAACTGGGGCAGCCCAGTGGATCTCAGGGGGTGGGGAGAAACACTCTCGCCTTGCCCTGCACACACATCAAGAATTCCTGAGAGTCCTTCAGAGCTGGAGGGGAAGTGCTAGGTGACTTTGCCTGACATGAACATGAGTGACTCAAGGTCCAGAGAGGAGGACTTGTTCAAGGTTCCACAGCGGAAGGGTCCAGTCAGTCTGCAAACGGGGCACCGCCAGGTGCAGGGGACACTGGGATGAACATGACATGGTCTGGCCCTTCCAGATGCTTCCCCTCAGCTGGTGTTCAGACCCTCCTGATCTGCCCCGGGCAGCTTCTTCACCCCCATCTCCAGCAAACCCCCTTTTCTTCCTCTTCCCCCATCACCCTGGCTCCTTCCAGCTTCCTGAAGACGTACGTAACCCACTTGTTGCCACCTTTCTACCTTTGCTCAGGCTCTTGTCTTCCAAGAATGCTCTTCCCAGCTGGCTAGAGCCTGCCACCCTGACAACTCCCAGGATAACCTCTGTGCTTCTTTGCGGGGAGATCCCCCCACAGAACCCCCCTTGCCCCTCCCCAGCTCAATCCCAGGGGAAGTATTCCTCCCTCTTTCCTTCCCCCTTCTGGACCTCCCACACTCCTGCCCTCCCTGATGACCTCTGTGCCCTCTGCCCAGGGTAACTGCTCTTGGAAGCGGCTCCCTCATGCCCTTCAGAACCCAGGACTAAAGCCCAGATGAAGAAAGCGTCAACCCACACTCACCACAAAGACCCCTGAAAAACGAGAAGAATTACTTATTCCTTTTAGGGCTTGAATTTGGCTTTCTTTAAAAGCCCTTGGCGGGCATGGGGAAATGAAATGGAAGCTTCTTAGTCAGATTCATCTTGGCATTTCCAGATGCTGGCTCTGTGCCTGGCGCGCAGTAGATGTCTTGAGATACGTTTTGTGGAGGATGAAAGAATAAGAATGAGAGGGTCTCCACCTTGCACTTCCTCTCGCCCAAACTCTGCCGTTATTACTGATTCCTTCCTGGGGCTAAACCATGCTCCCTGTGATCCTCTGTCAAAATGCAAACAGCCTCGGGCAAGGAAGCTACTCTAGCTGGAGGCAAGATGGGAAAGCGAGGGTTTGTAGATCAGCGGTTCCCCAAGTGTCCCCTCCAGGCGATGAGTCCCAGAGTCTGCTCTGTGACAAAGGAGTTGCAGGCTGGGGAAGGCTGGCTGCCTACTGTACCGCCTATTGGGATCCCTAATTGACATCAACACATTTCAACCGATGTGATCCAGCATTTCCCGAATTTGTGCACACATGCGTCCTAGGACCCTGACCATCACAGGGAAGCAGGGCTCCTGAGAGCACAAGTGTGGCCTGGAGGATGTGTGCTGATCTACTGCAGAACAAGGTATGGGCACTACAGGGCACTCTTCTTCGCACTGGCCTTTTTACAGAGGCATGGGTCTGACCTAAGCCACCACCAACCATCTTTCGGGACAGAAGCAGAAAATGAAAGGGACATCATCCGGCTGACAAACGGAACACAGAGGAAAAGGAACAGGGGACGGGACAAGCTAGAGACCTGAGCTCCCCTTGCAATTCCATGCTCACTGCTGGCCACTGGGCGGGAGACCTCATCTTGCTGAGCTTTGCTTTAATCATGCACAAAATGGGGCGAATGCTATTCTCAGAGCTGTTGCAAAAACTCAGTGTGCTGATGCACGCAGAGGCAGGGTATAAACCGGAGGTCCTGTACCGGCACGTGTGAGGTACATCACTCTCACCCCGCATATACTGCCTGGAGGCTGTGGTCACGTCTGGACTGATTACAAGCCACTGCAGAAGTCCTTGATCAGGGAGGGAAGGTGGGAGGGTGGGTGGATGGATAGACGGATGGATGATTTCCTAGCAGGACCCAGAATGGGTCTATTTGAATAGGTATGAACACACAAATGAATGAACAAATCCAATAAATTCAATTGTCGCATCTCTTCGTCCCTGACTGGTAGAAATAGTAAATCAGAAAGGAAACACACATGCACATGCAAGAGGGAAGAAAGGTACTGGATAGCTGGAGGCTTGTCTGTGGGCAGCAGAAAGAAGGTCAGGGTGAGAAGAACCAGAAGCCTGCCAAGGCCGACAATCTCATGGAGCAGGTGCAGTAGCCCCGGCTGCTGGGTACAGGGGTTGGCGGGGCTTGGCGCTCCCAGCAACGCAGTCTGTGCCCCAGGCCCATCTCTGAGAGGTTAACCATGTCGGCATTGTGCATGGAAAGGAAGTGATCTATCCTTTTCACAAAGGTTTCCAACCCAAACTGTTAAAAAGGTTGTTTTTAAAGGGGATAAGGGAGCAGAAGGAAACTTTAGGGACACAAGCTTAGCCGCCTGGAAAAATACTTCTTACATTTTCCTACCAAGTTACCAACATGTTCGTGCACGGGAGAAACATCTTAAAAGTGCCTACTGCGTGCCAGGCAAGCACTGTTAGGTATGTGGGTGGGGGAGGGCAGACTAAGGGCCTCATCAGATAGCATCGTGCTGAAGACTGGATAAATGAGGTGTGAGGTCACTTGAAGACAGAAAGGGAAGAGCTGGAGGAAAAAGCCACAGACAGGAAGTCTGGAGGACCAAGCTAAATGACCTCGTGACCTCAGGCAAGTCACCTTCCTTCCCTGAGCCTCCATCTTCTCGTCTATAAAGTGGGGAGATACTAAAGACCATGAAAACTGTGATGTTGCCCCAGGCGCTGGGCCAGTGGTTACAGACGTGTTATCCTGCCCTGGCCAGCACAGCCAGCCAGACAGCTGTTGCTATTTGTTGCTGGGAATGATTGTCCCTTTCACAGATAAACAAACTGAGACTCAGCTGCTCACTCACTTGCTCGAGGGCACTCGAGTTGGTGGGAGCTGGAATTTAAGCCCCTGTTTGTCAGATTCCAGAGCTCACCTTCTCCGGACCTCCCGGAGGAGTCCCAGGCTGCCTCTCACTGATTGCTGAGGATTCGGTAACACCATGGATATCAAAGTGCTTTAAAAAACGTAAACTATTAGGTATCCCAAGCCAACAAGAAACAAATCTTGATTTCTCCATGAAACCAAATACTGAAGTTCACAGGGCATTCAGAATAGGCCGCAGCTCAGGACTCCTGGGCTCTTGACCCCTCTGCCTCCTCCATTCCTTGGCCAACTTTTTCCCAGATCCCCCATCCCAGACCAGAAACAGCCTTGTTCATGACCACCTGGCTCCCCTATGCTCTACCCGACCAAGGACCTAGAGGACTCAGAGTGGCCCAGGTGCCATGGGGGACGCCAGGGCAGAATTAGGAGTTCTGGGCACCCTCACCACTCCCCACAGAGAGGCTGTGGGGTCCAGGCCAGTCTTCTCATCTCTCTAAGCCTCGGGCTCTCCCCACAACATGAGGGGTTAAAGCAGACTTCATAAGGGAAAGATACTCTCCAAGGAGGGACTCAAGAAATGTGACTGACCTTTAGCTGAGTGAGTTTAGCTGGGTGGGTAGGAGGAGATCCAGGCTCTCAAAATCCTTGGTTTGAAGAGGAGGGTGCTACCCCACCCACCAGGAATCCCCCATCTAAACTTGAACTCCCTAGCTGCCCTTGCGAGCCCTGGTCTGAGAGTGGACTCAGCCTTTACCAGCACTAGCAGGACCCTAACCTGCTGGTTTCCCCAGGTGTCTGGGGCCCAGGTCGGGGGAGAGTTAAGAAAACAGTCTTTAGGCAGAACTGCATACATCTTCGCGGGTGAGAGTTGAACCCCAGGCACAGACATCCTCACCATGGCCCAGAGAGGTCGCTAACTGGCTCCAGGCCATACAGCAAGACAGGTCAAGTGGGCACCAGGATCCAGGTCTCTAGGCCCAGCTCAGTCCACCTCTGTGGAGCCCTCAGCAAGAGGGAGGAGGTTCCAGTTACAGCACAATGGCTCTGAGTCAAACACAAGAAAGAACTTCCTGAGGCGGCATTAAAAATGGACCGGGGGAGGGAGAGAAGCATGAGGAGGATTGTGGAGTTCCATCTAACATAAGAGGCCTGAGCTCACCCACTAGGGTCATTTCAGCAGTGAAACAGGCCTGCAAGGTAAGAGCTGCTGCCCTTGTTTCATTGGTGAGTAACCAAGGCTCTGGGAGGTGGAGTGACCCGCCTGGTGTCTTCTAAGTCCTGATCAAAAGAGGCAGAGCTGGGCCTTGCAGCCAGGACAGGCTCAGAAGCCACACACCTCCCTTCTCAGGAAGGCCTCTGAGGATCAAGGCCCTACCACACCTGCTCTGGGCATCTCAGCGCCCCTCCTCAGACGCCCAGGGCAAGTTGTGGCAGAGGCACCCGTTCTGTCAGGGAGGAGGGAGGGTTCAGGGGAGGCTGGATGCAAAGAAGGGCTCTGCGTCCCAGGCCTGTGCAGCCACCCCCAAAATGCCACGCACCAGGGGCCTCACAGGTGTCTTCCACTCTTCCATGTCATGTACCCCAACACATCTTCCTTCTGACCATGCCTCCAGCTCTCTGCTTGACAGGAAGCCCACATTACCCGCAAATGGAGGGTCAGAGAGGCCAAACTACCTGTCCACCATCAAAGAACCAACACGAAACTAAGCCAGGACTCAAACCCAGGTTGGTCTAAATCCAGAAGCCTGATTTCCCACCACACCACTCTCTCTTTGGGTGCCTGCTGTGAGCTCTGGTACTGCACGCCCCACTCACTGCTCCCCTAGGGCCATGCATCCTCTCCCTTCCAAGATGGCCCAACAGAGGGCCTAGCCTACCTTTACGACTCATTTCATACACCCACTTTGCCATGAAGCCCCCCTAATTTCTCTCATTCTCTTCTAGCTCCTGTTTTCTCCTCTGCCTCCTGCTCATGGCTGCCCAGCCCACCTGTGACGAACAGAACTGGCCCGTGTCCTGACCACTTGCCTTCACCCCATCCCCTGCCCCCCATCAAGAGATCCTCCATGGGAGGGACAACCTGATTCCTCTTCTGGCACAGATGGACTCGGGGGCACAACTTGGCAACACCCAGTCCAGCTGCTCTGTCACAGATGGGGAAACTGAGGCTTGACAGAATGAGAAGCCATTTCTCACAGGACATGGTTTGCAGCTGAGGACTGGGGGGAGGGGTGGATAGCTGACACATGGGTGTCCACAGTATTGCCAGGCTGCATGACCCTATGAGAGCCTTGTCACTAGAGCAGAGTCTAGACTGAAAGTGGTGACGGTCCCCGTCCTCTCACTGATGGTCCAGCCACAGCGTGAGCTCTGGGCTCCCGCTGTATTTTTTGTGATCACGGCAAAGGCTGTCATTTCCTGGGCACTCCCTGCTCGCCAGGCACCATCCTGAGTACTCACACTTCCTCACTCTTCTATTCTTCACAGTGACCCTGCGTACCCTCTGTTACCCCCATTTCACAGCTGAGGAAACCAAAGCATAAGAGATTAAGGGGCACAATGTGTCATTCTCCAGGCTTTTATGGTGGAGTCAGGATTTCAGGAAAGTCTGGTTTCGGAGCCTGTGTTCTAACCACGACTCCACACTGCCTGACAAGGAGGGACAGAGCCACAGGCTGTTCAGGTGATCAGGCTGGACAAAACTCAGAGCCAGGTCCTCCTGGGACCAGTGGGGGTGGAGCCCAACAGAGCAGCAGGCACGGTAGGCAGAGGCCCAGGCGCCAATCTCAAAGGCAGGCTAAGGCACCACTGGTAAGCCAGGGATAGAGAGATGGGCTCCCCCCAGAGCTCCCTCTCTGGGAAGATTGCGGCAGGTGGAACGCTTTAGTTCATCTTGGGTGGGGGGCTGAGATCCCCGTCAGAAGGGGGATGCTCAAGTAACAACACATTATCCTTAAACTGCTTCCTGAGGAGGGTGGGCCCACGGGACTCCATGGCTTTTGAGTGAGCAAGTGAGGAGTACCTTTCATTTGCCACTCCAGGCCCCTCCCCACAATGCCCAGGGCCGGGGAGCCTGATCCCCATGGGTTGGGCTGCACTGGGTTCCGTGCCATCAGCTTCTGGGTAAGTTTACCCATGGGGGAGCCCCAGTGGGAGATTAGAGGAAGGAAGAGAGATAGTTGAGGCTTTCCATCCCACCACCATGGGTCTCCGGGGTTGACTCCCTCTACTGCGGACCACAGCCCCAGTCCCTATCACTGGCCACTTCCTCCCTTGGCCACGTCGGCCCACTTCAGCCCTGGGCGGTGACTGCTCCCGGGGGACTGTGAACTCTGAGTGCTGCCCACCACTTTACGGGTCTGCCTGAGCAGCTCACCCTGGGCTGAGACACCCCCTCTGGCAGGGCCAGAGCAGAGGAGACCAAACACCACCCCAAACACCACCCCTGACAACCCTCTTTCTGCAGCCTTCTCCCTGAACAGACCTTGAAAGTTGCTTGTAAATACACAAGGGGTGAACGAGGGGAGCGGGGCAGCTATGGGGGACTCGTCACTATTACTGAGCACACAGGCCTCTGCTGTCCCAGCACAGGGAGCAAGCAGGAGGCAGGGGTGGGGCCAGGCCCAGGGAGGGAGGCCTAGGAGGCAGCGTTGGGCTCCGAAGGAGGACAATCAATCGAGGACAGTTTCTGAGTGCTCACTCTGCAGGAGGCACCAAGCAATTCATTCACGTCTCACTACAGCCCAAGAAGGACATCCTATTTAGGCATTTTCCAGAAAAGAAAACCGGGGTTTAAAAAGTTGAAACGAGGGGCGCCTGGGTGGCTCAGTGGGTTGGGGCCTCTGCCTTCAGCTCAGGTCATGATCTCAGAATCCTGGGATCGAGCCCCGCATCGGGCCCTCTGCTCGGCGGGGAGCCTGCTTCCCCCACCCTCTCTCTGCCTGTCTCTCTGCCTACCTGTGATCTCTGTCTATCAAATAAATAAATAAAATCTTTAAAAAAAAAAAAAAAAAAAGTTGAAACGACGCACCCAAGGTCACGCTATCAGTGACCAACAAAGAGCACAAATGCAAGTTCTTCGGCTTACAAAACTTATCCTGGTGACTCCGTTGAAATAATTTCATTGAACTGGCTTCCAACAGAGACAGCTGACTTAAATGGGGTCAGTTATTGGTGAGGGCCAGACAGAGGCCTCCAATGTCTCCCCGTGACCCTCCCCTAAATGAAAAAAAAAAAAAACCAAAAAAACAAAAAAACAACCTTCTAACATTCTTCAGTTCTCCCAGGTGGGACAGGGCCTCAAGCGGGTGGTGCAGCTGGGTGTCCAGGTTGGAAAAACAAGCAGACTCAGACAAGGCTTCATTGTTACAGAGGGTCTGACGCTTTGGCCATTAAAACAAACCCCAGCAAAACAAAATGTCTGCCGCCTCGTCTTATCTCTTAGAGAAGAGGGAGTAGGCAAGGGCTCCAAGACAGGGTGTGGGTCCCTCCTCACACCTCCAAGAGACCCAGCCTCAGGTGGCTAGGGCAGGAGGAAGAGCACTAGTCGGGGCAGGGCGGACACAGAGGCTCAGAGAAGATGCCAAGCAGGGAGCAGAGGAGGGTTGGAACCCAGACTTATCAGACTGCAAAGTCTTCCCACTCCTCCATTTCTCCAGGCAGGGAGCTCCCGGGGAGGGCTGGGCCCCAAAGGAGGATACAGAGTGGAAGCCATGAGCTCCATTTCACGGGGGCGTGTGGGTATCCCTCTGAGGACCCCGAAGAACGCAGGCCCCAGAGGGTGGTGGCTGGTTGTCAAGCCTGGGGAGCAGACATCACCCGGGAAGCTTTAAAAACTCCTCATGCCTCGGTCTTTGGCCCAGGCAGGACTTTTTAAAGTTTCCTAAAGGATTCTGGCGTGCAGCAAAATTTGAGAGTCATGGGCCCAGATGCCCAGAGCCCATTTCACAGCAAGGGTGAGGTCTTGTCCTCAAGACACCACAGCCAACCAGGAGCTCAGACAGCCCCAGGGACCCCTGACTTCAGGACTTCTCAGGGGCGAACTCCTTTACAATACTTGGGGATCCCAGCTCCTGTCAGTGTCTTTGAGCCTCTTGCATGGGAGGGTGAGACAAATTCTTCACGGTATTTTTTCCTTTAGAAGCGTCCACTTATTTAAAAACTAAACAGCCACCAGAGTGATAATGCTGCAAGACCACCTCTAGAGGTGGGATTCTGAGCAAAACCTGTTTATCCTTTTCCATGGGAGATTGGTGCCAGGCCTGGGAAGAGCTGAGACTCTCAGGTAGCCCACACATCCTCCGCACCTGCCTTCCTCATGCCCTCAAAGCAGGATATCACAGGTGGTGAGACAGCGTGTAATCCTGGGAAGAGGGAAGCCTGTGGGGTTTTCTGCCCAAGTTAGGCTCCCCACCAGCTCCCCTGGGACAGGAGTCTCTCCTCTCTGAAGGAAGTGCATGGCGCCGTGGTCCTTCTGTGTGTTAAAGGATATGCTCACACTCAGCTCTAGGGACACCACCTCCAAGAAGCCTTTCCTGATACCCTCCCCACCCAACACTGGACAACCCCAGCCCCTGGCCTTCCTTGCCTCATTCTATCCCATCCTATGTTGTCACTGCTCCTGTGTCCTACCCTCCTTCCCAGGCCATTCATTCATTCATTCCACAGAGCCCTTTGCCTGGGATTCCTTCCACAGGCTGTTCCTGATCTCTGTCAAACTCCCTGCTGTGTGCTGGGGATAGAGCTAACAATAGCAGGTCTTGAGTGCTTGTTGCGTGCTCAGTAATTTTCTGAGTGCATTATACATATAATTTCTTTACTCCTCACCCCAACCTTATGCACCAGGTGCTATAATTGTCCCCATTTTACAGACGGGGACACTGTGACCCAGAGAGGGTAAATCACTTCCCCAAGTCACATGGTTAATGAGTATGTGCACTCAGGCTGTGGTTTGAGCATGACTATGACCATCCACAAACACAGATGGGACGGGCCCTGCCCCAGGAGCTCACCCTTCACTCTATCTATGTGCCCACTTGTTTAGTATCTGTGTCTCTCCCCGCCGCGCCCCCCGCCACACACACAACACCGCCCGCAGATGAAAATCCCCAACAATCAAACCACATTTTGGATGTGCATGTGTGCCAGGAAACAGACCAAATGAACACTGCTTCCGTTTAAGGAAGGATTCGCTCTCTGCCCAGCCTCTGCTACTTGTAGGGCCCAGTTTGTAGGACCCAGACGGCTCCTGCCAGCTGGGATCCTGCTGCTCCTAAGGCCTGAGAAGAACCAGGTCGCTGGCCACCCCGGTGCTGCCACCTGTCCTGAACTTAGCTCTGGGCCCTCTGTGTATGACAGCTGCCTGCCCCCAGGGGAAGGTACACGAACCCCAGCTCTCTGACGGAGTTCTCCCCCCAGGCAGCAGAGTGTCCTCCTCTGGAAGTCCTCCACCCTCCCTCCTGGTATCACTGGCCAGACTCTTCAATCAGCTTCTTTCTGACTCACTCCCACACAGGGCTACCCAGGGACAGGGGAGGGGACTCAGGTTGACCAAGCACTGGCCCACGTGCCAGACCTGGCCGGGTCCCTCCCTTCTGTCATCTCATTTAGCGCCCCGCCCCCCCTCTATTATCATTAGCCCCATTTTACAGGTAAGGGACCAGAGGTAATAGGGGTTGAGCAGGCTGTCCAAGGGGCTGCCTCCCCTGACTAGGGGGTCACTACTTTGTGCCAGGAGCTCAGTCAGCAGGGGAGAATTGGAGAGGTGGAGAATCTAGTTCTGACAAGCCAGCAAGGGAAGCAGACATGCACAGCCCCCTTCCGCAGACCACAGTTCGAGTGAGGGGCGTGGGTCTGCAGAAAAGGCAGCTCAGAGTCCCCACTTCAGGGAAGTTGTGGAACCTTCTAGGAGGAGGCATCTTTGGGCGTGGCTGGAATCCTCACTGCTCTACTCCCATGACCACCACAACAGGAAGAAGGGCAAGCTTTGGCCTCCAAAGTTCTGGTGCCCAGTGAGTACTTGTTACCACCTTGGAGGCCGCGAAGGAAGAAGAAGGAGCTGCCCAGCCAGCTGCCCTGCCTCTGACCCTGCTGTGGCCCCGCCAGCCTGGCATGGCTCCGTCAGCTCCCAATCACAGGGTCTTCTCCGTCCGGCTAATGACTGTGCTGCCAGTAGCCCAGGCCTCCACCCTCCTTCAGGGGAGGCAGCAGCTAACTACAGAGCCTGCTGGCCCAGACAGTGGCCAGGCCAAAAATCACAGCTGCCTGTCACACCACATCCTTTGGCCCTGGTTGCTGTGGTCTCTTCCTCTACCTTCCAGAGTCACAGAGGATACTACAGAAGGCTGTAGCGCTGGGGGCTCAGAATCCCCCACCCCACAGACATGGGCAAACAGGACCCCAGAGGAGGCCCGACTCACACCCAGTCACACGCCCGGGCCTGGACACCTGGCCCTTCCTTATCCTTGAGAATAAGGCTCATTTCCAGGCATTTTACATGTGAGGTATGTTCTCGAGGTACTTGGAGAAAGTTGAGGGGACAGGACGTTCGTTCAGTGCCAAATAGGGGGCTGATTATTCATTCCCTGCTGTCTAGCTGTGTGACCTTGAACAAGACAGGGTACCTCTCAGAACCCAGTTTCTGGGTGATAACAGTAGCTACCTCCCAGAGCTGTGAATGAGAGTGTCTATAGAGTGCTTATCACAGAGGCGCCTGGGTGGCTCAGTGGGTTAAAGCCTCTGCCTTCAGCACAGGTCATGTTTCCAGGGTCCTGGGATCGAGCCCCACACTGGGCTCTTTGCTCAGCAGGAAGCCTGCTTCTCCCTCCACCAGCCGATCCCCCTGCTTGTGCGCTTGTGCTCACTCTCTTGCTCTCTGAAAAATAAATAAATAAAATCTTTACAAAGTGTTTAGCACAGTGGCTCATGGAGAGTACTCAAGGGCATTGGCTACTGTCAATAGCATCAGTATAGTGCTATGAGTACGGAGAGACACCCTACACACTGCAAAATGTGATGCAGGGGTAGGTATTATTTATGACTATTCCTGGGAAGTGTTAAAAATTCAGAGGAGATGTGACCAGAGGCTTAGGTAATCCAGGAATGTTTCTGGGGGAAATCATGACTGGAGCTGGGCCTTGAGTGACAGGGAGGTGAGCAAAGCAGCAGCAAAGGGGCCGTGATAGGCCTCCATGGGACAGGTCCAGGAGCCGGTGATGAGCACTAAGCCAGAGGTCCCTGCAGCGGCTGTGCCAGCCAAGGGCTTAAACGCACAACAAAGGGGCCTTCATCTTACAGACAAGATGAAGACGGGGGCAGCATAGTGCTTTCTGAAAGGTGAATTCTGTCTTACATTCAAGGCCCTGGTCACCTGCTCCTCGTCTCCACACCCCTCGCTGAGCCCACGAACCCCTGGATGATGACCCCAGAGTTCTCCCTGCCTCTCTGCTCACTACACCATCTTGTCTGCCCTTCTGCAAGCCCACCCCATGTTTCAAGTTAACAGTGAAGCACCCTTTCACCAAGTACCCATCACGCCATGTACTTTATGGATAAGACCCATAACTACGCTTATTTCACAGAGGAGAAAACGGAGGTATGGTGGGGTCGGTGTCCTGTTCACCATCTCACACAGCCAGGTTTCAACCTTGAACTAATGTCGGGACCCCTACTGGCCATAACAAGTTGCCTCTTGTCCTAACCTAGACATCTTCCTCCTTGATGAAGCCTTCTGGGTTACTCCAGTCCTCAAGGGCCTCTCCCTGCCAGCCACCACCACCCACTTGGCATCAGAGGCCCACAGCTCGATCCTAGCTCTTCTAGCTTGGTTTCTCTTTCTTCCTATGGGTCCACCTTGCCCCCGCCTCCAATAAGAGAAGAGCCAGGGTTGAAGATAGGTCACATTTTTGGGGTCCTGTCCCCCCTCCCCCCATACCCAAGACTTCTTCCACCACTGATAAGAACCACCCACCTGCTCTGGAGGGGTTCAGAAGCTCCACTGAGCACAATTTCCTAAAGCCTGCCTCCCAGCTCTGTAAATTATTCACCACACCTTTGTGCCCTGGAGGCCAGACAATGGGCCACAGACACAATGAGTACCAGCATCCCCCAATCCCAGGAGCCAACAGCCCTGGGGTGAGGGACTCAGAATCTAGAGGCCCCTTGCCGGGTCCCCAAGCAGATTATAGAGGGCTACAGAACAGAGGAGCATGACCCATTCAGGAGTCCCAGCTGAGCAAACCCAAGTCTGTGAGCCTGCAACAGAGCCTTCTAATCTAAGGCAAGCCTGAGGATTTCCTGGTCAAAATTCAAGCTTCCTTCCTTTAGGAAGGAAATAGGTATTCAGCCAAGCGCTATACATTTATATCTCATTTCATCCTCAGGACAGCCTTGGAAAGGAGAAATTCTAATTTACAGAGAAGCCAGGGGCTCTGAGGAGTGAAGAGCTCTGCCCAGCGCCACATGGCGAGTGGGAAGAAGCGCGGACTCACGCCCACCCAGTCTGTCTGACTTAGCGCGTCTGTTGGCGCTGTTTAGTCCACCCAATTGGGAGCTAGTCGCCCCACTGCCTTTTCCATCTGGGTAGCTTCCAGAGCACCTGGCATGAGTCAACTCTCAGTTCCTGAAGCAAACTCAAAGGTCCCAGGCAAGTGGCTTCATCACTCTGAGCCTCAGTTTCCCACACGTGGTAGCCGTTGGTAACAAGCCCAGTCTTGGCAGAAATGAAAATCTCCTGAGCACTTGACAGTTTGCCAGATGTGATGGCCCCATTATCTGAGCACGTAACAAACAGCCTGCCTTGACCCCATTTTACAGGTGAAGCTTGGAGCCATGGATGCATCAGAGAGGTCTCAGGTGCCTCCCCAACCCCCATTCTGCCTCACTCCAGGTTCCAGGTTCTTCCCACCATGCCATGAAATGAGATCACAGGTGTGAAATTATCTCACCAAAAAAGAGCTTTGTTTAGATGCAGGGATTATTATGAGAATTTGAATCCTCACCGATGGGAGTGGGGGTAATCCTAAGCCCCTCAGTTACCTTCTCTTCTGGTGTCCCCAACCCCTCCAGCCCCTCGACCGAGACTCCAGCCTTCAGCCGATCTCCCCACCTTCCTCCACCTCCCAGGGGCTTTCCAGGGTGGTTCCCCTAGACTCCGGATAGCTGGGCACAGCAGGGGTTAACTAGTCCCAGCCAAGGCCACAGGGCTTAGACCAAGGCCACATTCTCTCCCCCTCCCGATTCAGAACAAGAACCCACAGAGTTCATGCCAAGCTATCTTTCACAACACCCCTCTTTCGGCACAGCCCCAAGGGGCAACAGAAGGAGCCCTTGCCTGGGAATCCAGACTCATGGGACTGTGCCCCCAGACTGGCAGTCCCAGCCCTGAGACCTTGAGCGAGCCCCTCTCCTCTAGGGCCAGAGGTGTCTGGCAGGTTCCCCTGCCCAGGAGTAGTTGAGGTCAGACCTCCAGTCTCGGCCAAAGGCAATGAGGCTGCTTGCTTGTCTTGGACCCCAGCAACAACCACACAAGACTCTCAAAGCAGCCTCAGAAGTGGCCACCCTGACCTCACATGAGGGCTGGGAAAACCCCAGCTACCCACCCAGAAGATGCTAGCTGGGAGTAGATACCTTGAAGGATGTCTGGGAAGGCTTCCTAACGTGTACTTCTGCCTCAAACACTAACTTGCTCTAGGCCCCAGGGCAGTTGAGATCCTCCACCCCACCAGCCTCCCATGTCCCATGGACAATGTGAAGGATGGGAGTTGGAGAGTGCTGGGAGACCTCACCTCCCCAGCTCTGATGGGCTCTGACTTGGGGACCTTTAGAGTGAGTTTTCCCAACATGTAAGCAGCATCTCAGTGGCATCTCAGATGCTACCATGTCATAAGGACCGTAGAGTCTGGCACACAGGGGCAAGGAGTCATGGCTCCCTGGTCTGGGGCCCACAAGGAGGGAAGCTGTGGAACTGGGAAGCCTCCTACCTCTGCCCTCAACTCTGGATCACCTTTCCCCGGACGTGACTTGGCCAGGGAGTGGGAGGGAAGGAGGTCAGAGGAAGCCACCTCCCGGGCCTCAGGTTCAGTTCTGGATGCCCCAGTGGCCCTACCTTGACCCCTCCCCATCGCCTCCTGCTTGGCAGCTATCCACTTCCTTTCTCTCTCCCTTCCCTGCTTCTTTCCCTCTCCACCCTAACCCTCCTACCCACTCTCATCCCCAGAGTGAAAGAGCAGGGTCACTCAACCCCGCTGAGCCTCAGCTTCCCCATCTGTAAGAGCCGGCTACAATACACAACACCTTTTTATCTCGAGGAATAGTAGTGAGCCGCACAAGAGGGACCGTTTGCGCAAGGGTGGGGCGCGGACCCGCACACAATGGGCGCTCAATAAGTGCCTGTTTTCTCCCTTCCTCCGTCCTCTCCCGCGCCCTCTCCTACCCAGCTGCAGCCCCAGCTAGTGACCGGCACACGCCCGCTGCTGGCCCCGGCGCTGTCCCGCTGGGGTCGAAGGCCGCCCTTACCCGGCATCCGGGACTCTCTCACCTGCAGCTCTCGGCTCTCGCCGGCGCCGCGCCAGGGGGTAGCCCGGTGCTCCCTTCTTCCGGGCAAGCGCTGAGCCCCTCGTCCGAGGCGGCAGAAAAGGTGGCAGCTTCGGCTCGCAGCACCAGCTCGGTCTGGCTCAGTCCGACTGCCCAGCCCGCCTGGAACTCCTCACGGGGCTCTGGAGCCGGGCCGGGGCTTCCTGGGCGTTCAAACAGTCCCAAGTCCGAAGCACCGGGGCGAAGGCAGCTGAAGGTTCAGGTCTCGGGAGCCCGACGCTGGGGACTTCTGGGCCCCTTTGCACTCAGCCGGGGGGCTGCTGGGCACCTGCCTTAACCCGAGTGTCGGGCGGAGGGCTCCGACACACACTATAGAAAGGCTGGGAACGAGCCCGCAACCGTGGACCCGTATGGTGGGCCAGGAGCGTCCCGCCCAGGTGCACTTGAATCGGGTCGGGGGCTCAGGGCGTCCCGGCCACAAAGCCCGGGATCGCGGGACTGGGAGCGTCCCGGCGCAGAACCTCTGGCTGGGGCAGGCGGGGCAGGGCAAGGCGCAGGCGAGGACGCTCGCAGCCGCCGCGGCTGGAGCCCCGCGGGGAAGTCTTCCCAGGTCCGGACTCGGCTCGCTCTGCAAAATGGGGCGGACTTCGGCGCGGCGGCTGACTCCGAAGCTCCTGGCTCCGGCTCCACTTCCTCCTCTTCCCCCCCACCCCAGCTCGTTCGCCGCTCGCTCAGCCCCGAGCGGCAGCCGCTGCCACCCCCGCTGCTGTCATCCCCGCGGCCCACCCCCACAGGAGCTGCAGCCGGAGCCGGAGCCCAGCCCAACCGTGGCAGCGCCGCCCAGCGCCTGAGCGCCAGTCGGCTCTGCCCCATCCGAAAGGGGTGGGGTCAGCGGTGGCCCCGCCCCCCCGCCCGGCCCACGGGCAGGGGGCGGGCACGCCCCAGAACCCCTCCTTCGGCCCCGGCGTAGTCCCGCAGCAGGAGCCAATGGGAGACTGGGAAAAGAGCGGCGCTCTGCGGAATGTGTACTCTACCCCAGAGAGGGCGGGGCAGACAGGGACGAGGTTGCGGCTGGGGAGAGGACAATGGAGGGGTGGGGGGGTTTTAAAGATTGGAACAGTGTACTGGGTCACCTGGGGACCCGGATGGTGGCAGAGGCGATGACGGCTGGTTTGTGTGGGATGGGGGCGTGGGGGCTGCCGTGTACTGAGTGGGGAGTCAGGAGGTAAGAACTGGGGTTGGGGTCGGAAAAGAAGCTGGATGGAGGTCAGGTGGGTTATTGGCGGGTAGTGGAGTCTCCCAGAGATAGGGAAGCTCTCCGGGGTGGTTGGGACAGCGCCCTCACAGTACTCTTCCTTCTCAGCTTCTAGGGCTCAGGGCGCGGAGGTGAACCTTGGAAGCTGTGAAATACTCAGATTTCAGGAAGCGATGAAAAACAAGTTTTTTAAAATAAAGAGCGGATCTTTTCTTTCTTTCTTTTTTTTTTTTTTCAAGATTTTATTTATTTATTTGACAGACAGAGATCACAAGTAGGCAGAGAGAGAGGAAGGGAAGGCGACTCACTGCTGAGCAGAGAGCCCAATGGGGGGGGGGGCTCAATCCCAGGACCCTGAGATCATGACCTGAGCCGAAGGCAGAGGCTTTAACCCACTGAGCCACCCAGGCGCCCCTTTTCTTTCTTTCTTAAGAGCGGATCTTTCATCAACATTACCCCCTTAAGCGCTCATCCGCGGGAAGGAGAGTCATTGTCAGTTTTAGAAATACAAAGTCAAGAGGATGCCTGGGTGGTTCTTTTGGTTGAACATTTGCCTTTGGGTGGGGTCATGATCCCAGGTCCTGGGATCAAGTCCCACGTCAGGCTCCTCACTCAGTGGGGAGCCTGCTTCTCCCTCTGCCTGCTGCTCCCCCTGCTTTTGCTCTCTCTAGCAAATGAATAAATAAAATCTTTAAAAAAAAAAAAAAGAAATATCAAGTCACTAGTAGTGTGTGAGGATAACACACATACATACACATGTCCTTGGGTAGTGACAGAGCTGCCGTCTGCTCCAGCCCTTCTCCTCCCCTCCCTTTCCTTCCCCCGCACAATGGGCAGGAGCTGTGTCTGATTATCTCCAAGAGTCCCCAGTCAACTGGGCAGGGCACAGGGCAGGGGTTGGAGATTATTGACGTACAAATGAATGAGTCGTGGATGTGCCTCATGTGAGAGTCACTAACTGGTGTGGGGAGCCAAGGAATGGAGGCTGCACAGGACAGCTTTTCTGTAAGCCCCGTCAACCTTGCACAGTATGGTACCCCATTGCACTGATGAGGACACCAAAGTACTGAGAGGCCAAGTGATGTTCCCAAGACCATATACCTGGCACAGGATTCTAGCCACTCATCACTATCACTTTCCATTGCAGAGCTGTGTGGCTTTGACCAGGTTACTTGACCTTTCTGAGCCTCTGGTTCCTCATCTGTAAAAGGGATCTAAAGATGCAGCTACTTGGCAGGGACTGGGCAGACAGGCACCAGACTTTTAAGAGGTGGAGGGAAAGGTATTCCTAGCAGAGGACACAGCATATGCAAAGGCAGGAGTCCAAGAACTCTGTTGGGATCTTGCTCATGATCCCGAGCCCAGCAGGCTTATTCTGAGGCCATAGCCTGGACTTACTGGTTGTCAGAGGGGTGTCCTGGAAATTTTTAAGCCAGACATTGATATGGGAAAGACTTTGTAGGGAAACCAGGTAGCATGAAAACATTTAACAACCCCAGAAGGCAAATCCTCTGGCGCCTACACAGTGAAGGGTTGGAGTCCTCAATGAGGTCTGGACCCAGAGGCTCTGCCTCATCCCCTCTTGAGAGTACCCCATCCTTTGAGTCTGGTTGGAACAACAAGGAAGAGGGTAAGCTGAAAGCTGAAGTCCAGGCTGGGGAGAGGGGGCACCCTCTCTTAGCGAAGTCCAGGGGTTGGGGTGGGGTGTCTGGCCCCAGGAAGCTCACACTGGTGGCTGTGGCAGGAGGACTGCGAGGAGGCTATTTTGCTAAGAAACCTTTGCCTTCTGCCTTTGTTCAGAACCTTCTATGGTTGCCAGCATGATCAAATCCTAAATCCCTAGTCTGGTGTTAGAGGCCCTCCATGATTGCTCTCTGCCAACTTCACCAGCTACATCTCCCAATATATTAAACTCTCAGCTCTGTGCACAGGCAGGATACAGTTTGTTCCTTCGATGGGGTTGCTCTTACTGTTCTCCTTGCCTGGGATCCCATACCTCTTTTCACTCCTGAGTAATTTCTACTTCTTTGCTGGACCAAAGAGAAAGAACTTTAGGGAAAATGCCCACGTGGCCTCTTTCCTTTATCCTTAGAGCCTAGCCCAGAGCCTGCCACATAGTAGGTGCTCAGGAAGTAATGGTTGAGTGAATGTTCCATCTCTCAAATCAAGTGTCACCTTGCTGAGAAGCCTTCCTGGACTCCTCCAGGAAGTCTGCCTTTGGTATAAGATCTCTTGGCTGGAAGTCGTGGTAATGACGTATTTTTTGTCTAGTTGGCCCCATGGGGGTTGGGAGCACCTCCGTGGCCGTGTGGCCCCACCCACCAGCAGCCAGCAGAGTCTGGAGCAGGCCCCTGGAAGACCTCAGCCCTGGGGAATGAATGCTCTCAGAGCTCCGTTCTCTGGCTGCCCCTGCTGGGAGAGCTTCCCAGGCGGGTCAGATGAACAGAATGCCAGAATGAAAAGGAGGCTTTCAGAACAGCCCTGCCATCACCCCTGAGGCCCAGGAGAAGAGTGCCCAAGGTCACCAGGAGGGGACCAGCAAAGAGTTCTCAGACACCCACATTCGTCCTCTGGCTACCCTCCCAGGGGGGAGGAAATCTCCTGAGCTGGGAGAATCTGGGCCTTTTTGCCACCAGAGAGGCCCACAAAGGGTGACAGAGTCACGGTCATGGTTGCTTGGCTGGGAGGGTGATTGAGGGCTCAGAGGCGGGCTCTGAACCTGGGGCGTCTCTGGCACTGACAGGAGAGGCCAACCTTGTCAGTCTCGTGCCCCCGAACTCCCCGATCCCCCCATCCTCCTCATAGCCTTCTGACCAGAGGATGGTGACAGTGAAGCCGCCGTAGCCACCACTCTATTGCACAGATCCTTTGTATTTTCATCACAAATAAATACTCACTTTCATGCCTACATTTTTAGTAGGAATCTTGCGTTCTTTTTCTTGAACCCAGGGCCACCAAATTATGTGACTTCACACCTCATGAGCTCTGCTTCTCACAAATCCTTGTGGGGCACCCACCACATACAGGCGCTGTCCCCGGATTTGGGGGACTCCTGCTGGTAGGTCCTGGAGGCTCAGCTGAACTCCCCATACGTGCTGCTTTTGGACCTCTCTGCCTCTGCCAGCCTGGAATCCTTGGCCGTGGAATTTCCTCCGTCCTTCAGGGTGGGCGTGGAGGGTCAAGAACATTTAGTGGGGAAGGGGCAAGCTACTGGTGGTGTCTATGTGAGATAAGGGAGATAGAGAATCTGTGGGGTCTGGGCCTATCTTTGAGGTAAGAGGGGACCAGCCCCAGGGAGGGAATGTGGTTCACAAGGATGCCACAGGAAACCCCACAGGGGATGGAGGCCAGGACAGATTAAGGGAAAAACTGGTCAGAGAGGGGAGAAGGGCACAGGCTAGGAGCATCTGGGCTGAATCGTTATGGTCAGCATCTGGGGACTGAGGGTGGTTTCCGGGAGAGGTAGAGGCAGGAACACGTGGACACGGTGTGGGCAGCCTTTTCCAGGGTTGCTGGCAAAGGGGGGGGGGGGTCACACTTGGGTGGCAGCTGGGGCAGGAGGTAGAGTTGGAGGCTTTGGGTTTTTGTTTTTGGAGGAGGACTTAAAGCCTAAAGCCACGTGAGGAGAGGGAATAGCAGTGTTGGAGAGAGACACGGCACTGACCAGAGACTCAGGAGAGACAGCACTTCCCAGCTTCCAGGTGGCGGTGGTGGTGGCTAAAGCTGCTCAGGCAGGTGAGGAAGATCAGACCTGAAGCCTCACGGAAGCAGGAGCCAAAGCGGGAGGCTGGGAGGTGTGCCCGTGGAAAGTGGAAGGGAGACAGAGGTGAGAGGCATAGATCTGTGCGGGCCTTTTTCACGTGGTGAAGGGACTGGGGATGGCTCTGGGCAGTATCTCTTTCGGGTAAGTAAAAACTTATACCTGACTTGCTTCTCCTTCTGCTGGATCCTTGGCTCCAGCCCTGAAAGGATGGGGAGCTTCAGGGTCCTTTCTGACCCCAGATCCTGTGGGCTCCCTCCCTCTGGCAGGCCTTGCCACACGTCAGTGGGAATAACCAGGATCAATTTGACTTTACCAGCACCTCCTGATGTTCACAAGAGGGGGGATCATGGCTCTCCCATTGTCGACTGCATTATCACTGGACCATTGAACTCCATGTTGGATTTCTTCTGTGTCTTCAGCAGCAAACAGCACGGGTCACACCCAAAAAAGTGCCTAATAGCTTTAAAGACAGACAAGGGGGATAACTTTTTCGGGCTGTCTCTGCTGCCCCCTGGTGTCTGATATGGGTTGGTGCAGCATAATTGTTCAAAGGGCTGACGCTTGAGCTCTCCCTTTCCAACTGGTGGATCTCAGGGACAGTTTCACACCTAAAAATTATTGAGGACTCCACGGAACTTCTCTTTATGTGGCTTATATTGGTATTTAGAGTGTTCTAAATTAAAATACATTTAAAAATATTTATGTAATTAACTTAAGATAACAATCATATTAAATTTTAACATATTTTTATGAAAAATATTTTTTCCTAAACAACAACAAAAACTAGTGACAGGAATGGCGTTTCATAGGTTTACAAATTTCTTTAATGCTTTCCTAATAGATGACAGCTGGATTCTCCTGTTTCTGCCTTCAAGCAGGCACAATATGTTGTTTTGTTTGAAGCTTATAAAGAAAATACAGGCTTCTACTGATTTGTAGCTAGAAAAGGAGAGGTATTTTCATTGTCTTTCAAATAATTGTGCATATTCTTCTTTGGTACTAACCCAAACTCCAGAAATTTCTTGACAGTTAGTTGCTATTAGAATCTGAAATCATAGCAATGAATTTTTCTTCCTCAGTTACATTAATATTCATTGTTCTCTTTTGCATTTTTGGTTAAGTGAGCTCTCTGTTCAACATGGGGCTCAAGCTCCTGACCCCAAGATCGATGCTTTACCAACTGAGCCTGCCACATGCCCTTCTTTTGCACTTTGAATGTATCTTTTGCCCATGCATGATTTTGTAAGAGTATGCATTGGCCGTTAGGGGAGAAAATAGTTCATCAATTTATCTTTCAAATACTGACAAATTTTAGCATGTAATGTAAAAAAAAAATCATATTCATGAATATCACTGCAGATCTCATCAGAGAAACCTTTACAGATTGAGAAGCTGTCAGGCTTACACTGGTGAACACAGTTTTCCAGAATTCTAATTTTCACTTGAAAGGTTGAATTTTATCATTAGCAGCAAATACTGTCAGTCTACCTCAAACTGTCAGGCTCATTTATTCATTTTTGAGAACTGCCTGCCAGATACTCAAGTCAGCATAACCATAATTTGCCTGTCAATTTTTCTTCCAAGTCAAAATGCTGTTCCATGAAAAAAGTGGCTAGTTTAGCTCACAATTCAAACAATGGCCATGATGCTTCTGTCTACAGCGAAAGTGTTTTATGATACTTTCCTCTTGGCCACACAGAATTTTTTTTAAAGGTTTTATTTATTTATTTGACAGATATCACAAGTAGGCAGAGAGGCAGGCAGAGACAAAGAGAGGGGGAAGCAGGCTCCCCGTTGAGCAGAGAGCCCGATGCGGGGCTCGATCCCAGGACCCCGGGATCATGACCTGAGCTGAAGGCAGAGGCTTTAAACCACTGAGCCACCCAGACGCCCCTGCCACATGGAATATTAAAAAGGTGTATATTCAAGGTTCAACATATAATGAATTGGATACATTTTATTGTTTCATCAATAAAATAATGTTATTGCTTTCTTGAGTGATGTTGGCAGTGTTTTACTGTGAGGGCAAGGCAGCAAAGAATATGGCTATTTCTAGGACAGTTTGGCACTCTGATGGGTGTGGGGGCAGCCCTGGTCACACCCCCCTTGTTTGGCCCCATCTGTGAAACATCACCCCAGTGAAAAAGGCAAAAAACGAAAGAAGTTTGGATCCGAAAGTGTTCCCCCATCTGCTTTGGAGTGTGTATTGTGTACTAGGCACTGGCCTAAGCATTTTATTCCTTTTTTTAAAAATTGTAGTAAAATATACATAAAATAAAATTTGTGTTTCACTGTCAGTGTCCAGTTCAGTGGCATGAGGTCCATTCACAGCGTTGTGCAACCATCACCACCATCCGTCTCCAGAACTTTCTTTGTCTTACCAAACTGAAAGTCAGTACCCATTAAACAATGACACCCCATTCCCTCAACCCCCCAGCTCCTACCAACCACCATTCTCCGTTCTGTCTTTATGAATGTGACTACTTTAGTTACCTCATATTAGTTGAGTCGTACAGACTTATTCACTTAGCATGACGGCTTCAAGGCTTATCCGTGTTGTAGCATGGATCAGATTGTCTTCCCTTTTGAGGGCTGAATAATACTCCACTGCATGTATTTTCTCCATTCATCTGTTGCTTTCACCTTTTGGCTGCTGGGTATAACGCTATGAACATGGGAATAAAAGTATCCTTCAGCCAGCCAACACCACAGGAAAGGTGATATTAGCTGTGGCTTCCTGTAATGACTCAATTCAATGAAACTTTGCTGAGCACCCAGACCACACCAGACCTGAAGCTGGCACAGGAACATGCAGAATGGAACCAGGCCCCATCTTCCACCCTGTAGGAGTGTCCGGTTTAGTGGGGATAAACAGACGAACCACATCACAGTAATAACTATACCAAAGAAAATTTCATGAACTAAAATGCCTCCTATTGCTTCCCACAGAGTTTTCTTCTGATTCAGTTTCTGTAATAGAACAAGTTTCAGCCCAAAGGGGAATTCAGTGGAAGATTATTGGGGAGTCCCCCAAGCTCGAAGGGCAGAGGTGCCATCAGGTCTCAGGATGAGGCAAAAACAGGGCCATCAAACAGGTCCTAAATTAATATTATGGTCCACCTCCCTCCAAAGAGAAACTGAGTTTTCTATCTCTGTCCTAGTTCCAAAATTCTTGGAAAGAAGGCATGTGGCCTCCATTGACTATGCCCTTATTTCTCATCATGGAGGTTGAGAGCAAGGAACTGTGGTATCTTTGTCTGCAAATGGGGACGGAGGAGCAGAGGCAAATCTCAGAAACAAGGTGCTTGACAGACCCTCTGCCCAGTTGGTCCCATACTCACCAGGACACAAACAGGTGTTTTTTTTTTTTTAAAGATTTTATTTATTTATTTGACAGAAATCACAAGTAGACAGAGAGGCAGGCAGAGAGAGAGAGGGAAGCAGGTTCCCTGCTGAGCAGAGAGCCCGATGCGGGACTCGATCCCAGGACCCTGAGATCATGACCCGAGCCGAAGGCAGCGGCTTAACCCATTGAGCCACCCAGGCGCCCCACAAACAGGTGTTTTGTTCAGTCACAATGAAGTTTGTTGATAATATTCTGAACTTTTCTTTTACTAAACAATTCTATATGCATAGCGTTGATCAAATTTACATGCTGTGACTTCTAGTGTGGCCTTTTGTAATAAGACTTCTCTTACCTCGGGGCCTCGGTCAGCTATTGCTATGATAAAGCCACATAACAGAAAACTAAATCTCTGAGTGGCTTATAAGCAATATTCCTCTGTCCTGCTCACAGTCTGCAGGTGGGCTGGGATGGCAGGGAAGTCTTCTGGCTGTCTTTCAGGCTCAGGTCTGCCCCACGTGCCTCTCATTCGGGGATCGCTGGCTCCCCAGAGCCTGCTTTCCTCAAGGTGGATGACAGCAACTCCCAGGGTGCAAGTGAAAACACGTGATGCCTCTTAAGGCCTGGGCTCTAGAACAATCGCCCCGTCCTTTCTGGCCCCATTCCACTGGCGGAAGCAAGTCACATGACCAAGCCAAGGTCAGCGGAGCAAGGAAGTACCTCTACTCTCGGTGGACCATGGCAACAGTAGAAGGAAGAATGGAGAACAAATGACATAGTTTACTCTGCTTGGTCTCTGTTTCTTCAACTGTAAACACTATAGTTTGCGAATGGTCCGTCAGTCTTACGGTGCTGTTGTCCCTGGCCAAGAGGCCCCGGGCTTCCTTCCACTGCCGTACTCTTTTTTTTTTTTTTTTTTTTTTTTTTAATTTATTTATCAGAGAGAGAGAGGGAGAGAGAGCAAGCACAGGCAGACAGAATGGCAGGCAGAGGCAGAGGAAGAAGCAGGCTCCCTGCCAAGCAAGGAGCCGGATGTGAGACTCGATCCCAGGAGGCTGGGATCATGTGACCTGAGCTGAAGGCAGCTGCTTAACCAACTGAGCCACCCAGGCGTCCCTGCTGTGGGCTCTCTTGAACAGAGATCTGAGTGGTCAGCTTCCACGACCTGACTGAGGTCTGCTGTCTGGAGGAATTTAGGAGAAGCTCCGGTCAGCAGCTGGCACGCTTTCCATAGGAGAAAACTGAGACTTGGTGAGGGAAAATGCTTTGCCCAAAGCCACCCGGCCGGGAACCCAACATGGAAACCCCGGTAGTTCTGACACCACATCGGGGCAGCTTTATCTCACTGCTCCCTCAGAGTCTCCGGGAGGCTTAGAGGAGAGCTGAGCAAAGAGTGGCTAGGTAGGACTCAGGCAGGGCTCAGGGGTCCCCTCCTCACAGGAGTCTTTCATGGGTAAGCTCTCCTGTGGGTTGCCACAGGCCTCCTCTGGGGGTTCCCTCTGTCTCCTCATTTATCACTTGTCTATCACTTGTCAGCATCTGTATCTGCCACACCCTGCCTCCAGCCCCCACATGGGACCTGGTACATCTTGGGATTCTCAACAATAGTCATTGTCACCCCCGTTCTAGTGCCCTCTTTGGGAGCCCAGCCCCCTTGGGCAGGGAGAGCAACTCCTTCACATATTCACTGCTCCTTGCTTTTCTTCATTCTTTAAATACATTCACGCTGAGTGACTATTTTGTGCTTAGCATTGTTTGAATGCTGGGGGTACAGCAGGGAAAGATCTCTACCTTCATGAAATTTACTTTCTAGTGGAAGGAGGTAGACGATAAGCAAGAAAAAGAAAAAAAAAAGAATGGGATATGTGCTATGGAGAAAAGAAAGAACACCACAGACAGAGGAGAACATGAAAGATGAACAGGGGATTTACCATTTTAAATGGAGTGGTCAGGAAAGATGTCATTTGAGTAAAAAAAAACCCCAAAACTGGGGTGCCTGGGCAGCTCAGTGGGTTGAAGCCTCTGCCTTTGGCTTGGGTCATGATCCCGGGGTCCTGGGATCGAACCCCACATCTGGCTCTCTGCTCAGCAGGGAGCCTGCTTCCTCCTCTCTCTCTCTGCCTACTTATGATCTCTGCCTGTCAAATAAATAAAATCTTTAAAAAAAAAAACCAAAAAATCCAAAGCTGACCACAGGTGCAAAGGCCCTAAGGTGGGGCACAGCTAGTACGTTCAAGCCAGGAGGCCAGTGTGGCTTGAAAGAAGGAGGTGATGGAGGGGGTAGTGTGAGGCAGGGAGGGAAAATATGGATCCATGAGGTCATGGAGATCAGAGCACAGAGGGACTAGAACCCACAATAAGAATTTAAGTCTCCATCCAGTTGAACTGGGAAGGCACTGCAGAGTTCAAAGCAGGAGGCCAGCAGTGTTTTTGCCTCATGAGTGAAACACACCAAGGTGGATAGTAGGGTTGAAGCAGATGTGACAGTTAAAGGACAGGTTGCTGAGGGGAGGGCCCCAGCAGGGTGTGGGAGAGGGAGTCACATTCTGGAATGTCAGATCAGAATTCGGATCCAGATGTGCTAATTCTCAGACGTCTCTGAGAAACCCAAGAGGAGATGGTGGGTGCACAGTTGAGAGATACACGTCTGGAGTCTGGGAGAGGTCCAGAAACATGACAGTTGGGGAATAGAAAAGGTATTTAAAACCTCGAGGTGGGATAAGACCAACAAGGAAATGGTAGCTGCTGGAGAGAAGGTTGGGGACCGGCCCCAGCCACCCATGTCAGGGGAAGAGGAGGAACGGATGACAAGAGAGACGGAGAGAAGAGGAGGAGGGAACCATAGGGTGTGTGGAGTCCTGGGACTTAAGAGAGGAACGGCTCCCAACGAGGGACAGGCAGCAGCGTCGAACTAGTCACTTACTGGGTCCACAGTACAGAGCGACCTTGGAAGGACCTTCAGTGGACAGGAGAAACGCTGGTTAGGGTGGGCATAAGAACGAAGAGGAGGCTGGAACTGGAGACAGAGGTCCGCACCGTTCCTCTGAGGGGTTCTGCTGTGGGAGAAAGGGAAGACTGGGGGAAGGAGGGAACCAGAGAGGGCCTTCATGAGCTAGAACTAGAACATGTGCACGCCCAAGGGAAGGATCTAGAGGAGAGAAGAGCTGAAGGGGTGGGAGAGAGCGAAATGTCCATTTTCTTTCCTTTTCCCAGTGACTCAGGAGGCAAGACCATAAGTGGGGAGGTGGAGTGGGAGAAGGGGTCTTGGAGAATGGAGGGCAGAAGATGTTGCCTGGGAGGGCAGGCCCTGGTATGCGTGCATGGAAATTTGCAGGGTCCTGGGATCAGCGGACATGCACTAAAGACCAGGCAGTCTTGGAGGACCCCAAGCCCAGGCACCTGCCCGGAAGCACCAGCTCTGCCAGCCCGGGTCGGCGGGCCAGGCAACACGGTGTGGACGGACGTGCAGCTCGGGGAATAAATGACATGCTGCCGATCGGGGTCCAGGAGAAGGAATGTGCCCAGCATACCTCAAGCTTCCAAGACTGAACTGACATCTTTAGGCAAAACTCCCCTGCCTCCATTTCCAAACTGCTTGTGTGGCAAGTGGGGCACTCAGCGGCCTCTCTTTGGGAAGGTCTTACCAACCCTACTATACCCATAAATACTACAGATAGTATCCCTGTCATGACTGCCTTTTGCCAGGTTATCTCATTTACATCCTCCTAAGGAAGGAGACCCCCATCTCCAGGGCAAGAGCCAGTGTGGGGCTTCCCTGACTGGTTTCACTGTCCTTGTATTTTGGGCAGATGCTGCTTTTCCTAGATGACTTAACATCTGTTAGCTTGCTTCTAAAATAAAACCGGACAAATGTGACTCCCCGGTGTTCTCCTCCTCTATGGCAACCATCAGTAAAGGCCTGGCTCTTAGGGAACCCCTGCCTGCTGCCTTTCTGCCCTGATCTCAGGCCACATGGGTGGACTCTGGTGTCCTGCCTGGCATTGGTCAAGCCCTTTCCCCTTACTGGACCATCTCCTGCCTCCAGCTTCTGGCCAGGCTATGAGGGCTCCTTGCCCCCCAGAACCCCACTGCTGAGCTCCTAGGGGGCTGGCCTTCAGTTGTGGGGGGGCACAGGTTGAGCCATGTGATACCTGGGGATGTCCCTGCCTCTTACTTCCCAGTCAGTCCCAGCTCTGCTCTTCTCCTTCTGTGTCCCAGGAGGCTCTGTGGTGGTTCGGGAGCTGGAGCCCTAAGCTTTCTCAGGCTGCAGAGAAGGAGCTCACATTTGCTGAACCCTTCTGATGTAGGTCAGGCCCTGTACCAGGTGCATGCGGCCAGCCTTCTGCTATTTCCCCCAAATCTGTACCCTCCTTCTTCTTCTTTTTTTTTTTAAAGATTTATTTATTTATTTGACAGAGAGAGATTACAAGTAGGCAGAGAGGCAGGCAGAGAGAGAGAGGAGGAAGCAGGCTCCCTGCTGAGCAGAGAGCCCGATGCGGGACTCGATCCCAGGACCCTGAGATCATGACCTGAGCCAAAGGCAGACGCTTAACCCACTGAGCCACCCAGGCGCCCCTGTACCCTCCTTCTTCCATAAGAATAGCACTCCTGGGGCACCTGGGAAGCTCAGGTGGTTAAGCGTCTGCCTTTGGCTCAGGTCATGATCTCAGGTCCTGGGATCGAGCCCACATTGGGCTCTCTGCTCAGCGGAGAGCTTGCTTCCCCCGCCCCCTCTGCCTACTTGTGATCTCTCTCTCTGTCAAATAAATAAAATCTTAAACAAACAAACAAAAAGAATAGCACTCCTGATTTTACCAGGCCCCTTGGAATGAAAGTACATCTCACAGACTCTCTTGCCGTGACCTTGGGACTCAAGTTAGGACCAGTGGAATGTAAGCGGAATTGCTGTGGCCAACTTGTGGGAAGTACCCTTAAAGGGAGTGGGATGTGCCCTTCTTTGGTCCGTCTCTCATCTGCTGCCTGAAACATGGATGTGATGCCTGGGGCTCTAGCTGCCATCTTTGCCTTTGAAGACAAGGGACATACCCTAGTGTTGGAGGAGCCATGAGCTAGAAGGAGCCTGAATGCCCAAGGACTTAATGAAGTAGAGCCTCCCCTCGACCCTGGAACCATCTATTCCAGACTTGCATCTGAGAGAGAAATGAACTCTTGTTTAAGCCAGAACTATTCTGGGGATCTGTTTTTCTCAGTTGAACCTGATCTCTCAACGATGCCTGGTTATCTCATTTACATCCTCCTAAGAGTCCCACCAAGGGATGTTACCCACCTCATTGGAGAGAAAAGGAAAAAAGGCTCAGGGGTGTCATTTACACAAGTGGCCTAAGGCCCTTGACCAGAGTAAGGCTGAAATGCGTATCAGCCCCCAATGCTCTGACAGCTGGTCCTGCTCTTTCCACGAGCCCCTGGGGCCACAGCCAGGCCAACCAACCTGCGTGCGCTGACACCTGGTCTTCCCAAGAGTGTTTCCTCCAGGGCCCACAAGCATCTAGTGAGCAGAAACATCTAAAGTTGCAGGATGACAACTGCTTCCTGGACAGTTCTAGTCCTAGAAGCCCCATACCTCTCAGTCACGGGCAAACCCGGACAGGTGGTCACCCAGAACTGCGGCCCAGCCAACCCCTATCGCTGCATTGTGACACCCAGACCCTGTGCCATTACAAGCTGTCCGTTTCCAGGGATGTGTTTTCTCCCTCCCAGGATCCCTGACTTGACCTTGCACTGGCCTCAAAGTCAGCAGCTCCCATGCCCATCTTGACCCTTCTGTATCCACTGATTTCTCTGCATGTCCTGCGACCCCCAAGAAAGCACAGAGTCCTGGCGTGGCAGGCTCTGAGGCCATCAGGCTGACCTAAGGGGGCCCAGCCATCCCTGCCCCCATCCCGGTGCCTATCAAGCATGACTGAGCCCAACTCAGTATAGCACAAGGGGCCCCGCACCCAGGAGGACTTGTGTCTACTCCTACTCTCCTGCCTTCAAGCCATGTAACCTTGGCCAGTGACTTCTCCTTCTGAGCCTCAGTTTCCTTCTCTGTAAAACAGGGATAATAGTACCTACTACTTAAGGATTAAGGTGATAATTCACCACGAAGCTTGGCACAGGGCCTGGTATGCAATTTTTTTTTTAATTTTTATTTATTTATTTGACAGACAGAGCTCACAAGTAGGCAGAGAGGCAGGCGGGGGGCGGTGGGGCAGGGGGAAGCTGGATCCCCGCTGAGCAGAGATCCGGATGTGGGAGTTGATCCCAGGACCCTGGGATCATGACCTGAGCCGAAGGCAGAGGTTTAAACCCACTGAGCCATCCAGGCACCCAGGACCTGGCATGCAATTAACCCTCAGTGGAGGTTGTCATCATTGCTGTTCGTGCATTACTACTCCTTGGTCTCTGGCAGCCTCTGTGCTGGATAACAGGGACCCAGAGACAAACCAGAAGCCATCCAGAGATATTCTTCAAGAAACTCACAATCTGATGAGGAAAGATGACACCAGACATTTCAAAAGTACAGGAACTAGAACAGTTTTTATAGGAGGAGAGAACAAGGTAGGGTGAGAGCCCCAGGGAGGAGGAGTCTCAGTGTGCTCCATGGGACAATCAAGGAGGTCATCCTGGAGGAGGCAGAGCTTGACTGGAGGCTTGCGGAGGAGCAAGTTTTTGCCAGGCAAACCCAGGTGATGGAGGAGCCTCTGGCAACTAAGTTGGGGGTTCTCTTATCACCTGATAGACTCTGGTGGGAATGCAGCTCGTACTATGGCTGGTGTCTTGCCAAGGGCTCCAGCTGAGGACAAGAGGTCCCCAGCACCCAGAGTCCTAAATGGAGTGCCAGCCCATCCTGCAGGAGCAACAGAGGGAAGGCTCCCAGACTGGTCCTGCCAGCCTCAAGCCATCACCCAGCTGTGGTACAGGGGCTGTTTAAAAGACAATTGTCTTTCTGCTCTGCTTCCCTTCCCTCCTTAAAGCCAAATGAGGGGTCTTCCAGAGCACTGTTTAGAGAGCTTCACCTAGGTGCCTCGAGTCTGGGAGACATTGGGACCAGAAGTGCTCTCACATGCCGCACCGTCTAACAGGAAGGGGCTGTGTGCGACGGCAGAGTGGAGAGAGCCACAGCCCCACTGGGAATGGCCCACAGCCCGGGTAGACCAGGCAGAGGACGCCTGATTTTCCAGGGGACCAGATGAGGGCCTGCCCACCTAAGCTGGTGTCCCGCTGCCTGAGGACCAGTTTGGGGGTGGTGGTATCCCAACAGAGTGGGGACAGCTGGAAACCAACAGGGAAGTGCCAAATTGGTGGAGGCCCTACTTTATCAGGGGAAATCTAAGTGAGAGGGCCCCAGAGGAGGAGTTTTCCTGAAAAATCTCCAGGAGAATCCCATGAGTTAAGATCAACTTGGGACATCCACCATGGCCAGAGGGTTCCCAGGCCAGGTTACAACATGTCAGGCAAGGAGGGCCTCTTCTGCCCTCTCTCCCACCTGCACTCCACTCTGCAGGGACCATGGGTAGCTAGAGATGGTCATGGTAGGAGAGCAGCATTCTCTTCAGGTTTCCAACCTCTGAGGCAAGCCTAGCCTGAAGGAAGGGTCTGATTCTAGACTAGAAAGATTTTGGAGTCTTAATATTACTTTGAAAAAGTAAACGTGTGCAGGACACCTGGGTGGCTCAGTCAGCTGGGTGCCTGACTCTTGATTTGGGCTCAGATCACAGTCTTGGGGTTGTGGGATCCAGCCCCATGACAGACTCTGCACTGGTTCTGGAGCCTGCTTAAGATTATCTCTCTCCCTCTCTCTCCCAGTACCCAGGACAATGCCAGGCACAAAGGAGGTGCTCGATAAGTCATTCTGGAGCCTCTCTACCTCTTCTTGCTGTCCCAGACAGCAACTTTCCTGCTATGCTGGAGATGAAACTCAGCCTTCCAGTCAAGGCTGCAGCAGGGCTCTGCCCACAGTGCTCCCACGTAGAGACCTGGGCCAGAGGCAGATTCCTGCCCTGAACATGGGAAATGAGGCCACAATGTGCCCAGCTCAGTGCTCTTAATGGCAGGTGGCCGGTATAACAAAGACAGCAGTTAGAAGACACCCCGAGAAAAGTTCTGAGCAGGAGGGTGGCATGGCAAACATTTGGGGGAGTTCGCTGAGTGGAACCAGGAAGAGAAGGGGTAAGGATGGGGACAGCTAGACAATGAGGAGACACATAGTACACACTGGAGAGAGGAGATGAAGGTTTGACCCATCCGGCCAGGGAGCAAAGGGGGATGTGGGAGACAGGGTGTCTGGGAAAACTCAGAGGTATGGCTCAACGGCTGGAGGGCAGAACCCTCCTGTCTCTAAGCTCTTGGTTCTGAATATTCCGGATAAGGCTTTGCAAAGGTCCTTACTATGACTCAATACTTGTGCAAAATGAAAATGCAGGGCTCCATGTCCAAAAATTATTAAGAATTGGAAGATGGATGGGGCGCCTGGGTGGCTCAGTTGGTTAAGTGGCTGCCTTTGGCTCCAGACATCAAGGGTTCTGCGATTGAATGCTACATGGGGCTCCCTGTTCAGTGGCGAGCCTGCTTCTCCCTCTCCTTCTGCCCCTCTCATACTTTGTCTCATGTGCTCTCTCAAATAAATAAATAAAATCTTTAAAAAATAAAAAAAGAATTTCAAGATGATGACACCAGAGCATTAAACCAAGAGAAGAGTTCTTTGCTTAAGACCGACAGATTTAGATGTGCCTGTGTGGCTCAGTGGGCTAAAGCCTCTGCCTTCCACTCGGGTCATGATCCCAAGGGTCCTGGGATCGAGCCCCAAGTTGGGCTCTCTGCTCCGGAGGGAGCTTGCTTCCTCCTCTCTCCTCTACCTGCCTCTCTGCCTACTTGTGATCTCTGTCTGTCAAATAAATAAATAAATTCTTAAAAAATACAAAAACCTACAGATTTAGAAGGGGGAGAAACAAAGGAACCCCAGTTAAAGGTGAATTTCAGATGAACAACAAACAATGTTTCAATATAAATGTATCTGGTGTGGGGCACCTGGGTGGCTCAGTCATTAAGCATCTGCCTGCAGCTCAGATCATGATCCCAGGTCCTCGAATCTAGACCCACATTGGGCTCCCTGCTCATCCAGGAGTCTGCTTCTCCCTCTCCCTCTGCCACTCCCCTTGCTTGTGTTCCCTCTCTCGCTGTGTCTCTCTGTCAAATGAACAAATAAATCTTTAAAATAAAAAAATAAAAATAAAAAATAAATGTCTGGTGCAATCATTGCAATAAAAATCTTTCATGGTTTATTTGAAATTCACCTTTAAGCAGGAGTCCTGTGTTTTAACTGCCAGCCCCACGAGGTAGGTCCCCTTGTCTCCTCCACCGCTTGGGGCTCCTGGGAGATGACTTGTCAAACTAGCTTTCATCAGAAGCCCCTGGAGGGCTGGTTAAAACAGATTTCTAGACCCCACCCCTAGGGTTTCTGATTCTTAGGTCTGGGGTGGAATCCAAGAATTTGCATTCCCCCCCCCCCTTTTTTAAAGTATGCTTTATGCCCCACATAGGGTTTGAACTCAAGACCCTGATATCAAGAGTCACATGCTCCACGGAGTGAGCCAGTCAGGTGCCCCAGAATTTTCATTTCTAACAACTTCCAATGTGATGCTGGTGCTGTGGTCCTGAGGCCATATTCTTCTTCCTATTTTTTTTAAAGGTTTTATTTGTTTATTAAAGAGACACAGAGAGAGCAAGAGCAGCAGGGGGAGGGGCAGAGGCAGAGGAAGAAGCAGACTTCCCGATGGGCTAGCCGCTGGGCTGGATCCCGGGATCCCAGGATCCCAGGATCCCAAGATCATCCCGAGATCATGATGTGAGCCCAAGGCAGACGCCCAACAGACTGAACCACCCAAGCGCCCCCTGGCGGCACATTTCGAAAACCACTGTTCTAGGAGCCAGTCCATTAACCTCGTGAGGTACATAAATAGGACACAGAAAAGCGCAGTGATCCAAAAGGGCCACCAGAGGGCAGAAGTGCCCACTAGTCAGGCCTCAGGCCTCCCGCTCTCTGGAGGCGGAGCTTTTATAGCTTTGTTGAACATTTGCTCCATGCCTGACCCTGTCCAGAGCCCTTGCTAGGACAAAAACATGGGTCAGATTCAGTGCCTACCTTTGAGGAGCTTAGGGTCTGGAGAAGGAGACAGAATTGGTGCTGAGATGGTGGGAAGCATGGAGTGGAATGGGGAGGTTATGGGAGCCCAGAGGAAACTGGGGGTAGTCAGGGCAGCCTTCCTGGAGGAGCTTGTCTCCTGAACCATGAGTAGAAGTCACCCAGGTCGGGAGAAGAGAAGGAAGGGCTTCTGGGCTTAGGAACCCACAAATGGAAGGGCACACTGGCTGGAAGGTATTTGGTGTGCTCAGCGGATAGTGCAGGAGCAGGGAAGAGAATTTGTGGGTGAATACCTAGTGAGTCTGGCAGCTACGTAGCTGGTTTCAGGGAGCTTCTGGAGGGTTTTAACTAGGTATGCTAGCGTCACCCCCTGAAATGGTGTGGAGCAGGGGTTAGAAGTAGAGACTGGTGAGGAAGCTGGTGCAATGGTCCAGGGAAGAGGTGATCAGATGAAGCAAGAATGGCAACAGTCCCTCATTCATTCATCCATTCATTCATTCATTCAATACATTTATGGAAGAACTTCTCTGAGCCAAGCCCTGGGCTGGGTGCTGGGCCTTGGTGTGTTCAAAACAGAGAGTGTCTGGCCTTCTCAGAGCTTCCGTTCTAACAGGAAAGACCACCATCCAACAGCCAGTGGCCCAGGGAGGCAGCTGTGGTCCCTGTGGGACAGTACGAGGGATGCTAAGGAAACCAACTGTACAGGCAGAGGTAGGGGGTGGGAGGTATATCCTAGGAGAGCCCCTGACCTAGAGATCACAGATGCCTCATTCAGCCAGACCCTGGAGCCCTCCCTGCCACAGTCCAGAGCTAACAGTGTGGCCATTGAAGGCGCTGCCTCTGCTAGAGGCCTAGCCTTTCCTGCCCCCCTCCTCCCTTAGCCACACAACCCTGGCCTTCAGCAGGGAAGAAAAAGCAGAATTATGTGCAAGTACCAGGGGCTGGGCCTACTCCTTGACCAGAATCAGTGTAGCCTCCAGCTCTAGGTGGCTGCCCAGGCAGGCCCCTTCTTCAAATACCCAGGGTTCTCAGCATGTGAATGGCTGGCCAGCAAGAAGTCGGGGGATGGAGGAGATGACCGTAAGTGCCCAGGGACTGCTCCATAGTGGTTGTCCTGGATGCTTAGGGTTCCTGGAGCACAACACACTCGTCTGCAGAGGTGGGACTGACCTCATGGATCAAGTTGACTAAAATCAAGCAAATTGGAACAAGACTTTCTAGAAGGGTGGCCTTCTTGCTATTCTGAGAACATGCCTAGCCTTGAAGCCTTTGCACACACAGTTCCCTCTGCTTGGAGGGCTTGCTGCCCTCTCCTCGAAGGCCTTCACAGGGTTGGCCTCTGTGGTAGGCAGAACAATGGTCCCCCAAAGATGTCTGGGTCCTAATTTTGGATATGTTCATTTACATGGTAAGGGTGAGTCGATTACAGATCTTAGATAGGGAGATTACCCTGGTGGGCCAACACAACCACATGGGTCCCTGTAGGAGGGAGGTGGGCGTTCAAGTCAGAGAAAGAGGTGTGATAACACAACAGGAAGCAGAGAGAGGGGGAGATAGAATGCTGCTGCGCTGTTGCCTTTGCAGAGGGAGAAAGAAGAATGGAGGGACAGAGGGACAGAGGGTCTGAGGCATGAGGGGGAGGGGAGAGGGTCCTAAGCATCCGTGTGGGAGCAGACACAAAACTTTCAGCTCAAAACTGGACCATGTACTTTCCCATTTACAGGGCAACGTTTTTTTCTTTTGTCCCTCAGAACAACCTGGAAGAGGGGCTGTTGAAAGGAACCCTTGTTCTCATTTCCCAGAGAGGGCACTAAGGCTCTGGACAGCGATTGCAAGACAGGGAGACCTCCAGGTGTCTCTCTTGCAAGGACTCTGTGGCTCACCAGCCTCCCCCCGAGCCCCCAGCCTTGCTAAAACTCCTCACAGGCTGGTTCTGCTAGCCGGCTTCTGACCACTGCCCTTCGGCTCCCTCTACCCCAGCTGCCCTTCCTCAACTTCTAGTCAGAGTGGGACTGGGGGAGGCCAGGAGGCACTCAGCTGGCTGCTGCAAATTCAAAGGGGCATCAGAGGAGCGGTGGGTGGCTCAGTTGTTGAGCTTCTGCCTTCAGCCCAGGTCATGATCCCAGGGTCCTGAGAATCGAGCCTCACATCGAGCTCCCCCTGCTTGTATTCCCTCTCTCACTGTTTCTCTCTGCCAAATAAATAAAGAAAATCTTTCAAAAAATAAATAAATAAAAATAAAAGGAGCATAAAAAACTTCAGTAATCAAGAGAAAAAACATTTGCAATATTAATAACAATTTTTTTTTAAAAAAATCAAAGTTAATGTAAAAAGAAATGTTAATTTTTTCCTCTTTGGGCTCAGGCTCCAATATAGCAGGACACAGGACTGTTTTACTCTTCTTGCCCAGGACGGGTTACATGATGTGTGGGGCCCCTTCCTCAAAAATTGTTTGGAATTTCATGATGGCAACAGAAGAACAGTGTGGGGACCCTGGAGACTACACGGGTTGTATGCCCATGAAGTTGGGTTGGTTCTGGCTTTATTTAAAATTTTGATATTTTGTTCATCATGGATTTTTGTGTGTGTGTTGATTTTGATTTTTGAAAATATTACTTACCTTGATTACAGTGGGTTTGGGTGTTGTCATCAGTTGTGCACCTGAGGTGAGCACCTCGCTTTCCTCACCCTCCCAAGCCTTCTGAGCTTACTGTGAGTGCCTTCTCAACCCCAGGCAGTCTCCTCCGGGAAGTCTTCCTTGCCCTTTATTCCTGCATGGGGCTAGGTACTTTTGGGTTCTAATACCCACTCCCTGTTTCCCTCTGTCATATCTCTGAGCATCCCATGTGAGGCTCATTGCTTAAGGACAGAAAGTGTCCTTAAGATTTGGGCAACTCTGAGTTCCCGTCATCAGTGATGTCAGCCAGCCTCAGCCTCCTGATGCCCTCAGGTACGACCCAAGTTGTTAGAGTTGACAGAACTCCAGACAGCAGGGAAACCTGGCTTCAAATCCAGGCTCTATCATTCTTGGACTGTTTGAGGCTCAGTTTCCCCATCTGTAAAGTGGGAATTAAAAAGGCCTACCTTACAGCGGGGTTATGGGACTTAACAGAGAAGGCACACAGTGGGCATCATAAATAACATTTCCTTTTCCTCTGTGCCTGGTGTGGGGACTCAGACTAGTCAGCTCTGCTCCTGATGAACCCCCTTCCCGCTCCAGCCCGCAGTCTCCAAGTCCTTTTCCATAATTGTCTGTCCCAGCTAAAGAGATGGCGAAACAGGCTCAGAGGGACGAGGGATTTGCCCGAAGTCACGTACAGAATCAGAGGCTGAACACAGTTGGAAACCCAAGACCCGATGCTCAGACTGGGCTCCGCAGGTGCCCAGCTCCTCCCCTCCTCCTCTTCCCCCTCCTCTCCCTTCTCCCCTCCCCCTTCCCCTCCTCCCTATCTGGCCTCAAAAACGCTGAGCTGGAGAGGGACGGCGGAGCTGGCGCCTCGTTCGCGGCCCCTCCCCCAGCCAGCGCCCCCACGCACTCGCACCCAGCTGAGGGCTCTGGGTGCTTCCATGAAAGGCGTGTTTCCCTCGTGAGTCATAGCAGACGCACCACAGACAGCCTTGGAGCCTGGCTGGGCTGCAGTCCCAGAGCTCTGGGCTCTCCCCCCGCCCCCCTAAGAGCAGGTCCCCGCTCCCCGCTGGAACCTCTGGGCCGCGGCCTGCACAGCTGCATCCCTTCAGCGGGGCCGGCAACCATAGGTCCACGTTGCATCAGCGCGGCGTGTCTCTGCGCCGGTTCCCGCCCGCCAGCCAATGGGGTCGGGCCGAGTGTACAGATCCCGGCTCGGACGCACCCCACCCGCCATGGAATGGGGCAGCCCGATCCTCCCTTGGCATTCCCAGCGAGGGAGGAGGGGGACCAGGGCACGATTTCTCCACTGCATCCTGCAAGGCTTTCTTCCCTCTACCTCCCTCCCCAACCCCCCCACCCCCACCCCGTCCCCCTTTCAGGGTGGCCCGGCCAGCTCCACTCTGATCCTCCTTCCTGACGGTGGCAGGGGAGCCCCCTCTGCCTGGAGTGGCCCTGTTTCTCCCTGGGCTCAGTTCTTCTCTCGCTCTGGACCGGCCCTCACCTACCTCCCATCCCGTGATGTCGGGTACTCCCAAATCGTCCTCTCCAGCCTGGCCTTCTCTCTTGAGCCCCATAATAATGGATGCTACAGCCTCCCAGATTCTTCAAGCTACAGACAACACCTAACCTCCAGAGTCCGTCTCAGGAAGGGGACCATGGGCAACCCATTCCCCCAGGCTGCAGGCCCCAGAGCCCTCCTTCCTCCTGCTCCTGGCCCCTCCATGCTCAGTCTGCCACCAGGACCTCTCCAGTCCTATGAGTCCTGCCCCGGTGAATGCATTACAGTCCTCGCTTGGGACTGTTGTGACATTCTCCTCCTGGCCTCTGTCACTCTCCACGCAGCAGGCAGAGAACTACTTTAAAAACACCTCTTTCTCTCTCTCAAATAAATGAATAAATAAAATCTTAAAAAAAGAAAAAAAGGGTGTGAGTGCCTGGGTAGCTCACTTTGTTAAGCACCTGACTCTTGGTTTTGGCTCAGGTCACAATCTCAGGGTCCTGAGATTGAGCCCTGGGGTTCGCTCCTGGCTCAACCAGTCTGTTTGTTCCTCTACTCCTCCCCACATATATATTTTAAATATTTAAAATATTTATTTAAAATAAATAAATATTTAAAATATTTATTTAAAATATTTAAATAAATAAATAAATAAATATTTTATTTATTTATTTAAATAAATAAAATCTTTAAAAACACCAACGTGACCTTGTCCATTCCCTGCTAAATTGTCTTCAGGAGGAAGCTCCAAGTTCCCTGTCCCCGAGCTCCTGGGACAACCCTGGCTGGCCATCATCTTCTGCAGCTTTACCCACACATACTCCCAACCCCTCACATAGTGACCTTTGTCGGGACCTTCTCTGTCTGCCTTGGCGGCTTCCCATGAAGTACTATTGGGATCTAGCTCATTTTAGCCTGAGGCCTAAAGCCAGCAGGCTTGGAGTGGTGGGGGTGGAAAATGCCAGGCCTAGCCAGAAGAGCTCCAGCTCCGGCCTTCCACCCTCCCATCCTCCCCAGAGCTGCAGTGAGGGGCCCTGAGCCGACTGGCCATTGGCATGCATTTCCCCGGCCCCCCACTCGGATGTGGTCTACAGGTCCGCCTTGACTTCCCACTGGATGTTTCTTCCCTATTCACTTTACTGATTTTTAGAAACTGACTATAGAAATGATATATGCTATTGAAAATTTTCAGAGAAGCAGAGAGAAGAAAATAGAAATAATGTATATTTTCATCTCCAAAGATAAACAGTATTAAACCATTTAAGAGTATTTTCTTCTGGTCTTTTTCTAGGAGTTTTATACACATTTCTTTATATTTTTTATTAACACATATTTATTGAAAAAAAAATAAAACAACTTCAGGGATGTCTGCCCGGCTCAGTCAGTAGAACATGGGATTCTTGGTGTCAGGGTCGTAAGTTCGAGCCCCACATTGGATATGGACATTACTTTAAAAAATAAAATTTTAAAAAATAAAAAAATAAGTAATAAGACAATGTTGAGCAGCAGAAATGTTTTGAAAATTCAGTGGAAATAATCTAGTACCAAGAGTGGACTTCTCGGGGTAACGTGAACATACTTCCACACATCTGTCCCTCTGTACAGAGTTTTCATAAACATGCTGTTTTATAAGCTGCTCTATTTTTTAATCCACCAAATCCTTTGAGCTGTCTTTCTCTGCTTGAGGATTAAAACAGTTTCCCCCCATTATGATGGCTGCCAAGAGTCCATCCCATATGGACACTGTCTCCAATTTTTGGCCCTTACACACAGAGGCTGTAATGAGCATCTTTGTATATGTTCCTAGGCTCATATTTTCAAAAATAATTTCCTTAGGCTAAATTCAAAAAAAGCTGATCCCCCCCCAAAAGAACAGAAATAATTTAAAAATTTAAAAATGTGTGAATACATAATGCATTTGTATACAGCTGACCCTTGAACAACACAGAGGCTAGGGGTGCTGAACCCCTTCACAGTCAAAAATTCCACATATGGGACGCCTGGGTGGCTCAGTTGGTTGGGCAGCTGCCTTTGGCTCAGGTCATGATCCCAGCGTCCTGGGATCAAGTCCCACATCGGGCTCCTTGCTTGGCAGGGAGCCTGCTTCTCCCTCTGACCCTGCCTGCCACTCTGTCTGCCTGTGCTCGCTCTCGTTCTCTCTCTCTCTGACAAATAAATAAAATAAATAAAATATTTTTTTAAAAAATTCCACATATAACTTTGGACTCCCTCAAAACTTAACTATTAATAGCCTATTGTTGATCAGATGCCTTACTGATAACATAAAGTCAGTTAAGACATATAACACATATTTTGGATGTTATTTGTATTATATACTGTATTCTTACCATAAAGTAAGCTAGAGAAAAGAAAATGTTTTTAAGAAAATCATAAGGAGGAGAAATTCACTTACAGTATTGTACAGTATTTATATATTAAAAAAAAATCTGCATATAAGTGGACTCACAAAGTTCAAACCAGAGCTGTTCTGGGTCAGCTCTGGGTCAGTCCAAACATATGTGTCACCCCTCCCTTTCCCCCTTCCCTCCAGTCCTTCCCCTGCAGGGAAGAATGGTACAAGCTTCTCACCCCCCTGCAGGGGATGCTGTGTGGGGGTCTGAAAGACATCATTGTAACTTATACATTCTCCTTCATTTCCCTCTTCCATGTCAGTATCAGGACATAAAGAACTTCCTACTTACTGTTTTTCCCAGCTTCTGGGTATTCCCATTCCCATTCCCTACCAACAGAGGTATTATGCCCAGTTTTTGCTATTAAAGCAAAGTTGCAGGGAATTATTCAGTAACATGTCTTGAAAGCTCCTGGTGCAAAGTGCCTTCTAGAAAGGCTAGGCCCATTTCTTCTCCTTGCAGAACACTTCCTCTTATTTAAAATGAAATCTCTCAGATCCTTCTAGATCCTGCTCATACCCCCATGTTACACATGAGGAAACTGACACACAGGGAGGTGCAGTGACTTTCCAAGGTCACTCAATGAGTAGTGGCACCCAGATCTTCTGACTCCCAGGCTGGGTTCTTCCTCCTTGGCTGGGCTGCCATCCTCTGCCTGTGCTTCCCCAGGGCAGTCACCATGACACTCACAGCCATTTGGGATCCTCATGTGTACGTGCAAGGGCAGGTGTGAGTGAACCAACAGGACAGGGCTCAGAGGACAGAGCAGGAGTGGCCAGGTAGGACTGGACTAGGCAATGAAGAGGAGAGCGGAGTGGGAACTCATCTGGAGTTCTCAAAGTGCTCTCCAATTCTTTGTTTCATCTGTGCTTCTCATTATCTTTGAGATGATCGTTCCTAGGTCAAGGGGGATTGGGGGCGTGGTGGTTCTAGATCATGGGCATGAGGCTAAAATGTAGCAGACCTCCAAGTTAGGACTTTTTGGACTCGTAACACTGGGGAGGCTGCCCTGGGCTGAACCAGATTAGACCTGGGCGGGGGGAAGGCGGGGGGTGGGTGGTCAGGACTCGGGGGTCCCTTTTCTGAGTGTCAGAGATAGACGGTGAAACAGGGAGGGCAGCCCTGTGGCTGAGCTGGGCATCACTATTATGACAGCTGTGGGTGTCACCTGGGGAGAGGAAAAGAGCTGGGTGCTAGGTGACAGGGTGGAAGAGGGAGCAGGGGAAGGGAAAGGCCAGAGTGTATTTAACAAGTATCTACTACCATACCAGCCCTCTTGGCCTGGCCTTGCAGGCAGCTGGAGCTATTTCCATGGGGCTGCCAGAGGAGGCCTAGGAGGAGGAGGCTGGGTGCAGGGAGAGAGCTACCAATCCACCCAAAAGAGAATCCCCCAGTCCCTAAAGCTGAGTTTTTTTTTTTTTTTAAAGATTTTATTTATTTATTTGACAGACAGAGATCACAAGTAGGTAGAGAGGCAGGCAGAGAGAGAGGAAGGGAAGCAGGCTCCCTGCGGGGCTCCATCTCAGGACCCTGGGATTATGACCTGAGCCAAAGACAGAGGCTTTAGCCCACTGAGCCACCCAGGTATCCCTAAAGCTGAGTTTTTTAAAAGAGCATTTTCCCTTGCTCTGACCCTTAGAAGGCAGAACATCTCTGCCCCGGGGCCCCAAGGACCTGCACTTGCAAACTGGCATGCCTGATGCACAGGGATGAGGGGAAGAAGGGGCTTGGACTTTCTCCAGGGACTGTTGGAAGCCACTGGAGAGCTGGTGCAATGGAGGGAGCCCAGGCTGGGGTCAGGAGCCCTGTCCCTATGCTCTGTACCTAGCTCATTCCATTTCCAGTGGGAATTGTGTCTTAGCCTCATAGTGTTTGGGGCACCCCACCCATGATAGATGCTCAAGAAAGGCCTGCAGATTTTTTAAAAGAAGATTTTTATTTATTTATTTGAGAGAGGGTGAGCAAAAGAGAGAGACCACTCAAGGGGGCCAGGGGGCGGTGGGGAAGAGAAGGAGAAGCAGACTCCCTGCTCATCAGAGGGCAATGTGGGGCTTGATCCCTTAACCCTGAGATCCCGACCTGAGCCAAAGGCAGCCGCTTAACTGACTGAGCCACCCAGGTGGCCCCGACCTGCAGGTTCTGAGGTGAAGGCAGGGTGAACGTCCACAAGGAGTGGGGAGTGGGCTGGCAAGGAGTCCCAGCCTCTCATTTTACAAATGGAAACTCAGAGAGGGCAGTGACTTCCTCGGTTCTTTACAGCTAGTAAAGGGTAAAGAGATGAGAGTGGGACCCTGACTTCCTGGCGGTGCCCCCTCTCCCACCCTGCCCCCAGTCCATACACAGGGGCTCCCACAAGGCAAGCTTGCTCCGCGGTGCATTGTGTTGCTAGAGAATACTCAGCCACGTGTGTAGGTGGATTGCATGAAGGGGCCACAGCGGGTGGACAGACACATGTGCATCTGCAGTGTCACATGTCTGTGGGCGTGTCTCCTGGGTGTCGCGTCAGGCGTGTGAGTGAAGGCACTGGATGGCCCCTGTGATTTCCCTCCGCAGCAAAGGACTGCGAAGCGGTGGGGGTGAAGTGGGCGGGCTCTTGGAGGAGGAGGGGAGAGACCCCGTGCCCGCCCAGCCCCAGCCCCACTCAGGCCTCCCACCCTCCTACGTGGCAGCCAGCTTATGGGACAGCCCTTTTGGTGGGAAGGCCCCACACGCCACGGGGAGCATCAGAGATCGCAGAAATTGTGTTTCCCTGACTCATGCTTTGGGCTGCGAGCAAATTCTTGGCTTCCGGGCAGCATCTCAAAGAACTGCATGTGATTGCACAGGCTCCCTGAGGAAGACAGCGCACCGTGGTCTGGTTAGCAGAGCTTTTCTTGGCCCGTTTTAACCCATGTAAAAAGGAGAAAGTGATTAGACTTCTTTCCAATTAGTGTCATATAATTAAAAGTGAGATACTGTTTAGGTGCCCAGCACGACCAGCCAGAGCAAAGTGACCCATAAATGCCATTTCTTTCCCTACCTTCCCTTGGACAAACTGACCTAGTTCAAATCCCTGGGCTGAATGCAGCTTGCTCTATGTCCTTAAACATGCCACTGGGCCTCCCTGAGCCTCAGTTTCCTCAGGTTTAAAACAGCAACATTCTGGGGTGTCTGGTGGGTTAGTGGTTAAACATCCAACTCTTGATCTCAGCTCAAGTCTTGATCTCAGGCTCGGGAGTTCAAACCCCACACTGGGCTCCATGCTGGGTGTGGAGTCTACTTGAAAATATGATGGTGACATTCTTACTTAGTCTGAAAATATTAAATAGGGGTATGCTGAGCACTTAAATGATATGTTAGTTTTCGCCCTAGGGTTCTAAGGGCAAGGACTGCATTAGTCTAGCCACTGGAGCCAGAGAAAGCTGCTTCTGTAATCCCTGGCCGAATGGGGCCTACCTATCCGGCTGGATCAATCAGAAGGTGGTTTGGGGGTAAGAGAGCTGGGGATCCCGCGCCTGGACTCTGGCCTAGCTCTACTTCAAATCTGCCAGCCCAGCTCTACCTTGGCCCTGCCCTGTGACCTTGGGCAACTTTCCACGCCTCTCAGGGATGGGATGGGGGTGAAGGGCAGGAAGAGCTCCTTCAGGGAGCCAAGGCACTGGAGGGAAATCCAGACCTGAAATGCTGGAGAGCCTCACTGTAATTCAGGCTTTCCTCCCTCCAAAGAGAGTGCTTTTTCCAGAATGTGCAGCCTGGGAGTGTGGGGGAAGGGCCACAGCCAGGCCTGGGCTGGGCTCAGAGCTAAGAATAATGTGGCCAAGGCTCTCAACATTTTTTTTGCTGATCTTGGAAATTTAAAGGAGCCGTGGTCTTTCCTCGGGGAGGCGGTGCTTGGAGCCCCACAGACTCAAGCAGCAACTTCCCACCACTTGCTCTCTGACTGCACTTACCAAGTTCCTCTTCTGGGCCTGGGCTGTGCTGGGTACTGGGGACTCCTAATGAGAAGAAGGCCTGGGTCTCCAGTGACACTCAGTGACACTGTAGGGTGATGATACAGAAATAATGCCATAGCGAAGGCTTCTGGCTCAGTTTGAGCTACAGTAGCCATCTACTTCAGACCTAGCCTTCTCCTTAGGTCTCCGCTTCTCTCTCTGTTAACGGAGGGCATTTGTCCTTTCTACTCTGACCTTAGGATTCTGGGTTTATCCAGCAGCAGGAGCCTCCATTGACCCTTCCCCATCAGAGCCAGCACTGAGAATCATAGCATTCAGCTCACCCTGGAAGTGTTGGTGAGGCCTCAGAGAGTTAAAAAATGGAAGAGTGTGGAGGAAAGGAAGTCTCTTGGGATTTTGACATCTGGACCCACTGGAAACCAAGACCTTTCCTTTATTCCACCAGTTTTGTGGACTCTTAGTTCAGGGACTGATCACCCTGTGAGCACCAAGCTGTGCATGGGGGTGGGGTAGAGGGCAGGGTATGGCCTGTGACCTGGCAGGCTTCCTTGGATAACAAGGACTTACCCTTAAAAGTGTTCCACAGGGGTGCCCGGGTGGCTCAGTGGGTTAAGGCCTCTGCCTTCGGCTTGGGTCATGATCCCGGGGTCCTGGGATTGAGCCCTGCATGGCGGGGGGGGTCCTCTGCTCGGCGATAGCCTGTTTCCTCCTCTCTCTGCTTGCCTCTTTCCACCTACTTGTGATCTCTGTCTGTCAAACAAATAAATAAAATCTAAAAAAAAAAAAAAAAAAAGCGTTCCACAGTTGAGGCAGGAAGAGGCACGTAGAAACCAGTACAGCCACTCCAAGGAGATGGACACCACACCGAGGAGGAACAATTTTGTTTAGTAATCGAACCTATCCTAAGAAAGGTTAGCTGCGTCTGTGGGGCTTGAACTCCCTGTTCTAGGAGAGGCTGTGCACTTGCCTTTGGGATACTGCAGAAGCTCCTGCCAGGGGCCACATACAGGAACCCATGACCTCTGAGATACCTTGCGGCTCTGAGATCCTGCTCCTTTTCTTCTCTGACTCTGAGAGTTAACACTCTAAGATTCTCTAGATGGATTCAAAGATTTTATGGGGACTCAAGTAAGATATTACCTTCTATGATGGTCACTTGTGGATTCAAGTCCTCTCTGATTCTTTGACCCTGACTCAAAGAGTCTGAAGCTCTTGGAACCTAAGATTTCCCACAGTCCTTTTCCTCAAGCTCTGAGCAGCAGCGCCTAACCCAGACTTTGTAGTTAGTCACCACCGGAAAGGGAAAGGGCCCTTCCCCCACCCCTGCTGCTGGGGACCCAGATGATTCACCTCAGCGGCTGAGATTCATTGGCTCCCCAAGATCCAAGGATGCACCTGGAACACAGAAGACACTCAGCCCAGCTGAATGATTGGTTGAACGAATGAATGAATGAAGTGTCTCTCTGTCCTGTCTCTCTGCCCTGCCCTGTCCTCTCTATACTGGGCTCATCTGTTAGCCATCATTGCACTCCTGAGAGGTAGTGGGATGTCCTAAATAATCTTCTGCGGAGTTCCCTACTAACGTGCGCATTACCAGCTCACACTGTACATCCTTGACCACAGGGCTTTATCCTGTTCTCAGCTGGGGCTTCAGCACCTAGCACAGACCTGAATACCTAGCTTAGCTCAGGGCTCAAGGGACTATCAGTTGTGGGAGGGGTGGGGTGAGAGGGTTTGATAATGAGCCCTGGAGCCCTGGGAGGGGGCAGGGATAACCGAGGAGAGCGGGAGACTGACAGGGAAGCGAGGGGCGGGGGCGTTAGGCAAGGAATGACAGCCGCACATTTCACAGCCAAAGAAGGAACTTGGCCCGGAAAAGGCAAGTAACTTGCTTAGAATCATACAACGTATTCCTTAGTGGACAGTCAAGGAGGTTCTCCTTCCTGTGCACTTGTCTAGACCCGGCCAAACCACGACGTTCACGGAGTCTCCGCCTCTGTCAGGACTTCCCGGAGTTAGGGTCAGGTATTGGGCCCGTTAGGATCCCTTTTGGGCAGGGCGGTCGCTGAGGTCGAGCTGTTCAGGATAAGCTGCGGATGGAGAAAGATAACGGTCTCTCATTTCTGACCACCTCCTCTAAGACAAAGGCGGGGGACCCTGATTGAGGAGGGTTGTGTCTGGGGACCTAATTAAGTTTCCGTTCTAAAACGGGGGAGTGGATCGCCTCGGGGCAGAGCCCCTGCCAGGGAAAGGGCTGCTGGAAGGGTGTGTGACGGGGGTGAGCCGGCATGTGGGGAGGAGGGAGCGCCTCTCCTGGGAGCTGGACCCAGGAGCTCAGTGTCCCATCCAGCTCAGCGATTCGAACGACTGCCCTCCCCCCGCTCCCCATCTCCAGGACCTCGAAAGTCCGGAGTCTCCGCCGAACCAGAGGTCACCCGCACCCTGTGCAGGTCGTGCAGGTCTCAGCGCCCAGCCTCTCTGCGGGGGTTCCTCGAGCCCCGCCCGGTGTGGGGGGCAGTAGGACCCAGGGGCCGGGTGAAAGCCCGCAGAGGGAGGGGCGGGAGCCGGGGCGGTCTGGGGGAGGTCTTTGGCTTTTTGTGGCGGAGCCGGGGCGCCCTCCGGAAGCTTTTCCAACTTTCCAGAAGTTTCTCGGGACGGGCGGGAGGAGGGGAACGCCATATATAGACCTGGGGAGCCGGGAGCGGCGGAGAGTGGAATCGGTCCGCGGCTCGAGTGGGTCTCTAGTCCGGCGCCAGCCCGCCCGGCCCAGGTGAGGGCGGGGGGCCGGCGAGCATGCAGCCGGCGCCTTGGGGGGGTGCTCCGGAGAGTGAGAGGGGGTGGGAGGCCCTCGGGGAGGGGTTGGGGGCCAACGCAGAGCCCTTGAACTGGAGGCCCTGGCACCCTGGGAGCTGCTGGAGCGTTTGGGATCCGGAGCCCGGGGGTAGATGGTGATGGCCGAGTGAGCCTGTAGGGGTAGGGCGGGGCGGGGAGTCGGAGCAAAGTGAGGCTGGGGCAAAGTGAGGAGTTCTACAGAAGTATGGGGCAGGGGTTGCGATGGCAGAGAGGAAACAGTGGGCCTGGGAGCCAGGATGCTGGTACTCGCCTCTGTGCGGGAACCAGAAGGGAGAAGATGGGGTCTGGGGCCCTTTCCAGCTGGGGTAGGAGGCCAGGCCAGCTTTACGGTTAATGGTGCCTCCGCCTCCGGGGCTGAGGCCCAGGGGTCATTAGGGGTGGGTGGACCAGCTCCTGACGGGCTTGTTGGGGGTGGAGGGGGGGCTTCCTGAAGGTTGGAAAGGAGGTGAAATAGTCTAGGCTCTTCTCAGGGCGGGGTGTGTGTGTGTCTTGGGTTCCCCACAGTTTGTGAGGGGTCACCAAAGGTTGCTCCTTTTCTGATCTGCAGCCTGCATCGGTAGATGTTGGCACCTAAAGAAAGAACTTGACCAGCACCTTCTCCCCCACCTCCTTCCAGAACGGGGTGGGGGGAGGAAACAGCTGGGTCCCTATTCCCCCACCCAGGAGGGAAAGGTTAGCTGACTAGAAGGCACTCTTAACTCTGTCCACCTCCTGGTTCTGGGGGTAACTGCAGGGTTAAAGGTACTACTTCCAGAGGCCAGGGTTCCCTGCCCCCAGCCCAGGGACATTCCTGAGGTGGCTGGAGTGGAGAAAGAATGAAACCACTTTCAGCATGGCCAGGAGGCCCGGCCCCTCCTCTTCCCGGTTTCCGTCCAGCATGTCCCTCTGGGCTATAGGGCCCGGATGGAGGCCGGAGGAAAATTAGGGGGCCTTGGTTCCCTGGAAGTCTCTGGCTGGTACCACACCCTCCTGTCCTCAGATGGTTCATCTGCCCATCCCCCCTTCCTGAGGCCTCCGGATCTGATCCACTCCTTTTGTCTCTGGTCGCTGGGATTCCCAGAAGAATTTTTTTTAACTCTGTGTAACAGGATACCACATCCTGGCTTCCTCAGGGGGCTCTGTGGGTGCTTCTGGGAGGAAGGAGCCCTGAGCTAGGAGGCCTGACCCCCACTGATCCTGTGGGACCTGGGGTGCCTCCCTGCCCCCTTTCTGGCCTCAGTTGCTCCCACTGCCCAGTGAGGTGGACAGCCTCCAAGGTCCCTGTGGATCTGGGACTGGGTTAAACCTTTTTTTGTGCTGCGGGAGAGTCCCATTTTGGGGCTTAGGCCTTACAGGGCCCTCCGTCACCAGCACCCACCCCAGCTCTGCCCTATCCCACCCTCCTCATTCTTCTGTTTTCTTTCAGAATGAAAAAGGCAGGCATTGACCTCCCTCTGAGGCAGTTTCAAGGTACTTTAGACTCCCTCAATTGTTTGAGATCCTCTCTTGTGGACCCCCTGAAAATTTGCTACCTTTCCCCTCTTAGAGAAGCCCGGAATCCAGTCTCAGCCGAGTCTGGCTATGGGTACAGCCCTTGGCTCCTGTCCTTTGTGGGACTGTAAATTGTCTAACCATGGCCTCGGGCCTGGGATTTCTCTGTGGCAACGTGGGCTGGGCTCCTGGGCTGCGGGAAGCTGGCTTGCTTGCCATGACTTGTCTTCCTCTGCCGTGACTGCTGCTGGATTAACAAGGCAGCCCTCTACACAGCCACGGATCTCCCTGCAGAGCCAGATGTGCCTACTCATAGCCAAGGCCAGGGAGCCCCTGGAGCACCCCTTGGGTCCTGAACCCAGGCCTCCTGCTTCCCAAGCTGGAAGCCCCCCTCTGCTGGCGGATGCAGATAATTCCGTTTCCAGCCTGCCACGTCACCTAGAGCCAGAGTGGGAGCAGGAGCAGGAGCGCAGCTCTGTGGCTGCCTGAGGAATCCCAAACTAGTCATTTGGTGCTTTCTTGGAAGGCCCCTCCCAGTCCTTTGAGGTCCTAGTTGGCTGTGGGTGGGGGCTGTCAAGAGGGTGTCTGCCACGTGGCGGAGCTGTGAGCTGGGCTCCTTGACTTTCTTCTAATGAGTTGCTCGTGGCCTCTGCCCAGGTTCTGTGCTCTGGCATCACAGCTGTATGAACTAGTGTTGGCTTTTTTATAGAGTGGCCATATGTTTGTTGTCTTGGTATAATCATCAGTAGTGCTTCATTTCATTTTCTTAGGTGTCCTTGTTTGTGCAATAATCCTATGGTCATTCTGCTTTTGAGGCTCCAGTCTTGGTGAGGAAGGAGCTAGGGCTGGGAGGAAGGCGGCCTGGGCCCTGGGATAGATGATCTCCCCAGTCTGGACTCTCGGTAGGGTACAGGTCTCTCTGTGCCTTGCCTCCCTCCACCCCATCCCTCTCCCATGCATTTTTTGCTTTCCCTTTACACCGTACCTTCAAAGAGCTGGCAGCCCAGGGAAGGGGGACCTGCCCTGGTTCATAGAGTAGCTATAGTGTGGAGTCTTCCCAGAAACCCGGGGCTCCTACAGACAGGCCTGCAGGATCTGTCCTGAGGGTCCTGAGGGTCTTCCACCAGGATTCCGAATTTGCACTTTCCGGACAGCCACGAGATGGGATCTGCCAGAGCAGTGGGGTCCCAGCCTCCACTAGAGTTCTTCCTACCCTTCCCTTTGCCCTGTCATCTCTTCTGTCCTGCATGAAAGTAGGGGGGATGTATCCCATGTAGGGAGACTGTCCTGGTTGGAGGCCCCAGAGAGGCGAGTGAGGCTGGTTTTAGGGGCCACTGCTACCACTGTGGTTTGAGAGGGGTCTTGCCTACCCTGAAGCCATAGAGCAGAGGGCCTGGGTAGCAGTGACTGTCAGATGGGAAGGCAGAATGGAACCTGAGGTAGACCCAGCTTCCTGCAAACACACATCTGGCCAGCCTCTGGTGAAGGGGAGGGGGTGTCATTGCTCCACTGAGCTGTGACCTACCCCTCCTCCAGTATCCTTCCTCTCAGGAAACCTACCTCGCACTCAGCTTGTGCCTAGGCCTTCACGCCAGGGACCATGGAGAGCTGGGCAGTCCTGTTCCTGCTAGGACACAGGCCTTGGGCATGGAGACCTAGACCCCGACAGCGTGGAAAATGGGGACCAGGGCTGAGCAAGGAGGTGACATGCAAGGGCACCGTGGGGCGAGAGAGTGGAGCATCTGGGCTTCCCCGCTTAATGAGTGAGCTAACCAGTGACTCATTAACATCCCAGGGCAGAAGGAAAGGCATGGGGGGGAGGAGCAGGCCTTCGTCTGTCCCAACAGGGCATCCTTTGCCCAGGCACCTGTGTTTCATGCAGACCCTCAGTCGATCTGCCACTTTTTGCCACTGGGAGAAGGGCCCTGGGGTGGTGTGAGATCAGAGCTAATCTTTATGCAAACTGAGGACCCTGAGTCTGGCCGAGTGGCCCTGGTTTCTGTTCATTCAGGAATAGCTGAGGCCTATTGTATGCTAGGCGCTGGAGATACACAGGGAAACCAGACTGGCCAGATTTCCTGTCTTCCTGGAGGTCACAGTCTAGTTAGGCATGGAGGTAGTGCATAATGAATGCCTAAGACTGAGTGTTGTCAGTACAGCCTTAGAAATCAATTGGGAGGAGGTGGTGGCTTGCTAGAAACGCTGTTTTGGATGAGGAGCTCAGAGAGTGGGCCTCAGAGAGTGGGCCAAGTAAGACCTCAGATCTGGGCAGCTCTGAGTTAGGGCTGGTTTCCTCAGAACTTGGGGCTTTCTTGCTCCCATCTGCAGGGGACTTGGTGGCTGCCTGAAAGCTGGGGATGGTCATCAGGGAGGAATACCCTGGGTTTCAGGCCCACCCTCTCTGCAGCCCTCACAGGTCCTTCGTGGTGCATACCATCCGCCTCCCAGCCATGCGCTTCCTCCTCTTTACCAGCACTTGCTGCCTCCTGGCCATGGCCCTGGCCGCCGAGGTGAAGAAGCCGGCGGCCCCAGGCATGGCAGAGAAGCTGAGCCCCAAAGCGGCCACACTGGCTGAGCGCAGTGCTGGCCTGGCCTTCAGCCTGTACCAGGCCATGGCCAAGGACCAGGCGGTGGAGAACATCCTGCTGTCGCCTGTGGTGGTGGCCTCGTCCCTGGGGCTCGTGTCGCTGGGGGGCAAGGCTGCCACGGCGTCCCAGGCCAAGGCGGTGCTGAGTGCAGAGCAGCTGCGTGATGAGGAGGTGCACGCGGGCCTGGGCGAGCTGCTGCGAGCCTTCAGCAACAGCACGGCGCGCAACGTGACCTGGAAGCTGGGCAGCCGCCTGTATGGGCCCAGCTCGGTGAGCTTTGCGGAGGACTTCGTGCGCAGCAGCAAGCAGCACTACAACTGCGAGCACTCCAAGATCAACTTCCGCGACAAGCGCAGCGCCCTGCAGTCCATCAATGAGTGGGCCGCGCAGACTACCGATGGCAAGCTGCCTGAGGTCACCAAGGACGTGGAGCGGACTGATGGCGCGCTGCTGGTCAACGCCATGTTCTTCAAGCGTGAGTCTGGGCAGGGGTGGTGGCTGCAGCTCTGCAGGGGCCGCCTAAATGCCTGACAGGTGCCAAGTGGAGGGCGGAGGTGGGTAGTGGCTGAGCTGGGGGTCCTCCTCCGGAAGGTATTCTCCATCATATGGAAACAGCCAGGCTCTGACTGTAGAGACCCATAGCTTCTGGCAGTGTCCTAGGGCCAGCACCCCAGTCCCCCAAAGTGGGGGAAGCATGTACTCCAGGGTGTGGGTGCTCAGAGGGGAACGGGACTGCCGCTGAGCCCCAAAGACTGGAACGAAGGCGTGTTTCCCAAGCCGGGGCCTGTTTCTGACCCTGTTCTGCCTCCCACTACAGCGCACTGGGACGAGAAGTTCCACCACAAGATGGTGGACAACCGAGGCTTCATGGTGACCCGCTCGTATACCGTTGGGGTTACGATGATGCACCGCACAGGTGGGTGCCTGGTCAAGTAGGGGGCCCAGCTGGGGGTGTGAGGGTGCCTGAGGCCTGGCCCGCCCAGCGGCCTCCCTGCTGTTCCCTCAGGACTCTACAACTACTACGACGACGAGAAGGAGAAGCTGCAGATGGTGGAGATGCCCCTGGCCCACAAGCTGTCCAGCCTCCTCATCCTCATGCCGCACCACGTGGAGCCCCTGGAGCGCCTGGAGAAGCTTCTGACCAAGGAGCAGCTGAAGATCTGGATGGGGAAGATGCAGAAGAAAGCTGTCGCCATCTCCTTGCCCAAGGGGGTGGTAGAGGTGACCCATGACCTGCAGGTGAGGGGTGGCTCCGCTTGGGGGCTGCAGGGCCTGCAGGAGAGGGGTGCTTGGGGCGCCCATTTGTCTGCTCAGCAGGGCTGTCCTGAGCCTCTGGATGCCCAGGCAGGACTGGGCACTGCTGGGGAAGGAGGCATGGAACCTGTCCTTGGGAACTCGATGATGATCTCAGTAGCTAAATATAATGGGGCGCCTGCTGTATACAGAGTACTTTATATATATTAAACTTTTCATGCTCAAAACAGCTTCATCAGGTAGGGCTATTAAGCTCCTTACAAATGAGGAATTGGAGGCTCAGGAAGGTTAAACAGCTTCTCCAGAGTCACACAGATGGTGGCTTAGGCGGCTGGTGCCAGGCCGTGCCCTCAGAGAGTCTGAGGTGCCCCCAGTGACGGCCTGTTCAAGCCCACCTCAGACGCAGCAGTAAGACTAACAATGGCTGCGAGCTGTGTGGCACTAGCCATGACCGGAACCCAAAGCCACGTCCTCAACAGTCTTTTCCCCTTGTGACCACCCTGGGTGGTGGCCCGTGGCTCCGAGAGAAGCCGGGACTCGCTGAGGTCACATTGGCTAGTCAGTAGTGGAGCTGTAGTTAGTCCTCAATGTGAAAACTCAGAGTGGCCTTGTCTGTCCAGAGAGACTTCTTTATGTACTCAAAAGAGGAAGCTTTTATCTCATTCCTGCCTTGGATGCCAGAAAGGGTTCCTTGGCAAGCTTCTCCCTCACAGGATTGATTCAGAGTCACTGCTGATGCAGTGGACAGAAAGCTTGAGACAAAATGGGGCACTTGTGAGACTGTACTGTGGATTGAGCTGCACTTTCCAGACACGGGCCATCCCTGTGTCCTGAGCCTGTCCTAGGCCCTTCCCAGCTCCTCCTGTAGTCACTGCTACCTGACTCTATTGTCCCCCTTTCTCTCATGTGTCTTCTTGGCATCCTGAGTGGACACACCTGTCCAGCGGGTACACAGAGTTGGGAAATGGGAAGGGTGTAACTTGTATAGGGTCACTGGGACTGGAATCGCTGGCTGGGCCTGGAACACCTGCCTCAGGACTCCTGACCCTCAGGACCCCAGGTCAGGTGCCCATTTGGTCCTGCCAGCGAAGTGGGCTGTTCCAAGGCTGCCAGGGACTCAGATGGCAGCCTTCCATGGCTGTGATTTCCTCGCTGAGAGCCAGGGAGGATGTGGGACCGGGGCCCTGCTCTGGGAGAGCTCTGAGTCGGGGGCCAGAGACAGGCCCAGGCACTGAAACAGAGCGAGGCTGGGGTGCTGAGTCGCAGGGAGGCAGGGCTGCAGTTTCGGGGAGAGGGAGGGCTTCCTGGAAGATGGGGTGGTGAAAGCTCCTTACCGGGCTGCGTATCGGCCATTGAGACACCGTTGTGGGCGCTGATGGTTCAGTGAGGCTCTTGGAAAGGGAGACGGCTGGAACCTGCTAGGGGGTGAGGCTACAGTGCAAACACAGTTCACGTGTGAAAGAGCTTGTACTTGGCTTCCAGGGCCTCTGCAGAGCCATGGAAGGTGTGTGTGTTGGGGGTTGGGGTGTGCATGTTTGTGGGGCTGTGTTTTCTTTCTATGGAAATATATTAAAAATAGAGAGAACAGCATAATGAGCTCTCCTGTATCCATCATCCTGCTTCAACCCTCATTAACTCATAACCAATAAGGATTCACCCAAACACACCCATTCCTCCCTGGTCAGATTATTTTGAAGCAAGTCCCAGGCATCTGTCACTCTGGACAGGCTTTAACTCCCAGGGTTAGCTATCCTTAGATTAGTCTTCCTCATGTTTGAGTGTGCCAAGAGTTACCTAGACATTTTATTGAAGGTTCCTGGGTCCAGCCCTGGAGACTGTGAGATAGTGGCTATGGGAGGGAGTGGGTCAGGAAATGTATGTTTCCTATAAGCTCCTGGGTGCTGCCCACAGTGGCCGTCCACAACCCCTGCTTTGAGAAGCACTGATCCGGATTGCTTGGCAGGACCAGGGATAAATTCTTCCCTTTTCCCAACCTCAGTTTCCTCATCTTCGAAGTGGTGATTAGAAGGTTTTGGAGGGTTGTCATGAGAGTGATAAGGCCATGGTTCAGAGGGCCCACGTCATGACCAGCACACAGAAAAGGACCAGGAGGGGAACAGACAGCATAGGAGGTGATGGGTGGTATGGGCGGAGGGTGAGGGTCTAGGAGCCTTGCCCAATGTGACCTCACCTGGTACCTCCCTTCTCCCACAGAAACACCTGGCTGGACTGGGTCTGACTGAGGCCATTGACAAGAACAAGGCAGACCTGTCACGCATGTCAGGCAAGAAGGACCTGTACCTGGCCAGCGTGTTCCACGCTACCGCCTTCGAGTGGGACACAGAGGGCAACCCCTTTGACCAGGACATCTATGGGCGTGAGGAGCTGCGCAGTCCCAAGCTCTTCTACGCTGACCACCCCTTCATCTTCCTGGTTCGAGACACCCAGACCGGCTCCCTGCTGTTCATTGGGCGCCTGGTCCGGCCCAAAGGTGACAAGATGCGAGATGAGCTGTAGGGCCCCAGGGATGGCAGGAGGCAGCCCAAGGCTCCTGAGACACATGGGTGCTATGGGGGGTAGCTGAGGTACCGACCTTGGATGTGCCATGGGGTGGGGGTGGGAAAACAGAGCAGGTTTCCTGGGTGTCTAAGCAGATCTTCCCAGACAGAATTGACTGTCTGGATGTGGGCCCCCAGATACCATGATGCTGAGCCCGGACACCCCACATTCTGTGGGCCCTGGGGCAGTTGGCGTGTCCTGCCTTCAGCATCCTGGGATTAAGCCTGCCTCAATCAGTGTTCATATTTATAGCCAAGTGCTTTCTCATCTGTGAGACGGAATCGAGCTAGGGGGCTTCAGCCCAGCCCTGTGGAATGGGGACCCTCTTTTCCTGACCCTACCATCACCTCAGCCCTCTCTCCAGCTCTATTCCAGTCCACTCCCAATTCCCCTCTAAAATAATGAGGTGCTGCAGCCCTGGGATAAGCACCCCCATGATGGCCCTGGCCCCAGAGAGAGGGCTCAGGAACCTGCTCATGGTGGGGGGCACTCATGGGCAGACTCTGATCAGGCATCATGGGGATGAACTTTTTTTTTTCTCCTTTTGTAGATGTTCAAAGGTGGGGAGGGCAGGGGGGAAATGAGCCTTTGTTGCTGTCAAACCAAGAACTTATTTGTACAATTTCTTTTTCAATAAAACTTTTCCAGTGAAATTTTGTTGGAGGTTGGAGGGTGATTGGATTTGAGATTCCCAGGTCATTCTTCCCAGAGGACAAGGGCTCCTTCTGTGGAGCTAGGGCCCATCTCAGGCCCTGAAATGCCAGCAGATAACCGCAGGGCCGGTCCACCCTGACTGGGGAAATTGTCTTGCCTCTGGCTTTACTGGAGAGGTGGCTGCGGGGCAGGAATGGTAGTGCTGGAGCCCAGGGTGTTCCAGACTTGGAACACTTGATATAATTTTATCCAAACCTCTTAGCAGCTTAGATAGGTAGGAATTACCCCTGTGTTAGTGGTGGGATGACTGAGGCTGAAGGAGATAACCTGCAGAGACCCCCAGCACAGCCAGGGGGCTGAGCTGGAATTGCTTCTAGTACTTTGGCTAGCTCCCGTTCCGTGCCACCTAGGAAGGGCAAGAGGGGACCTGGCCAGATTCTAAAGGTGTGTAGCCTGCTTACAGTCTATGTATGTCGTCCCGCTTATTCCCCACAATAGCCCAGTTAGGCGGGAGTGATCATCCTAATGATCATCCTAACCCTACAAGCACAGCTCAGGGATGCGCAGAGACTAGACAAGGACTCCAGGACCCAGAGTTAAGCCTGCAGCAGCTCCCTCACCAGCTGGGAGCTTGCAGGAAAGGAAATCAGGCCTTCGGATGGGGGAGCGGCAACCCCCTGACACAAAGGGGGCCCTGAGGCCATTTGTTGCCATCTGGGCACATCCCGGGGGGTGGTGAGAAGTCTGTGCTCCCGCCTCACAGTGAAGAGTGGAGTTGCTGGCATGGAGGGTGGCAGGTAGGTGGCAGAGGGGGACAGGTCAAGGGCAGGCTGGGGCCGAATGCCAGGACAGTGCCTCCAGTGGCCCATCCAGGCCCTGTGTGAGCTTTCCAACGGAGGCCATTGGAGGGAGGTCCTGTCATTCTCACCATGCTGGTTGTTAAAGTCGCCGAGAGAGGACTGCTCAATTGTGAGGGTCTTGAGTGTTGGGCAGGTGTGGGGAGATGGGGATTAACTTTCTCCTGAGTGTGGACTATGGGTCTGGCCCTGCTGTGGGTGATCTCATTAATTCTACAGAGCTTCCCTAAGGGGTAGCCACTACTGTCCCATGTTACAGATGAGAAGACTGGCTCAGAGAGGTGAAGTGGCCAGCCCAAGGCCACCCAGCAGGTCAACGACAAGGCCTGGCCTCTATGGAAACACAAGCCTCCTGGTTGTGGAGGAGAAAAGTGGTGGACAGGCATGACTTCCACACTCCACAGTCACCAACGGGATTCCCTGAACCCCAAGGATCCCTGTGATCCTACACCTATGGAAGAGGAAACAGACCCCAGCTGAGACCTCCTTGAGAGCAGGCCCTGGTCTGCCTGTGTCCTGCCGCATCCTAGACCTTGCACAAGGCCTGGTACAGGGGAGATGACTAACAGATGCTCACTCAAAGGACGTGGCCCAGCAGATGCCCTGGTGCTTGGCGGCTGAGGCATCAGAGCCTGACAGATCTGACCTGTGGTCCTGCGACCTGGCTTTTCCCTGGCACGGTGGCCTCAGGATTCTGAGAGGAGGAAGTCAGGAGCTAAGGCCCTGGGGCCTGGCCTCATATCACCTCCTTCACATTCTGTCAGTCAAAGCAAGTTGTAAGGTGCCCAGATTCCAGGGGTGAGGCACACGTTCCACCTCTTGACTACAGGAGCAGTAAAAGCTGGGTGTGCTTGCAGGCTACCTGCCAGAGGCAGGCGTTCTCATGGCCCACTCACTCCCCTTGTCTCCAGTCCCACGGCTGGAGTTCCATGCTCACCTGCCTCTGGGGGCTGGCCCTGGAGTCAAGTCTAGAAGGAGGACGCGTGCACACCCAAAGCATTGCAGGACTTTGCTAATTCCCATTAGCACAAAATCTGGAAAACATAGGTGGGAACGTTTTCTGTGGGTGCTAGTCCATGGAGGCAGAAATATCATTTCATCAGCCTAAATTAACTAATTAATCAATCGATTAATTCCATTCATACTTAACCAACTGAGCCACCCAGGCATTCCTGATTTTATTTGTAATACAGGATACATTTACCTGAGGTCCTAGATTCAGTGTTCCAGTTTGGGCAGTGAGGGCTGGTTTTCATTGTTGACTTAGCTTGTTGGCTGAACCCCAGATTTAATTGGGACCTGTGCTTTATTGATGCTGAAACGCCAGGAATTTCTTGCTTTAAAATAGAGGAAGGGGCACCTGGGTGGCTCAGTGGTTAAGCCTCTGCCTTTGGCTCAGGTCATGATTTCAGGGTTCTGGGATCGAGTGCCGCATCAGGCTCTCTGCTCAGCAGGGATTCTGCTTCCTCCTCTCTCTCTGCCTGCTGCCCTGCCTACTTGTGATCTCTTTCTCTGTCAAATAAATAAATAAATAAAATCTTAAAAAAAAAAAAATAGAGGAAGGAACCCAAAGACTAAGGGAGGGAGGAAAGCTGAGGTGGGTTTACCAGGTGTGACCCACTCACATAGCCCCTAGCCAAGCTCCACACTCCTGAGTTCCTATTACGGAGCCTGTAGGAAACTCCCTTCAGCAAGATGCTAGGAACTATGTTAGCAAGGGGAGTGTCTTTAAACACGATGTGCTGCTTGTTCTCTGGAAGCTAAGGATGCTGGCGGAACACGCTGCCACAGAAACGGGCTCCATGATTTCAGTGGAAATGTCGGGGCCCCAGGGAGCAGAGCACAGGCAGCAGCACTTGGCCTTCTGGAACACCAGAAGTCAGGCAGTGATCGGAAGGGTCTAACTTACCCTAATTTACGTATCTTCAGCAGAGGTTAATTGTTCAGAGGCCAAATAGGACCAAAGGGACCAAACAGGCTGTTTCTAAGTCCTTCATCTGTAGAACAGAAGCAACAAAACAGTAAACAGACAGACACTTCCCTTTCGGGCTATGGGAGCCTGACTGGAGCCACTATGAGAGAGAGCTTCAGTTCTCCCCAACCACCAAATCTTTCCCGGGCCATTTGCCAGAGAACTGTGCTCTGTGAAGGGAAAATACACAGCCTTTTCAGGGGTGAGCAGACGTTGAGTCTATGTAATGCTAATCTCTGAGGACACAGAGAAGCACTGTGTAGGGGCTCAAGTGGACCGAGCGGTCACTGGAGTTTAGACCCAAGTCCAGGCTCACGGCACCCAGTGAGACGCTGGACCTGTCCTGGAATTATTCTCTTAGTTTCAGGGTTAACAATAGAAATTTATAGGTGGGGGGCGCCTGGGTGGCTCAGTGGGTTAAAGCCTCTGCCTTTGGCTCAGATCATGATCTCGGGGTCCTGGGATTGAGCCCTGCATCAGGCTCTCTGCTCAGCAGGGAGCCTGCTTCCTCCTCTCTCTCTGCCTGCTTCTCTACCTACTTGTGATCTCTGTTGAATAAATAAATAAAATCTTAAAAAAAAAATTTATAGGTGGAATTCACGCATGACTCTCCAGGCCTATGAATAAGGGCCATTCTCCTAGAAAAGGGACGAGTGAAAACTCCTGGAATGTCTGTTTCCTTCTCACCAATCAATAGCTTGAAACAATGGTTTGACTCCAGGAGAATCACAGAAATTTGTGCTGTCATCAAAGACTCCAAAGTGGCAGGGATGGTGTCTGTACTGTGTCCTTTAACTTACCGGCATGGTCTGTGCAGAAGGCATGGGGCTCAGAGAGTGACAGGGAGCCATCAGTGGCTTGCTCAGATGAGGATTCCAGTTGTAGCTGCTATTCAAGGTGTGGATTTTATGTGCGTGTGTTTGTGTGAGCAAATGTACATATTTTTTGTCACTTGATGTGAAACCCTCTGAAGCTAATTTTTTTCTCTTCCTCTATGGAGCACACCAGAAGCAGTCTTCTTTCTCTTGGCAGAGACAGCAGGATAGCTCTCTCCTCTTGTCTTGAAACCCATCGAATTGCTGGTTCTCAGCTATGATTTAATCTTTGGGGATTTTGATTGTCCTCCCAAATGACAGGATAGCATCCTTGCCTGCTCCATCGACTATAGCATGTTCCTAGGACTTGGAGAGTAGAAAGTAGCAGGTGCTTCAGATGCACTGATGAGGCACAGATGTGCTGAGAATGGGAGATAAATCCCATAAGAACATAAATCCTGCCCCCCGAGTGAAGTTTCTGGGTGTTCTGTGGTCAGGGTTAGTGTTAACAACTCTCCATAGAAACAGAATTAGTAGAAGATACAGACATATGTGATACAGATATAGATATAAATGTCTGTAGATAGATATAGATATAAAGAGATTTACTGTAAGGAATTGGTTCACATAATTTTGGAGCTGAGAAGCCCCAAGGTCAGCAGTTGGCAAGCCAGAGATCCAGGAGAGTCAATGATAATAGTTCCAGTCCAAGTTCGAAGGCCTGAGAAGCAAGTGAGTAGACGGTGTAAATTCTAGTCTGAAGGCAGAAGACCAATGTCTTCGCTTGAAGACAATCAGGCAGAGAGCACATTTTCCCTTACTCAGCCTTTTGTGCTAATCCAGCCTTCAACGGATTAGGTGAGACCCACCTGCCCTGGGGAGAAAGTCTGCTTTGCTCAGGCCACAGATTGAATTGTTAATCTCATCCTTCACAGACACACACCCAGAAAAATGCACTACCAAGTCACCTGACACCCTGTGACCTAGTCAAGTGGACACATAAAATTAACCATCATATCCCGCAAAGGGAAAGAAAGAAAGTACCCTTGTTGGGCTTCTGTGTGTGTGGGAGGCAATCTCTACCACGATTTGGTGAGCCGCTCTGAGTTTACTGAGTTGCCTGTAAGCTGCTTCCAGAGCAGGAGAAGACTTCTGGGTGGTCCAGGTGGAAGGGAAGGCAGCTCTTCCAGGAGCTTCGATGACCCCAAAGGGATTCTGGTTATCTGCGGCCAATGAGGGTGGTGTTTGATCCCTGATAGAAGAACCGTATAGGATTTAGGAGCAAATCCAGGCTCTCCTTGGTGAGCAATTTTCTTCCTTTCGAGAAAGAGCTCTTGGCTTGTTGCTGGGCCTACCTGAGAATGGTCCCAATGGGTGGGAGGCCAGGTAATTATTTATTACCAATAAAGTAATTAATGACTGTCATCCACAGTCATCGCTTTTCTCAGAATACTTGAGGTGTGTGGGCTCAGGGATCGCTCTCTGGGGTGTCAGTCAGCATCAGGGTGAAAATATACTCTGTTTCTCTCCCTTTTCCTCCTTCATTTCCTAGAATCAGGCTCCTGTTTCTTCCACTCCAGAGATTCTGTGCCAAGCTCGCCAGTGATCTCTTTACTGCAAGTGCAATGGGAATTAAAAAAAAAATCATTTTGAAATAGGAAAAATTTTAAGCATACATGAAAGTTGAGAAAACAGTATAATGAACTTCATCACAAAACTTCAACATGTACTGACTTCTTACCCATTTGGTTCAGTGGACACTTCTTAACCCATATGGGAGGGAAGCACTCATGGTCTCAGATCCTGTAGGCCCCTTCTCCCCTGATGCTTTCCTGGAGGCGACATTCTTTTCTAATTTTCCTCTGACCTCTCTGCTGCTTGGCAGGCTCCCCTCAGGGGCTCCTTCCTCTCCTGTCCCTTAAATGCTGGTGTTTCCCAAGGCTCTGTCTTAGACCCTCCTCCTCTCACTTTCCACACTCTGCCTGAGTAAACACACCCTCTCTTGTGGCCTCACATATCTTTCCAGGGCTGGGGAGACCCAAATTTCAATGAGGTCCCCATCTCTGCCTTTATTCCAGAGCCCCGTCCAAGGCTGAGACCCCTACATCCAGGAGTCTCCTAGACACCCCTCCCCAACTGTCCCACAGGTGTCTCCCATTCAACATGTACCAAACGGAGTCCACCCTCCTGCCCCAGTCTGCGGTCAGTTGCCTGGATTCCTGGATATCCACTCAACACACACTGGATGTGTAAGAAAAAGTGGAAGATTTGGAATCAGCAAAGAAATCGCTGCTATAAAAAAAAAAAAAAAAGGGACAATAACAAGTGTTGACAAGACTGTGGAGGAATTGGAGCTCTCCTCCATTGCTGGTGGGAGTGTGAGATGCCCCCCAAGAATTAGGTCTAAGCCCGTTGAGGATGTTAAAGTGGCCTGCTTGAGGAGGAGAGGGGGTTCAAGTGTAGGTGTTTGGGGGCATCTGGGTGGCTCAGTCAGTGAAGTGTCTGCTTTGGCTCAGGTCATTGGGTCTCAAGGTTCTGGGATTGAGCCGGGCTCAACAGGGAGTCTGCTTCTCCCTCTGCCTCTGCCCCTCCCCTCCTTGTGTGTGCAGGCAGGCATGCTCTCTCTCTCTCAAATTAAAAAAAAAAAAAAAAAAAAAGTGTAGGTTCTTTGATGGGTGAGGAGGTAGAGTGGCCTGACTTGGGGAAGGAGGTGGGTGTGTGTACAAAGGGCAGGGAGCTGGCGAGCTGGATCGTGGGGCCTCTGGGGGATGGGTTACAGGGGTCCCGGGAGAAATGGCATAAATACCACTCAGTTTAGGCAGGCTTTGGGAGCTCCCAGCCAAGCATGGTATTGGGGCCTGGGGCCACCAGTGTCTGCCTGGCTGAGGCTGGGAGTAGCTGCAGCGGTAACCAGTGTGTCTTCCTCTCTGGATGGCCTGAGCCGCCTGGGTTTGTGACTGGCCCCAGGGAGGGGGGCAGCCTCCTGGTAACTGACTAATAAGAGTAGAGGTTCTGCCAACCCTGGCAGTGAGAGGAGGGGACTCCAACTAGATTTCGTGTGATTTATCAGAGTAAAGAAAAGCACATTTCTTGTGCCCTGAGTACTGTGACGTAATTCCCATGCAGAATTACAAATTGGGATAATTGTGAGGTATAAAGGGGATGGCCAGAAAGAAAGAGGACAGATTCCCTATTTACTTAGCAGGTAGAGTGGGCATGTCGTAGTGTTGGATTAGAAGTGGAGGGCTGGAAATTGGTGCAAAAACAAAAAACAAAACAAAACCCCCAAACAAAACAAACCCGCGAACATTTCCAGGTTTCTGAGAACTGGGTCCCTCAGAGTTCATTCCCCATCCTTTTCCTCTAGATGGCCCATGCTGCCCGAGACAAAGACTACCAAAGGTACCGCCCCAGTGCCACCCGCCCCCTGTGGCCTACCGTGGATCCACACGCATCGTGTCCTTGTCCCCCACTGTGTGGTAAGGTGTCTCCACTGCGTTGCCAGCAGGCAGACAACACACTGGGGCAGGATCCCTGGTAGGAAAGTTCCAGCCAGGTTCAGGGGCCCTTGAACTGAGTTTGGGCATCTTTGGACCCGAGTCTCGGATGTGGGCTCAGACGCAGGCCGACCTGGGCTTGGCACTGGCCTGGAACGGGAGCCTCCCCTTGCAGAGAGCTCCCCAACCTGTCCCATCCCTCCTGGCCTCCTCAGTGGGCGCCCAAACCCTTTGGTGGTGCTCTGTGTCTGTGCCTGTGGAGTGTTAGGCAGAGGGTCCTTTCACTGGCATCTGGGCTTGACCTGGGAGGGAGGAGGACGGATGGAGGTGCCAGGTGCCGGGGAGGGGGCCAGGACATGGCTGCAGCTGAGAAGGATCAGGCCGGGAATGGAGTCTGCTTCTGAGAGTTCATTATCCTGCCTTTTCCGGCCCCAGCCCTGGACAGGAGGCCTTGGCCCTCACCTCCTTCACTGGGCCCTCTTCCTATGCAGTGGAGAGCTGGTCTGTGGGGCCTAGGCCGGCAGCTCAGCCCTGGGCTGGAGGCTTCCCCCCAGCCCAGCCTGCACGATCTCTAATAGTTGTTGGGAGGGCTTTACAAGTGTGGAAACTGAGGTGGTTGGCACGGGGCTGGAGCCCAGGTCAGCCTGCTCCCCAGCTGAAGCTGCTTAACCAGCTGCCACAGCTGGGTCCTCATCTGCCCTCTCTCAGCCCTTGACTCTGGGCATTAAGGCCTGGCACCGAAGGTCCCTGGTTTCTTCTTACAGCTTGGGGCCAGCCTTCTCAGCTTTCTTTGTGCATTTCTTGTCCTACCTTTTAAAAGTCTCCAGAGCTTTGAACTGGGCCCACTTCTCTTTCGTTGGGACCCTGTCACTGGGAAAGCTTTAACCTCCCGCACATGGAGCTGACTCCCAGAGAGCCCCCCCCAACCTGCCCCCCCCCCCCGACCTCCTGGACGCCTGCCCCTGGAGGTTCCACGTCTCTGAGATGGCCTCATCACTGGCCTGGCCCATGGGGGTGTGTGAGTTACAGGACTGGGTGTGTGGGTCAGAGGGAGAACTGAAAGGAGGAAGGTTTCCACGCACAACACTCCTTTCACATCAGTGTGGCCTTTCTCTTCTGCAGGGCCCTGACTCTAAGAACTAGTATGGCAGCAAGCTCTGTGTGGGGCCAGGAAAAAACCTGTGTGTGTGTGTGAGAGAGAGAGAAAGAGAGAGAGAGAGAGGAGAGAGGTTTCTGGGAGCAGAAAACCCTGGTGCTGTTGGGAGTGGGCCGAGGAGGCTGTCTTGGGCCAACTGCTCAAAAAACGATTTGGAAGTCATCAGTACTTTCTGTGATGGTTTCTCTCTTAACAACCCAGCCGAGCTCCTTTAAAAGGAACCCCTTTAGAAAGAGACCTTTAAAGGGGGTTAGTGTCCATAATGGGTCTTAAAGGCCCTAAAGGGATAGGAGTGCTCCTTGGGAGCTGGTTTTAGTGGCTTTTGGTGGGGGCAACAGGTGGAGTTTCCCCCACTATCTTTGGGCTGTCTTGGCCCCTACAGTGGTGTCTTCACAGGACCCATCTCTGACCAAGGTGGAGCTTTGGCCCTAGATGTGCCCCGGTGTTCTTCCCCAGTCTGCCTCCCTCCCTCAGGACCTCAGATTCTTCCTGGACCTGGTTTTTTGCCACAGAGCCCTGCCATACCCCTTGGTCAAGCTCTCATGCAAATCGGGTTCCTTTCACTCAAGGACTTCCAGAAAGGGCTTACCTTGTACCCATACCACATGAGACCCCAGGCTGTCTGTACTCCATGGCCTCTTTCTCCCAGAAGCCTTCCTGGCTCCCCACACCAAGAATTCCCTCTTCACTGTCCTCTCAGAACCACGCCTCTAGTTGTGTCCTTGGGCCTCATCCCATACCACCTTTTATTCTCATGAGACTGAGACTTCTTTACCCCTGTGACTTTAATGCCCAACACCGAGCAAGACAAAGTGGATGTTAAGCAAAAGTCCATTGTGTGTGTAAATGAATGAGGGACCTCAGGATTGTTCTGGAAGCCTTAGCTGGGCTGTCCTGGACATTGAATGGGGATTAGCAGACGCTAAGTTTTACCCTCATGAGTGTCCTGGGACTCCCGATCAGAGGCCTCTGGGGGTGCCTGGGCGGCTCAGCCAGTTAAGTGTCTGTGTTTGGCTCAGGTTATGATCCCAGGGTCCTGAAATTGAGACCCACATCGGGCTCCCTGCTCAGCAGGGAGGCTCTTCTCTTTCTCCCTCTGCCTGCTGCTGCCCCTGCTCATGCTCGCTCTCTCTCTCTCTCTTGCTGTCAAATAAAATCTTTAAAGAAACAAAGAAAAAAAGAAACATGACCTCTGGGGGCGCCTGGGTGGCTCAGTGGGTTTAAGTCTCTGCCTTCAACTCAGGTCATGATCTCAGGGTCCTGAGATCGAGGCCCGCATCGGGCTCTCTCTGCTCAGCGGGGAGCCTGCTTCCTCCTCTCTTTCTGCCTGCCTCTCTGCCAACTTGTGATCTCTGTCTGTCAAATAAATAAATAAATAAATCTTAAAAAAGAAAGAAAGAAAGATGACCTCTGGATGAGCTTTAGGACTGAACCCTTGGCTAACAACTGTCATCCAGAATTACCCTGGGCCAGCTGGGTCCCTGTTCCTCTTTCCTTTTTAGGCTTCAACTCTGACCAATCTAGGACTCAGCCTACTGTGGTTTGGAACCTGTTCCTCAGCTTTCATGGGACCCAACCTGTGAAATGATAGAAAATATTGGTCTCTGTCCCTGGTTCCTGGCAGAGTTCCTAAAACTCTTCCTAGGTGATAGGAACCTCCTAGGTGATAAGACTTTCTTTTGCTGTAACAAGGCAACTCTTGGTGGTCTCCTGGATAGCTTCAGGATGGGTGCTGGGCACTAGAAAGACCAAGCCATGGTTAGAAACTTGGAACTTTCAGCCCTACCCCTATCCTCTGGAAAGTGGACAGGGTCTGGATATTGGGTTAATAATGTGTCATGTCTACATGATGAAGCCTTCCAAAACCCCCACTCCCCAAAATATGGGGTTTGAAGAACTTCTGGGTTGCTGGAGGTACTGAGAGGGTGGTGTGCCTGGTGAGGGCTTCATGCACCTTCCCCATGCCTTACTCAATACATCTCTTCCATCTGGATGTACATCCGTATCCTTTGTCCTTTAATGGTAAACCAGTATACCTAAGTAAGTGTTACCCTGAGTTCAATGCGACATTCTAGCAAATTATGGAACCCAGGTAAGGGGTTGTGGAAATCCCAACTTATAGCCCACAGTCAGAAGTATTAGTAATAACCTGGGACTTGCCGTTGGCATCTGAAATGTGGGCGTGGGAACAGTGTTGTGGGACCTAGCCCTCAAAACCTGGGGGTCTGGAACCAGGTAAATGATGTCAGAAGTGAGTCAAATGCCAGGACCCCAGCTGGTGTCAGATGATTGTTCCACATGTGGTGTCAGAAAGGAAGTGCTGTGGGAGTGTGAGAGTGAAGGAGAAACATGGATTTGTCCTGTTCCACATCCTCATGATGGGGTCCCCTCCCCAATCTCCTAGCTTCTCTCACCCCTTCCCATCTGATGCTGTCTACTCGCAGGAGCTGGGATTTCTCAGAGTCCTGCATGCCCAATTTTAAATGTTCATGGTGTATGTGAGCACATGTTTGTGTGTGCACATGTACACACACACACACACACTCAAGGAGAGCCCAAGAGAAACACTGCTGAGCCAGAGGGAGAAGTTTTATTAGATTCCAGCAAGACTATACGGTACATGTTTCATGCAGATTAAATATGTGTCTTCGCCGCCCCTGGGAGGGAGCACTTCCACGGCCAGCTCCTTCCTTGGCATGTCAAGGGGTGAGTGTCAGGGGGAACTCTCAATATATTCTGCGTGGGGGACGGTTGGGATCATGACTGGGGGTGGAGGTGAGACAGTGGGCAGCTGGTGGCCCCTGGGACCTTGAGTCTTCAGAGGCTCGGGGACCACAGGACCTTGGTCTTTGGCTGGTGGTGGCATCAGAAGGTCTTGGTCTTTCAGAGGCACCGGAATTATAGGAACTTGACTCTTCACAGGCTCAGGGACCCCAGGACCTTGATTCTTTGGAGGCTCTGGGACCACGGGACCTTGATCCTTGACTGGTGCTGGGACCACAGGACCTTGATTCTTTGTCTGTCCTGCAAGCACAGGCTCGAGATCCTTCGGAAGCTCTGGGACTGCTCCGCCTTGATCCTTGACTGGCTCCGGCAACACTAGAGCTTGGTTCTTCACAGGCTCAGAGGGCATGGGACCTTCATTCTTTACAGGTGCTCTGACTGTAGCACTTTGACCCTTCAGCTGCTCTGAAACGGTAGGACCTTGATCCTTGACAGGTGCTGGGACGGTGGGACCTTGAGCCACAGACTCAGGGACCATGGAGCTTTGCTCCTTGACAGATGCCAGTACCATGGGACTTTGCTCCTTAACTGTTCCTGGAACCATAGGACTTTGATTCTTTGGAGGCACGGGGACCAAGGAAGCTTGGTCCTTCACTGGCGCTGAGATCACAGAACCTTCATTCTTTAAAGGCTCGGGGGCCACATGATCTTGATCCTTAACTGGTATGGGGACCATGGGACCCACATCCTTCAGAGGTGCCAAGACCACAGGAGCTTGACCCTTCAGAGGCTCTGGGGCCATGGGGCCTTGATCCTTCGGACGCTCTTGGATCACAGGACCTTGATCTTTCAGAGGCCCTGGGCCCGCAGGACTTTGATCCTTGTCTGGCTCTGTGACTGTAGGACCTCGATTCTTTTGTGAATCACTGGCGAGTTCGACCTGGCTCCTGCGGGGGAGAGAGAGGTAGTTACTGTGAGGGCCCAAGCTCAGGCCAAGGAGTAGGCAGAGCACAGATTGCCTGATAAGTCTTGGCCTAGTGGAGCCTGGGGAGGGCAGCTCTTGCTGGAGAGCTGAGAGAAAAATCTGGTTTGCATGTTCTTAGAACAGAACATGGGGAGGAGTGAGGGGTAGGCTCAGGAATCAGTCATTCAATGTGCTTGCCAATTGATTATAACCTGCGCGTGGCACAGAGGGTGGTCCCCAGGTGACAAGGGCAGTACCAGAGCTGGACTCAGAGTCCTCCTGTGGGCTGGGCATCGCAGCAGCCCATCCACCCCACTCTCCACCCAGGCTGCTCCTCCTGCCTCCGTGGTAGCTGGGCCCTCCTGCAAGCCTGTCCACTCAGATGGCCCCATAGGCCAGCGCACTGTCTTCTCAGGGCCTTCCAAGGCTCTGTCCCCTCCCCAGATCCCTTGCTAAGGGTAACTGTGAAGAGGAACAATAAAGAGGTCAGGGGAATGTCCCTCTGAGCACTGTCCCTGCCAGGGGGAAAGTATTTTATCATGAACATTGTTTAGAATCGCTTTCATAAGGTGATAAAAAAAAAAAAAAAAGCAGACTGGCTTTCGATAGGTTTTATCAGTGCATTTAAATTCTCTATCTACATTGTGCCTCATTGTTGCCCATGCCATTGCCATTGCCCCCACCTTGGGCAGGTGACTGGCTGGGGCTCCCCATTGAGGCAGTGAGGAGGCCCTGCTCCCCTTGCTCTGTCCCTGCTTCTGGCTCCCTCCACCATCCATGGGCCCTTGCCCTCACTTACTCCAAGGCTCTGGGGCTGATTTACCTGCAGCCGAGTCCAAGCCTCCCACCAGGATTCACTGCAGACCCCCGCCTCATCCCTTGGCCTGTCCACAGAGAATAGGTGACATCACTGACACCAAGGACAAACCTTGCCACATTCAGAGCCCACCAGTCTAGCTGAGAATACACACTCATTCCTGCAGGCCAGGCTGGAATTTGCCACTCAGGAACGGCCACTCAGCCGGTGTCACCGACCCTCATACACCTCCAGCACAGTCCACTTTCCAGATTGCTTCTTCTCAGAGCCCATTTCAGCACCCCAGTCACCCCATGAAGCCACATGGATGTTATCACCCTCACTTTTCAGATGAAGAAACTGAGGTCCCGAGAGAGGAAGTGGGGTGGAAAGTGAGGGACCTGCATGGACTCTAGAGTCTGGGTCTTTCCACTCCCAGGGCCTGCGCTCTGTCCCCCTGCGTTGCTCAGCACAGGGTAACTATTATTACTCTCTTATACTTTGTGAGCAATCAAGTCTTACGCTTAAAACCATTTCAGCATTTTAATAGTTCCTATTAGCTTTTAGGACAATGTCTTTCTTACGTGCTGATTAAAGCTGGTCCAGTAAGACCCCTGCTTGCTCACATTTTCATAGCTGCTTATGGTTTCCTCTCTCTGGGCCCCAAGCTTGTCATCTATGTCACTGGAAGGATATTTACTGAGAAATGTACGATGAGAGATAATTAGCCCCTTGTCACGGGATATTACCATGCAATATTACAATTATTTTTCTATTGACTTAGAAGTAAAGTTACACATATTTGGACCATTTTTGCTCTGACATGTCACCCCAATGATTCAGAAGCTTCTTACTGTGTTTAGCATCTTGAGCTACCCTGGGACCTGCCTCTCTCATCAGAGTACATAGTAGCAGTGGCATAGGCAGGCTCTCCGTCATCCCTCTGCATGGCTCTGAGCATCACAGTGGACTGACAGGGGCCAGCGTGGCTCCCTGACTCAGCATGCCCAGACCCAGATGGACAGAGCTGGCTGCCATCAGTGGGCAGAGAGCGCCAGGCAAGGCCACGAGAAGCGCACAGAATCCAAGGATGGTGTTAAAAGACGTCTAATACTTGCTGGCTGGTCAGAGAGAAACTAAAAGCTGTCCAATTCAAAACAGAAGCAAGCGGAAAATCGATTAGATGAATCCTATCAGGGAGTGAACACCCTGGGTGGGGTCATCCTGAAGGGGTGACAGAGCTGAGGTAGGAGACACAAAAGGGGGGGAGAGCTTAACTTGGTCTTGGGGGTTTGCACTGCAAGACCTACCTCACTGGCAGGACACGGACTCAGCGTCCCTGGCTGGCATGAAACCGGGAACAGCCCCACAACGTGAGCAAAATGCACTTCCCTGCATGTTGGAGGCCGGGGCTCCCGTGTCATGCCCCACGTCTGTTCAATGGGCCTCTCGGCCACCTGGGGCTAACCCCGAATTTGCTTGGATGAATAACTCTAGCTTGCTTTCCCTAGGAACCTGTTTCCTTAGTAAGTATCCTTTCTTATTCATGGGAAGGTTTAGAATGAAGATTAGAAATGATAAAATCAAATCTATAATATTACCCTTTTGAGGGATTAAGTTAAGGAAAAGTCTGTGTAGATTTATTTTTGAAAATACTTGTGATGTTTAAAATAATTTGGCATATCAGAATGTCTAAGAGATGAGCTTTGTGATTCCAATATAAAATGCATATTGGGGGTACCTGGGTGGCTCAGTGGGTTAAGCCTCTGCCTTCGGCTCAGGTCATGATCTCAGGGTCTTGGGATCGAGCCCCGCATCGGGCTTTCTGCTCATCAAGAAGCCTGCTTACCCCCTGTCTCTTCCTGCCTCTCTGCCTACTTGTGATCTCTCTCTCTGTCAAATAAATAAATAAAATCTTTTTAAAAATGTATAATGGAATAATTAATTCAAATTTGTGATTTTTAAGTTGAAAGGTATTAGACAATTTTATAAATTTTGAAAACAACAATGGAACTTTTATGATAACCTAATAATTATATTTTTAAGCTTACTTTATTGTAAATTACTAATAATTTAAGTTATTTAGCAGAACTGAATTACTTAGGTTTTAAAATCCTCCTTAAAGGAGATTGTTGAATTTTATTAGATTTTAAAGTGTTACTTTTATAAATTAAACATTCATTTTTAAAAACCAAAGCAGCTGGGGCGTCTGGGTGGCTCAGTGGATTAAAGCTTCTGCCTTCAGCTCAGGTCATGATCCCAGAGTCCTGGGATCGCCCCCCGCCATCGGGCTCTCTGCTCAGCAGGGAACCTGCTTCACTTCCTCTCTCTCTGCCTGCCTTTCTGCCTACTTGTGATCTCTGTCTTTCAAATAAATAAATAAAATCTTAAAAACAAAACAAAACACAAAAAACCAAAGCAGCTTTGGGGCACCTGACTGGCTCAGTTGGTGGAGTGTGTGACTCTTGATCTCAGGGTTGTGAGTTCGAGCCTCACACTGGGTGTAGAGATTACTTAAAATAAAATCTTAAAAACAAACCAAAAACACACACAAAAAAACAACCCAAAGCAGCCTCAGCTGGTTTTCCTATGAACAGACCCACCCTCAAAGGCAACATAAAACTCACATTGACCCTGACTGGCTATCACTTGGTTCCACGGTGCTCTGCCAGTCTCCCCATCTGTAAAAACGCCCCATCATGCCCAGTAAGGCTGGCAGAAGCCACATGCACAGTGCCTTCTGTGTGAGGGAGATGAAGCCGGGTGCTGAGTGGAGATGGGCTGCATTCAGCCCCGCTCAGCCCACGGGCCAGCTGTCCTTGGGCATGGCCTAACCCGCACAACCACATCTGCGGCCCCCAGCCAGCTGCGGATTGTCTCCTTCCTTCCCGCGTACCCGCCCGTAAACTAGAATAACCCTTTGGGTTTATCTTGGCTTCTGTGCTGTGTATTGCCGGCCAGATCTCGGGCCATTACTCAACTACTATAGACCTCAGTTTCCCCCGCTGTGAAATGGGGAGAATAATACAAATGCAGGAACTGTTACAACAGAGGATCGGATGATCCTGTTGGACAGAGATATGAAATCACGATTCTTGACATTTACAGATTACATCACACGGTGACCTCCATTCCCATTAGATGCAGTGACAGCTTCCCAGATGCTCACATACTCCTTACTGCAGCCCACCCCAGACCCTCACGGCAGCCCCTGATGAAGGCAGGGAGAGGGGCGGCCAGCGCTGCACACTCACCCTAAGCTGCTGCCCTCTGGCTAGCCCCTGCTGCTTTATCCACCCCCAGTACTTTATTGCTTTGCTCCTGCTGCCTGGATGGCCCCTTTCACCCACTTTGCTCTGCCTATCCTTGGCAGTTCCGCTTGCTCAGACCCCATCATCTCTTCACAAGGTCCTGGTGGCATCTTCCCAAATGAGCTTTTCCTCACTGTACCACTTTACAGTCTTTCCCACACTCACATGTGCCTCCATTAATGTAACTGCCCCGCTCCAGCCCGGTTTGACCTTGAGCCATTCTTCCCCCCGGCCTGCAACCCCAGGGCCCAGCACAGTGCTGGCAACAAAGAAGATCAAATGGAAAGAGTTACAGATCATCGTTGCTGAGACCTGCTTCATCATCTAACCCATGGTCCCGGGCAGAACCCCAGCTTCTGTCTCCCTCTTCCTTAAAATCTTCACACTATCCATCAGGAACCACCCATTCCAGCTCCTAACACTTCTCTCTGGAATATTCCCATGTCTTTCCCTTCCTCCCTGCCACCCCCCAAGCTGTGCCATCATCTCCGTGGACCCCTGTCACAGCCTCTCACTGGTAGCCTCTTCTATCCAATCCATTCTTCAAACAGAAATCAGAATGACCTTTCCAAAAAGCACCCTCTTCCTTCCCTGCTTACAACTCTTCAAGGCTTTCTGCACTCAGAATAAAGAGTAAAGCCTGTTGCATGGTCCCACGTAGCTGACCAGCCTGCTCCCACCGCCTTCCCGGCTCTAGGTCCCCTCCAGCCTCTCAGGACTTTGCTCTCTTCCTCAGTATGTCCCGCTTCTTTCCATTTCTGGCTTTACACATGCTGTTGTCTCCTGGAACATTCTCTTGCTCCCTCTTGCCTTGGTTAATGTGTACTCATCTTCCATCTCTCAGCCCAGTGGAGCACTTTCCCAGGGAAGACTTCCCTGACCCCACTGATGAAACCCGGTCACCTGCTGCACGCTCTCCTAGTCCCTGACCCTCCCCTACCCCTTAACACAGCTCATTACTTGCATTCTTCTGGATTAATGTTTTCCCTACAGGACTGAAGCATTCAGAGGGCAGGACCAAGCTGCCTTTGCCTATCACTGTATTGTCTGTACCTAAAACAAAGGGAAGGACCCAAGTAAGTACTTGTTGAGTGAATGAATAAATGAAATGAGACCTTTCTGTGCCAGGCTTTGTCCTATTTGCAAAATTTAATATTCCAAGTTCACATGAGACATCCTAAGTCTTAGGAACTTAATTTTCTGCCCTTCTTCCTGTTACTATGGAGACAGGCAATGCCTCCTGGGTACACACACACTGGCCTTGGATGCAATTTTATCAGAGTCTGGAAGCAGGATTATTGAGCCCTGCCCAAGACTATCTGGAGAAAGGGCCTCCTTCCCTCCAGCTGGTTCCTACCCTTGCACACAATTCTAATTCCATCATCCACCCCTGTGGTTGTTTTCTTTCTTTTTCCCTTTAGACTATCTCCTGATGCACCATCAAAGCAGCCCAGAGCTGGGGCAGTGGTCCTGTAGGAGCGCCCTGTTCAGAAATCACGGACTTATGTCCACGTCCATGAGTCCCCTTCCTCCACAGCTTGGAAAAGCCCTGGGGAAGAAAGAAACACTTATTGCCTGAGCAGGAACCATGTGCCAGGCTCAGGGCCAGGTGCTTTAACAAAGATCATTTCTTAGAATGTAAAGAGCAGGGGCGCCTGGGTGGCTCAGTGGGTTAAGGCCTCTGCTTTCAGCTTGGGTCATGATCTCAGGGTTCTGGGATCGAGCCCCGCATCGGGCTCACTGCTCAGCTGGGAGCCTGCTTCCTCCTCTCTCTCTGCCTGCCTCTATGCCTACTTGTGATCTCTGTCAAATAAATAAATAAATAAAATCTTTAAAAAAAAAAAAAGTATGTAAAGAGCAGCCTGTTTGGGGAGAAAGGGCACGGCCTGGGCTAGGGGCCAGAAGAGCTGGGTTTGAATGCTGACCCAACACCTTTCTAGCCCGTGCGATGTCATGACGGGCATGCCAGTCTCTGTACCTCAGTACCCATCATCTATACAATGGGGATTGCAGTGCTCACCATTTAGGGAGGATTAGTGTCTGTGAACACTCATGGCATGATCCTGGAATACGGGTGATGGTTCGCAGATGTTAGTTCCAAAAAGGGACTGTGATCTACTCCAGTTGTGTTACTCTGCAGATAGGAGACTGACCCAGAGTGGGCAGGTGATTCTCCAATAATCACACAGCCAATGGCTAGCAGGTCCAGGACGAAAACACGGGCCTCTCAACCAATGTCTTAGTGGGAGGGAGGCGATGGAGCAAACTCACTTGAAGCAAAGATATGCAGGAGGGGCTGAGTCAGGACCCAGGCCGACTGCCCCTCAGGGGCTCTGGCAGAAGGTTAGGGAGACGGTGGACTGGCTTTAACTCTCCTCCTGTCTGTTCCCATAAGCTTGGCACTGTGCTAGGGGCACAGGAGTAAATGACCCTGGGGCCTGTAAGGAGACCCCGTGCAGAGCTGGGGACGGACCCGTAAACACACTGTGCACACTGTAAAGCCAGCATCCCAGCAGCCCCGGCCCGAAGCCTTCATCAGCCTGTGTCTCTTAACCAGAGAGGCGCAAAGGTCCCTTTGCTAGGGAAGTCCTCCCTCCCTGCTCTATGAAAGCACAACCCCTCCTGAGCCAAATCAAAGGTGACCAGGGCTTGAAGGACAGACCCGAGTCATCAAACCCGGTTTCTGTGGGCTCCAGTCCTTCCCATTCCTGCCCCATCCCGGTCCCTCGGGTGTTGCCCTTTTAGAGGCAGCTGTGCTGCCTGCTCCTGGCCAGCCTTGCGGATATCTGGAAGGAGGAGCTGTTGTGTCCCCCTTCCTGGATTCCCTGGGCAGCAGACACCTGACCACAGCTCAGATGTTTGGTTTCCAGAGTCCTCACTGTCCCGACTGCTCTCCTCACAACGCATCTAGGTTGGCTCCCCACCCCTTGGCCAGTGTCACCCCCAGAGCTGACAGTGAGGTCTGCAGGCATCTCACAGCACCTCTGGAGTTGGCAGCTCTGTCCCTTGAGCTCTGGGCTTCTTCTCAGCCACGTCGGCGCTGCTGCCCATCACCACTCCCCAGCCGTCTGTAATCCCCTCTCCTCCTCAGCAAGTAGAGATTTAGTTCCAGACCCCCTTCATCCGTGAAATCCTCCACCTGCAGCGGTCAGTCCTCCTTCTCCTGTGTTCCCACAGAGCTCTCCAGACGGGGGCGAGACCGCGGTCTGCCTCACCTATCCCTCCCTCCCTCTCTCCTCCCCTCCTTCCTTCCATGAAAATTTAGCAAGTGCCTACTATGTGCTGAGTCACTGAACAGAGCGGAGAAGCAGAGAGCTCTGGCATGGGGTGGGGACGCAGTAGGAGAGAGACGTTGTAAACATAACTCACACAAGATCCAACTCCAGCAGCCGCCGTTACCTGACGCACAGATCCTGTCCTCTTTTAAACTTTGTTTGCCCCTTTGTGTCCTTCCAAATGTAACCTTTCCTGATGAGGCACACTGTATTCTCACAGCAGCTGTGTGGGCCAGGCAGGTGGGAAGGGTGCTGGGGTCTCACCCAAACCCCCAATTTTCCAGCTGCAGGTGGAAATGAGGCTCAGAAAGGGGAAGCGAGTGGCCTAAGTTCACAGAGCGAGTTTGTGGCGATATCAAAACTTGAACCAGGGAGAACGGACTTCCGTTAAGCTCTTTGCTCTCTACCACCATATCCCTGGGGGATGGGACCTCAACTAGAGAGATTCCAAATTCCTCCGCAGAGGTCTGGACAGGGTCCGCCTTGAGATGACCCTGACTTGTTCTGCCTGGTACAGGAGGCTGGTGCCACTGACCTCTGCAGGTCCCCAGCTCTAAGATCCCAACTGCATCTCCTGAAAAACTTGCCCCTCTGGGGGTCAGGCCCCCAGCAACCAGGCCCCCTTCACTTCGGCCCTTCCTGCATTCGCTACACGACGACGCCCCTAGGCTTCCCACCTGGTATTCAGCAGACCCTGCAAAGAAGACAGTCCCAGACATCAGCAGCATCCTGGTCTGAGAGCACCCACTACGCCCATACCTGTAAGCCCTGTACAGCTGCTGCTTGGTCTGCCAGCCTACAGCCTCCCTCATCCAGAGTGCACCCAGATGTGGCACATCAGCACAGGGGAAATAGCTGGGACCACAGCTAGGAAAAATGCGGTTCTAGATAGAACCTGCTAAGAAAAACTAAATAGACTCCCCGTTGTATAATAAGAATTTCCAAAACGTAGTCTTTGGTTGTTTTAACGCCAAGAAGGCAAAGGCAAAGGCAGCGTGGACTGTCTCAATGGCCTGCCAAAGAGCTGATAATCCAGCTAATGACCCTTTTAAGAAAAAAAAAAATGTGAAGTGCTGAACTAAGGCAACCAGACAGTAGAGGCTCAGTTCTGGTCTAGCTCTGTGCTCCTGGGAACTTGCAAATCAATTTTGGTCCTTTCTTCCTACCCCACCTAAAGCGAAGGGTGGGATCTTGAGCAATTAATCAAAATTAGTTTCATGTGTCCAGACGGGCTCGGTTAAAACAAAAGTGTAATTGCGGAAATGGAATCTGAACCTGGTGATTACAGGGTGTGCATGGAGAGAGAGGAGGGGCCGGAGAAGGGCTGCGGGAGGGAGGGCAGCAAGACCCAGCGCTGGGTGGGCTCCGTCTCAGGCTGTGTGACAGAGGGAGTGGATTTAACCACATGTGGTTCCAGCCACCACTCTGTGGCGACCTGGGGTGGGTCAGCACGGAGGTCAGCAAAACCATCCACAGAATAAACTGTTGACAAGGGCGTTTCACTTTGCAGTTGATGGTGGGTTTTCCCACGGACCCTCCTTGGGCCCTTGTAACAGAGAGCCCTGTGGATCAGAAGTGGTATCTCTGGCCATTAGAGTCCTTAGCAGCTGCTGTCCTAAACTCTAGAATCAAAAGATTCAAATAATACTACTTCCCTATGTCCCTTGCTGACCTAACTCCTACTTTCTGGATTTGGGAACCAAACAGATTGGGAGAGTGATAGATACTTGTATTACTGTTATCTCTTTAGGGGTCAGAAAGATTAAGAGACTCAGCCAAGGTCACACAGCTAGTAAAGAGTAGAGCTTGGATTTAAAACCAGGCCTGTTGGCTCTAATTCCCCTGCCTTCTACCCAAGAGATATCCCCTGGGGGATGTCTCTCTGCCATCATGAAGTTAGGTGATCTGCACTGGGCAGGGGGTGGGATTAGCCAACCTCATAAGATTACCCTATAACGAAGAGTCTATGATTTTTTGAAGTCAGGCCCCCTTTGAAAAAAGTGGCTACGCAAAGAACAGGGGCAGGCTGGCCATTGTAGAACCAGCCGTTGGCTGTTCTGTGATCTGTGCCGTGCCCTCTCTTGAAACCACCCCTTTCCCATGCGCAGAGACAGTTACTAGTTAGTAGGCAGAATAAAGCTTTGCCGTGGCGCCGTGGTGAACATGGAGGCAGATGGCGAATATCGTCATTCATTCGCTCACTCTTTATTCATTCAACAGACGATTAAGTAGACATTCTCCCAGGTAGACATTGGACCAGCCACTAGGGCTATAAAGGTGAACAGAGGATCCGGTCCTGGTCCCTGGGGGAGCACAGTCTAGCGGGGGGACACGCACACGAGCAGGTGGCACAGTCTATGTGATGAGTTTTGTGATGAAGACACACACAGGGAACATCTTACCCAGCCTGGGAGGTGCGGGAAGGGCTTCCCGGAGTGGTCGCCTGAGCAGAGTCTCGAAGGATGAGTTAGCCAGGTGGAGAAGCAGGAGGAGGGCATTCGGAGCAGGTGGGGCGGCGTGGGGGAAAGGCATGGAGGTGAGAAGCAGCATGGTGTGCTGGGGGAACAAGAAGCTTCTGTGGGCCACAAGGAGTCCATGGATGGTTGAAGGCAGGGGGTGACATGGTCAGATTTGCATGTTCTAAAGATCCCTCTGGCAGCTTAAACCAGTAGCAGTGGCAGGAATTTATTTACCGCGGCATCTGAGGCTCCCTCGGCCCCGGATAAGATGTCTGGGTTGGGATAGTTACACATAATGTCAGGTTAATGAGTGATTGGGGACCATTTATATGAGGACAAGGGACAGAGAGTTGAGCTCAGTTCTACTGTTTGAAGTAAAAAGTGCAAAATGGTGGTCTCTGATCCAGTGCCTCAGGAAATGGACGCCAGCTTTTTCTTGGTATCTCCAGTCCCAAATAGATTCCTTATGAATGAAGAATCTGTTGGATCCTTCTGGGTTCAATAACCACGCATTTTAGCTACCCAGTCAGTTAATCTAGTACCCAAAGGAGAAAGCCTGTATATTTGGCTGAGACCGTTGAGTCAGGATGTTCGAGCCAGTTGTGTGTGGAGACCTGATCAAATTCTTAGTTCCCCCCCATTTGTATTTGGAGCCCATGATTTAAAGAAGATCCTGGGTAAACCTACTGGTGGGCCTGCTGTTGGCTGACCAGACTGTGGCCCTGTGAGTTGTGGGTGTAGTTTTAGTTAAGAGCTTGTCTGAAGCCTGACTCACCTCAGGCCAGCCCAGGCCTTCCTCACATGAGGGAGGGAAGCATTGCGGGCTGCCTAGCAGAAGACCCAGGCTCCAGGCAGGTTCCCTCCCGTCAGAGCTTCCCTTCTCTGTCTGTTCCCTGGGGCACCCACCCACTCCACGTGGGAGGGCTCAATGGAATGGCACAGAAGAAATGCTTTGTGGGCAGTCAATAAATGTAAACTGTTAAAATGTTATTGCTTAGGTTTGTGGACTCAAGGTGACTCAATAGCTAGAATTCTTTAAAAGCCTTCTTCTTAGAGTGTTTGCCTCAGTCAGACTCAGGTTGTCTGAGGTGACCTAAAGTGAACTATGAGAAAGATTGTAAACATGGACATTTCAAGCAGTGTGAAGGAAAGGAGGGAGGCCTGCAATGACCTGTATTTAGTGGCCATTGTGGGTGACCTATAGCCAGCATGTCATTTCACCCTCGGTCTTCTCCTCTGAGGTGAGGGTCAGTGTCTCCATCTTCAGAGGAGGACAGCAAGGCTGACAGCACTTAGGAATGACACAGGTTTGCACAGCTGGCAGCAGTGCCGTCCAGGAACATTGTAAACACCTTGTAGGCTGCCAGTGCTAACCGGTTCTCATGATAATGCATGTGACGGTGCTGGCTCTGTTATTACAGATAGTCTGGGATGGTCTAGTGTTCTGAGCATCTGGGCAGCAGAGGGTGGTGCGATGGAGGAGGTTTGGGAATGTGCCTGCTTCTGTAAGAGGGGAGGCTAAGAAAGGTTTCATTCCAGTCCTTCGAGACAGTTGCCTCTCCTCTCTCAGTGGGCTCAGGTGAGCCTGGGGTAGGGTCCCCACCTTAACTGTAGATGGTCCACAGGCTACATGCTGACAGAAACTTCTATACCTGTGGTCTTGAAAATGTAAGCTGCTTTAAGACATTTTCGCAGTAAAAGGATCTTGAAACCACAATGACACAGTAAGGGGGGTTTTTAGCCTTTGTGAAGTGGGACTTAACACTCCCCAAATCTAGGAGAAAAAGGTTATAAATTTTTTAAACCCTAGCAGAAAACAAAAACAAAAACAAACCAAACCAGGGAATGAATTCATAAGAACATGCAAACTGTAAGGAAGAATGATAATATGCTTATAACTAATTTAACCATAATGACCTATTTTAAAACTTGAGGGCTGGTTTTAATTTTGTTAGCTGTTTGGGGAGGCGACACTGGTAATGAGTTATAGATCTGCCTCCTGGGCTTGGGGCAGCATTGGGGAGCGTGGAGACACTGCGGCTCAGGGTGAGGCCTGAGGGCTGGTCACACAGATGAAGCTGGCAAGGCTCTCTCCCCACCTTCCTGCCTCCTCCCTTGCCGGGGCCTTGCCCCCGCTCGGAGTACATCTCACCTTCTCTCAGCTTATCATCAGTGTTCTCATATATGAGTATTTCTGTGGGTCTTTTCCCCTCTCTGTCTCTGTTGCTACCTCTTTGTTTTTTTCCTGTCTTTTTACTTCTCTCCATCCGTGGTTTTGATCAAAACAACTTTTGGGGCACCTGGGTGGCTCAGTGGGTTAAGCCCCTGCCTTCGGCTCAGGTCATGATCTCAGGGTTCTGGGATCGAGCCCCGCATCGGGCTCTCTGCTCAGCAGGGAGACTGCTTCCTTCTCTCTTTCTGCCTGCCTCTCTGCTTACTTGTGATCTCTATTTGTCAAATAAATATATAAAATCTTAAAAAAAAAAAAACAATTTTTAAGTGGTCACGCAAGAGTTGAATAATAGACCCTTATGTATTTGCAGAATTTTGTGTTCTCTGCCTTATACAAAAACAGGCAGGTGGGTGGAATGTTTCCTATTCATATGGAAAACAAATATAGAGTGGGTTTTCATATATACGATCCTTGATTGATTCCCACCATTGCTTCTCCCCCAAACCCAAAAACTGGGGACCAGCAGTAGAATAAAAGTCCCAGCCTAGAGCTCCTAGCCTAAAGCAAGAGAGGACCTGTGGTTGTTGCCTGATATGTAGGTAAGGGCAAGAAGCATGATGGCAGGGAGCATGCGAAGGTCGGGGGGGTGGGGAGTGAAATCTGGGTGTATGGAATGGAGATCCCAGTTAGTAACCACCCACTCACATGGTACGACTTTCCATGATGGTCTCTGCCACTTTTTGGCCCTTGCCTTGACCCTCCCTGAGTGAACTGCTCCCTCAGGACCTGAGCTCACCTGGTGTCGGACCCCTCCACACCTTTGCTCTTGCAGCTCCTTCTGTCTGGCACGCCTGGGCCACCCCAGACTCTGGTCACCTGGTCATCACCTGCTCATCCATTGAAGTTCTCCCTGATCCATGGAACCAGCTAGAACAGGCTCCTCCTTCATGACCCACAGTGACCAGAGGTGAGGTCTCAGTCCTCCTGGTTCCCTAGTGCCCAGAACGGTGCCTGGCACATAATAGGTATTCAATCAACACATGTTAGTAAAAGGAAGAAAAATCCCATTCCAAAAGTCTATCCTCTCTTATCTCCCAGGTTAGCAGAAGGTTATCCAAGCGGTTAAACCTGGCCCTAGCTCTGATGTTCCCTACCAGGTTTGCTCTCCTGCTTGAAGGCCTGCCCCACATGCCATGCACACCCATAACCCACCCACTCTCCAAGGTTCCCTCCCAGTGCAGCCTTCTGACTCCCCACCCCAGTAGGAAGAGACCTGTCCTTCATATGAGCAAGCAGCTACCTGGTCTGTTGTTACCTTACTCAAACCTCTCTTACGGCTGTTTCCACTCCCCGGTGTTAGGCACACACAAGGCTTTCCCGCTAATCCACACAGTGAGCCAGCCCCAGAGGGTGGAGCCTTCCCTGTGACCAGATTCAATGAGTTAGTTAAGGCACGTCTGCCATCCCCTGGGAGGAGAAAAACCAGAACCGCCAGTCCTGCAGGGTGATGGGGAAGGGGGTGGAGACTCGGGGCCCAGCCTCCCAGTGTGGCTACTAGGCAGTGCTGGGCGTAGGCAGTCACTTGTCCCCAGCAACATGGGATCAAAACGTTACACTACCTTGTAGGCCAGTGGGTCTCTCGGTCCATCTTCGCCTTTCCCAACACTTAGCTCTGACTGCTTGCAATTAGAATCTGAGAGGCAATCTAAAAGAGTCAAGCTGCATTAGGGAGAACCCTAGAAAAACTGCAGGGCATAGCCCGTCTCGTGGGGGGTGGTTCAAATGGCAAAGGTTGGTTCCTTCACCTACTGAGCTGGGCCTTACTGAGGAAATAAGATCAAGAAAGTGGTGTTCGTCTTTAGCATTTATTTATACTTGGAAAAAAAACTGTTTGTTTGTTTGTTTCCGAACAAGCACAGACCACAAGCACGTCACAATCAATTGGCTATACATGAATATTTGTTGTCATTTTCTTACTAACAGCAGGAATAGTTAGGAATAGCACCAAGAGAGGTGTGCGCTACACATTACATAGACAATCTGTGGTATGCAACAAAACCCAGGCCACAAAATCGTAATTAGACACTTCCTGTCTGCCTTGGAGAGGCAAAGAGAGAACGGACCGGTTGGAAGCACCAGCAAGTAACAAAAAACTGGGGGAGCCAACGCACAGCCTTAGGGGTTATTTTTACAGGCAAGCAAAGCAGACACTAGGAAAGCTTCAGGCCTTGCTCTCTTGCCAGGGGAACTCAGGGATCCGTAGGAAGATATAAAAAAATGGACAGCCAGGCATTGGAAGCTTGGTCATCTTCAGAAAGGCAAAACGGAAACACTGTTTGTGAAACCATGATCAGTTTCAATCAGCATGTTTGAGATGCAGAATGAGACTGGCTGAGTTTTATTTGTAAACAGTCGAAATCAAAGGAGGTTTCTTGCCATGAAATGACACATTCAAGAGTCAAAGTGAACTACAAGTAAGAATTTTCCCAGTTGCAGGAGTTAAAAAGATGGGGCAGCTGAAGGGTTGAAAAGACATTATACAGGATCATGTCTCAAGCTGCAGGCGGGGCAGAGTTGGAAATTCAGTCCCTGGAGCTGCAAGGTGGGTGGGAAACCATAGTTTGGGTGAACAAACTTGAATCAGACACAGAGATCAAGTCGTATGGATCCTTCTGGTTGTGCTGTTGGGGACACAGGTATATGTAAAGTGCCCTGCACATCTCGCACACAGGCATTCAGGACATGAATGTGGAACGAATGTTCCCCTGTGGATCGTGCACTTTGATTTACTTGATCTGCAGAACATACATGATTGTTCTACGGAGAAATCCAAACTGCGGTTAACATCAACACACCTGACCGATGCCGGACCTCGAGACAACAAACGTCCATTGGTCATTGTCTGGGTAAAGTTAAGCTCGTGTTGATAGAGCTCTCTGGTTAACATTAAGATTAGCCATCGAATAGCTACAATCAGTACTGGGAGCTATCCTAGTCATTTCCAGACAGGCATCCCAAACTGGGATGTTCGAACACTGAAACTCACTCACATTTTCTACCTTCTTCCAAGCTTCTTCTCAGCAGCATGCCCTGAGATAGAAAGGAAGATGACAGTGGGCCTGGCCAAGAGCCTTATTTCTAGGCTCTTAACAGATGTTGCCCACAAAGCACACGCTCAGTGAATTTGCAGAAGACTTCTCTGTCAGCCCCAGGTGACCGACAAAATGGTGTCAACAGAGACTTTGCTGCTTGAATGGTCAGAACAGGAGAGGACTGGGGGAGGCCCTGCTTCCTACACACCACAGGGACCAAAAGGGAGTGCCGCGGTGAGGAGCCTGGGACCCCGCTCACCGCTGCTGTTCTTCCACAGCAGGGGCGTGGCACCGGACCACAGCCCAGCCGTGTCACGGTGCCGGCAACAGAAAGGGCTTCAAGGACAGGGCAACAAAGCAAACTGAGCAATGTACACGCCACAAGGTTTGCAAATGTAATTTTTCTGGTAGGTATCTTGGGTTCCCTTGTGAGCACTGGGGGTCTTTGCACAACTCTCTAATGCCTACAACACAACTCTAGCACAACTAAGGTGCCACTTGCCGCCCCCAGGGGGCGTTGGCCACACAGACACGCGAAACACAATACAGAGAGCTGCTTTTACTCATCAGTGAGGTCAGAAACGCTTGCTAATCACTTAGTAAGGAACTCTCCTAATCTTCAGCTAAGTCACAGACATTTCCACTAACCTGAAATTCAGCGTCCTCTGCCCTCCCTGAGGAACAGAGCAAGCACGCGGGAAGGGAGGGTGAACACCGCCACACTTGCCACGACGTCGACTTCCCACCTTGTGTTTCTCAGAAGCGAGGAAGCCACATTCTAAGTCCACTACCCCTGGCCCCTGAACTTTCCTCCTCAGTCATCTGTGGCCAGCTGCTCTGCCAAACCGCTGGCACTGGATGGGCTGAGGGCACACAGAGGAGAACAATCTCCTCATGCCGGCGGATCTCTCCATGATGTCTAGAACGTACCTAAAACACCAAACCTTCTTACCCTGGCCTGCTTTTAATCATCAATGGCCTATCTATTACTTGGCATACAATTTCAAGCCCACTGATAGGAAACTAAACGTAGTCACACGTTTCTAACAGAAAAGTCTATGAAAAAAATGACTTAACGGACACAATTCATCCTATGGACATTAAGGCCGAGGTTTTTTGCTTTTAAAATATTTCCACAAATGCCATCTACCGCTGAAGCCCCAAAGCGAGCTTCTCTAGCACATGATAACCTTCTGAATTTTGGAAAAGGACACATTTACCTACAGTTCAGAGTGGATCACTGACACAGACTTTGGAGGAGAAGAGGAGGAGGGCACCCTATGGGCATTCCCGAGCGTACCGGGAGACTTCCAGTTGCTGGGAATGGCCTCTGCGTGCCAAGGCCTGCCTCCCTCCCTCAGCAGCCAGCGAGCAGTCTCACCTGCTGTGGGAGGCACAACCAGGGAGCAACGCTTCCCGGGGTTCCTGGTGTTCCGGGGGCCCCGCGGCATGGCCCCTTGCGCCATGCTTAGCCTGGCAAGGTCTCGATTTGGAGAGGAGGCATGCCGCTTGGGCTTGGAGACGGCATTCCTCCATCAAAAGAAACCAAACCGAAGAGCTCCTGGAACACTCAGGACCAAGGCAGATGAGAAACCTCTAAGCAATTTTGTGGCCTTTTTTGTTGGTTGGTTTAAAAAAAAAAAAAAAGGAAAAGAAGAATAAAAGGAAAGTGCAGTGAAATTTACTCTTTAGCCTCAGCCAGTTTATTGTTCATCTCTTTACTTTGCTCCTTGTCTTCGGGTTGGGTGGCAGTGGGGACCTCTGCGCTCTTTTTCTTGGAGGCCCGGCCTGACACCACCTGCTTGTCTTTGGCCTTCCTCGGGGGCTTATGGCTCGCTGAGGTCTTTTTTGGTTTGGAACTCTGAACGCTAGGTTTCTCCACCTGCTCGGAGAGACAGACAGACAGACCGCAAATATAGAAACACAGAAAGGGAGGGAGTGGGCGAGAGAAGTTAGAGAGAAGACATGATTAGCTCGACAATAACCGTCATGATGACACCTGATGTTGTCTGAAGTATTTTCAGTGACTCAGGTCATCTGGCTTTGGAACCGGATGGTCAGGGGTTTTGGCCACAGGCTCACTGGCCACAGGGGCTCCCCGGCCTGGTGGCTGTCACCACAGAACGACCATGGTGGTAGATGGTATGGCTGTTTTGCCGATACCTGCTGCCCCTCCCCATGGGAAGATTGTACCTCATTACTCTGTTCAATTCGGGCAGGCCTAGGATTTGCTTTAGTCAATGAAATGTGAGCAGAAGGGATGGGGTCACCTCCAGAGGAAACTGGAGGGCCAACGGGTACTTCCCCCTGCTCTCTTCTCTCGGCCACGAGAGAGGCTCTCTGTCACCCGAGGGCCACACTGTAGAGGCGGCGAGGAGTAGGGCTGCCGGCCCCCCCACATGGTGGACAGTTATTAATGAGAAATAAACCTTTGTTGGTAGAAGATGCAAAGATTCGGGGGCGGTATCACCACTGACCATATAAACTGGCCTTTCCTGTTTCTGTCTCCAGGAAGGTGAGCTCGTGTGGAGAAATGGGCCAGGCAGTCTCACCTCAGAGAGGCCTTCACACTGCCCTCCATCCAGGCTTCCTCTCCTGCTGGCTCCCAGGATTCTCTTCCCCAGAGCAGCCCATCCACTCCCCCCAAACCCTCACCTCTAACTCTGCCCCCTTACTCCCAGGAAACGGCCTGGCCCTCTCTCTCCCAAGAACTCTGGGGTCACTGTGTATGGTCCCTCGATATGCCCTCCATCTCTGGGTTCACCTTCCCCAAACTTCCCTCCTTCCTTCTCTTGAGTCTTCTTTTGTGCGAAGCGGAATATGGCCAGAGATGCTGTTGGGCCTCCCAGGCTAAGACATTCACTCAGGGAGCTCCAGGGCTTTTCAGTCACCTCTGACCTGTACCTCCTGGTTTGCCCAGGAATGAGGGCTTTCACGGAACACAGAACTCTCAGTGCTCCAAGTGGAGGAGTCCAGTCAAGCTGACTTAGTTCCCACTTTACCTAGAATTTAGTCCAGGGCCAAACAGGAAACTATTTCAGTGCAAGACTTTCAGACAAAAGCAGAGGAAAGGCTCTCATGCTTTTCCTGCTTTTATAGATAAAAGGGATATTTGCACAACCCCATGTGGCTTGACTTCACAGAATCAGCCTTGGCATTTATGATTCCTGCTTCCAGCTGAGTCTCCAACTCGGTTCTCCCCCTCACAAGTGTGTACTGGGATACAAATAAGGCAAAGTACTGTTATTAATGGAAATCCCTGAATCCACTGAAAGTTACTTAGAAATGTAAATCATTCACAAACTGTCTATTACAGTAACAAATTACCCGGAATACATCTTGCAGCTGATGAGACAGGTGCTCTGAGCTGATGGTGCCTAGTGTTTATGGAGGAAAAGGATAAAAAGGAGTAAGGAGTTGTCCATGGATTGGAGCCGAGGATGCTGGCAGGGGCAGGGTGGGAGGAAGCCAGCGAGACACCTCCAATGGCTAGCACTTCAGGGGCAAAAGCGGCTGTTTTAAGAAGGAGGGACTGAGGGCTCAGGTGGGGTTTTCTGCCACTTTTTTGGAGGGTGGTTTTAAAATCTAGAAGCCAGTTCTCTGAAAACCGGCCAGTCCTCAAGCAGTTTTATTTTAGGCACTGTTCCTTTTAAACATTTCTTTGAATTTAGCCAAGGTTCCTGTTCCCTGGTTTCTGTGCTACCAAAAAGAGGAGGAATTTCCCAGGAGCCCTTGGGGTGGGGCCAGGTGGGCAGTAGCCCCGCCCTCACACTTTGCTGCCCTTAAGCCCTTGTATCTAGGTTGTGCTGAGGGGTTCCCCACAATATCTAGCTCACCTTTGGGGGTTCCTTGAAAGGTTCGCTGTAGAGGCTGCGTATTCTTCTGCGATCAATGACCTTATTGTCCGCTGGTGTGGGCTTGTTGGCTTCCCCTTTGAACTGGGCACTGTAGCTGGTCTCGTGAGCCATCTTATCATCTGGAGGCTTGTACTGGGGCCTGGCTTTTATCGGTTTCACAGGCTTGATATCCGTCCATGCTCTGAATTCGTTTCTGTGAATCAAAGAAAGCATAAGCGATATGAAGCACTATCTGGTGGGACACAGTGGTTCTCGAACAGGGCTGCAAGCACAGCAAAGCTCTCAGCGGGGCTCACTGCTGATGGAGGAGCGGCTCAGCAGTGAACTTCCCTGTCTCCTCATGGGGAAGCGCGTGGTTTCCTTCCTGCTGCATGGGTGCAGGCTGCGGCAGTAGCCCTTGTAGGAAGACAGGCTGCCAGCTACAACTGTGTGATCATAGAGAGGCAATTCTAATCTCTGGACCTTGTTTTTGCACTATCTTAGATGAGGCTGAAAACACTCAATCCACTCCATCATGCCTGGATTCAACCTCTAGGACTGAATGCCTGGCACGTGGGAGGTCAAGAGTGTGAGAATGAGACGTGTTAGAAGGTGTGTCTGGAGCCTTCATGCCACAGCCAAGGACCAAGGCCCCTCCCCCACCTTGTCATGCTGAGACCCTTTGTCCTCAAGGGTCTGCTAGCAGAGGGCTTGCTTCCTATGTTGCCAGAAATTTAACAGTCTTAATCCCTGTAGATGAAAACACTCATGAGATGTCTAAATGCTTCCAGATACAAACAAGCAAAATGTACCAAACACAGGTGGAGTCACTGTTAGGATGGGTATTTCGGTGAGTACACGCAGGACAGTCTTCGCGTGCTCTGGTGTGAATGGCTATGGGGCCTGACCCTTTAATGACCACCATCTGCTGCTCTTTCCTGAGTCAGTGTGTCCATGTTCTTATCGTGGCTCCTAACCAGCTGTTTCTGATCTGTTACAGGGCTGGAGACTAGATGGGGACAATGTCTGAAGCAGGGTCGAGTACATGCGGCTGCTTATAGAGGCCATGCGGTCCATCCTGTTCGTTGAGTGCATGACATCCGACGGATCTGTTCCCACTGGGAGCCATGAGAAGCTGTGTTGTGGGAAAGGAAGAGGTAGGATGTGCGTAAGTGCGGCTAGGTTCTTCCAGCGCTCTCGTCACCCTCACCGATGAGGCCCTCCTTCGGGGCTCAGAGACGAGGGGCACAAACAGGAGGGATGACGGAAAGAGCTGAGGCTGTGAGAGTCCTGCAGTCCCAGCCCCACTTCTAACGAGCTGTGGGGCAGGACCCTCCCTTCTCTGAGTCGGTCCAAAAAAGACTCAGACCAGACAATGTCTTTATCCTATGACCTTTTAGCTCAGAGGGTCTCTGAGTCGGTCAAGCTGGTTTGGTTAACACAGAGCCCCTTGTTGGTCATTTGACCTCCTGAGGGGAATTGGCTCATTTGTGAGGAGAGAGATCACAGTTTCTTAAGAGACTGTCCTCCCCACCACCCAAGCATCAGACTCACCTTTCCAATGCATCTTGGACCCTCACCTAGGGGCCCCACTGACTCAAATACAACATCCCTAGAACCAAAGCATCTTGTCTCCCCCTCCAAATTGTCTTCATTCCCTCATCATTCAATTTATTTCATTCATTCATTTGCAACACATTTCCTGAGTGCCTAGGGTCTCTCTGGCAGGATGCTGAGCTCTGTGGAGCCAAACTCAGTAAGAGAAGCCCTGGGCGCAAGAGGGAATGAGATTTGTCCAGGATGGTAAGAAAAGAGCCATGAAAGAGGGGGGGAGTGGGGAACACAGCCTATGCCAGCCTGGGAGGGAGTCGGAGATGTGGCTTCTGGAGTGGAGTCAGAGATGGGATGGGGAGCTGGCAAGGGTTCCAGGCAGAGTGAGGGGTACCCGAAGAGGCAGCTGAGACATGGCCCTGTGCACGCAGTTTGGGTGGTTGGGCTGAAGCTTGTGGGGAAGAGCACAGGAGGCTGGACAGATCGTGAGGTCCTGCCAGCCATGCTGAGGGGATGGTCTGGACTGTATCGAGGAGCTGCCAGATGGTTCCAAGCCAAAGAAGAATATGGCAGATTAGTTTGGGGAGAGAGAACTTTGGCAGAGGTGTGAATGGCGCATATACGGGGAGAGGTGAGTCAGGAGGCCAGGCAGGAGACTGTGCAGTGTGCCGGGAGGAAGACAGAGGCCTGAACCAGGACAGTGGCAATTGGGACTGAGAGTGGCTCCAAGTCAAGAGGGAAGTGGGCAGGACTTGAAAGTGGCTGAGTCGAGGGAGGCCAGGGTCAAAAGGGAATCTGGAGAGATTCAGGATTTGGGTTTGTGGATGTCAGCGCTACCCACTGAGTTGGGGAAACTGGGAGGAGAAGGGGACTTGGAGGGTTGAGACCCTCCAATTCTGTTAATGGCCCCCATCTGCTCTAGCCTCAAGGCTGCATTATATCTTTTCCTGTGCTCTCGTCCACTGTTTTACACTTCCGTGGGTTCACCCAGCTACTTCGACCTGACTTCTGAGCCATTCTGGGCTGGACTGGGTCACACTGGGCACTGTGGCCACCATGACCCCCCCCAAGTCTCCAGGCTCCCCCTCCTTCCTCCCACCCTTTAGGAACCGAGTATTGCCAAAGCCCCTTATACGTGGCTTATTGGTAACGACTTGGTTACTGCATATATGAGGTCAGAACCCTGAGTTTTTTGCTCCTACTTCTGCCTGCTTCCAGAATCAGGATTGACACAGGTCTACACTGGCCTGAGAGCTGTTTCTGGATCATCTCTCCCAGGCCAGCCTCTGCAGCTTTCCTGCATCTCTGGCCTGGCCTCTGGGCTGGCAGGCATTTCACAGTGAGCATTATCCGTGGGTTAATTGTCCTCGGACAATTGTCCTCGTGGGATCAGTCTGGTGACCCTGATCTTAAACAACTGATCTTCATATGAAGCCATGTAGTGAGTTCCATGATAAGGCCACTGCAATTAGGACAGACAGTTCAGCTGAAACCCAAATTCTGCTACTTAGAACTTTCTTCAAACTCGCCATAAAACCTTCCCCAGCCACAAGCCGTAACTAAGCATCTGTCACACAAGTAGAATCAGCTACCATTTGTTACCCACCTTTTATAAGCTGGAGGGTTGTTTTGGGTTTGCTTTGGTATATTATCTGTAATCCTTACAACAACTTTGAGAGACAGTCATATTGTATCTCTCTTACAAAAGAAGGTAACCCAGGCTCAGAGGGGTTAGGTGGCTTGCATAGGCCAAAGAGCTGGCAAAGAAGCAGGACTGATCTATGAGCCTGGGTCTGTGAGGCCCCACGGCCCACATCCTTCCACTACACTTCTCCCATGTGTCGACACTGCAGTGTGTTTGGCCTGTTCTCTCACTGGAGGGGCCTGTGCGGCTCAGGCCTGCTGAGTGCAATGCCGTGGAGGGTTTGGTGACACAGCTGCACGAGATGACCCCTGAGCTCCTCCAGCCCTGAGATGCTTCTCCCAGAACAGCATGGGCCACGCTCTCAGCTCAGTCATGACCACAGCCACTTGCCACCAGCCCAGGGTCCCCTGTACACATGGACTCCCCTTTCCGTGCAGCTGGATTTCAGCTCGATGGTTCATTCCTTTAATCATTTGACATTTACCAAACACCAGCCATGGGTGGGGCATGTGTCCTACAGGGCATGTGACCCAGTGGCCGAGGTGGCTACAGTTTAGTAGGTCAGAATCTGTCTGTGTGTGGTCCTAAGCAAATGGGACAGAGGGACAGAGGGAAAAGGATGCTTAATTTTCAAGGGGGCACTAAAAGATGGAGACAGAGAAGTGGACAAAGGGAATTCAGGCAGCACTCTGAGTCCCTGAGGCAGGCTCAGAGAGCAGGTGAGCGCTCAGGGTGTGGAGGATGGTGTCCTTGGAAGGATGTCCAGGTGACCAGGCTAGGTGGGAGCTGGGGCCAGGCTTACAGGGCCTGGAATGCTTTGTTTACATGCTTGCAGTTGGCCTGGGGAGCTGCTGAACGTTTCTGAGCGAAGCAGCACTGTTCCTCCATTAATGTCCTCCTCTCAGACTGCCCCACTTTTCTTTAATCTTCAAGGCCCAGCTTGGGGCTCTCCTCTTCCAGGACTCCCCTCCTGGATTTCTCAGCCCAAAGTTTCCTCTCTCTTGCCTCCTGGATACTTTACTACCTTGTCCAACTTTGTGGTGACCCATGCAGTTGTACATTGCTCTTTATTTTATGAGTTCACTTTACCTCTCCTGAGGGATGAGATACATAACAGAAAATTCCAGACGGAACCCGACTTTTTAGTCCAACCTCATCTGCAAGGCTGTGAAGGGATATCCTTTAACTTACCCTATGTCAAACTGCGGGTTAGGGGCAGAGCTGGGTGAGAAACCCCCTGGTGTCTACGTGCTGTGCCAGGCCCTGGCCCTCACCCAGGCCCCCACTGAGAATCGTGTTCCATATCTTTCTCACATTCTCCATGGGACTTAAGGGCTTGGCATTGAGTGACTATTTCATGGAATTAGCTCTTATTTGATCTCCTTTCTGGTCTTTTCTTCTTGTAGGAAAGAGTTGTCCATACTAAAGCAAGCATCTGGTGTCTCCCAAGCTTTCGTAAAATCCACCCTCCCTAGATTGACAGGAGGCTGCCCAGAGCCCCCAGTGAGTGAAGCCACTATGGTGGCAAAGGGTTGGGGACAGGAAGGAAGCCCTGACAATCAGGGGGCAGGTAAGGAAAGGAATAGTTTGCTAACACTTCCCAATGCCCACTTCCTTTAGGCTGAGCTCTCTGTGCATCCAGCTTTAGTTTACCTTTTCATCATCCCTGTGAGGTTGCTGTTATTAGCCCCACGTTATATATGAGGAACCTGAGTACAGACAGGTGAAGAGCTCGCCAAGCCAGTAAGCCGTTATTGGACGTGAGTCTGTCTGGCTCAAAGCCCATGCCCCTTCTGCCATCCCACTCTTGGGGGTGGATGTGTAACCCGTCACAAGCTCATGGCAGCTTCAGCTCCGGGCAGCAATCACAAGACAGCACTTCCCTTCAGCCATTCTGGGTGCCCCAGTGAGACTGTAAGCATATGGGAGGGTCCCACATCTACTGGCTGCTGCCCCTGGCATCCCAGAGAGGCTCCCCATGCCATGGCTCCTCCTGTATCATGATCCAGGGAAGCCATGGGGATGGGATTTCCAACTGCATTGCCATGGGCCCATGATCCCCTCCACAGCAAATCATTCTAGGCTCGATGCAGTTCTTCTCTCCTGCACAATCCCTGCAGGGACAGAGCAGGGTTTGGGATTATGATGACCCTCTGTGGCTGGGTAAACTACACGGGGAAGTAGGCTCAACCAGTATGTTCAGGTCTGGGTTTAACAGACTCCTCTAATGGCTCCTGTGTGCTGGAAAATCTGTGGAGAAAAGCTTGGGCCAGCCTCCAAGCTCCCATCAAGAAACAGCAGAGACAGGCCCAGGGTAAGTCACCTCACAGAGACCTGGTAGACAAGATGTTCCTAGACTGTTCCCACGGGGCCTTTAGATAGGTGCATTCTTGCATTCTGAGAAGCTGCTAAAGCAGTTTGCTGACCAGGCAAAGATTTTAAAGGAGGCAGCAAACACCCTACTTTTGCCTCCTCCTGTCCAGTCCCCCTGTGCCATCTCACTTCAGCCCTCGAGACCTCCTCTCCTTGGACCGTGGCCTCAGAACCTCAGCATCAGAGTCCCAGGCTCTCCCTCCTCCCTCTGATTCATCGGCACAGGCTCCAGGAGAGATTGTCCTCCAGCTCCGCCATGAGCACACTACTTCCCTGCTAAACCCTGAGGCAGATCCCAGTCACTACAGGACCAGCTGTGCTCCAAGCCAAGGCCCCCTCCAGTTTGCTTACACTGTGGCTCCTCAGGACGACGTGCACGGCCCTGTGACTCAGTCCGCAGTTATCCTTCTGGCCTTACTTCGTCCTCACCAGCCACCCCGTCGTCACTCAGTGAGCACCTGCTCGGTGCCAGGTGCAGCACAAAGCTCCTTAAACGAATTACGAGCCCGAGCCCGAGCCACAGCTACCATGGCTGACTTTGCCAGTGACATCACCACGGCCCCTCCCCACACACCTGCCGCACTGCCCCTCCTCCGAACTTTCGCCCTTGCCGTTCCCATGCCCAGCATCCTCTTCCCTCCATACCCCCTGGCTTTTGTGTGGAGCTTGTTCTCTGACCTTATCCCTCCGCAGCACTCACTGAGCATGTTACGGCAGGTGGCCTGGGTAGGTCTCTCTCTTCCCTCCCAGAGGTGCCATCGTCGAGGATCAGGACGGTCTCTCTGCATCTGTGTGATGCTGGCGGAGCCTGGGCCAGCAATTCAAAACGCAGCCTCCCCCTCTCTCTGCTGAAGGATTGGCTGCCCCAGAAGTCCTGGCTGCCCCAGCTGGGCGAGGGCATGAGGGGGCCGTCCAAGAGTCTCTTGGCTTCGGGCATCTGTGTCACTTCTCACCATATCCACAGATTCTTGCACACTCCTCTCTCAGGTGGGACTCCTGCTTGCTTCCTTGCGGAGCACTCACACTGAGGACAGAAAGTGGCCACGACAGGAGGACTCACACACACGCCCCCACGGAGAGGCCTGTGCGCAAGGAACTGCAGTGTCGTGCTGAAGGGCACGTGAATGGGCCATCTTAGAGGTTGAGCCTCAGGCCCCTGCAAGGATTCAGATGATGCTGGGAGAGTGCCTAGAACCATTCTAGAAGCCATTCCTTGGTTTCTGACCCTTAGAAACTGTAGGAGATAGTAAACATTGGTCGGCTTAAGCTGTTAAGTGTTGGTAGTCAGGTGTTACAGAGCAATCGATTCTAATATGCACCCTGATCAGAAATTATTCCTCTCCTCAAAAGGGGCTTAAAACACCCACACTTCACTTCGCAAAGCAGAGAGCCCTGGTGTGAACAGAGCACAGGAACTTCAAGCTCCAGCAGAAATGTGGCACTAAGTGAACAGAAGGTCCTGCTCTGGTTGCAAGAAAATTGGGGGGTAGGGCAGGGTGGGACCATACTGTGGCCCTCACTAGGAGGTAGCAAGGCCTCCGATGCCACAAAGCGGATAAAGATGAGGCTGCCTTGAGGCCAGGTCATCAGCAGAAACAAAGAAACACAGGCCCTCAGGAGAAAACCGTGTCTCAGAGCACTCAGCATATACAGGGAGGTACAGGCAGGGTTTAACAAGGTGAGAAATGGCACAGAGCCCCAGTCAGGACAGAGAAGGGGGTTCACTGGCAAGGGCACAGGCTGGGGAGTGGGATAAACCTGGGCTACAGCCCAGCTCCAACCCTCGGGCCAGGCCCTCCCCTGCTCTGAACCATAGGGAGCTTGAGACCGACATCACAGGACTGATGCAGGGTTCAAGGAGAATGTCGTCATTGAAGAGGACCTGCCCATCTGTGTCAGTGCGACAAAGCCCATGCTGGATAACTGTATAATAAATGCATTTGGTTTTCATCACAGAGTTGTTTGTTCAAGAAAAACTATTGAGTATCTTCTATATTCCAGGCCCAGGGCTAGCAATGTAGCATGAACAGGTGGAAGCAACAACAGCCCCCACTGGCTTGGTAGTCGGGCTGGGAGATTCAGACAACCACGCCGTCAGCTGTCTGTCCCTATGGCTGTAGTTCTTTCTCTTTTTAAAAAGATTTTATTTATTTGACCGAGAGAGACACAGCAAGAAAGGGAGCACTAACAGGGGAAGTGGGAGAGAAAGAAGCAAGCTTCCCACTAAGCAGGGAGTCTGATGGGGTCTCCATCCCAGGACCCTGAGATCATGACCTGAGCCGAAGGCAGACACTTAAACCACTGAGCCACCCAGGAACCCCCCGCCCCCCGCAGTGCTTGTATTTCTGACCACTGCCGTCAACATTCCGGTGCTAAGAGAGGGCAAAATCTGGGCTGCAGCTTCCGATGCCAGGTTTATTTCTGAATGCATTTCACATTAGACTTGAACAAAGTAGCATTCAGTGAATGCCTGATTAATTGAATCTCCAATACTGAATGTCCACCATACACAGACGTTCGCTTAAGGACCTGCCCCACTTACACACATTTTCTTGCAGTGATTCAAGGGGAGATACTGAAAGAGCAATTATGGGGGGAGGGGGAGACTGAAGACAGGCAGGGAGCCAGTTGATTGATGAAGCCCGGCTCCAGGAGAGGGAGGGGGGCAGGCATCAGAAGAATGGCGAGAGAGTTTGGCCTTGGAGAGAAAGCGTTGCCAAAGAAGAGAATAGGGGCTGCTCTTTCATTTCTAATTTGAAAAGGCCTAGCATTTACAAGAAATGATGAGATAGAATTACACAAGGAATAATTCTACTGCTGGGGAGAATATCTACATGTGTTAATTGGTGCAAATCACTTCTCCACAAAAGTAGGGACTCAATAATGGATTACTGCCAGCCGTGATAGAATATAAATTCCATGTCTCTGCCCATAAGGCCCAGATTTATTACATATCTAAGTTCTTGGGAAATAAAATTCTCTCCTCATCCTCTTGACAACAAAATTTCCAACAACATTCTTCCACTGTTTTATGATGGAAGAAAATCGTGCTGTTAAGACTTAATGGTCTAAAATCTTCCTATGGATTCTCATAGGTAATTTACATTGTCATGGAAACATTAAGTTTCTGTTCAAAAATCTTGCCTACGTTTGTTATATTAAAGTGTTCTTGAAGAAGGGAAGCAGGCTCTTTCATGAAATCTGTTGGAAACAAGCCAGTGAACGCTGTCGGTTGCCAAGCTATTGTCAGGAGCCTGTTCAAGGAAGTAGGATGTGGAGATTAAAAAGAAAAAAAAAACACCTGAGCCTAGAGGGGTGCAGGGGCTTAGAGCGGCTTTTCTCTCTTTGGAGGGGAATGAAAGATTGTTTCTTCCTGGTAGAAATGACTGGGTCGGGAGAGGAGCTTTATGGGCTATGCCTGTGTATTTGCTTGCTTGCGTCTTTCAGCTTCTTTTGTGTGAGAGGGAGAAAGGGGATCTGATGGAGAATACCAATGCTGTAAGCATTTAGGACCACAGTTCTTGGCCATTAACATCCAGTAAACACATGCACAACACATATATAATAGTTTTCTAAAATGCAGAAGGCATGTACTTGAGCAAATCAATGTCTGTATATAAAGAAAAGTTTGAAGCACATCTAATGTGAACAGAGAACGAGTGGAAAAGAATCCGCCCTTTCCTTTACATGGAAAGATCCACTATGGGTAGCAGTTGGCAATGACAAAATCAGGGCTTCAGTTTCTTCATTAGGTAAATGAAGATTCTGTGGGTAACTGCTAAGTCCTGTCCCAGGCTGCATGAGGCTCACAAGCCCAATGCAGGGAGCCTCATGGGAAATAGCGTTTCACACAGAGAAAGCTCATGTGCACAACATGTATAGAATTATGAGGACAAAGAGTTAAAAATAAAATTGCTCAATTAGGGGGTGCCTGGGTGGCTCAGTGGGTTAAGCCTCTGCCTTCGGCTCAGGTCATGATCCCAGGGTCCTGGGATTGAGCCCTGCACTGAGCTCTCTGCTAGGCAGGGAGCCTGCTTCCCGCCCACCCCCACCACTTGACATTTCTCTCTGTCAAATAAATAAATAAAATCTTTTAAAAAATAAAAATAAATAAAATTCCTCAATTAGGAGTCAGTGTGATTCTACACAAATTAATTGATGTTGCCATATTTACTAGGCACTATGCTAAGAACTGTATGGAAGAAAAAAGTGCAAAATAGGAAAGCTATAGTTGTCAGGTAGAGGATAAGAATGAGGGAGTGTGGTGGTTAAAATAAGTACACATGCAAACACACCTCAGGTAGAAAAAAATAAGAACTAGAGGAGAGCTTATAGGAAAATCACAATGACTCCCTCTTTACTCTGTCCTGCTCCCCACTTCCCCATTAGTAGCTGGGCGTTTTAGTCATGGGAGTCCTGGGGTGGTTTTGCCAATAGACCACAGAGTTATCCGGCTGAGGTTGAAAATAGAAGGCTGCATTCTTCTGGTTAGTTGGGTCCCAAAGCTTTGCATCCATTAGTTGCAGAAAGATGGTTCCTTAGGAAACAGAAACACCGAGAGTATATCCCCTGAAAGTGCTGCCTTCTTCTGGGGGCGGACCTAGGATTCTGGGAGGATACTCCCATGAGGTGAGCTCCACACAGTTCCAAGGATGTTGCATGATACATTTAGAGAAATGTTCAATAAGCTTAAGTTTCCTCATTCTTTGTTTGGTGCCCAGGAAGTACTTAGTAAATATCTTTTTTGCAAATCAAGCTGGTGCCGAAGAAAATGGCATTTTGTATTTTATTGAGACCCATGCTAATTTATTCTTTAAAATGTAATTCAGTTATGCGGGAATACTAGGAGAACTTCATGTCAATATATCTGGATGAAACAGACAAATTCTTAGAAAGATGCAAATTACAAAACTGACTAAAAAATAGAAAAACTGAATAAGTACATATCAAGTAAAGAAATTGAATTAGTAATTTAAAATCTTTCCCCAAAGAAAAACCAGCCCCAGATGGTTTCTCTCGTGAGTTACATTAAACATTAAGGAAAAAATAAATACCAATCCTAACAACCTCTTTTAGAAAAGAGAACATTTCCCAACTCATTTTAAGATGGGTAATATCAGATATTTTTCTGATACCAAGCCAGTCAAAGTCCTTACAAGAAAACTACAGGCCAGTATTTCTCATGAATATAAATATTAAAACTCTTAAAAAAGAGGAGTAAATCAAATCTAGCAACATATGGAAAGGTTTATAAGCCATGAACAAGTGAGATTTATCTCAGGAATGCAAGGTTGGTTTACCACCCTAAAATCAGTTAATATAATATAACATTTTCATAGAATAAAGGACAGAAACCACAGATCATCTTAATAGACATAGAAAAAATATTTGCCAAAATCAAACACTTTTCCATGATTAAAAAAAAAACAAACAAAAACCCTCAGCAAAGCAGGAACAGAAGGGATGTTCATCAACCTAATAGCATCTACAAAAACCCTACAACTAACATCATACTCAATGGTGAGAGACTAAATGATTTTCTCCCAAAATTAGGAACAAGGCAAAGATGTCCACTGTCATCACTTCTATTCAACATTGTACTGTAGGTCATAGTCAGAATAATAAAGCAAGAAAAAAAAATTAAAGGCACACAGATTAGAAGAGAAGAAGTAAAACTGTCATTATTTACATAAATATGATCTTGCACTTAGAAAATCCTCAAGAACCTACAAAAAGTACTAGAACAAATGAATGAGTTTAGCACGGTTGCTGGATACTCAATATATAAAAATGAATTATATTTCTATAGACTAGTAACAGACATTGGAAAAAGAAAAAAAATTTAAATCCATTCATCAGAAAGAGTAAAATACTTAGGAACAAGTTCAATAAAAGATGTGCAATGCCTATAACTGAAACCTACATAACACTGCTGGGAGAAATTGAAGACCTAAATAAAGACATACACCATGTCCCTAAATTGGAAGAGTCAATATTGTTAGGACAGCAGTTCTAGAAATTGATCTATGAGTTCAAAGCAATCCTTATCAAAATCCCAAGAGGACTTCTGTAGACAATGACAAGCTGATCTTAAAACTTACACGGAAATGTAAGAGATCTAGAATTGCCAACACAATTTTGAGAAAGAGAAACAAAGTCTGAAGATTTACTCTACCTGATTTCAAAAGTTATTATAAAGCTACAGTAATCAGGTATGTTACTGCATAAAGATAGACACATTCATCTAAGAACAAAAGAGATTTTTGCATATAGTTAGTGCATTGTAGCTGGCTTTTCTTGGGGTACAGAGCTGATTAAATTTGTTAAATCTTCTGTAATTTGGTGAGCTGATTGATTATTCAACTACTGGTAGCTTGAAATCAGCCATGTGAAAATATCAGGAAGTTGGCCAACACTACAAATCAGGCCCCTCCTTTTTTCCAGAGAGCTAGTTAAACATTTACCATCATACCACTGCTCACATATGTGGTTTATTTATTTTTGAAAAAATGTGCTAAGGTAATTCAGTAGGGAAAACCATAAGTGTTTCCAGCAAATGTGTTGGGAAAAGTGGATATCCATGTGAAAAGAAAACGAATCTCAACCATTATCTTACACCATACACACAATTGTAATTAGAAATGGACTAGAGACCTAAATGTTAATCCTAAAACCATGTAACTTATAAGACACAGAGGAAAATCTTTGTGACCTTGGAGTAGGCAAAGATTTCTTAGATCTGACAAAAAACCCCAAAACAATAAAAGAGAAAAATGATAAATTTAAGTTCATCAAAATTAAACTGTTTACTCTTCAAAAGACACCATTCAAACAAGGTAAAGACAAGCATAGTCTGAGAAAAATATTTGCAAAACATCTGTAAAGGATTTGCATTCAGAATATATAAAGATCTCTTAAAACTCAATGATAAGACAAAGAACCCAATTTAAAAATGGGAAAAATGTTAATAGACTGTTTACAAAAGAAGACCTACAATGGCAAATAAGCACATGAAAAAATTGCAGTCATTAGGAAATACAAATTAAAACCACAGTAAGATCCCACTACATACTTGAGAAAATGGCTAAAATAAAGCACATTGATTTTGCTTGATGTTATAAAAAATGTGGAGCAATCAATCTCTTCTACATTGCTGATGGGAATGTAAAACAATACAGCTACTTTGGGGGGGGAATTTTTTTTTATGTTAACCATACACTTACCATATGACCCAGCAATTCTACTCCTAAATACCAAAAAGAAATATACACACCCACAAATGACTTGTATGTTACTAACTGAATGTTAGTAACAGCATTATTCATGGGAGCCAAAGAGCTGGAAAGAACTCAAATGTTCATGAACTAATGAATGAATAGACAAAATGGGTAAATCCCTTGAACGGATGATACTCAGCAGCAAAAAGGAATGAACCAATATGGAGGAATCTCGGGAACATCATGCTGAATCAAAGAGGCCAGACAGAGAACATTGCCTATTATATGATGCCATTTACATAAAATTTCTAGAAAAGGCAAACTGTAGAAACAGGAAGATCAGGAGCTGTCTAGGCCTAGGTCAGGAGGATGGGTTGATTGAAAATGAACACAAGGGATGGCAGCATTCTAAAACCCTTTAAGGGATGGCTTTACCACTGTATTCCTTTATCAAATCTTATCCAACTGTGCACTTAAAAGGGGTGAACTGTATCTTATGTGAATTATATCTCAGTAAAGCTGTTAAAAAATCCAGCTGGAACATCTTCCCTGACCCCCCTCCTCTTGCAGGGAGGTGATCCTGGCCTGATTCGATGCCCTGGGACTTCCCTGTACCAGCTTCTTTGTCTGATTTCCCACATCGTGCTCCTGGCTATTTGTTTGCAAGCCCATCTGTGAGGCCTGGGAGGGCCAAGGTGGCTTCGAAGCAGAGTTGCAAAGAATTACTATCTTTTGTTCTTGATTCCATATCCTTATATATATGATTCCATAACCTTACGGAACCTTATAACCTTCCCTATGATACAATTATAGAAATACTTGTAATCCTACCCTGCATGTTTATTTCTTCCATTTAAATCTTTAGGCCTCTGGAAATATATTACTATTTTTGTGCGGGCTGCTCAAGTGCGAAAGGCAGCACTGCAGCCTCCGCTGGCAAGGGTGTGGGGAAAGTGCAGCCTGACTCAACCCAGCAGGACACCTCTGTGCCTCCCCAACCCCTGTCCCTGGGATCTGATACATCATCAGTCCTCACTGCATATTTATTGACTATGTGAATTAAGGAGTGAAGCCTTTAAAACTGTTATCCTTTGATCTAGCAATGCCATTTCTAGAAACTTGTCATAAGGAAATAACTGGAAAAGAAAACATTTTTTCATGTATTACAAACTCTTGTTTAATTATCATGTGTGAAGGCTGCAAACTATTCCTTTGTTTGGAAATACAAATTCACTCTAAGTCTGCCAATGCTGGGGCACGACCAAACCTCAGAAATTATTAAGTAATGGTGAGCATAAAAATATTAAGTAGGTGATCCCCATGATGCCATTTTTGGTGCATTTAATGTCATGCTTGTTTTGTGTTGCTAATGATTCACTGGAAGTGACACCATTAAATTCTGCTTTGGGCTGCCTAAGCGTCCTCTCAGCTGAGGTAGCGGGAGCTCTGGGGGCACAGCAGGGGGAGTGCAGCGGGGCAGCAAGAGGGTAGGCAGTCTGGTAAGGGGAATTACAGACTTCATTTACCCAGGTACAACTAAATGCTCTTGGCTTCGGTGCCTCTCTTTCCACAATGCAATTTTTTTCCCCCAGCAAGTCTTTCAGCAACCTGTGAACTCTAAAGAAATAACAGACATACTCAGAGGCATCAGAGGCATCAGAGTCAGAGAAAAATGTGAGACTTTTCTTCAGGCCATGAAATCTGGAGGCGTTTTTGTCAAAAATGGGACCTAGGGGCGCCTGAGTGGCTCAGTGGTTTAAGCCTCTGCCTTTGGCTCAGGTCATGATCTCAGGTCCTGGGATTGAGTCCCACATCAGGCTCTCTGCTCAGTGGGGAGCCTGCTTCCCCTTCTCTCTCTGCCTGCCTCTCTGCCTACTTACGATGTCTCTCTGTCAAATAAATAAATAAAATCTTTTTTTTTAAGATTTTATTTATTTATCAGAGAGAGGAGGGGGAGAGAGCGAGCACAGGCAGACAGAATGGCAGGCAGAGGCAGAGGGAGAAGAAGCAGGCTCCCTGCTGAGCAAGGAACCCGATGTGGGACTCGATCCCAGGACGCTGGGATCATGACCTGAGCCGAAGGCAGCTGCTTAACCAACTGAGCCACCCAGGCGTCCCAAATAAATAAAATCTTAAAAAAAAAAACCAAAAAAAAAAAAACAAAAAAAAAAACAGGACCTAGAATTTCTTCGTGAAGCTGCATTGTCATGACACTCAGTCTTGTTAGTCACTTGCTGGGGCCAGCAACCAGGGGGGCAGTACATTTGGTATGGCACCTTTGAAGGCCAGCTGTGGGACGCCTGGGGGGCTCAGTCAGTTCAGTGCCTGACTCTTGGTTTCAGCTGAGGTATGATGTCAGGATCGTGAGATCAAGCCGGCGTCAAGCTACATGCTCAGAACGGTCTGCTTGGAGTTTCTCTCTCCCTCTGCCCCTCCCCCACCTCTCACGTAAATTGTTCTTTAAAAAAACCCATAGAGGCCAGTTGCTAAGGGGCAACAGGAAAGCCAGGGCTGCATGATTTCCTATCTCATCTCTACGCCACAGGTGGGAGGCACTTACACATATTTGCTCTCTAATCTTCAGGGTGGCCCCAGAAGGCTGGAGTCTCCCAAGTCCCAGATCAGTGCAGGAATTTACATGGGGTGTCTCAGTCACTCAGGTCAAGATTTGAGCCCAGGTCTGTTCAACTCCACAATTCGACCTCTTTAAGCTGCCCCGTGAAAGCTTGAAACACTTTCATTAGTCGTGTCTTTGCATGGGCCTGTCCTCACCTTGAATTTTGTCTTTCCACTTTCTGCTGGGGAAACAACTACTTCAAAATGCAGCTCAGATAGAGGCAAAGAAGGCAGTAGAGAGAACAGGTTAAAGACACAATCTAGGGCACCTGGGTGACTCAGTGGGTTAAGCCGCTGCCTTCGGCTCAGGTCATGATCTCAGGGTCCTGGGATTGAGTCCCGCATCGGGCTCTCTGCTCAGCAGGAAGCCTGCTTCCCTCTCTCTCTCTCTGCCTGCCTCTCCATCTACTTGTGATCTCTCTCTGTCAAATAAATAAATAAAATCTTTAAAAAAAAAATCTTTAAAGACACAATCTAGCATAATCTGCGGGGCCATCAGGAAAAGGTGTGCGTTCCTGAGAAAGGCAAGCATCGCACTGTGCTTTAGGTTCCTGAGGCTCCCGGCTTGGGCCCACTGGTCAGCAAACATACTGAACACGACATCTTTCGTGCAACAGGGCTTCAAACTGATCTTTTAACCATGTCTTCATGTCTCTGAGCCTCTGCCAGGTGCTCTGTTGACTAAGCATTCATGAAGCACCTCTGAGTATCGTTCCCTTTAAGGAACTTCCAGCTTAGCGCTGAGATGTGCTCTGGGAGTTCAAGGTTCCCAAGAGAATCTGAGGGGGTTTGATAAGATAAACAGGATATTTCATAGAAGAGGAGGCACTAAAATTCCTGTCAGTATCCCGACTCTGAGCTTTCCAGGGCTATGCAGAGGAAGATCATACCCACAAACTCTTGAACGCAAACTCAGCACTTGGACTTGCCTTGGTGGCCCTCCTGTCCCAGACAGCCTGGATTGGCAAGTTCTGGCCAGTGAGCTTGAGAGCTTTCAGCCAGGGGGAACACATTCCTTCAAAACCCCTGGTCCTTCGGAGAAGCAGTGACTATTTCATGGAACCCTTCTTCACATCAGTGCCCTGGCACTCTTTGTCATTGTGCAGGTCACTGGGCTGGCATCCGGTGACTGGAAAGCCAGTGACGGAGAAGGGAGAGCAGAAAAGGGATGTGTCAGGGCCTCCAATGTGCCAGATGCCCCACAAAAACATGCTGTCACATGTCATCCCCACAGAAGTGCTCTAAGGCATTTTTCCAGATGAGAAAACCAAGGCCCAGAGAGGCGAATGATTTGCTCAAGGGCACACAGCTGCTATATGGAAGGGCCAGAAATCAAATTCCAGAGTGAATGACTAACTAAAGATCTGACATTTTCCTATTGTCTTATGTTAATCTGTTTCTGTATACAAAGCAAATGAAAAATTTAAAAATGACTTTTATGTAACTATTAGTGTAAAATGTAAAGCCTAACATAATGTGCAGATTGGGCAACCAGAAGGGAGGCTGTGTTGGGAGAAGTGATTAAAGGACCTCTGCTGCTTCTGTATCTGGAGGGTCAAGGCCAGACTCCTCAACCAGACCTTGGTTCTGGCCCTGCTGTGGCCCACCTCTGCAGGCCTGCTGCCTCCCACTTGCAACCCCTGAGCTGCTCAGCCACGTGCCTGCACTGGTCTTCACTAGTCTGTGCTCATATTCTTCCCTCTTGCCAGAATGCTCTCCTAGGCTCTTTGCTTGACCACCCCCCCATCCCTGCCTCACAATACTGCGAAGCCATCACTGATCTCCAGACAGGTTTAGGACTTCTGCCAGCTCCCAAAGTGTGTCCTTCCCCATCTCAACCACGTCTGGAAGATGCTTATATTCTCCTCTGGGCTAGAGGTCCCGAGGGTAGGATCAGTAGGCCAGGGCCCTGCCCAGGGTCCGGCACAGAGCAGGCATTCAGAAAAGGCGGGCTGAATGAACAGAATTGTGTGAGAATCAAACCAGCAACACTGGAAATGCACCCCAAGACGTCCTCACCTCATTTTACCGCCAAGGATTACATAAAGGGCAGTGGAGGCAAGCCAGGTGGGATTGGGTCAAGTACAGGAATTCAGACTTGACTCTGGAGGTGGCCGGAGCCACTCAAGTGGTGGAGTGAAGAGATGACATGGACTGGGAGGCACTTGGGTTGGGTGATTCAGGCCCCCTGGGGACCATGAAAGTCTGGGGATAGGGAGAGACTGGAGGCTTCAGAGTCACATATGTTCTGTTTAATGATGATGTATTAGAACTTACTGTCAACTCTGCTGACAAATGATTTAATTCAATGGCTGAGCATCTGCAGCAGTTATAAGATGATCACTGTTTACTAAAGGCCTACAGTGTGCAAGGAGCTTTGTCCCCCTGATGTGACTGCATCCTCAGCACTACCCTTTGGGATGGGCACTATTACTTTGCAGTTTATGGGTGAGGAAACCAAGGTCAGAGAGGCGGAGTTACTAGCTGAGGCCTGAGAAAGGGTGAGCCAGGCACCATGTGAGCACATGTGGGTAAAGGACAAGGAGCCCACCGGCAAGTGAGGGCCAGAAGAGAAAGAAATGGATTGGATTCCTGTAGTATGAGCAGTGCTAGAGCAGAGAGCAGCACATGGGGCTGGAAAGGCCCACAGCCTGGCCCCAACCACCGTGGGGTTTCATGGTGAAAGGTGACAGAAGAAACACAGCCCGAGTTGGAGACAGGCGCACTGTCCTATCGCTTAGGTTTTCTCTTTTTGAAGCAAAACCAGACTAGGCAAAACCTAGGAAGAAATGACTGGAAGCGTAAGGACAAATATGCAGAGCTGCGTCACATGAGACACAAAAATCATCTTCAGGCTTGTCATCACCTAACAGAGGCTCCTGCGTGTGACTTCCCGATCCTTCTGCCTCGGGAAACTCTGGGGCCACTGGGAGAGTCTCAGGGATCCTGAGAGACCAAGGGATGACAATCCAGCCGCAGATGGCTCTGCACAAGCCCACCACTTAATTAGATTGCTGTGAGAGACCGTGTAAAGAGATAAATGAATTTGGGAGGACGGGGTTACAGGAGGGGGGTTACAGGAGGGCGGGTACAGGGCACCAGGGGTGCCCAGTGTAGGAAAGCCAGCATCAAAGGGGGTTAGGGACTGAGACATCTCCAAACAGCCACCACTGTGCCAGGGGAGCGGTCTCTGTGTCCTGTGCGTGTGTGCATGCGCGGGCTCTGGCCCAGCAGGGAAGGGGCGGGGCGTTGCTAACAAAAGGACCTGTAATTCCGCTTTAAGATTCATCTTGATAATGGTGATGGCAGTGAAAACTGCGGACATTACGGAGAACCTTGCCAGTGCCAGCAACTGAGGGAAGTAAGTTTAGGCACTATCTCATTTAATCACCACAGAGGCCTCTTCAGGTCGGGGGTTATTACCCTTCTCACTTTACCGATGAGGAAATTGGAGCTGAGGGTAGTTAAGTGTCCTGACCTTGGACAGCAGTAAGTGGAGATGCTGAGGTTAGACAAGAATAATACAGTTAGCAGTCGTGTCCCTGGACTGAGGGGGGAACTCAGCTGAGGCAAGGAGACAGTACCGCATTGGAAATTAGGGCATGCTGTTTGTTAAAGGGCAGAATTTCCAGAGCAAAGGCTGAGAAAGGTACAGGGACAGGGCACTGGTGAGAACTCTGTGTGCCACGAAGGGGTTGCTTTCCCTCCAACTGAAGTCAAGAGAGAGGCTCAAGGACACCTGGATCTTGGGGGATACAGTAGTGACTCTCCAGAGAAGTCTGAAGGTCAGAGATGGCTGGCTGGTCTGTCCAGAAGCAGAGAGAGGGAGAAAGGGCTTCATTGGGGGGTGCCTTGAGCTGTCTGTGGTTAGGGCAAAGAACACAGGAGGCAGTTCCTGGGGCCAGATGGGTTCAAGAGGACTACCTCAAGGTGTCTCAGCAGAAACATGTCTCAGCAGAAAGAAATTGGAGGGACTGTGGGATGCCTAGGGTGTAGGAAGGAGTGTGGGACCTGCTAGAGGGATTCCCTTTTATCCCTCTCCTGGAGGGAGAAGTCTACAGTGATGAGTGGGGTCTCTAGAGAACCCAGCAAAGCACCTCCAAAACACTAGTAGGAAAGCCTACTAGTCCGGAGAGCACCAATCACTGCGACCACACTAGTCCCCAAAGAACACTTCTGTTGCTTTGCTTCCTGCTCTTCACCCCTGAACCCCAAAGTTGGGCAGGTTGAATAGGGGGCAAGAAATAGGACAAGTGAAGTAGAAGCCCCACCATGGGCTTCTCCTCTAAAGCAGGCTAGGGCTGCATGAGGGAAAAAGGTAGTAACTTTAAACAGGCTGACATCTTGACTATCACATGGGATGGACATTTTCATGACAGAGGACTTTTATTTACTGAAATTTGCTGTACAAGTTATACAACTAGCCCAAATTTTCAAGCAAGGGTAGCAAAAGAACTTGTCCCACAGAATAAATAGAAAAGGATAGTGGGAAGCAGAATTAAAGGTACCTTATAATTATGTCCTAAGAATTGCTTTTGTTCAATGTAAAAGTTATATTTCAATGTATGGAAACTTACTATATACCAAAAGGTCTAATATTGATTTATATGCTTGATCTAATTTAATCTTAAGCCAACCAACCCTTCAAGATGGAAGTTATTCCTATTTTAGAGATTAGAATGTAGAGGCTCAGAGAGGTAAAGTGACCTTTTTAAAGTCATAGAGCTGGCAAGTGGGAATACAGTGCCCAAACTCACAAGGACTCCAAGTCTGGATCTTTCCACCATGTCTTTGCTTGGGACTCTAGCAGGTCAGCCTATGCTGAACAAAGCGGTTCCTAGGAAGGGATTTTGTTTTGTTTTGTTTTGCATCCTCAAATCACAAGTACATTTCTCCTGAATCAATTCTGTTCTCAGGTGTGTAATAAAGATTCCACTAGAAAAGATAAAAAGCTTTGCTTTAAACACGGACACAAAAAATATACATATTTTTTTGAGACCAAAGAGATTGGAAAGCAGTTTATTCCATAGCTGCCATTATGTGACTGTTTGTCAGAGGATTAACATAAACTACAGTGGTCATAACTAAATACACCAATGAAAGGGGCTAGATTGAGATATGAATTCAAGTTTGGAAGACATGGCTGGAGATACACTGGCGGGGGCAATGGTCGGGGAGCACATAGACAGGACAGTGGGAAAATACTGGGAGGGAAGTTCAGCTGAGTGGCAGAAAATGGGCAGAGGAAAAAAAATCAGTCAGTGAGAGTAAATCTTGTTGACATCAGAACAAAAGTCCCAATTCTTGCTCCTAAGATATATATTTAATTGTTTTATCATCTGTTAATACATTCTTTCTTATTAAGTAGGCTCTGCACCCAGCATGGAGCCTGCCGCAGGGCCTGAACTCATGACCTTAAGATCAAGACTTGGGCTGAGATCAAGAGGCAGACACAGCCAACTGAGCCACCCAGGAGTCCCTGTTAATACATTTAAAAAATCCACAGCAATGAGATAGCTAGATCAAGGAAAAGACCTACCTTAGAGGAGAATGCTTGACAAAAACACGCCATGTGATTTCACATCTGTGTGTGTGCATGTGTGCATTGCTGCGTAATTACAACCACTACAAGAATCACCATTATCAATGTCTTCACCGTGCTCTGTTTCAGCCCTCTCCCTGAAATCCGCCTGCCAGTCAGAGAACCAGCAGGTGACTTGGGCTTAAACACAGCCTACCTTCACTGTGGAGCCCCATGTCTTTGGTTTGGGGATCAGAGAAATACTGGCCTTCTATAATGAGTTGCGAAGTGCTCTCTCCTCTTCTATCTTTTGGAAAAGTTTGTGAAGGCTTGGCATTAATTCTTCTCTGACTGTTTGGTAGGATTCACCCACTTCTTTGTGTTTGTAGTGCGCTGTACCTAGTGCACAGCTGAGCATGCATGAGGATGTTGAGTAGAACTGAATCTGTCTCTTTAATTTTGTATCTTACCTAATTTATTATGTTTTATCTAATTAGTTCCAAGAAGCTACTTGATAATATTACAGAGTATTACAAAAGTCCAGACAGGAGGCCAAATTTCAGACTATATATACCAGGACCTGAATTTTAGAGTTGTGACCTACTAGTCGGTCCTAAAAATAAGTTCCCTCAAATTCCTCTGGGTAAAACTCGCTCAAGTGATGCTGAATTCTAGCTTCCCACTCATATCCTTCCTAAATCCACTGTTCAGTAAAAGAGTCCATAACTATATTTTAAATACAAAATGCTTAACTTAGAAAGGCTTCAGAAAAAGGCAGCGAGGGATTTGAAGTGATTCATTAATGACAAGGATCTATTGCTTTTTAAGAACACCTGTTCTCAGACTTGGAGGACCAAACACCATGAGAGCATTTCTTTCCTAGTAACAAAAATTTGAACTGTTCCTACCCCTGAGGCGAAGCCCTGGGAACTGTATGTGAAATAGTCTCGTAGGGTGATTCCTATATAGTTGCTCAGAGGTCAACTCTGGTGACCCTGTGGTGAAAGGCCATGACTCGAGGAGCTAGTGTCTGCAAAGGGCCCGGCACAGCACCTGGCTGGAGGCGGCAGGCCCACCGTGCTGGCACGACTAGCATAATCTGACTTGCTTTGGGGAGGGTTTCCTGTGGTGAGATGTCATTGTCCACAGGCCTGTGGCCCATCCCTAGCTACTTTTGGTCACTCTTCCACAATCTCCACTACTCTCAGCAATAACAAAGCATGGCCCGCCAGCAGGAGCTGGGGTTTGGAGCCCCAAATATGCCCTTTACCAGCTGGGTGACTCTAACGAGGTCCCCTGCCCTGTGTAAAACTCCATTTCCTTACCTGTAAACCAGGGATGCTGTAACCTACCTTGCTATGGTACTGTGATGATTTAACGAAATACTGTAGGAGATTTTTCTTTGGAAAAAAAAATTTTTTTTTTTTTTTACTTGAGTTTAGTTGCCACAGCAGACTACCTTCATTTCAGATGCACAGTGGAGTGACCCAGCTTCTTCGTCCATGATGCCGAGTGCACCGCAAGTGTGGCAAGTATCTGGCCCAGTATAACACCCTTACAGTGCCACTGGCTACACTCCTTGTCCCATGCCCTTCCTTCCCAGGACTTCTCATTCCCCAGCTGGAAGCTTGGATCTCCCATCCCCATCACCCCTGCTACCCATCTCCCTGCCCTAGAAGTAATTTTTTTTTTTTTTTTTTTTTAAAGATTTTATTTATTTATTTGACAGAGATCACAAGTAGGCAGAGAGGCAGGCAGAGAGAGGAGGAAGCAGGTTCCCTGCTGAGCAGAGAGCCTGAGGACATGGAGCTTGATCCCACAACCCCAGGATTATGACCTGAGCCGAAGGCAGAGGCTTCAACCCACTGAGCCACCCAGTCACCCCTAGAAGTATTTTTCTTAATGGATTTCTGCCCTTTGCCCAACCCCCTGCCCCCACCCCTCCTTTGCATGGGCTCATTTAACACGGGGCCAGCAGGCCACAGACATGCCTTCGCAGCTGTGGGAACGGATGGCTGCCAGGCACTCTGAGTTCACAAAATGCAGACAAGGGGAAAGGGGGGAAGGGGCACAAAGGCCGGTGACTAGAAGATTATGCAGGCTGGAGGATCAGATCCAGCCTCTGTCATTGCTCGCTTTGGAGCCCCAGCCTCAACATGAGACCAGGGAAATTCAGCTGAAAGGGAACATACTTATATCCTCAGGGGCTCTGCTATATTTAGGGGGGACAGGAAGGAATACCAAGGTCAGATCTAAGAGGAGATCAATGAAAAGTGATCATTTCTGCTGTCGCAGGAGACAGGCACTAGCTATCCGGTTGTGTAACTCAGCGGGCATAGTATAATTCGATCCCACAGATTGCCCCGGCAAAGCCATTTCTGGTGTATTTTGTTGCAGTGGACGCCAAAGTGCGTGGGTGAGCAGATCTCTTGCCATGGTGGAATTACCCCTTGGGCACCATATAGACATTTTGTACTTCAAATCCATTGGTTTAATCAACAGATAATCTAAGATCATGAGACAGTCTTCTTTGACTCTTTTTACATCTATTTCCTACTAGGGCTCTGGGAATAAAAGGACTAGTTCTGTCACCTTGGGAGCAAGTTACTTTACCTCACTGAGCTTTCTTATTTAATTCTCTCTTCAACCCTATTAATTCCATTCTATTTCCAGGAAAATGAGGTATAGGGGGTGCGCTACCCAAGGTCACCTGGCTAGTGAGTGGTAGACCTGAGCACAGGCAGGCTTTCTCTGTGTTCTCATCCACTGCAACTTTGAGGGCTTGCCCAAAGACACCAGGTTAGGAGGCCAACATCTCCTCCCTTTCAGATGTTCTTCTGGGTCCTTCCTTGTCCAAGCATCTGTGATCATAATTTGCCAGAGGGAAGATTCAATGTGTAATATTTTGTAATTCTTGTGCAAAAGTTTATAAAGAAATAGCTTTCAAAAACAGTCACAAGTAAACAGGCTCATGAATTTTATATGCTCCCTGATTCTTGGATGTAAGTCAATATATCTATCCCTTTTCCCTTCCCTTTTCACTGAATAAATACCCTTCAGTTACCATTATTTATGTTTTGTATGACTTTCTATTCTATTGTTTTCTGTCTACTACTCAAAGCAGATATAGGGACTTTAGGGGTGTACATTAAAAAAATTCAGATAAAGAGTAGGGCTGCTCTGGGCTAGGAAAGAGTGGGAAGAGAGTGGGAAGAAGGACCCAGAACCAACCCAGAGAGTTAAGACTTGGGTGATGTCGTGGACACTACAGTCCCTGTCTATTGCTTCAGCCAGCCAGCCAGCCAACAATCCCTAGGGCCTAGAATTTTAAAACTGGTAGACATTCCAGAAATAATTTAATCCAGTATGTTAATTTTATAGATTGGGAAAATAGACAGAGGGCCAGGAACTCCATCATATCCCATAGCAAACTAGAGGCAGGGCTAGAACCAGCACTCTCAGACCTCTCATTTTCTAGTCTGATTTTTGTTTTGTTTTGTTTGCAGCAGGATAGTCTGCTAATATACATTGTCATTAAAAACAGCAATTGATAATACCTACACAAAACCCAATAGCTTGGGAACATACCTTTACATAAGCATTTCATTTGCATTATCATTTACATGGCATTAGAAATTATTCCATTGTGTTCTTCAAATTTCTTGATGCTTGTTCATAAATCCCCCATCCCATGGGACACGGGAAGGCTTTCCAACAAGTCCATCTGACTATTAGTTCTTTATGTTAATCCTCATATAACTTGCAATTAAACCTCTCTGCTTTGGCACATGCTCTGGCCATATTTATGAGTTTCCATCAGTAGTTATTGAGGGCTCACTGGATGATGCTCAGTAACTCGCTGCTTCATTTAGTCCACATATATTACCTGAGGTGCCATTGAGAGGGGATTGGGATAGAACGGAAGGCAGAATAGACAAAATCCCTGCTGCCTTGGAGAGTAGTGACTTACAGTCCAGTGACGGAGGATGGACACTAAACCAATAAGTCGTTCCATAATATGCCAGGTGGCAGGAAGTTCTATCAAGATTAGTAAAGGTGACAGAGAGTCACGTGTGCTTGTATGTATGTATATGTGTGCTGTGTTATCTAGGGTCAAGGGCAGCCTCTCTGATGAACTGATGTGTGCGCAGAGACCTGAAGGAAGTGAGCCTGTGGGCTTCTGGTGAAGGAGTCCTCCTCCGGGCGGAATGCTAAGACCCTGAGCAAGAGGTATGTGTGAGGACAAAGGCCAACTGTCACTGGATTGGAGCTGACAAAAAGGAGGGGAGGAGGAGTGGGAGATAAGACTGGAGGAGCAAGGGTGGGTGGGGTAGGGCACTGCACCTCAGAGTGAGAGATCTGATTTCGTTTTATGTGAGAAGCAGAGCCCCTGGAAGATTTGGGCACTCATCTCATGCTGAGGGGCATGATTTGCTTTTCGTTTTGGAGGTTAAGAATGAGGACGACGAGGACACAGGCAGAGCAGTTAGGAGGCTATCTGAATGATCCAGATGAAGGATGACAATGGAATGGTCTATAGTAGCTGTGTCAGTGCCACCAGGTCAGGTGAAAGAGACTCCAAGTAAAGAGGATATTCGAATAATGCCATACAGGAAGTATGTCAAAAGTGCTAAGGGCAAATAAATGAGGAGGTTTATTCTACCTATGGGAGAGAGGGCAGGAATGTAGAGGAGGCCACGAGTTGAGTCTTGATGATCAAGAATTCACCAGAGATGGTATCCACAGCTTTTCATGGGCCAAAGGGTGAAAGCAAATTCCACAAAGACCCCAAGGGATGGTTGTGGTCAGAGAGTAGGGGATATTTGAGGGGTCAGTGGAGCCTGACGGGGGGCATGAATGAGGAGTCATGTGACACTGAGGAGCCCTGACCCCCATTGCTCCAGTCCTCATGCTGAGAGCTGGGCCAGGGAGGCCCAAGCTGGACAAAGGCTCTGCCCAGGGGGCTTCTGAGCTGGTTTCCATAGAAGCGACTGTGCAGCGCTGTGCCAGAGACCATGGCTGGGACACTAGTCCCTTTGTCAGGGCACGTGTCTTTTCCTGTTTTTAGGACACCCTCCCCCACGTTTCTCCCTCTCCTCCAGGGACAGAGTATTGGCGGGGCCCGTGAAGCTAGTGGTCAGGGTCTCTGCTGCTGCTCCTCTGCCCTGGAATGTTCTGAATGCCTTCACTCACTTAGGATCTGGCTCTTTAGAGGAACATGGATTAAGAGATATGCTGACACTTTCTAAAATATTGGGCAGGAAAAGTTCTCCCTTTTCTTTTAATTAGGTTTAAGGGCCATTAAAACTGTATTTGTCATTTGTAATCTTGTAGCTATGAAGAGATGCCCTCTTATTACTCTCTCACTGAGCTTTCTTACACCAGATTACTAATGAGGTAATTACCCACAAAATAATTACTGCATAATTACGGGGGGAGCGGGAAGGAAAATGTGGAGCAAAATCAGCAGCCACAACTTGGGTTGTTATGTCAGAGATCTGATAAGAATTATCTCCCTGAGGGGTGCCTGAGTGGCTCAGTGGGTTAAAGCCTCTGCCTTCAGCTCAGGTCGTGATCCCAGGGTCCTGGGATGGAGCCCCGCATCAGGCCCTCAGCTCAGCGGGTAGCCTGCTTCCTCCTCTCTCTCTGCCTGCCTCTCTGCCTACTTGTGATCTCTGTCAAATAAGTAAATAAATAATCTTTAAAAAAAAAAAACAAAAAAACAAAAAAAAGAATTATCTCCCCGAAAGTCAGCAAAGTGAAAGTTTTTGGGGCTCATAAAATGAGAGATGTATCATCACGGTTTTATAAAAGGAATTAGTGAGAAGCATGCCTTTTGATCCTGCCCTGGGGACCCAGCATCTTCTCAGAGGCAGTCTTGGCCGGGAAAGCATGGTGACTCTGCAGTCAGTCGGGGTCCATGGAAGGCCCAGCCTCCCCTTCCTTCGCGTGAAGCCTGGTGCAAGGGCCTGATTCTGCCTGAGCAGAAAGATGGGAAAGATGCTCCTCCCAGGTCTTGCGAGAGGACTGAAGACTTCCCTGGCTCTGGCGAGTGCGCTCACGAAGTGGTACAGTCCTCTCTGACCACTTTCAGTCACGATCGGTTCCTACAGCATCTGTCTGCCAAAAACCCAATTAGGCGAGGCTGGAGGGCTTAGCAATTATTCAATAATTCTTACCCATCTATTTTCCCTTGAAAGTGCCAAAAATCTTTTGGTTAGTCTGTCAGTTCATATTTTTAGAAATGGGAGGTAAAAACAGAAACCCATGCGGATAAACATGGAATTTGAAATGGCACAGCTGCATCGGAGGCCAGGCTGTGCGGGGAGCCTGGCACAGTCTGCACTCATCCTGGGGCCCGTGGGAACATCTGGAACATCCAGCACTGAGAGCAGCTGGCCACAGCCTGTGTCTGAGAGCCGCAGGAGGCAGGGCTTCGGGGGCTGTCTCTTTGTTATGCGTTTAACATGGAGCTGGGCAGATAGATGCTCCACAAGGCAGGCCACTCAGACATAATTCTTGTCTAAGGAGCTGATACGTATGAGAGATGGTGGTGGGTGAAAGCTCTCGTTTGTGATAAATACACGGAACCCTCTTTACACATTCTAGATTCTAGAATGTGCCTAGCATTGTTTTCTCTAGGCTGGTCTCCAAATTCAGTATTCCTAAGGATCACCTCAGGTGGGAGTGAGGGGCTTGTTAAAATGTGGCTGAGCTTTAAGCAAACACCACGGTTCTCACAGAGGTCCATGGACAGCGCACAGCAAGAGAAACACTGAAGTATTTACTTGACCTGCATAACAACTTTGGGATAGAAACAGAAGAGACATTATTCAGGGGGTTTAAATAATTGGCTCAGGGTGGACCAAGTGGCTGAGTGGTAGGAGCTTGGACATAACCCCTCAACCTCCCCACGCCATCCTGCTGAAAAGCCATCTCTTCCATTAAGCCTTTGTCCAAATAAGTATTCTTGAAATAATCTCTTCCTCTTAACACCCAAAGTGTGCTTCTTATTAGTTACTCACAGTCTTCCACTTAATACAATGCTACAATTAAGCACCTGTCCTACCTCTGTATTAAGCATGTCTTTTTATTTTGGTGTTTTGGCATCTGGGGAAGCTGCTCCCCACGGTCACTCCAGGCTAGCCATTCCTAGAGGCAGTAAACATGCCTTCTGTATGCATACCCAACCCTCCATTGCCCAGACCCCAGACACTGCCTCTATTGGGTTCTCACACTTGGACTACACTCCTCCTGCCCTAATCATCCCAGGGATAGGCACCAGAAAACTAAGGACAGCCCCTGTGCCCCAGAGGCCACTAAAATTATTCAAACAAGCCAGTCCTTCACCTCCTGAGCCTGCTTCCCCTGCCTGACCCACTTCTTCCTGGGAAAGCCACCATGAAGTCTCTTGCCCGTGTTTCCCCTTCCTCCTTCTGCCTCCTGACCAACCCTGGGGCTTCCCCATGTAGCCTGGCATGTATGGTGTCTGCCATCCCCTCCTCTCGAGAGCAGAGGATCCTTTCAATGGCAGTCATTTCTCTCAATCTGATGCCTTGCCACGCCCGAATAAAAATAAAACCTGCATGTTGAAAGCAGTCTCTCATACTCAACTAGAAGTGACCTGAGGACAAATGCTTTCTCTCAGAACAACTATTAGATTAATTCACTGTAGTGTTCACTTTGGGTGTTCAAAAAATATTCGTTAAATTAATTTTAAAAGTCAAGTTTAGCTGAAGCCTTCTATCAGTGATTTTGTTCACTTTGGGGGTTAGAATTTGTAGTCCATTTTTAAGTTGCTCCCAAACTTCTGTTGTTTCTCTCAAGCCAAGTGTCAAAGCAAATGGCAGATCGTGTGGAATGCTGGGTTATCACAGGCTCCCTTCAGTCATGGAAGGGAAGCATTTACTGACACTGAGAGAAACAAGGAGCAGTTCCAGCCTTCTCGTTTGCCATGAAAACAGACAGTCCTGACTCACAGATAAACACTTCAGAGGACAGAAACATTTAAAAGGGCAGGTTGTGGTCTGCTCATGAGCACCCAGACATGGGCTTCAGAGCAGGAAATGGAAGAATCTAAATCTTTCTGGACTCCTGGCCCCATGCTCCCTTCTGTCTCACCAAGCGACCCACAGCTCCACCGTTCTGTTTTGCTTGTCCACATATTTCACATCCCAGCCCACAGACCACTGACTCGTAGATAAATACTTAAGAGGACAGAAATCTTTAAAAGCGTGGAAACACATGGAGTAAAGTAAACTCAGCTACCCACGATGTCTTGGACGGCCCCACTTCGGAGAATTTCTGAGAAACACGGATTGACATGGCACCCGTGGTCTCCCCAGCAGGTTTTCACATTTCAGCTGGTGACATTCACTTTTCCCTCAACTGGTCACATGAGATGTGGCACCTGCCCTTGGGGCACAAGTGCTCTTGGTGCCATGGGAAGACAGCTCACAGTAAATGAAGGAGACATTATCCAAATTAACATTTCCTACCTCATTAGATCACATTCCGGGGTCAATACAGCAATTTTAAATCTTATTGCTGTTTTCAGAAGTATCTAAGCAAAATAATCCCTCATTCTTCTCTCCCTATTGGGAGGGTTTTTTCCCCCCTTTATGCACAGGCTTTATCAAGCTGGCTCAAATACATAAGAAATAATCAATTCAAAAACTAAAATGGCACTGCTAGCTAAGATGGTGCCACAGCATCCACTTAGGAATATTCATTTTGGATTAGTTTCTCATTTTGGCCTCAGCCTCGGTTTTTAACCAGGCAAATCTGGGATGTGAATGTAGGGTGGCATCTCACTCCAAATCCCATGTTTTTTTTTTCTCAAAGCTAAATTACTCAGAAGAACTTTTTGGAAAGTCAAATACAGAACCAGAAATGCATGATTTTAACTTTATGAAAATATGAAGAGAGGAAAAGAGGAACTAATACTCAAATTACAGCATCTGTATATGAGCAGTGGGATTTGAGGCAACTGACACTGTCGGTTTTTATTTGTTTACAAATTGTACTAAAAAACCAAAACAAAACAAAACTAAGCTTCCTAATAAAAGAGGGAGGCAAGGAAGAAGAAGGGAAGGAGGGAAGGAGGGGGAGAGAGAAATACTACTCTTCAGGCTGCCTCATGCCTCAAGTGACCCTCCCGGGCACAGCTGTGCCAGCTAGAGTTGTCTGCTGGTTTCCTCTGGGCGCTGAGCCTCGGGGCTGGCTGTGCTCAGGCCCCACCCTTGCTCTCACAGCTGACCACCTCCCACTCCGCTGAACACACACAAGTCTATCACTTTCAGTTCCACTTGATTTCCACTCTCCCCTCTGGCTGGTGGCCATGGAGTCCTCTTGGCACCCTCCCTGCTAGTTCCCATGGATACCCCCGATTCCCAGACAGGCGGCTGCTCCGAGCAGATGGTCGTTGGCACTGGGCGGGGAACAGGCTGAGAGGACATCTGAGTTATCTAGTACCTGGCATCCTTCTACTCACCCTCACCCCAACATGCGTGCACACACGTGCACACACACACACCCTTTTTCCTAGCTCTTGCTTGCTCCTAGCCTTGACAAGGAACTCACGACATTTCAAGTGTAACAAATACTATAACACCAACTGCTAGCATTTATTGAGCACCTACATCTGGCAGACAATGACCTACAAAGTGCTTTGCATAGAAAGGGAAGGAAATAATTTATCAGGACAGTTGAAAGAGTTCGATTTTTCTGACTCAAGTCAAACATGATTATGTGGGCCAAGTCTTTTGGGGCTAAGTGTGGACTGTTGATGTGCATGAGGATGACTCTGAAACATGATGAAATTTCCAGTTCTGGGCCCAACCTTAGAAATTCAGATCCAGAAGGCCTGGCAGGACCCAGGAGTCTGTGATGGGGCTGAGGAATCTGCACCTTCAATAGGTACTACATGTGATTCCAGGGCAGGTGGTCTAGGCCACGTGAAAGAAAGCCTGCCCTAGCTCAGGGATTCTCCGACTGTAGGTCGGAGGTCTGGTTAAAATGCACTATGACTCAGTAGATCTGGGGTAACATCTGAGATTCTGTATACCCAATTAGCTCCCAAGAAGGGCCGATGGTACAGGTCCATGGACCACACTTTGAGTAATAAGAACATAGATGATCAGCCTCCCGGAGGCTAGTTCACATCACAATGACTTGCCAAAAGCCCAATCAGGTAAGCCAAAGGACATTGCAATTATGTAATAGTTTGGTTCAGAGAGAGCGAAGCACACTGACCCCACTTTCTGCCCGTGCAATCCAGAAAGAGGACTACATCCAACACCCCTACCGGTTCAGGATCCTTGACCCTGTGTCAACAGTGCTCAGATTTCCAGTCACAGCCCTGCCATTCCCTGGCAGGAAGGCTATACCCGGGCCTCCCTGTTTTCTGTACTTGGTTTCGTTTCTCACATCTCAAGCCTTTGCACATGCTGTTCTGGGTTTCTGGAATGCACTTCCCCTTTCACCATGTGACCTCCACTCCCGGGCACCTTCCTGACCACGCTGGCACTATGCATGCCCTGCTTCCGGCCTTGGCCCTCTCCAAACCTCTCCCCTCCCAGGTGCCAGACAGGTCTCCTGAGAATGCAGATCCAAACACTCATTCTCTCTCGTTTAACATCTTTCAGTGGTTCCCTGGAGTTTCAGGATAAGGAGTCCACAAGACCCTTCATGAATGAGCTCTGCCCTCCTTCTCTGGCCTTTCCCTACTTTCCACCCATGTTCCTCAGAAGCCCTGGGATCTACCTTCCCTCATACTGTTCCATGTGCCTGAGATGCTGCCCTCCAGTTTACACAGCAGAGTTCTACTCAATCCTCAGAACCCTGCTCAAACATCAGTCTTTCAGAAGATTTCTCTGTCCTTCCGATTTCCATATCTATTTTAGATGTTGGTAGGGTGCTGGAGCCAGCTCATGCTATCTTGAGAGAGCCATGTATTAAATTTTCTGAGCCAGCTGTTAAGCACAGCCAGTATAAATAAATGTAATTATATAAATATAAATTAACCTACTGTATCAAAGGAAAAGGTAACAAATGCTCAAAATATCACTTTCTAATTTTTTTGCTCCATGTCACCATCATCCATGCTCTTGAGATAACTTAGGTCTATTGTACACACTGATGGGAACGTTGTGTACTGGTGGCTTCTGTGGAGCTGTTCCAGCTCCATGGCTGGGAGCGGAAGTCAGCAAATGGGCAAACCAGGATTGGGTTTATTGGTTTCTTGGCTGCTCAGACTTAAAAAAGTGATGGAATACAATGTTAACAGTGCAGATTAAACGTAAGAGTGTGTCATCTCTGTAAGCTGTTACGTTGTAGGCAGCACAAAAAAAATGGAGGAAATATTTTTCCAGTACTCACAATGCTTAACAGAGGAAGCGAAAAGCTCACAGCGTTCGCTAATGAGTGCGGCTGTGACGCGTCTTCAGGCACCCTCATTGCTTCCCTTTCACCTTCTCCTCACCACAAACAAAAATACCAGCCAACATTTATGTCAGAACCACACTCATTTGCCAATAATTTGAGTGACTTCTTTGTTCCATCCAGGAACGGATGGATGAATGAGTGAAAAGCAGCTCCTCCCCTAGGAGGATTCGATATACTAACAGCTTATATTTTCAACACCCTGGAAAACCAGAATTCTTAACTATAAGAATGACTCTACAACTATAAACTTTGAGGGACTCTGAGGTCCCTCCAAAGAACCCTTCACTGTTCCGTGCTTTTGTCCCAGCTTGTTCTGGAAGTGTGGAGCATCAGTACCCAGGCCCTTGTCTCCCAGTTTCTCACTGGTGGTCTTGGGAAATACTCCTTCCAGCCTCTAGTTTCCAATGGCGTCCAAACCATTATGATAATAGGGGCAGTGTGATCTAGGGGGAGGGGGGAACAGGTTTTAGGTGGCCTATTCAGGGGTGTAAATTATGCCTTCAGTTATTAGCGGTGCAACACTGGAAAAGGTATCCAACCTCTCTGAGCCTCAGATTACAGCACCTACAGGACAGAGCTGGGAAGATGAGATAGGATGTACAGAAAGTTGATGCTATTATTTCTACTGCCACGATGGCCACGGCTGCCAATAATACTTAGGATCCTTTTATTATGTGCTGAGTACTAATCCAAGCAGTTTACATTATAGTCCATTCTTCATAGGCAACAACATGGCCAGAAGATAGTGGAGAGATATTTTTAAAGTGCTAAGAGAAAACTAATGTCTATCCAGAATTCTTCCCTCAGCAAGCTATCACTAAAGTATGAGGGTGAGAAAAAAGTATTTCAGACAAAGGGCAGACTTCCAGAAATCAAGAGTGGGATTCAAAAACCAGTGGTGAGCAAAATATTACTGAAAACAGAGGCAAATCTAAGTAAGCAGTGGACATAACAATCTTATTACTAATTGTTTCTAAATTAGAGGATTTGTAAATCAAAGCTGAGCTAAACTATAAGACAAGAACATGCAAGCTGAAGGGGCGATCAGAGGTCAAGTCTGACCAACTTGAAATTGTAAGTCAAACCTACAGATTAAAAAAGATGGATGGATAGACACTAAAAAACCAACCACCCAACAAAAAACTGGAAATAGAATGCACAACTTCTACACAGAAGGGAAAGAGAAAATTTAATCAATTCAGTAAAAGGCTGAAGTGAATCAAAGAAGGAACAAAGGGAAATCATGGTAAATAGAAAATCCAAGAAATTTCTCAAAAGAGATTTTTAGAATTAACAAGAGAATTCATCAAGTTTACAGGCATCAGTTAAACATACAGGAATCAATATCATTCCTATACATCACCAACAACCAATTAGGAAAGGTAACCAAAAAAAAAAAAAAAAAACCTCACTTATAATAGCCACAGAATTTAGAAAACGTCTAGGAAAAAGCATAGAAAAAAGACCTTTTGAAGGATATAAAACAAGACCTCAGTTAATGGAATGATGTATCTTGTTTATACACAGAAAGAATCAATATTACACAGATGTCAATTTTCAGATTAACTTGTAATTTTAACCCGTCTTCAAAATCTCAATAGTATTTTTTGTAGTAGTTGAAAACAAAGTCCAAAATAAGTATGGGAGGGTAAATGTCTAAGTAAGACCAAGGCAATTCTAAAAAAGAAGAACCAAGAGAGAGACTTGCCCTGTGAAAAATCAAAACACATCATAGGGCCATCATAATTAGGTTAAGTGTAGTATTTGTTAGGAATAGACAAATAGGTCAATGCGACAAAGCAGAGAACCCAGAAACGGACACACACAAGTGATAGGACTTGCTATCAGAGAGAGGGGACCTTTTAAGTCAGTGGGAACGAAGGGGCTGTTAAACGAATGAATTTGGGATTTTTGCCTTTCCACATAGAAGCACATGGAAATATATTCTTATCTCACACTCACACCATTCAAAATTCGTTCCAGATGTACCATGAACCTGAATGTAAAATAAAACCTTGAAACTATCAGAAGAAAGTATAAAAGACTGTGTCTATCACTTTGCCAGTGAAGTCTTTCTGAAATTAGGAAAAAAATGCACAAACCACACAGGCAAGGACTGAACACAGTGAATACACTGAAATGAAGAATTTCCATGTGATAAAGACCCTGGAAATGGAGGCAAAAGCCAAGTCACAGAAAAGAAGATGACTTGTCAGTGTCAGTGTAGGTCAGTTAAAATGAGATCACACCTTAGGGACTACAGGCATGGGGTGTGAACATGCAGTCCGCAGAAGAGAAAATGGAGATTTTGATAAACACATAGAAAGTTTCTGAGCTTCGCTGAAAAGCGGGGAAATAGGAATTAAACAATGACCATTTTCTCACTATAAAATTGGCAAAATTTTAAATGGTGATATTATAAGAAAAAAGGATACTTTTTACATGATTCGTTGAAGTATAAATGAGTCCAGCCAGTAAAAAGAGCAATTTACCGATATCTAGCAAAATGCATATAACCTAGATCCAAGTGAAGAGATTCACTTCTCTTACATATTTTCACAGAGACATGTATAAGGATACTCACTGTAGCACCATTTTTGATAGTTAAAAATTAAGAAAACCTAATATAAATAAAGTAAGATAAATAACATGTGATACACTCAATGCTAGCAGGTTTTACAGCCATTAAAAGGAAGGAACTATAAATAAGTGGGTGCTTATGGCTGCTTGTTCGTATTTCATCATATATGATGTTGGGTGAAAAAAATGAAATCACAGAATGATACACAGTGTTAGCTGTCATCTAAGTAAACACAGGGGCACCTGGCTGGCTCAGTTGGTAGAGCATGTGACTAGGGTCTTGAGGTTATGAACTGGAGGCCCACACTGGGTACAGAGATTATTACAAAAATTAATACCTAAGAAAAAAACTTGTTAAAAAGTCATCAAATACTATATAAAAAATAAATTAACACATACACACATATGTAATTTCTTCTGTAGTTTATAGATAAAGAGATATGCACCCCAAAGTCATGAGCGGTAGCCTCCTGGGGTAGAGGGAAGAGTGGAATGCGTCTGGGTCAGGTGGGCCAAGAGGTCTTTATTATGAAAGAAAAACATGCTTTGACACAAACAAAACTGGAAGTAAATATAATAAAAAGTTAATTTTAAAAATTCTGGGTAGTGACAATATGGGTGCTGCACTCTTCTTTGTAGTGTACTTTTTTTAATTTCTAAGGGAAAAAAAGAGAAAGTTCTTCAAAGACTTCTCAGACAATGTAGCATCAGATATTTAGGAGGGAATGAGAGCAGTATCAAATGGATGAAACCAAATCCTTGGCCATGATCTGACTCTTCAATGTCATCAGTTTCCCGTCGCAGTCGTGCTCTTCTCCTTGGCCCTGTGCTTTCTCCAGCAAGTTTCAGGACAGGGCGCTTTGGCATCATGCCCTCGGGTGATTAAGGGGATCCTGGAATGTGGTTCCTAGCCGGGAAGGCCTGCAGAGGGGACTGGGCCAACCCATTACTGACAGACCAGGAAATGAAGCCAGAAGGAGGGGTTCCAGCCAGGCCCACAGGAAGCCAGGCAGGCATCGAGGCTCACCTTCATCCCCCAGGCTTCAGCTCCAGCACCACCTCCTCAGACAACAGCTCCAATGCCTGGTCTAGGTTAGGCCTGTCAGGTCCCATCAAATGCTTTCCTAGCACTTTGTGCTTTCCCTGGCCCAAATTCATCACAATTATATTTAGTAACCAGCAGCTGGAATGCATGCTTAATACTGCATCTCTCATTCTCCTGCTCACTCCATGGTGAACGGCCTCTACCTTATTCAGAGCTGTCATCCAACTTAGTTCAGAGCCTGTCCCTCAGGGACTCATCTGTCTAAACTGGAGTGCAGTCAGATTCCATGCTTCCTTTTGAGTGCTAATATTTAAAATGTTGACCGTGAGGACCTAATGATTCATAAAACAGGTACACATCCATGCAACCTACGACATGTATAACATTGCACCATGTTCTTGAGGAGGAAATTCAGGCTCGGAGACTTGAAATGACTTCACCAGGGTTACATCAGCAGTAAATGGGAAGGCTGGGCTTTGAGCTGAGGTTTCTCTGATGCCAGGTCTTTTGGTTGATCCTCTGCACCATGGCGATCAGATCAGTAGCTGGGATTATTAATTTTCCTTCTGTTCTTCACTTTTTCTTGTATATTCTTCCCTATTCTATCACCCCCACCCCTAAAGACCTTGCTTAGTTGAAAGCATCCATGCTTCTGCTGCTGCATCATCTCCTCCTGCCCCTTCCTCCCTTTAGCATCGCCATCACCATTATCACCTTCATCATCATGCTTCTCCCTACTACTGAAGTAGGAACAGACACAGACTGAATCAGGAAGTGCCAAACTGTGGACTCCGCAGTCATCTCCTCAGAGCTGAGCTGAGCGTCTTATTCATAGGAAGTACTCAACAAATAGGAACTGGGTTGAATTGATTTATTAACAAAGTAACACTCTTTCCCCAACTTCTTCCATCTAGATAGAGAGAAGGTAGCATTTATAACGTATCACCTTCCAAGAAATGTAGTTTGGGTTGGGACTATTATGATGTGCTAAATAAAAGGCTCCCCAGAGAATGGTGCGAAAAGATTAGATTCTTAGCAGCTGGAATCACCAAGACTCTCTCCAGTTCCCAGCCAGCCCTTGGAGAAGGGCCGGAACAGAACTTCTTTGAGCTGTCACCACAGTCCTCTCACGGTAGAGGTCTCTTCTGTGTTTCTCATAGGGGTTTCAATCTAGGCAAGAGGATTTGTCCTCAGGCACCTTTTTATAGCACGTCATCCTTATCTATTTTTTTTTAAAAGCCTTGTTCCAGCTCTCGGGAGAAGCCCACATGAAATGGTCATAGCAGCCAGACACTGATACTCTTCCACAACGGCGACTCCCGTACCTTGTGTCCGTGGTTGCTGTGAGGGACGGGCTGCTGACCCATTACACATGAAGACAAAAAGACTCTCTCTCACACACGTCAGTGGCCTGTTGCTCTTCAGTTGTAAGGAAACAAGAGAATGCCTATGCCACTTGGGAAGAATAAGCGATTTGCTTAATCAGAAACAGTCAAACCAAGTATTCTCAGGCACTGTGGTCAGGTTATTCGACACTTAAATAGTCTGAAACTTGATAGCATGGTGTTCTGTCCTCAACAATACAGATCAGAGGGCGTCTGGGTGGCTCAGTCAGTTAAGCCACTCCTGATTTCAGCTCAGGTCATGATCTCAGGGTCCTGGGGTCAAGCCCCAGGTCACATGGGGCTCCATGCTCAGCAGGGAGTCTGCTTGAGGATTCTCTCCCTCTCTGTCTGCCCCTCCCCCTTCTTCCCCTTCTTGCATGCTCTCTCTCAAACAAATAGATCCTTTGTTTTTTTTTAAGATTTTATTTATTTATTTGACAGAGAGAGATCATAGGTAGGCAGAGAGGAAGGCGGAGAGAGAGAGAGGAGGAAGCAGGCTCCCTGCTGAGCAGAGAGCCCAATGCAGGGCTCAACCCTAGGACCCTGAGATCATGACCTGAGCCAAAGTCAGACGCTTAACCCACTGAGCCACCCAGGCATCCCTCAAATAAATAGATATTAAACAAATAATAATACAGATCAGAGATTGGCAAACTGGTCCATGAGCAAAATCTGTATAGCTATGAGCTAAGAATGACTTCTGGAGATAAATATTTGTAATCAAAATGATGAAGGGGAATACTAATTTTGAATCTCATTTCAGCAAATGTTATTCCCCTAAGAAAAGCCATTCTTCTCATTGGTAGACCTATATTATAAAATATTGTATTCAGTTCTTATTATCATATTTTGAATTTCAACATTAAAACTTTGGGAAATTTGTTTTCTCTTCTTATATAAGGGCTGGCTGAACCTAAAATATGTATTATCTATCCCTTTATAGAAAGTTTACCAATCACTGCTCTAGACCTTTCCAGACTCATCTCCTGCTATGTCACTCCTCACACTTGGAACACTTGTCATATCTGAATGTCCGTGATTCTCCACAATGCATAGTTAGCTCTCCAGGCTCCAGCTCTCCCTTCTACCTGGAATGTGCCACCTCATGCCTGCCTGATTATTTTGCCTATGGAAATGGGACTGATGCTTCAAGATCAAGCTCAGACGCTACCCTCCCTTCTGAAGTCTTCCCCGAATCTCCAGGTCAGACTCAAAAATAGTCACAGAAAATCTTTTATTTAAGCATTTCATGGTTCTCTTTCCAGAAATTCAGAATCTGTGCACCCAGAAGGGCAAAATTGCCTCTTTCTATTAGCTGAGTGGTACTCAACCCCACTTGGGATAATGATGATGAGAATAGCTGTCTTTTACTGAGTGCTTACTATTGGCTAGGTACTACGCTAAATAGTACTATGCTAAATACATCAGTATTCACTTGCTCAATTAATATCTATTAAGCATCTCCTAAATACCACGTAGTGAACTTGGTGCTGGAAGTACAATGGTAAATAGGACAGGTGAGGGGGGCACCTGGATGGCTTAGTTGGTTAAGCATCTGCCTTTGGCTCAGGTCATGATCCCAGGATCCTGGGATCAAGCCCCATATCAAGCCCCATGGTCGGCTCCCTTCTCCCTCTACCCTTCCCCCGTTCATGTGCTCGCATTCTTTCTCTCTCTCCCAAATAAATAAATAAAATCTTAAAAAAAATAAAAGACAGGCAAGAGAGTCACAAGTCACAAACTTAATGGAATATTTGGTCTTTCAGTGACTTTGCAAGATAGATATTATTGATTCTATTTTACCACTGAGGAAGCAAAATCAGACAAGAGAGGTTAAATAACTTGCCCAAAGTCAGGTAGTTTAAAAGTGGTGAGCAGAATTTGAACACAAGTCCCAAGATAAAGCTAGATATCTGAGAGGAGCTGAAATTACTAGTAAGTATTGTACTCTTAAGTGGCCTTCTTTGTTCTTAGCTCATTGTTAAAGACCTGCAGGAAGGAATATAAAACTCTGAACCTCTTGCCTTCCCAATGAAACTAATTCCACACTTTTGACACACTGCATAGGTACACCTCCTTCAGAAAATGGTCCCTGTATCAGACTCCCCCCACCCTTTCCTCTGTATCTCCACAGTATCTTCTCCATATTTCTACTATTGAACCTACTACTAATACTATAATTTTCTCATTGTTTCTCTCGCTAGAGCTCTTTTTAGGACAGGGATATGTGTCTGCTACACGACCTGACAGAGGTTTGCTGAGTGAATAACTAAAAGACTTTCATTGGTTACTGACCCTAGTCTGTTCTTTCAATGATAGCAATAAATGTGGCCAGCACTTAGTGTGATGGGCATGCACTGGGGAAAGTGTTATCTCCCCCCGATCTTCCTCTCTGAAGTCACTACTGTGCAATTATCTCCATTTTACTTATGAGAGAACAAAAGACTTTTTCAAGGTCACCGAGATTTTTAAGTTACAGAGAAATGACTCGAGCCTAGTTTTAATGGTCAGGAAATCCCTAACAGGACACCAGTACACCTCCCAGGACTCATCCCACCATCCCATCCACGAATCTTCCAACAAAATTAACCAGCCCTTGTTGTGGCCCTAGGGATCTCTGGCCCCTGATTTGAACCTTCAGCAGGCCCTGCCTGGTGCTTTGGATGCTTGTATCCATGTTACCTGCGTCACAAGATGGCAAGCTCCTGTGAGCGGGGATCATGAGCTCTGCACCTTAAATCCTCAGAGCCCATAGCCCCAGCTTTTGCATGCTCTGAAGATGCTGCACTGAACTCAGAATAAAAATAATATTAAGCCCACTGCATTATTATTATTATGCTATTATGATCAAATAAATCCAGCCTAATTCCCTGCTTTTACAGTATAAGCCTCTTTCACAATGGAATAAAAACCCTGAAGGATGGGAGAGATTTAGAGAAGATGAGAGAAGAGCAGGAGGGAAAACTGGAAGCAAAATCCAGCCACAGTTACACACAGGGCTGGTCAAGGCCCAGGTCAGACTGTGATTTGGCTGGCTCACCTTCTGGGCCCCCCATGATTGCAATGTACAACCAGCACTGAGAACCCCCAGGAAAAAGAATCAGGTGAGTGTGGGGAACAGTGAGCAAAAATGCTGGGAACAACCAGACAGGTCAGATCCTGAAAAGCCTCGACTGCAGCCCGAGGTGCTAGTTCTTACTCTGGATGGGAAGGAAATCTGCGGAGAGTTCAGGATAAGGAGGAGTGAGACAGGCAACCCTTTCCCACTGCAAAAACAAGTTGGTGAAGGAGGACAGCCTGGGCTTAGGAGAGTGGGAGCCAAAAAGACACACGAAGTCACTGCACGAAACAGACAGTGACCACAGGGAGCAGCACCGTGGAGGAGGCAGGAGGCAGTGTTTCAAGGAGGTACTTATGGTGTATTTTGTGGCTGGGGGCCTGAGCCCAATTTTCCCACCAAAAGAGGTTACGCCAGGCTGAGTGCTGCAGAAGCGTCTTCAGTCATTTGGGAGAAAATATACACTGGCAATGGGCTATGCTGGTCCAGCAAGGCTAGGGAAGGGTACTATGATGCTTTACATACAAGTGGGGTAGCTCCTGTGGGAACACAGAGGCTGGAGGTAGGGGAGGTGGGAAATGGGAACAGAGCTAGGGCCTGTGCTCTCACTCCACATAGACACCAACAGCCCATCCTCATCCCCCACTGACTCTTCTTCTGCCTAACCCTATGTCAGTGCTGGTTGGGCCCTGCCCCCAGTGGTCTCTTCTTCCCACCCTCTTTATGCCCCACCCACTCTGATGCCTGTGGGTTTGATCCTCACTGACAGCTCCAGGTCCAGATCTTTTCTGTTCTGCCTTTTCTCTTGAGCATCCATCCTCGATCTCCATTTACTTAGCTTGTATTTATTTTGAAATTTTTGGTTGAAGTATAACATACATAGGATAAAGTCCATAAACCTTAATTGTTTGCATGTCTAAATCCACATAATCGCCACCCAGATCAACACATAGAACAATTCCAGTATCTCAGTAGGTTCTCTTGTGCTCCTTCTCAACTAGTTACCTGCCCCATCCCAGAGAGCACCACTATTCTGACTTCCACCACTGTCAATTCCTTTGGCCTGTTTTTGAAATCCATATAAATGGGATTGTTCAGTAAGTGTCTTGTATCTCTTCCTTTCATTCGTCACCACGGCTGTGGGATATATCCATATTATAAAGTATTACAGTAATTTTACTTTTCATACAACAGTGGTTCTCACCAGGGGCAATTTTTCCCCATGCAGGGGTCTTCTGGCAATGCCTGGACACATTTCTGATGCTCACGGCTTAGCAAGGGTGAGGGTGCAGTGGGGAGTGCTACGGCATGGGGTGGAGAGAGGCCAGGGATGCCATAAGGCAGAGGACAGCTCCTCACAACAAAGAATTATCCAGTCCAAAGTGTCAGAAGTGCTAAGATTGAGAAACTGTGTATTAGTTTCCTACAGGTGCTGAAATGAATTGCCGCAAGTTGAATGGCTTAAAACAATGCAAATGTATTATCTTCTAGTTGTAAGTTAAAAATGTAATGGATCTCACTGGAAAAAAAATCAAGGTGTCACCAGAAGCAAGGTTTTCCTCCTGAAGGCTCCAGGAGAGAAGCCATTTCCTTGTCTTTTCCAGTTTCTTAGAACCTGCCTGCGTTCCTTGGCTCATGTCCCCCTTTTCCATCTTTGAAGCCTGCAATGTCTGGCCAAGTCTTTATCATACTGCCTCACTGTGACATTGACTCTTTCACTTGTAAAGATCTCTGTGATTACACCGGGCCCATAATTCAGGATACTCCCCCACCTCAAGATGCTTAATGTAATGACAGCTGTAAAGTCCCTTTTGCTCTGTAACATAGCATATTCCCACGTTCCAGGAATTAGGATGTGGACATACTTGAGTGGGGGGTTGAGGAAGGCATTATTCTCCCGGCCACATCCTGCCATGTGAGAACCCACTATATGAATATGCCACAACTTGTCCCATTGTTGATGGACATTTGCGTTGTTTTTTTCTTTTTAGCTATTATTATTAAAGCTGCTATATACATTCTTGTACAACTCTTTTGTCCTCATTTCTTTTGGGTGTACATTCATGAGGACAGTTCCTGGGTCTTAGAGTAAAACATATGTTTACCTTGAGTAGATAATGTTGAAGAGTTTTATAGGATTGTACCAGTTTACACGCTAACCAGCAGGGCGGATTTCTATTTTCACTTTCTACTGGACATCTCCATGTCAACCTTGGAAAAAGACACCTCAAATCCAACTGGTTCATAATGGTGTTATCTACTCAGTGAATGACTGTTTCCCCAGACATCCAAAGTATGAGATCTGGGCAATGTCCTAGCCTCCTCTCTTTGCCTTTGGACCTGCTTTTCTTTGGCCAAAACATTATTGCATCCAACAGTGTCAGTGCTTTGTTGCCTTCTTTCCTTGCTGGAGGTTGTCACCATCTCTGCCCCAGACTACAGCTCCATGCCCCCCAATCATCCCTCCACCACCATCAAAGTCACCTTTTCCCAAATCCCAAAACCTAATCCTGCTCTTCTCTTTGCTTATAGGACAAAGGAACTGGCCCAGCCTCCCCACCTAGTCTTCACTATTCTATTGTCATCCCATGAGACCTCTAATTGCTGCCGGCACAGAACTGCTTACAATTTCTCTTCTCATCCATTTACTCAAATTGACCCCTTCCCCACAATGTCCCCCTCTTTGAAGATCCCCTGCCAGTCCCTTCTCTCCTGAACCCTTTCTCCAACAACCCTCAGATCAAGCAGACTTAACCTCTCTCTCCTCTGTGCCCCACCAGACCCTGCAAAGACTTTTTATTAGGGTACTTTTCAGCACACTTGTCTCTGCTTATACACAGAAGCCTTTCAAGAGCGAGGACAGCTTTGTCATCCTAGGAATGAGCCTGATACAGAGTAGACACTAATCATGTTTCCTGGACTGAAACTGAGTTGAGATAATACATGTTAATATGACATGGAGGACATGGCGTGTATTGAGAAACAGCATTAAGCCAAGTCTGTGTGTTCGAGTCTAAAAGCTTCAGGGCAGACAAGAGGCCCTGAGGTCCTAAGCCCCAACAGGGAAGTACTAGTACCATTCCTGCAGGGCTACTGTAAATGTTGTAGGAGAAAATGCATCTAAGATTTGTAGCAGTCTGCCAGGCACATAGTAGGCACTCAATTAGCTACTATTATTAACTCTAATAGTGAAGACTAGGACTTTTAGTGAACATCCAGAGAATTTTTAGTTTGTTGGCTGAGGCCCATCTTGCAGTTTTCTTCATTCAGCAGAGAATTAGAAGCTCGCAGTTCTACATTTATACAACTGACATAATTTGTAAAGCCAGAGCTGCACTGATGATAAAGATAGCTCTTTAATCTTAGTGGACATTTACTGGAGTATTTTAGTTTTGTGTTTGGGAAATTGAGTGATTCTTGGTGATTGTAGATTTAGAACTATCACTGGCTTGACTTTTTTTTTTTTTAATTCATATATGCAGTAAGTACCTTTTGTCTCCCCCTCCCCCCAAGATAGCAACCAATAATTGCCCATTTCTTATCTCCTTTCCTCTTTGTGGGTTAGTCTTGGTCAACATTATATCTCTAAGAGTTAACTGCACAAGGTCAACCAATGATCTAGAAAAATGCTTTGCACACAGTAATTCCTCAGTAAAAAATTCCAAAGAGGCATAAGGCATTGCTGAGTTAGGCACTCCACGTGGTTTCTGTGCTATGTCTCTGTTCTGATTTACCCCTCTAATCACTCCTTCTTTGTCTTTTTCAGGGCTATTACTTCTGCTGTCAAAACCCCCCAAATACTTGTATCCCTCAGAGCTCCATTCTCTAATGGCTAATTTTCTCTACTCCCTCATAGGGGAGGATATAAATATATGTGTAAACATTTAAAATAAAAAATAGCAAACCAAATTCAACACTACAAACTGTATTTTTATACAAGTAAGGTTTATCTCAGGAATGCAAAGATGGTTCAATATCAAAATAATCTAATAACAGATTCAAAAAGAAAAACCATTTGATCATCTCAGTTGATGCAGGAAAAGCAGTCAACAAAATTCAATACCCATCCACATTTTTAGAAACCCTTAGTAAATTTGGATAAAGAGAAGTTTCTTAATCTGATATGATGCTATCTCATAGAAACACAGAGCAAACCTCAAACCTGATAAAACTTAAGAAGTTTTTAAAACATAAGCAGCATTTCCACATCCTAAGACAAAGATGCCTATTATCACCTACTATCAAAACTACATCCTATGTCCTCACCACTGCAGCAGTACACACACACACAAAAGATATATAAATATTGGAAAGGAAGACAATAAATTGGTATTTGCTAAAAACATACATTATCTCCACAGACAGCCCAAGGGAGTCTGCAGACAAAACTAATTAGAGAGCACGATAAAGTTCCTCAATACAAGATCAACACCCAAAAATTAACACATATGAGCAATAAACCATTAGAAAATGTAACAAAATCTACTCCTCACAATAGGAAAATAATTGGAAATATCGTAGACAAAAAGAAAAGGTGGTAGTGTGGCATTAACTCAAAATAATGGAATAGAACAGATATCCCAGAAATATATCTAAACATATGTGACCCTTATGCAATAGAGGAGATTCATGGAGATATTAATGAGGAAAAGTTGCACTTTGGGGGTAAATGGGTTTCCATAAGACAAAAAAGAAAACTGGATTCCCTACTTTATTCCATACATAAGGTTAAAATCCAGTTATATTACTAAAGATTTAAATATAGAACAATAAAACTTAAAAATGTGTGTGCAGGGGCGCCTGGGTGGCTCAGTGGGTTAAGCCTCGGCCTTCAGCTCAGGTCATGATCTTAGGGTCCTAGGATCGAGCCCCGCATCCAGCTCTCTGCTCAGTGGGGAGCCTGCTTCCCCCTCTCTCTCTGGCTGCCTATCTAACTGGTTGTGATCTCTGTCAAATAAATAAAAAAACTTTAAAAAAAATGTGTGTGCATTTGTGTGTGTGTGTGTGTGTGTGTGTGAGAGAGAGAGAGAGAGAAAGAGACTCTGCAGAAAATTACAAAATGTAAGTGAAGGACATTAAAGACTTAAATAAATGGCAACCAACACTGCTTTTGTGTATGAGAAAACTCAATACCTCAAGGAAAGCCAATTTCTCCAAGCAGTATTTTCCATCAAAATTATCTAGACTGCATGTTAAAATGTAGTTTCTTAGGCTCTACTTTAAACCTACTGAATCGGTATGCCTGAGGATGAGGCCCAAGAATCTGTATCTTAGAAAACTAGCCAGATGATTCTTGGGTGTACTGAGTTTTGAGAACCCTTGACTTAGGGAAGTAGGTCATAACCTGAATTGCACATGAGAGCCACCTGGGACTGTTTCTGAAATATTCAGATGCTCAGGCCACACCCCAGACCAATTAAATCAGAATTTCTGGGCAAGGCCATCAGCATTTTTTTTTTTTTTTTTTTGACAGAGAGAGATCACAAGCAGGCAGACAGGCAGGCAGAGAGAGAGAGAGGAGGAGAGGAGGAAGCAGGCTCCCCGCTGAGCAGAGAGCCCGATGCGGGACTCGATCCCAGGACCCCGAGATCATGACCTGAGCCGAAGGCAGCGGCTTAACCCACTGAGCCACCCAGGCGCCCCGGCCATCAGCATTTTTAAAGCTCTCCAATGATTCCAAATGGTAGTCAAGGTTGAGGGTCATTGGCCTGGGTGAAGGTACAAGAGATCTGTAAGGTTTGCTGCCCGTCCTCGTTTGAACATCTACTTCTAGGGCTAACCTAGTAGAGAATGGACTTTATCTAGATTAAGGCAGCCATAACATCCTTACATAAAGGTTATAAGTTATTCATCTGGTATCCTCAGCATCCTGTCTGATACACAGCAGGGGCTTTGTGGTCATTTTCTGAAATAAATCCAGCTAAATAAAACTGAATGAAATGAATCAATGTGTAGGTGAACAAAATTTTCATCAAATTCTAAAAATTTACTGGATTCTGCAAACCTATATGGCACCTGGGCGCAATGTTACACTGTGAGATGTATAGAGATGAACAAAGTACAGCCCTCTCTCCCAGTGTTTGTGATCTGGTGGCGGAGGCAGATACAGACAACAGTATCTTATAATCAAGCAGACAATGGGAGTGCACAGAATATAGAAAGGGAATGCAAGAAAGATTGGCTCTGAATGGCAGCACCTGGAAGATATCCTTAAAGATTCAGTATCTGAGACTGGCCTTGCAGTTATGTCTGAGACTTGCCCAGGAAGAAATTAGGGAAGTGGGAAGTTGCTCCAGAAGCAAAGGGCAGTTCTGCCAGCAGAAACCACGTCAGACAGGCCTTTCTCTAACCTTCATGGAAGACTATAGGGCAGATAAGAAAGGCGCCTTTTCTTTCCAATTTCCTTGTTACTGCTCTCATTTGTCAAATATTTTGCCTCTGATTTATTTATTCTACCTCCTGGTGCCTCAGCTGATTTCTTTCAGGAGAAATCTCTCATTAGCATTTCTATGGGGAACACCTGCCACCCCATCTATCCCTATTAACTGATGGCTGGGGCAATGGGACTGAGAGGAGAATTTTAATCCCCTTCTCGTGACTCATCTCTTTTCTAATTGAGAATGCTAGGTCTAAAGTCACAAGTGGCTGCCTGGCAAAATCCATCTTTAAGGTTCAAAGTGGTAACAGAGACATGCTTCTCAATATTACAACATCATTATGTAAAATGAGTGTACTAAAAATTAATCAACTTCATGATTGTGAATAATGAAAGATACCCAAGATAGCACTTAATGCAAAAATCCCAGGCTAGTGCAGATAAGTTACGAATTAGATGAACTGTTGATTTAGGAAGGTTTCTCAAAATCATCGTGTCAAAGGATGTTTGGTATTTTCTGTATATCGTAAGAGAATACTGTATATCGTAAGAGAAAAACCAATGAGTATGTATATGTCTCTGCAAGCTGACTGTATATTTTACATTATATGCCAATATGTTACGCTGATGGATTGTGTGTACTTTTCTCTATTTAAGCCAACTGCTCACATTGATGTCATGTGACAGATGTCACTTGGAAAGCCCATGAGATGAACCAGTCACCATAGTCTAAGCCACCATGATTTATGTAGAGTGGCAGAAGAAAAGCGTTTTGTAAATCAAATTATCTTTGAAATGGAACCCAACCTGGCTTTTAATAAGGCAATGTTAAAACTCATCTATGCCAGTCGTGGGCATACTTAGATTCAGGAGGTATTTGGAATCATAGCAAGGAAAAGAACATGAGACAATAGGGAAGGAAAACCAATGTTCCAGATAAGCCTACAATTTCCATACATTTTTTTTCTTTATGGGATATTTGATTAATTGTCTTATTTCTTCATGTCTACTTTCACCCGAAGTGCATTTCCCTATTGGTTGGATTTTCTTCTGAAACAGAAAACAACGTTAAATTTCACACCAACTTGGTCATGCACTTAAATTGTCCATTAAGGAAACTGACGTCTCTTAGCAACACTCATTCTCTTAATACTTCCAAACTCTTCTGATTAAATAGCAAAATGGAACCGCTGGCCCCAAAGTCACATGCATAATTAAATTTTACAGAAGACCCAAATGAGAAAAAAAAGAATTCTTTTGAGGTGCTCAGAGATTTTTTTTTTTTTGACAGGTTGGTGGAGTTCTGATTCTGATAGCCACTAAAAATAATCATTTTCACGAGCTGCAAAAGCAGAGCCTTCCCCCATTCAATCCTATCACTTGCAGTATGAGTATAATCCTAATTGTAAAGCCTGACATGCTTACTATACAGTGAAGGTGGGATTTGGGGAGAAGAGGCCATATGGAACAAAGGTGCAAGCCAATATACCTGGAGTGGGTTGTATCTGAAGGGTAGGTCATCCCCTGACTGTCTAGCCCATTTTTCATGGACAAAGCAAATCCTATTGACTTGGAAATATAAACCGAGTTGGATCACCAAAGGAGATTTGAGAATTTGGAATCTGTCTTGATTGGCATTGACTCTCTGGAGGTGGGAAGGGGTAGTTTCCTTCATGGTGGGTGATAAGGTTCCACTTGCCACCAGGTACTACTACCCAGGAGTAGGAGCAGGGAGTGGGGGTAGGAAGATGAGGAGGACAGATCAGAAATCTGTGATGATGCTGGGCGAATCTTAGGGTTTTTTGGGAATGAAGTGGGGCCTGCCTTGGAAACAAGCAGAATCACAAAACTACACCTTGGTTTTGTTTTTTATGCCCACTGTTTATTTGCTTCCTTCTTTTCTTTTTGGTTCTCCCTTGGCAGTAGAACAAAGATATGGTGCAAATTCTACTTCTGATGGCTCTGAACCAAGGAAAAGGATCTTGCCCAACCCAAAGTCATAAAAAAAGTAGTACACTCCTCCGGGACCACTGTGGTTGTTCTAACAATAAACCAAGAGAGAAATGCCAAGTGGGGTGGGGAGGTGGGGAGATGGAGTCAGAGCCGAATATTAGCTGCCCCTTCTCATTGAGAAATGCTTTCTAGACTTAAAACCTGGGAGAGAGAGGAATTTTGTCTTTAAAAAGAGGATATCTATCTCCGCTAAGCTTCCCTCAGCATATGAGGGAGTGGTTGGTACATTCACTGGAGAAAGACATCAGTCTGGTATGAGGCTACATACAGGGTCTTGGCAAAAGACACTAACTCTGCAGTCCTCCCAACCACAGTCTTCTGCAGGAAGGAGGCAACTGGCTGTGGCATTGATGAAGGACCCCATAAGCCACATTTTTAATAAATGCTCAATTTTTCATCTTGCACATCTGTTTCCCCAGAGACCCTAAAGCCTAATGTTACATGCTCAGAGTCAAATGAGATCTCTTAGTGCTTGATCTGGGTGGAAACATAAGGGGAGGATGGAGAGCTAAGCATTCAGAAAAACATATTGGAGGCACACGGTGAGAAAGCAAGTTGGAAGGGCTGAGGCTGCAGCACAGAGAGAATTCTAGAAGGATGGAGAGAGGGAGAGGCAAGGGAAGAGGGAGGGAGAAAGAAAGAGAAAATGGATATGTGCTTTCTTGAAGGCATTCATTTAGAGGGAATTTAAATGTGCTAAAGAGGAGGGTCTTGGTGGTAATGGAATGAGCAACACAACTGGAAAACATAAAGAGAAGGGAGAAAGGAAATGCTTCAATAGGGGAGAAGGCTGGAGGTATCTAGGAAGTGGAAATCAGAATAATGAGGGATCATGCACAAGATTGTAATGGCACTAAGACATTCTCATCACCTACTGTGTGCCAGGCTTAATTCTCCCCGGCCGTCTCATGTAATCCTCACAATGTCTCGTGCCGTGCCAGGCATATAGTGCTGGTGCTCAAAAATAAGTTAAATGTTAATATTTAATTAATAAATGAACAAGCAAGTCTAAGAGAATAATCTATGATCAACCGCGTCTTACACCTAAGAACCTAAGGCCCAGAAAGGTTAAGAAACGTGCTCCGTGTGACACAGCTACTGAGAGGAGGAAGGAATCCGACGCCAAACCTGATGGCATAAGGAGGAAGGTGAGCAGTAAGAGCCCCGCGGGGAATCAAGAAAAGGGTGTGGTGTTTGGGTGTCTCCCAGGGACTGAGGGAGGGAGGGAAGAATGAGAGGCGGAGGGAACTGGGCTAGGGAGGAGGGGATTGGCCACTGAGAAAGTATTCTTCTTCTAGGAGGACGGGGCTCTGTGGGGGGGCGCCAAGTTGATCTAGGCAACAGCGGAGCCGGCAGCGAGGGGCTGATGCCGCTGAAGTGGGTGGGGCGGAATGGCACCGCCTGTAAAGAAACTGCCAAGGGTCTCGGTCCAGCAAGCGGGGATCCAAGGTGGGGCGGGGATGCGGGGAAAGATGCCCCGGTGGTAAAGGGAAAGACCTGGGCAGGCGGGGACGGATAGTACTAACAGCCTTCCCCTAAGAAAGAGCTGAAAGAAGTCAGCCTTGGCAGGGTGTCTGAGCTGCGGCCGAGGAGAGGGTGTGGTCTGGCGGGGGAGGGGCTGCACTTGAGGTCCGCGGTGCGGAGAAGGAACCCCCCCCCCCCACCAACCCCCTACCCCAGGGCAGCCTCCGCAAAAGGGTAAGGGTGACCCGCCCCGTCGCCTGAGCGGCGGCCCGCGTCTCACCTGTAGGAGCTGCCCGCCGCGCTCGCCACCTCCTCGCGGATTTGCCTGTTGAGGGCGTCCGCCGCTGCCCGCCCTTTGCCAGCTTCCGGGCCCGCGGCCTGGACCGGGGCCTGGGCGGCGGGCAGCGACGTCTGCTCCGGCGCCTGCCCCTCGGCGCGACGCAGCATCCAAGCGGGCCCAGGCTTCCTGCGCGTGTCGCGCTCGTCCGCCCCCGAGGGCTTTCCGGCGGCGGGGCCACCTGCTCCGCCAGGGGTCGCCTCCTGCTCTGGGGCTTCCGCGGCGGCCTGCGCGGGCCAGCGCTCCTGGCTCTGCGGCCGGCGCTTGGAGGCCCCGAGTATCGGCACCGAAGCCTGGGAGGACGCGGGGATCTGCACGGGCTTGGGGATCCACGGGTGGTCCCCGCGGCGCGGCAGCGGCCAGGCGCGGAAGTCTTTCTGGTACTGGGTCTCGCGCTCGAAGGGCGCGTCGGAAGGCTGGTACTCGCTGCGCGGCCGGCAGCTCGGCTCTGGCCGCTGCACCTTCCAGGCGCGGTAGTCCTGACGCATCACCGAGTCCGCGGGGCCTGCGCTGGAGGTGGAGCCGGAGCTCGGGACCGCGCCGGGCCCGCTCCGGCCGGCCGCAGCCGCCGCCTCGCGTTCCCCGCTAGGCCCGGGTGCCGGCCCCGTTGCCCGGGCAACTGCATCCAACTCGCCCTGGGCCGGCTGCGTCTCTATGGCGACCGCCCTAGCCGAGGGGGGCGCGTGCGCCGGCTGCGCCTGCTGCTGCTGCGGCGGCGGCGGCTGCGGCGGGGCGCTCGGGGCCTCGGTGGCCTCCGAGTACTTGGTGAAAACCAGCGGCACGGCGATGTCCGCCTTGTCCAGCTGGTTCCAGAAGCGGGCAATGCAGCAGGCCCGCGTGATGCACGGCCACGCCATGATGCTAGCTGCAAAGCTGGCCTTCCCTCTTTCTTTTTGTGGCTCTAAAGCAAGTCTCTAATCTTACTTCAGTCCCTCGGCCCTCGACCAGTCTGGTTCTCACTGTTTTTTCCCTTGGTGGCCTGAGCTACCTCGCTCTCCTCCCTCAGAGAGCACCCAGGAAGGTCAAGCTATCACTGAGATACAGTCCGTAAAGTCCCCCCGATTACCGGCAGCAAACGCCTCCGGGAGCCGCCTGTAAAGGTCTTGGGAGCGCAGTCTGCTGCGGGCACCGATGGGTGAGCTACCCGGCGTCCCGGAGTCCCCGGGCGAGGGCGTCTGGGTCGCGCCCCTCCCTGCTGCTGCGGCGGCGCGCAGACCCCGGCCAAGAGAGGCGACGCGAGACGAGGTGGCTGAGGGCTTAAGCCATGGCGTAGAGGAAGGACCGAGCAGGGTGGCCTCAGGGGCCACGGACGAGGCTCTATTCTCCCTCCCCGATGCGTCGCGTTTCAGCCGGCCACCTAGCAGATCTTGGAGGTGATTCACCTCCAGCGGAGACCGAGCATTGCTGCAGCAGCTGCTCCCGAGGATGCCGCAGCCACTGCCGCTGCTGTCTCTGCTGCAGGGAAGCGGCCCCACCCTTATCTACTGCTCGGCGACTGAGGGAAAAAATCCAGGGAAGGCGCTGAGAGAAAGCGCTCTGCAGAAAAAAATCACCTGCTGTCGTCAGCGCGCGCTGCCGGGAGCTCGCTTGGTTCTTTCCCCTCCCCCCTGAGCTCTGGCAGCTCCTCCCTCCTCGGCTCCTAGGCAACAGCAGAATCTGGGGCCTGTGTGGCTTCAAGTCCCAGGCTGGTGACGACTGGCTGTCCTTACGCTGGTCGCTTCTCCGCCGGGAGCCTCAGGCTCCTCTTTTGTAAAATGGGGCCAGTCTTGGAGGAGGGGGGATTCAATTTTTAAAATATGAAGGATATCCCTAGTGAAATGTCTGTCCCAGAATAGACGCTTTTAAAAAAAGAAAGCTGGTGTTACTGGCCAGTTGCTGGTGGCGGAATTTGAACTCAGTTTGGCTGGTTCCTGATTCAAGCACCAGTCACTCATGCATAAACCTTGTTCAGATGTGTAGGGATGTGAGAGTTCCCAGGCTGGTGGGGCCCTGGCTGTTTCTTTATTAGGGGACCTTTGGGGAAAGGGTGTCTTAGAGCCTCCCAAGAACTACCAAGTCCCTATTCAGCCCAGAGGCCATACTGGGGAGAGCCAGGAAAAAGAAAATTCTTGGAATGGCCTTAAGTGTGGAGTTTGGGGGGGATGGAAAGGAGACAAGGAAATCGTGTCCTAGGACAGGGTCGTGCCTGATTCACAGGGACTTACTGGCATGTTCTTGACCCCTGACTTTTGCTCTTCCTCTACCTAGGACGCACAGTAGACTTCGGAGTTCAACAGGCTTGATTTGGTTTCTGACACACTGTCTCACTTGGGCAAGTTGGGTCATCCCTGGACCTCAGTAGCCTCTTTTGTAGAATGGAGGAAATCAGAGCTGTCTCAAAGTCGTTTTGTGAAGAGAGTTCAGGACTCAGAGCAGAAGCTTTGAGTCAAATGAAGTCCACAGTGATTCAAATTCTGGCTTTTACATTCCTTAGCTGTATGGCCATGGACATGTCACTGCACCTTTCTGATCTTTTATCTGTGAACAGGAGTACCAATTCTGAATTTGCAGGGTTGAGAATTAAAATGAGATAATGCACTAAAAATGCTTATCACCACACCTGGTGTATAGCAATAACTCGATGAATGTTAGCTATTAGTATTCAAAGGACGCACCCAGGAAAGCCTAGGTGGAGCTTTCCAAGCAGGCCGGCCACTTGAACACCTTCTTCAGGAAGACCTCTTGTTTCTCCTACTACCTTTTGGTCTCTCCTTGATATCCCTCTGTTTACATTTCCTTCATTGTTCTCTACTCCTTATCCCTAGCAACATTCACTAGCCTTCAGCTCTGTTTCTTTCCAAGACAGGCAGAGTTTTCAGCATCAAGTAAGCTGGGGGCATTGGTGTTTCTAGGGAAGAAAGTCATTTATGTGTTTAGATTAGGAACTGCAAAACACCACTGTGTTTTGGTTTTTTTTTTTTTTTAAACCTTGGAGTCTAACAGGATGAGAAGACAACTCTGATTAATCACTTATCTGTTGAACTTCCTCCTATTTGGGTCTTTTATGATTTGATTTGAGTTCCATAAATAAAATGATGCCTGGCACTGTTTTCTAGTCATTAGGAGATACATTTCTATAAACAACATAATCTGGTCTGACCCTCGATTCTTTAGAACTCCGTGGGATTTGGCTGATGTCTTTCCAATAATGACTTTCAGGGCAACTAGAAATTGGAGGGGAGAACTGAGAGTTCATTGAGACTTTCCCTTTTTTTCGTTTAGCAAGTCTCATCTGCTGATGCTCACTCTGTGCCCTGGGCACTGTGGAACCCAAATGAATTCTAGCTCTGTGGGACCCCTCAGTTAGAGGGGTGTGTTATGGACAATTGGAAGACAGACAAATAATTAGCAAACAGTATGGTCAGCATAACAGGTTCTTTTGCAAGGTGCTGAATGAATGACTAAGGAGAGATGAGTAGAAGCTCTCCTATCAGAAGTGTAAGTAAGAGCGTTCCAGGCAACTTCCTTATCAATATCACCTTCCATATTCATTCATTTGGATTTCTAAAGCACATTCAGTGATACATCCTTCTCGAACCATCCAATGGCCCAAGAGATAAGTCTAATGGTTCTATGTTACCGTGGCTTGCTCAGCATCCATTCTGATGACAGCAGCATCTCATTATTTAACTTTTGGGACCACTGCTTTCTTACTTTCAGTTCATAGGGTTTGGATGGGATTAACCCTACTTAGCCCACCTTCCAAAGCTGACTATGTGACCCACACCTGTTACCAGGGCACTATGTCCCCCTCGCCAAAGTGACTAGCTGATCCACACTGGGGCCATCAGGGGGAAATCCTAGACTTTAGCCAGAACTAATTGTAAGGAGGCACTCTCTTTTTTACTGGAATTGCTAAAATGAGAGACCACGAGAATAGAGTTGTTAGTGATTCTCTGCCATCACTGGGAGTGGGGGGTAGGGGGAGCTCCCTGCCCAAGGTGGAAGCAAACACAGCGAAAATCAGAAGAGGACACAGGATTCTGATAATGTCTATGAAGACAGCAGTTTCTTTCCTGAAGCCCATTCTCACCTTCTTCCCTTTTAAAACAGAAGCCTCCAAGTTGTGGTTGGGTTCTCGGTCACCCAGCAAGAGACTGTGCAGCAAAGAGCTATTGTACAACGTCCAGGTCACTTCCTTAAAGGAATTTGCTTGTATTCAATTTCATCTTTCTCCCTCCCCAAAGGGTAGAACATGGGTGGTTAAAATGACTATGACTAGGTGGCTAAGAACATTCTGGTGCCAGGATTTAACCCTGGGTAGGGCAGGGTAGCAGAACAAGATGGAATAAACCTATCTTGGGAGACCTAATAGGATGCAGCTGCTTAACAGCCTCAGGCCATGTGATTGTGTGAGAAAGGAAGAGTACTTCTCTCTAATTTGAATCACTGCTTTGAAGATCTCTGTTTTCATTTATTAGTCATTTGAGCATTTGGATCTGGCCATGATTAAAGTAATTTGAGGGCTATGAAAACAGCATTTTAATACTGGAAAATAATGTGTCTGATGGGAGGGAATGATCATATTTCAATATTCTAAAGTCCTTATTTGTTTGTAAGGGGAGTGGAGGTACTGATGATCTTATAACCTAAAATGCAGATCAACTTAAAAATGTGTATTACAAGAAAGAAAAGGGAATACAGAAAACTTCATTAAGGCCAGAAAAAGGGTAAAAATAAGCAAAGGAAAAAAACACGGCAGATAGCAAAAACAATATAAAGTGGCATAAATATTTCCAAATATATTAGTGATGGGGGTAAATGTAAATAATGAAAACTTTTAAGATAAAAGATAAGGAATGTCAGATTAGAGAAAAACACAAAACAAAGCAAAATGCAACCAGACATTGTTTTCATTAAAACATACGACACATATGGGGCTTCTGGGTGGTTCAGACTCTTGGTTTCTGCTCAGGTCATGATGTCAGGTCTGTGAGATCCAGCCCTGCGTCACTCAGCAGGGAGTCTGTTTGAGATTCTCACCCTCTCCCTTTGCCCCTCCCCCAGCTTGGGCATGCTCGCTTTCTCTCAAATAATTTTTTTTTAAACCATACTGAAACTTAAACATAGGGGAAAATATAATGGGAAAAGATATAGTAGAAAAATACTCTAACCAAAAAGAAGCTGTACGATTACATTACCATCAGGCAAAATTGGTCTTAAAACAAAAGGCATTACTGAGGGTAAAAATGGTCATCACAGATGGGGTGCCTGGCTGGTTCACTTGGTGGAGTATGCAACTCTTGATCTTGGGGTTGTGAGTTCAAGACCCACGTTGAGTATAGAGATTACTTAAATATCTTTTTTAAAAAAAATCATTGCGTAAAAGTAGAAGAAACATTTCACCATACATAATGTGGTTTGCACCTAACAACATAGCTTCAAAATATATACAGCAAAACTTGGCAGAATTTCAAGAAGAAATGCACAAATTCATCATCATCATTATATTTTTTTTTAAAGACACATCTAAATAACTTGTAAAACAAACACATAAAATGTTGTAGGAACACAGAAGATTTAAACAATAAAGTGGATCTAATGGACCCTGCACCCAGCAATTAGAGAATATACATTGTTTACAAACGTATAAGGAATGTATAAAACTTGACCACGTTTTAGGGCACAAAGAAAATATAAACAAGTACCAAAGACAAACAAATTCCCTTTTCTGGTGACAGTACAATGATATTAGGAACCAGTAACATAAGATAGTCACAAACCTCCATATGTTCAGGAAGTAAAATGCTTCAAAATTGATTCATGAGTTTGAAAAGAAATTATACAGTATACTAGAAAATAATCAGGGCTGAGAGGAAACAAAAACATTGCATAGCAAAGCTTATGAGCTACAGCTAAAAACAATATTCACAGAGAAATGTGTAACCAAAAACATAGTTTAGAAACAAAAACGAGTGAAAATACTCCAGAGATTAAACTCAAGAAGTGAGAGAGAGTACAGAACAAACCAAAGCAAGCCAAAGGGGGAAAAATGAAAGAAAATAGTAAGGCGATTAAATATCAATCAACCATATGTTAGAGACCATTAAAATATCCAAAAAGTTCTTCCTTAACTTAGATAAAATCTCTGACAGACTTTTCCAGAAACAAGAAACAACAGACAAGGATTGTAAAGACAGTTGTAGATACAGCAGATGACTGGCAAATACTAACAGTTACTTTCTGCTGATAAATTTGCAAAACCTTATGGGATAGTTAACTTCCAGGATGGCCTACCATGATCTTGACTTCCTGGTGGCCCAGCTTTCTGAAGTCCTCTCCCATACTGACTAGAGCTGACCTGTGTAACCATTAGGATCTTGTGAAAATGACTGCATTTGACTTTCACAACTAGGTCAGAAAATTCAATGTGGTTCCCTTTGGGCTCTCTCTCAGGACTTTCACTCTGGGGCAGCCAGCCGCCATCTTGTGGCTACCCAAGCAATGCTAGGGAGAGCTCCATGTGCTGAAGGACTGAGGACTCCTGCTATCCGCCACGTGAGTGACCCAAATTACAGTGTATTTTCTGGACCCACTCAAACGTTCAAATGATTGCTACCTTGGCTGACATCTTGACTACAACTTCATATGAGACCCTGAACCAGAAGTATACCCACTAGTCATTCCTGACCAGGAATCTAGGAATCTGACCTATAGAAACAACACGAGATTAAGAAATATTTCTTATTATTGAAAGTGCTAAGTTTGGGGGTAATTCATTTTATTTTATTTTATTTTATTTAAGATTTTGTTTATTTATTTGACAGAGAGAGAGAGATCACAAGTAGGCAGAGAGGCAGGCAGAGAGAGAGAGGGAGAAGCGGGCTCCCTGCTGAGCAGAGAGCTTGAAGCGGGGCTCCATCCCAGGACCCTGAGATCATGACCTGAGCTGAAGGCAAAGCTTAACCCACTGAGCCACTCAGGTACCCCGGGGTAATTCTTTTTAAATAGACTTTGTTTACATATTTATTTTAAATAGACTAATTTTTAGAGAGATTTTAGGTTCACAGCAAAATTGAGCAGAAACCACAAAGAGTTCCCCTCTACCCCTCTTCCTGCACCCACACATCTCCCCCCACTATGGACATCCAATGCCAGAATGGTACATTTATGATCGATGAGCCCACAGTGGTGCCACATCACCCAAAGTCCGTAGTCTACATTAGGGTTAATTCTTGGTGTTTTACCTTCTATGGGTTTTGACAAATGTGTAATAACATGTGTCCACCATCACAGCATTATACAAAATCACTTTACTGCCGAAAATATCCTCTCTGCTCTGCAGACTCATCCCTCTCTCCCTCCAAACCCTGGCAACCATTGATCTTCTTAATGTCTGCATGGTGTTGCTTTTTCCAGAATACCATACAATTGGAATCATACAGTACGGAACCTTTTCAGATTGGCTTCTTTCACTTAGTGATGCACATTTAAACTTCCTCCATGTCTTTACATGGCTTGATGGCTCACTTCTTTTTGGCATTCAACAATATTTCGTTAGATGTTCCACAGTTAACATATCCATTCACTCACTGAGGGATATCCTGGCTTCCAAGTTCCGGAAAATATAAATAAAACCGCTATAAACATCCGTGTGCAAGTGTTTGTACTGACATAGATTTTCAGCTCATTTGAGTAAATACGAAAGAACGTGATTACTGCATCGTATGATAAGGCTATATTTAGTTTTTGTAAGAAACCGCCAAGCTGACTTCCAAAGTACCATTTCCATTCCCAGGAGCAGAGTGAGAATTCCTGTTGCTCCACACCCTCACCAGCATTTGATGAAGCCAGCATTCCAGATTTTGGCCGTTCTAATAGGTGTGTAGTAGTATCTCATTGTTTTCTGAATTTGCATTTACCTAATCATGTGTGATGTAGGGCATCTTTTCTTATGTGATTTACCATTTGTACATCTTCTCTGGTGAGGTGTCTGCTCAGGTCCTCTGCCTATTTTTAAATCAGATTGTTCATTTTCTTGTTGGAAATTTTTAGAGTTTTTACTCTATTTCGGATAATAGTTTTTTTTTTTTTAATCACATATGTCTTTTGCAAATATTTTCTCCTAGTCTGTGGCTTGTCTTCTCATTCTCTTGAATGCAGAACAGAAGTGTTTGATTTAATTCAATTTAATTTTTCAAAAGATTTTACTTATTTATTTGAAAGAGCATGTGCACACGAGCAGGGTGGAGGGACAGGAGGAGAGAGAGAAGCAGGCTTCGCACTGAGCAGGGAGCATGACCTGGGGCTCCATCACAGGACCCTGGGATCATAACCTGAGCCGAATGCAGATGCTTATCCAACGGAACCACCCATGCACGGTGGAAGTGCTTAATTTTAAATGAAATCCAGCTTACCAATATTTTCTTTAATGGATTGTGCCTTTGTTATTGCATCTAAAAAGTCACTGGCAAGGATGCCTGGGTGGCTCAGTTGGTTGGATGACTGCCTTCGGCTCAGGTCATGACCCCAGAGTCCCGGGATCGAGTCCCGCATAGGGCTCCCAGTTCCATGGGGAGTCTGCTTCTCTCTCTGACCTTCTCCTCGCTCATGTTCTCTCTCACTGTCTCTCTCTCAAATAAATAAATAAAATCTTAAAAAAAAATAAAAAAATAAAAAGTCACTGGCATACCCAGGGTCATGTAGATTTTCTCCTGTGTTATCTTCGAGGAGTTTTATAGTTTCCTGTTTTACATATAGGTCTATGATCATTAAGTTTTGTGAAAGGCTAACACCTACAGCCTTTTCTTTAAATCGTGGGGATGTCTAGTTGTTCCAGCACCATTCGCCGAAAAGACTATTTTTAATTCCTGTCTTGCCTTTGCTCCCTTGTCAAAGATCAGTGGCACATATTCATGTAAGTGCATTCTTGAGTACTGTCCTGTCCTATGGATCTAGTTGCCCCTTCCTTCACCGTACCACACTGTCCTGATTACTGCAGCTTTATAGTAAGTCTTGAAGTCAGGTAGCATCAGTCCTTCAATTTAGTTCTCTTTCAATATTGCGTTGGCTATTGTGGGTCTTTTGACTCTCTGTATAAGCTTTAGAATAAGTTTATCGATATCCACAAAATAACTTCCTGGGATTTTCATCAGAATTGCATTGAAGTTTGGGGGTGATTTCTTATGTGGCAAGAGACAACTGACTGACTCAGGGGAATAAGTAAACCTTAGGAAAAAATATCTTACTAAAACTGATTTAAGAAGGACTAGAAAACCTGAATAATTCAATAAATTGAATCAGTAGTTAAACAATCTACGTGCAAAGGAAACCAAACAAGATAAAACAAAATATGTGATCTATTTGATTTTACAGATGAGTCTCACAAAACTTACATAGAACAGACAATCTGTATTTATGGTAAATTATTCCATTAAACAGAATAAAATGGGGGAAAGTTCCCATTCCAGTTTAGAAAGCCAATATAATAGATGTACCGAGAGAAACCAGACAAGAATAATATGAAGAGGAAGAAATTATAAGCCAATCATATATACAAAGATCTTAAATGAAATGCTAGCAAAGAATTCAGAATTGTACATAACAATCATGATTTATCAACAATAAGTTATGTTTATACAAGAATGAACACTGATTTAATAACAGAAAATCTGTAGATATAATACTACATGCTAACAGATTCAATAGAAATATCACACAACCATCTCACATAGATGTATTTTGAGAAACATGATAAAAATTTGCACACTTTAATTTTAAAAACTCTTTGCAAGGTAGAAATTCCTACTATGTCACAGGATATATACCAAAAACCTACTAGAAATGGTATATTTTAGGGTTAAATGCTGGAAGCCTTCGCTTTATCTTCAAGAACACAAGCAGGGGAGAGTTGATCCCATTCATAAAGGTTGGGTAGGAAGGTCTAATGCATTTGGATTTCCAGTTATGAAGCTAAGTGAGATTTAGAGTCAAATACCTCAGTGCTTTTACTATGACTGGAAAGACCACAGAAACAGGGATTATAACAAAATCATGAAATATTTGTATCCAGGAATCAGAATAAAAGAATGAGAATCTTGGAATCATATTTGTAGTCCTAGAATCTCAGACTAATAGAATGATACAGTCCTAGAATCCTAGCATAAATGAATATTAAAATTCCTTGAGTCTGGGAATAATTTAATATGTTTCTGAACCTTTTTTTCCCCACTTACTGTTGTAGGCTAAAAAATTCTTCCTTATATTGAGCCAAAATAGAAATTCTTGCAATTTCCATCTTTCCTCAAGACCCCATATGACAGAATTTCAAAGTTATATTAAAAAAACAACTGTCATATTCCCTGATCTTCTCTTCTCAGGATAAATATTCCCAATTTCTTCATTTAGTAAATACCTAAATAATATACTAAAGCCAGATACTTTGAGACTCTATAGATCTCCTGTTACTCATCAAATTTTCATCCACGACTTTTAACAACCATTGATGGCTGTTGCCTGAGACAATTATTACTACAGTGTTTGCCAAGTAAGTGATTTTCCAACTCCATTATTCCTTCTACATTTAGTCATCGGCATCTTCGTTTATACTAGCATGGATTCATGAATTCTTATTTTTTCCAAAGGCGTTAATCTATTACTATCCCCTTCTATTTTGCTGCTCAAGCTGTTCCATTGTTTTCTCAGTGGGTGATTGCTCTGCAACTCCCTTATATAAAATGACACAGGCACGTATAACTTCCAGAGGGAACACACACCTTGCCTTCCTTCCTCCAATGTTACCATGAGCATGCATGTTTCCACACATTTATTAATACACATGTACCTACATGTGTATTTAGCATTAAATAAATAAATTCATGTGTATTAAACATTTATGATTTGACTTTTTTTTTCTGATGTGCGTCAAACTTTATGAAACCTTTATGATGTGCTTTTTCTCCTCACCAAAAGGAATTTGAGATTCACCCATTTTGTATACCCAGGACTAGTTAGGCCATCATAACTGGTCTCTAGCAGCGTGTTGTATGATACACCACTTAAAAAAAAAAAATCTGTTCCTCCCCTGAGGAATAGTTAAATTGTTTCAAATTTTTAACTATTACAGATAGTACAACATATTTTTTCTTATGTGTGTCTCCATACCCCATGCCAGAGCATTTCTCTAGAGTAAGTAACCCAGAAGTAAAATTTCTAGGCCATACAATACGTGCCTCTTCCAATATATGAAAAACAACTTACTCTCCAAAGGTGTTGTCCTGTTTACACGCCCACCTGTGATATGTGAGAGTTCTTGTTTCTCAACGTCTTCACCGATATTTGGAATGACTAGACTTTTAGACTTTTGCCACCCTGGTGAGTGTCAATGTTAAATTACAGGAGTTTAAATTTGAATATAAATAAGGTTGAGTATATTTATTTGCTTATTGTCCTACTGGAGTTTTTGTATATTGCCTGTTCATATCCTTTGCCCACTTTTCTCTGTTAGGCTGTTTAAAGAATTATTTTATATGAATTCTTTATGCGCATTAATCACTCATGGCTTCTATGTATTGTGAAGATCTTCTCCCAGTATGTGGCTTATCTTTTAATGTTGTTTATAGTATATTTGGACACACAGAGGTTTAAAATTTTAATGTAGTTAAACATATTAGTCAAAGTTTATGCTTTCTTCATCTTTAAGAACTCTTCCCTGCTCTGCTAGTAATAAGAATATTCTCTTTACCGCCCTTGAGAAGTTTTGTCTCTATATTTTCAACCTATTTTTTGTGCACCATGTAAAGTTGTGGTGGCAGGCTGCCCTTCTGCCCGACTTACAATATGCTCAAGTTATTTCAACACAGGTCCACCTTTCCCGACTTCCTTGTGGCCAGAAGTGGTCAGTGAGGTATAAGCAGAAGACTGCTAGAGATTTCTGGGAAAACATTGACTCAAGGATGTTTTCCCTTCCACCCCCCTTTTTTCTTCTATTACTTCTTTTCTTAAAAATAGGCAAAGGCTAGAGGTGAATCAGCCTTTTGCCACTAAGAGGTGACAATCTTAAAGACAGAAGCGGCAAGCTAAAGACTGTGGAGGAACAGACAGAAAGAACCTAGAGCAGGGTTTCCTGGGTGGCTCAGTCTTGGTTGAATGTCCAGCTCTTGGTTTGGCTCCACTCGTGGTCTTGGGTGATGATCTCAGGGTTGTGAGATCAAGCTCCATGTCAGGCTCTGAGCTCATCGGGGAGTTGTCCTGAGACTCTCTCCCTCTCCATCTGCCCCTCCCCCCACACTCATACATGCTCACTCTCTTTCTCATGAATAAATAAATTTCAAAAAAACAAACAAATAAAAAAAAGCAAAAAAAGAAAGAAAGAGAGGAAAGAACCTGGACCATTAATGACACTGTGGGGCTGCTACACCAGTCTGCTTCTGGACTTTGTTGTTGACTCTTAATTTTTGTGATTGTTTTTCTTTTGTTCATATTTAGAATTCTTTTTATAAGAAAAAGGAAATCCATTTTTGGTTAGGCCATTTTTGGGTGACTTATAGCAGAATGCAAATCTTAATACAGAAAAGGACCTAGGGTTTTTTTTTTTTCCATATAAACACCCAATTCTGTTTTTTGGTTTTTTGGTTTTTTTAACTAGAAAGGTTACAGTTGACACATGATGTTACATTAGTTTCAGGTGTACAACATGTGATTCCATACTTCTATACATTATGCTGTGCTTACCGCTAGTGTAACTACCTGCCTTCCATCACCATATGACACATGCCCATTCGTTAAGCATGTTTGAAGTTTATCTTTTCTCCACTGATTGTAAATGCTTCCTCTGGTAGATAATGAGTTTTCATATGTTTGTGGATGTGTTTCTAAACTTTATATTCTGTTTTATTAGTCTGTTTACTTACCCCATGCTGATATTATAGTCTAAAATTATTGCAGGTCTCAGTATTTGGTAGGCAAACCTCTCTTCTTCCTCTCATTTTAGATTGTTATCCATTTGTTCACAAATATTTTTTGAGCACCCACCAGGGACCAGACACTGTTCCAGACTCTGGAACCAGCTCCAATTCCATTTAAACCGTTACAGTGCACAGAAAAGGAAAGCATCCTCCAAATGCTTTTTGTAGAGTCATCATAGCTCTGGTGCACATCCCCCTCCCCCACCAAAGGCACAGCTAAAAGGAAACACACTGAGCTGCTTTATAAGTATCCACACCAAAAAAAAAATCTTTTTAAATTTTAGTAAGTAAAACTCTGAAGCACTTTAAAAGAACAACACACCACAACCAAATTGACATTATATCAAAAAAGCCAAGAACGGTTTGATAGTAGTAAGCTACGTGATAATTACATGTGTTGAAAAATCAAAGTGAAAAAGACATGAGCATGTCTGAAGAGACTTAAAAGACATTTGATAAATTCACCATCTATTTTGGATGTTTAAAAAATTTCTTAGTAAAATCGGAGCAAATGGATAGTTTCTGAATATTTTGTGCCAAAAGTCAACATCATGCTAAATGATGAGATACTGGAAACGTTCCCATAGAAGCGGGGAACAACAGTTCTACAGGCACATTAGGAGCAACTGGGAAAGAGGAAGAAATGAAAGATATAAATGAGAAATAGGAGACACAGTTGTCATTTTTGGTGAACGATAAATCTATAAACTATTAAAACTAATTAGAAAGTTGAGTATGGTTGATAAACAGAGATCAATATATGCAAAAAATCAACAGTCCTGCTGTGTATGACTATAATAAAAGATAACATTTAAAAAATATGTTATTTCACAGGAGCATATGAAAAGATGTTCAACATCAGTAGCCATTAGGGTGATACTAAATTAAAACCGTGATGAGATACCACTGCCCACGTATCAGAGTGGCTAAGATAAAAAAGAAATGATAATACCAAATACTGGCAAGGAAGTCCAGACCTGGATCTTCCCTCCACTGCTGGTAAGAATGCAAGATGGCAGAACCATTCTGGAAAGTATATGGAAGTTTCTCATAAAGCTAAAAATACGCTGAAATGGCTCCTGAGCGCTTATCCTAGAGAAGTGAAAATGCGTTCACAGAAAAACTTTACATGCATCTTCACAGCACCTTTATTTGCAATATCCCCAAACTGCAAACAACCCAAATATCCTTCCGTGGGTGGACAAACAAAATGAACTTTGTCTACACAATGGAATAATACCTCAGCAATAAAAAGGAAAAAAGTGGTGATGTACGCAACAATTTGGGTGACTCTTAAGGCAATTACGCTGAGAGGAAAAGCTTACAAACAATATGATTCCAGCTAATGATGTTCTAGAATGTCAAAAGCTCAGAGATGGATTGGTGGTTGCCAAGGAAACCAGGGAAATCAGGGAAGGGTGTGATAATGAACCAATCAGAGGACCTGTGATGGGGACCTTGGGAAGAATAGCAGCACTATTGTCAGAAAAGAAATAAGAGATCAGCTGGGGTAGAGTTTAGGTTTGTACTGGTTCAGTTTTACATGACAGCAAAGGTGCCAAGTGGAAAGCTCTGACAGGCGTTTGGAGATATAAGAGTGGGGTGAACTGGAGAAGGTTACAAATGTAGATTTGAGAGTTTTCCTTAACTGCCTATTAGTGCACTTAATCACTCCCCCACTGATTCACATATTTCTTCATTCATCTGTCCATGCGTCCATATATTCATTCATGGATTCAGACAACAGATTTTTGAGTAAACCATGAGTAAATCATGAACCAAGCCCTAGGTTCCAGGGATACACTGACCAATAACAGTCTGTCCTCAAGGAGTATAAGTGTGGAGGGGATGGGAGAGTAGTGGCCATAAAATAATAACAGACTGGTAAGCACTGCTGTAAGGTGCCCACCTGTGCATTATACAGAGCATGGATGAAGACATGTGGGTGAAAATGAAGAATTTAATCTTGAAGGCATGCCAGAAATTAGGGAGGATTGGAGAGGAGGTGCTAATAGGAGCTGATAAACAAAGGAAGAGGTGTGTCGGGGTGATAAAAGGAGAAAGAGGACAGAAATTATATCACAGTAGAAAAAACTTAGGCATTAGAGTCAGAGTGACCACACTTTGCCTCTCAACCCTACTTTTTTCCAGCTGGGTGATTTTGGAGAAATGACTTATTCTCTCTGGGCCTCAGTTTTCTTCATGGAAAATAGATACTAACCTCAAAACTATGTGGAGTAGATCCTGCCAGATACATAGTAGACATTCATAGATGATGGTTGGATGGTGGTGATGATGGTGGTGTTGGGGATGGTAGTGGTGGTGTTGGTGATAGTGGTGGTAGTGGTGATGGTGTTGATGGTGATGATGGTGGTGGTGGTAGGGGTGGTGTTGTGGATGGTTGTGGAGTTGGTGATGGTGGTGTTGTTGATGATGGTGGTGGTGGTAGGGGTGGTGTTGTGGATGGTTGTGTTGTTGGTGATGGCATTGGTGATGGGTTGTATTAGTGGTGATGGTATTGGGGATCATGGTATGATGATGGTGATGGTGGTGGTAGTGATGGTGGTGGTGATAGTGTTGGTTTTGAGGATGGTGGTGATGATGATGGTGATGATGGTGGTGGTGGTAGGGGTAGTGTTGGTCATGGTGGTGATGGTGGTGGTGTTGATGATGTTAGTGGTGATGGTGCTGGTTATGGTTGTAGTAGCGGTGATGATGTTGGGGATGGTGGTGTTGATGACAGTGGTGGTGGTGATAGGGTTGAAAGTAGTGATGGTGGTGGTGATGATGATGATGGTGAAAGTAACTAGAAGACAGTTTAGAGAACTTAATTCTTGCTTCTTGAGCAGTATTTGACCTAAATTTCTTGAAACATTGCCCCTGGAATTGAGAAAGCCACATGAAGTTTTGGTGGAGAGTGGAAGGGTGGGCCAAGTTTGTGTTGCCATCTTTTATAGTTTTGATGGAAGCTGGATACCAGCCATCTGCTTTCTGCAAGGAAAATGCATTAGCCACAATCCATTATATTGGTTTGCTGACTCAGAATCTTTCATGATGACTGCTTAAATTAAGTAATTACATTTTTTTTTTCTATTTTAAAAGGTATGCCTTCATGCGGGCCTTAAATAGTAGGGTCAAGTGCAATGGTCAGGGGAAGCAGTGTTTAGTTAGAATCAACATTCTCTTGATGAATATGGGAGACTGTGGCTTGAAACTTGACCAAGAGGAGCCACATTCTGCCTTCTACCTCTCTGCAGAGTGGTGGAGCACTGGGAAAACTGAAAGTGGAGAAGGGGACCCAGCCTGTCAGGAAAAGATAAAGATTTCTGTCAGGTAGGCCTTAAATAGTGTCACCTGCTTAAAGCACCCAGCACTGTGCCCAACACGCATCAAATTTGTGGAAAATAGACCTCTCACCCATTTTTCCCCACCAGATTGGTAACCTGGTGCCCTGGTGTCAAGGACCACCTGAAAAGGGAAGGAAGCCAGGGCACGGGTGGCCAAACTGAGTGCCTGGTCAGATTGTGGGCTCAGAAATGGCTGGAGAGGGGCGCCTGGGTGGCTTAGTCCATTAAGCGTCTGTCTTTGGCTCAGGGTCCTGGGATGGAGACCCACTTTGGGTTTCCTGATTAGCAAGGAGCCTTCTTCTCCCTCTCTCCTTCTGCCTGCTGCTCCCTCTTCTTGTACTCTTTCTTTCTGTCAAATAAATAAAAATCTCTGCCCCTCCCCACTGTTCATGTGTACATGCTCTCTCTCAAATAAATAAATAAAATCTTCAAAAAAAAAAAAAAAGAGAGAGAGAGAAAGAGCTAGATCTGAAACAGAACTCATGGCGTGGGGGCAGGGTAGATAGGAGGTGTAAGATGGAGGCAGCAGATGCTCAGAATTTTCCAGATTTCCTCCTCACCCAAAGCCTCTTTCCCCCTTGTTCTCACCACTCAGTGCACAGCAGGAATGGCCCTGATGCCTGTATGTGCATATGTATGTGTGTGTGTGTGTGTGTGTGTGTGTGTGTGACCTGCTGGGAGCCCTCTCACCCCAGCCACCCAGCTCAGCTGCATGCTCAGCCCTAAGCTCTTTGGAGACCCAGGCCTCTTTGCAGAGGTCCAGGAATATTTTAATGGTCTTATGGCTTCGTGGCTTAGGGCCCCTGAAACTTTCAACAGCTTACACCAAGATTTAAGCCCTGGGAAGAAAACTACATTGACTCCAAAATGGGAGCAGAAAAACAGCAACATCAAAATTAACAAATGTTGAATTAAAATGTCTACAAAGGCAGTATTATGCTAACTAGTCATGGGCAACCCAAACCAATTCTTACATACTTATAATAACTATAGTTAAATTACAAAACAAAATGAATAATTCGGTCTTCACAAAACTCAAAATTACAAAAATCCTTTTCAAAATGTCTACTACAGTACATGGTATTTGACACAGGAGAAGTTTATAACGCTTGTCTTGATGAGGATGTGACTTGAGTCTAGGAATGCCTGAGAAGGACTCGGCTGGCCTCACAGTGCGGGGTCCCTTCGGGTCACAGAGGTGGCTACAGAGGAAGGAAGCTGCCGCCCATCTCTTGGTGGAACTGGGGAGCACCATTCAGTAGGCTGGGACCTGCAGGGGAGGAAGGTGGTGGGCATTTACCAACAGCTGTGGTCTGTCCTTTGCTCTGCCAGAAACAGGAGAGTAACACGCTTCCATGCAGCTTCTCACAACGCCCCCTGGTGGCTACTTGTGGAAAAGGAGCTGGCTGGGGCCTTCCTGGAGGCAAAAAGACCAAGGAGGAGGCTGGAGCAGGATCCAGTGAGAAGATGTTGGGGGTCTCTGGGTGTACCAGGGGCAGTGGAGACCGAGGAAGAAGACGGACTTGAGAGATGTGCCTAAAGTAGATATGACAAGACTTTCTAAATAACTGGATGTGGAAAGAAGGAGAAGGAAGAGTTCTGGGTAGCGTCAGCGTCGTGGAGGGGAGGGTGGTGGTGCCAGTGGTGGCCGGGGAATGTGGGAGGAGCACCTGCTCGGGAGATGTTGATGTCGGTTCATGGCATGCAAACATACTGGGCTTGAAGGGCTCGTGGGATGTCCTGAGGAAACCATACAGGATGCAGAGTGACATGCTGGCTTCACGAGGGGCGTCCTAGGTGAAGGCACAGATGAGGGCACCCAGCCGGGTCAGACAGAGCGTGTTTGTTTCACCAGAGGACCATAAAATGGAGCCCTTTCACCTGGGGCTTTCCCCTACTACACCACCGGCTCATTCCATGCACAAGACCTCTGCTGATGTTCAGTCTGGTGGAGAATCAGACATGGATGAGGGGAGATGTGCTGCGAGGTGGAAGGGCTCCCCATCTCAGGTGACATGGGTCTCTGCTTCTGCCTGGTGGGTGTGGGGGGTACACAGCAAGCCTCGTGGTAAAGGTGGCTTTTGAATTGAGTCTGAAAAGCTGGGTGGGGTACATATGGGAGAGAGTCTTCTAGTAGAGAGAGGAACAAGCTGGCTCATGGAGCCCAGATTATATTTTTTTTTAGAGAGAGGGGAAGGGGCAGAGTGAGAAGGAGAAAGAGAATCTTAAGCAGGCTCCATACCCAGAGTGGAGCCAGACCTGGGGCTCGGTCTCACAACCCCAAGATGATGACCTGAGGCAAAATCAAGAGTCAGATGCTTAAACTGAGTCACTCAGGTGCCCCTGGAATCCAGATTATTAGCTAAGGGTTTTGCTATGGCTATTGGGCACAGCAAGAGAAAAGAAAAAGTTCAGAACCAAGACTTACTGAACCCTGGCAAGGGGCTATGTTAGTTTCCTATCTCTACTGAAAAAAATTGCTGCAAATTTGGTGGTTTAAAATAACACAAGTGTATTCTCTTCCAGTTCTACACATCAGAGGTCTGAGATCAGTCTCACTAGGCTAAAATCAGGGCATCAGTTGGCAAGATGTGTTCCTTCTAGAGGCTCCGAGGCAGGGGGGATCTGCTATCTTTGCTTTTTCAGCTCCTCGTGGCTGTCCATGTTCCTTGGCTTGTGGACCCTCCTCTGTGTTCCAAGTTCACTCTAGTCTGCATCTCCATCATTATCTCTCCTTCTCCTGGGACACTCACCCCTGCCTCCCTCCTACAAGGACCTTTGTGGTCATATTGGGTCCACGTGGATAATACAGAATAATCCAGGATAATCAGAACTCCTTCATAATCACATCTGTATAGTCCCTTTAGCCTCATGCACAGTATCTGGGGGTGACGTTGTGGTCATCTTTGGTGGCCATTAATCAGCCAGTAGTGCCCAGCATGTGTGTCATCACCAGGACATGGGGAACCACACTCAGACCCTGGAGGCCTGTCTGGTCTAAGGCCTCAGCTTTCAGTTCCTATTCCTGGCTGACTGCTGTCTTTCCTGTGCAGATTCTGGCCACTGCCCCTGAGCTCAGAGACTGCTTACTTTCTAAATAAATTGTCTTCCAAACAATTAGGCAGACAAGGATGGGGACAGTAGGGATGAATAGACCTAAATGGGCTCTTTACAGCAGGACTTCTCACAGCCTTCACCATGCTGTGTACTCGGACTCTCTAAATTCAATTCATCATGAAACTTTTCTGAGATAGCAATGTTCCGCAGAATACAGTTTGGACTGGGTGCCTCAGTGGGTTAAACCTCTGCCTCCAGCTCAGGTCATGATCTCAGGGCCCTGGATCGAGTCCCACACTGGGCTCCCTGCTCGGCAGGGATCCCCTCTGTCTCTGCCCGTCTCTCTGCCTACTTGTGATCTCTCTCTCTGTCAAATAAATAAATAAAAATCTTTAAAAAAAAAAAACACAAAAAAAAAAACAATAAACAGAGTTTGGGCAATGCTGCATAGACCAGAGCAATTCCTGGGGTGTTCCATCTGAAAAAAAGAAGCTTCAGGGGAGTAGGTCCTCCTTCAGCTCTCTAAAAACCCAAGGGGGGAGGAGAAAGCCTTAATTCCACGTTCCTTTCTTCAGTAAATGCGCCTTGTAAGGGCGAGGTGCTGGGATAGATTGGTGAATTATATAACCATGTTTCCTGCCTGAAAGGAGCTTACCACTATGTAATAGATAGACATAAAAGAGTATTGTTTGGGGTTTATTTGTTTTTAAAACGTAAAAGATTATTGATCTCAACTACTCCTTGCGATCAGGGCTGTGGAGGAAACATCCAAAATGCAAGGAGAGGGAGGAATGTGTGGTGTCATTTAACCAAGACCTGAGGGCAGAGGGCACAGGAATACAGAGGCTGGGGAGAGAGCACTCCAGGCCAAGGGACAGCAGAAGTAGAGCCCCCAGGTGGCAGGGGATGGCACAGTTAAGGGAGTGAAAGGATGAAAGGAGAGCAGTGTGGCTAAACCATAGGCACCTGGATGGAGAAGAAAAGTGTGGCCGCAGAAGCTTCTGGAGAGACCAGATCATGTAGATACTTGGGGGCCAAGGTGCAGAGTTTGAAAGGCATCTGTAGTTGCTAAGCGGGGAATCTGCATAAGAACAACAACAACATTGAAGATTTGCCTCAGTCCTGCTCCAACCTTGTTCCTAGTGATCAGAGGAGTGTCTGGTAAATAGCGCAAGCCTACCCAAGAACCATGTGCCCAGGGAGGAAACCAAGAAGAGGAAGAGGAATATCAGTCCAGAGGCTGGTGCAGCCGTGCCTGCAGCTGACGGTCTGGGAGACGGAGAACAGAGATGGGACACGGAAGCGGGAGGTGTTTTGGAACGTGACAGGAGTTGCTGATGGGCGAAGCTGAGCGGCCAGCTAAGGGAGGAATCTAGAAAGTCTCCTGGGTCTCTGCCTCCAACGGGCAGATGATGTGCCGGTTTCTGCGCAGGGGAAGACTGGCAGAGGCGAAGGAGTGCAGCACGGGGACGGGGTGGGCAAGAGAACAGGGAATCCACACCCCAACGCGCCAGCTGTGAGAGGCCTTCGGGACGCGTGAGCGCAGACGTCAGGTGGCCATCTGGAGCCCAGAGGAGAGGGGAAGGTGGAAGAAGCAACCACGTCCCGAGCCAGGTCAGCCAGAGAGAGTGTGAACGAAGGGAGAAGAGGGCCAGGACCTATGTGCGGCCCAAAAGGTCTGAAACCCCACAAAACCCAAGCCAAACTAACCAATCAATCAAGGTCATGTTCGTGTGATGAGCTGGAGAAACCTGTCTAGGCCCTCCGAGTCTGTTTCCTCCCCTGTAAAATGAGCTACTAAAACTTCCTCACAGAACAAAACCCCAAAGCCCCAGACACACAAGTAGGGGCTCAACAGATGACAACAACCCTAGGAGGGCTCCGAATTCTCCATCCCGACAAGGCCAGGAAACGGTTCTCCAGCGAAAGCCTGCAGAAATAGATCCCTCAGCCCTCTCAGTGAGTCAGTCCCCTCACTGTTCTCCCGTCTTCTCCAGGGCACCCGCAGGCCCTGACCTGGGAGGGAAGCCCACGCTGCATGCTGCTGCTCAGAATGACCACCAGAGGGAGCACCTCTCTTTCTCTTCCTCTGCCCCACTCCCCAACTTCCCTTTCCCCTCTTTTCTTTTACCAGTACCTCTAGCCCCATCTCTATTGTGTAGATGTAGAAAGTGAGGCCCAGGGAGGTCTCTGCTTCCTTAAAGTCACCTAGGGAATGAGGAGAGAGCTGGGACCACTCCACATCTTTCTTCTGTGCCCAGCATACAGCCCGCGGCACAGAGGGAAATCCTGGGCTCTGACCAAACTGTCAAAAAAGGTTCCTTCATCATCTGCTAAAGGCAAGAAGCTGTTAGAATAACAGAACAGGTAGGGCCTTGTCCACATGGGTGGGACTCAGCAGCCAGCATCCACAGCATTCTGTAGTCCACCCATAGCACTTAGCTTTGGTCCCAGGTCAGTTCAGTTCTTTCTAGTTAGGCAATTCAGCCTGCTGGGTGAGAACCCTGAGGCATTCAAGGCCTTTTACCAAATGGTCCTGATTCAACTCCTAATTCCATGCTTGTTCCCCTCCAGTCCCTCAACACTTTATGTTTCATATACTTTCATTCATTCATTCTTAATTCATTCAATAAATATATGAGTGTCTACTGTGTGCCAAACCAAGGGGATCTTGCCCCTCACAGGCACTACAGAACAAGGGGAGGGAACTCTCACTGGAGCCTGGGGGAATGGGTATAAGGAGTGGACTATCTGACAGGAGCTAAGTGGAGGGATGCCACTTAGCACCAACCCATGGAGACCCAGGAGGGAGAGAATGGAAGAAGCACATTTGTTGATGAGGAACATAGGGAACCAAGAGAGTGTGTGGCTCAAAGATAGGCAGGTTGCTATGCTGAGATCTTAGTGTTAAAATTAAGAGAGAGGAGGAAACAATAAGAAAGAGTCAAATGGAAACACTAGGACTCAAAAACAGAGATGAAGAACCTTACTAAATTCATCAGAAGACTCAACACATCCAAAGAAAGGACCCATGAACTTGAAGATAGGTCAATAAAAGTTACCCAAACTAAAACACAAAGAGAAAAAGGAGTAAGAACGAACAAACAGAATGAGCTTTCAAGAGCTGTACAGTATCAGTCCAATATCCATGTAATCGAAATCCCAGGAGAAGAAATAGCAGAGCAGAACAAATATTGAATATACAGGTTGAACATTTTCCAAAAATAATGAAAGATATGAAACCATAAACTCAAGAACATAGAGTGAGAAACCTAGACACTTTATATTAAAACTGCTAAAAACCAAAGGTAAAGTGAAAATCTTGGAGGCAGCCAGAGAAAGAGAGACACTATAGACAGAGGAACAAAGATAAGAATTACATCTTTAAAGAGCTGAAAGGGAAAAATCATCAACCCCAAATTCTATTACCAGTGAAAACAGCTTTCAAAATTAAAAAATAAATGCAGATTTTAGCCAAACAATAGCCAAGGGAATTAATTCCAGAAGACTTGTGTTATAAAAAACATTAAAGGAATTTCTTCAGGCAGAAAGAATGATACCAAGTGAAGCTTGGGTTTATACAAAGAAATGAGGAACTCCAGCGGCAGTAAAAATAAAGACAAATACAAAATATTTTCAGGGCTTTGTAGGTACACAATCCTATCATCGGCAAGGGATAGACTTTCTCTATTTCTTCCTAATTTTTGTGCTCTTACTGATTTCTCTTCTCTACTTGCTTTGTTTCCTGCCTCCAGTACAATGCTGACTAGTAGAGGTCCTCTTCAATTTTTTGCTGATCTTAGTGGAAATGTCTCTAGTATTTCTCTGTTAAGTAAAATCCTAGCTTTAGGAACGAAGTATATATTTTATAATACTAAAAAGACACATCACTTTCATTCTATGCTGTGTTTTGTTAAGAGCTTTTTCAGCATCTATGGATATAATTGTGTATATTTTCTTTTAAATCTATTAGTGTCAGGAGTCCAAGATGGCGAGGAGCAGGAGATCTAAATTTCATCTGGTCCCAGAAATTCAGCTAGACAGTTATCAAACCATTCTGAACACTTGCAAACTCAACTGGAGATCGAAGAAAAGAATAGCAGCAACTCTATCCACAGAAAAGCATAGGGATAGAGGAACATACCTCAATATCATAAAAGCCATATATGAAAATCCCATAGGGAATTTCATTCTCAATGGGGAAAAACTGAGAACTTTTCCCTTAAAGTCAGGAACATGGCAGGGATGTCCACTATCACCACTGCTGTTCAGCACAATACCAGAAGTCCTAGCCTTAGCAATCAGACAACAAAAAGAAATAAAAGGCATTTGAATCAGCAAAGAAGTCATCAAACTCTCACTTTTGCTGATGACATAATACTCTATGTGGAAAACCCAAAAGACACCACCCCAAAACTGCTGGAACTCATACAGGAATTCAGCAAAGTGGCAGGATATAAAATCAGCAATCAGAAAGCAGTTGTATTCCTGGACACCAACAATAAGACAGAATAAAGAGAAATTAGGGAGTCGATCCCATTTAAAATTGTACCCCAAACCATGAGATACATAGGAATAAACCTAACTAAAGAGGCAAAGAATCTGTACTCAGAAAACTATTGAACACTCATGAAAGAAATTGAGGAAGACACAAAGAAACGGAAAGATGCTTCATGTTCATGGATTGAAAGAACAAATTTTAAAAAGTCTATGCTACCGGGGTGCCAGGGTGGCTCAGTGGGTTAAAGCCTCTGCTTTCGGCTCAGATCATCATCCCAGGGTCCTGGGATCGAGCCCCACATGAGGATCTCTGCTCAGCGGGGAGCCTGCTTTCCCCTCTCTCTCTCTGCCTGCCTCTCTGCCTACATGTGATCTCTGTCTGTCAAATAAATAAATAAAATCTTTAAAAAAAATGTCTATTCTACCTAGAGGAATCTACACATTCAATAGAATTCCTATCAAAACATCATCAACTTTTTTTCACAGAAATGGAACAAATAATCCTAAAATTTGTATGGAACCAGAAACGACCCCAAATAGTCAAAGGAATATTGAAAAAGGGAACCCCAACTGATGGAATCACAAGGCTGGACTTCAAGCTCTATTACAAAGCTGTAATCATCAAGACAGCACAGTACTGGCACAAAAACAGACACATAGATCAATGGAACAGACTAGAGAACCCAGATATGGACCCTCAATTATATGGTCAACTAATCTTTGACAAAGCAGGAAGGAATATCCAATGGGAAAAAGGTCTCTTCAACAAATGGTGTTGAGAAAATCGGACAGCCACATGCAGAAGAATGAAACTGGACCATTTCCTTACAACATACACAAAAATAGACTTAAAATGGATGAAAGACCTAAATGTGGGATAGGAATCTATCAAAATCCTATAGGAGAACACAGGCAGCAAACTCTTCAACCTCAGCCACAGCAACTTCTTGCTAGACATGTCTCCAAAGGCAAGGGAAACAAAGGCAGAAAGGAACTATTGGGACTTCATCAAGATCAAAAGCTTCTGCACAGCAAAGGAAACAGTTGACAAAACCAAAAGACAATTGACAGAATGGGAGAAGATACTTGCGAATGACATATCCGATAAAGGGCTAGTGTCTAAAATCTATAAAAAAGTTATCAAACTCAACACCCAAAGAACAAATAATCCAATGAAGCAACAGGCAAAAGACATGAACAGGTATTTCTCCAAAGAAGACATATAAATGGCCAAAAGACACATGAAAACATGCTCACCATCACTCAGCATCAGGGAAATACAAATCAAAACCATAGTAAGATATCACCTCACACCAGTCAGAATAGCTAAAATTAGCAAGTCAGGAAACAACAGATGTTGACAAGGATGTAGAGAGAGGGGAACCCTCTTACACTGTTGGTGGGAATGCAAGTTGGTGCAGCCAGTCTGGAAAACAGCATGGAGGTTCCTCAAAAAGTTAAAAATAGAGCTACCCTACAACCCAGCAATTGCACTACTGGGTATTTACTCCAAAGATACAAATGTAGTGATCTGAAGGGACACCTACATCCCAATGTTTATAGCAGCAATGTCCACAATAGCCAAAATATGGAAAGAACCTCGATGTCCATCAACAGATGAGTGGATAAAGAAGATGTGGTGTGTATATACATATAGGAATATTATGCAGCCATCAAAAATGAAATCTTGCCATTTGCAATGACATGGATGGAACTAGAGGGTATATGCTAAGCGAAATAAGTCAATCAAGAAAGACAATTATCATATGATCTCACTGATACATGGAGTTTAAGAAACAAAACAGAGGATCAAAGGGGAAGAGAGTTAAAAGTAAAACAAGATGAAACCAGACAGGGAGAAAAACCATAAGAGACTCTTAACCATAAGAAACAAGGTTGCTGGAGGAGAGGGGGTGGGAGAGAAGGGGTAATTGGGTGATGGTCATTAAGGAGGGTATGTGATGTAATGAGCATGATTATTATGTAAGACTGATGAGTCACAGTCACGTACCTCTGAAACTAATAATACATTATATGTTAATTAATTGAATTTAGTTTCTAAAAATCTATTAATCTCATGTATTATATTAATGACTTCCCTAATTCCACTTGTTCATGATATATGTGATGGAATGTTTTCTAGTATTTTCTAATATAATATTTCTAGCATTTTATTTAAATACTTTGTATTAATATTCATAAGCAATTCAATAAGTTTATAGTCTCTTTTTCATTTGCTGCTTTCTAAAAAATTACCTAGCTATCCATGTTGTACTTGCTGTATAAGAAAGAATTTGAAAGTTTTTGTTCATTTCAAAAGGTTCGAAACAAATTACGGAGCATTGGAGTTATCTAGCCTTTAAAGGGTTGGTAAATGTGGAGTGTTTTCTGGGGAAATTCCTTGAGATAATTTTCTGTTTCTTCTATGAAAATTAATCTAAGTTTTCTATCTTTAACTGGGTCATTTTGGTAAATTATATTTTCTAGGAAACTGTCAATTTCATCCAAGCATGCAGATCTATTTGCATTGAAGTTTGCAACATCATTTTTTTTGAATTTTAAAATTTCTTCTGTTTTAATTATTTCTCCACTATCCTTTCTCATTTTGTTTTTGTGTGATGTGCCCCTTTTCTTCTTGATTAATCAGTTGGTAATTTGTTTATTTCATTAATTTCTTTAGAAAACACATTTTTTTAAATTTAAATTTTTCTGTGTGTATTCCCAAATTCATTGTTTATGCATCACACCCAATGCTCCATGCAATATGTGCCCTCCTTAATACCCACCACCAGGCTCACCCAACCCTCGTCCCCGCCAAACCCTCAGTTTGTTTCTCAGAGTCCACAGTCTCTCATGATCTGTCTCCCACTCCAATCTCCCCCATCTCACTTCTCTCCATCTCCTGATGTCCTCCGTGTTATTCCTTATGCTCCACAGTAAGTGCAACCATATGATAATTGACTCTCTCTGCTTGACTTATTTCACTCAGCATAATCTCCTCCAGTTCCATCCATGTTGATTCAAAAGTTGGGTATTCATCCTTTCCGATGGAGGCATAATACTTCATTGTATATATGGACCATATCCTTTTTTATTTTTTTTTAAAGATTTTATTTATTTGACAGAGAGAGATCACAAGTAGACAGGGAGGCAGGCAGAGAGAGGAGAAGAAGCAGGCTCCCCGCTGAGCAGAGAGCCTGATGTGGGGCTCGATCCCCGGACCCCGAGATCATGACCTGAGCTGAAGGCAGAGACTTAACCCACTGAGCCACCCAGATGCCCCTATGGATCATATCCTCTTTATCCATTTGTCCGTTGAAGGGCATCTTGATTCTTTCCACAGTTTGGCGACTGTGGTCTTTGCTGCTATGAACATCGGGGTATATATGGCCCTTCTTTTCACTACATCTGTATCTTTGGGGTAAATTCCCAGTAGTGCAATTGCAGGGTCATAGGGAAGCTCTATTTTTAATTTCTTAAGGAATCTCCACACTGTAGAAAACAAAATTTTTAATGTATTTATTAGATCTAGTCTTGTTCTAATCTCTATTTCATTAATTACTGCTTTTACCTTTATTTTCCTCCTTGTGTTTTCTTTTGGGTGTCTCTATTGCTCTTTTGCTCAATACTATGATCCATGAATTTAACTCATTTTTGCTTTCTTTCATTTTTATTTTTTTAAAGATTTTATTTATTTATTTGACAGACAGAGATCACAAGTAGGCAGAGAGGCAGGCAGAGAAAGAGGAAGCAGGCCCCTAGCTGAGCAGAGAGCCGGATGTGGGGCTCTATCCCAGGACCCTGGAATCATGACCTGAGCGAAAGCAGAGGATTTAACCCACTGAGCCACCCAGGTACCCCTGTTTCATTTTTATTCATATATGTGTTTTCTCTAAATGAACTGTGGATTCAACACTTTATGAACTGCAATGTTTTAGGAGAGTTTGGAGGGGAATTTGTTAAGATGATTCAAAAATGATGGTACAATAAAGGGATGATGTCAGTCTGGACACTTCCAGGTTAGAAGAGCAAGAAGAAGGCTTGTGGTCCCAGAGAGGAGAACTAAACAATTGGGATGGTGTGGCACTGGCGGAGGTAGAGAAATTGGCCAATGGAAGAGAAGAAAAGCCCAGAGTCAGACCCGCTACATATGTGATACTGTCGGATGATGAAAGTGGTACGTCACACCCTTGAGGCGGGGTGGCAGGGAGGCGCTGCTCAACAAATGGAATTGCAAAAGATGGTCATCTGCTTTAAAGGACAAAAGTGGAACCTGACTCATACTTTATAAAATATTCTTATACTCATACTCTATAAAAATCCAGATGAATCAAGAATTTATATACGGTGAGTGCTGTGAAGTGTGTAAGCCTGACGATTCACAGACCTGTACCCCTGGGGCAAATAATACATTATATGTTAATTTAAAAAATTTTAAAGGGGCACCGGGGTGGCTCAGTGGGTTAAAGCCTCTGCCTTCAGTTTAGGTCTTGATCTCGGGGTCGTGGGATCCAGCCCTGTGCCGGCTGGCTCTCTGCTCGGTGGGGAGCCTGCTTCCCCCCACCCCAGCCACCGCCTGCTTGTGATCTCTGTCTGTCAAATAAATAAATAAAATCTTTATGAAAAATTTTTAAAAAAAGAATTTATATATGAAAAACAAAACTTGAAATTCTTAATGGAAAATACAGAGGGGAAAAGGCTTCTTAAATCAGACCAAGCAATGTCTGTTGACTAAAAGACTTTATAAGCATGACTACTTTATAATTAAGAATGTTTACTCATCAAATGACACCTGAAAAGACAAACTAAATATTAGGAAATGAGAGTCACAATATATGCAACCAACCAAGAACCAGTAGCATAAGTGCATAGATAAGCTTCTTTAAATTCAGGCAAAACCCACAAACAACACTGGTAGAAATGGTAAAAATTAAGCATGAGATTTTTGCAGCAAAGGAAATGTCTACAAATAAAGACATGTTTACCATTGGTGATCAGGAAATGTAAATCAGGACCACGATGAGATAGTACTTCACACCCTAGCAAAACAATAAGAAGTCTGAGCATACCTTGGTCAGAGAGGGTATGCATCTATGGGATGGCTCACATATTCCTGGTCAGAATGTAAACTCATGCCACCATTTTGGAAAACAGTTTGGCACTATTCCCAAGCTTGAGCATTCACACACTCTTTGACCCAGCTGTCCCTCTTGCTGTGCTGAGACTGTGAGAGGACCAAGAGGCATTAACGACAGAAGGACCCAATAGAAAAGCTGGTGTCAAGCCGGTCAAAGGGACTGGATGTGGGGGTGAAAAGCAGCTTTCTGAAGCAAGAGTTATTTAAATCAACAAAATACCAGAACAAGAACTTTAGAGAGAATGAAATCCACATGGCCAATACACATATTAAAATGTGCTCAACCTCAGTTGGCATTAGGAAAATCCTAGAACCATAATGAAGCCCTTCCGCACACTCACTAAAATGTTTAAATTGTCAAGGAGGATATGAAGCAGGCAGAACTCCTATGTTGGGCTGTGGGCGTGTAAATGTGCACCAGCTGCTTTAGAAAACTATATGGCTTTATACCAGGGACACCAGCATTCTATTCCCAGGCACACATTAGACAGAAATATACACCGACTTGCACCAAAAGACATGGACAAAAATATCCACGCTGCTTTAGGATACATAGCAAAGTCATTAAGAGAGTAGCTCCTAAGAGTTTTCATCACAAACACAAATTCTTTTCCTTTCTTTTCATTGTATCTGCATGAGATGATGTTTCAAAACTAATCCTACTGTGGCAATCCTTTCACAAAACATGTCAATCAAATCATCGTGCAGTGTACCTGAAACTTATATCGTGATGCACGGCAAGTATTTTGCAATAAAATGGTGGGGGGGGGGCATCCATAGCAGTACAGTTCATAATAGCCAGAAACATGTACCAACTTGAATGCCTCGCAGCGATGCAATGGATAAATCGTGGCCCACTCACACAGTAAATCTCATATGGCCATGAGAACAAATGTGCTACAAATACAACTTAGACTGATGTGGGAAACAAAGGCAAAGAAAAAGAAACATTCAATTTCCTTACTACTTATAGCCCGTTGACAAGTCCTTAAAATAGAGTGACATTCCTCCAGGAACTCAGCTGCCTCCATGTTAAACCTCCCTAAGGGCAAAAGGCGATCTTAGCTTAACATTATCCTGACCCCCGGGATCCCATAAGTCTACCTTATCTTGTAAAAATTCTTATACAAACTTCCTTTATCTCTACTCCCATATTTTTTTTTAAAGATTTTATTTACTTATTTGACAACGAGAGAGATAGAACACTAGTGAGGAGTGGAGCAGAGGGAGAGGGACAACCAGACTCCTTGCTGAGCACGGAACCTGATGCGAGGCTCAATCCCAAGACCCTGAGACCATGAGCTGAGCCTAAGTCAAGGGTAGGCTGCCCAACTGACTGAGCTCCCCGAGCGCCCCTCCCCAAGATACATGCTAACAATCATTCTCATCCTCCAAGCATATGGCCCACTGATATACATCTGAAGAGTCTCATGACTATGGCTTTATTAGATAGTAATAAATGACCTTTTCCTAACAATAGCTAGACCCCTTGAGGTCCTGGAGATCTTGCTTCCAAGATTCCTTAGAGACTTATGTTGGGTCTGCGGTTCCAGGAATGCAGGAGGAACAATAGAAATGACCGCTGGGGCTGCCATCTTCCAGGCACCCCCCTTCCTTAATCCTTGACTCTCCCGCCAAAAGGATGTATGCCCAGGTCACGTCTCCATAGGTAACCCGATACCTAGCAGGAAACAGGAGCATCAGGACCCCCCCCCCCCATACCCTCCAATCACCAAATACCTTACCATGTATGGATATGAGCCCATACCCTGCCTTGGCCAGATAAAAGACCCTGCCGACTCCCTCCCAGCGTGACTTCCTCGACTCCCCCTTCCCGAGTTGCAGAACCTCACAGACAATGCCGACCTCTTCCCCTGGCAACTTTCCTGGCTCCCCTTCTCCTGAGCCCTGAAACTTCGCTGGAGAGTGCCTTTAATAAATCTTGCCTTGTGCCTACCTCACCTGGTGTTATGTTTACCTCGCCTGTTAAACTTTACAATTTATGCTGTCCCTAACCCCTCTCACATGAAAGTGTATAATCAATCACAACCCCAGTGCAGCTCTTCCGGCCCAAAGGTCCTGTCCCTGAGCTTTAATAAAACCACCTTTTTACACAAAAGATGTCTCGAGAATTCTTTCTTGGCTGTTGGCTCTGAACTCCAGTATTTCCTACATCACAGATGGTTCTCAAAAATATAATCTTGAGCCAAAGTAGCCAGTCCCCAAAGAGTATATCCTGTAAGATTCACTCTTCATGAAGTTCAGAAGCACAGGTAAAGACGGTGATGACCTACGGGGAGGAGGAGAGTGGCTGACCAGGACATAGGGTGCTGGTCATTTTCTATTCGTTGATCAGGGTGGTAGTTCCATGAGTGTGTTCACTTTGTGAAGGTGTATTCGTTTGTACATTCAGGATTTGTGCATTTTACTATATGTTGAATACACTTCAATTCAAGGTTGTAAGGACCAATTTAGCCGGAGCACTTCCATCCGGTTAAACAATAACTTTGTTGTTTAACCCTTAAAACTGTCCCTGTCCCCCTTCCCCCAGGGGACTTACTTAAAAACAAGTCCTGGAAACCAGTCCCAGGTAATAAAGGCTTTATACAGGGTGAGTCAGGCCAGGTGGAGACATCCAATCAGTGGGGGGTGCATACTGTCTCCCTAGTTACCAAGGACAGGGCCCTGCCCTTTGGGAGCCTTTTGGGTGCCAATTCTCACTAAGGTCCTAGGCTAATTCAAATATCTACTAGGGTAAATTGTAATTCAACTGGTCACTTATGTGTGACCAAACATAACTGTACAGCTTTCTCTGTGTGTTACAATTTCATTGGCCACCTGTATGTGGCCAGGCCCAACCACATGGCCTTTGCCCTTAAAAGCTAGTCTGTGAAGCAGAGGGAGGTGGCCCTCTCTGTAAGAGGCACAGCCCTGAACATTCGGTTTGATTCTTGATGCTTGGCGCGAAATAAAACTTTGCTTGACCTTCGCTTTGTATCAGTGCCTCTCCTTTAATCACGGACCCATTATTGGGGGACCGTTCAAAGATGTATATGTAAAAGGAGAGATTTAGGAGAATCAACCAATAGATGTGGATGAAGGGGGACAGAGTCTAGTGTGACTCTATGGCTTTGGCCTGAGCAGTCAAGTTCATGGAGTTACCCTTCACTAAGATGGCAAAGAGCAGAGGGAAGGTTGGCACGGGCAGGTGAGGGGAAATCAAGTTTAGTCTCAGACATTCTATGATGGAGGTGACCATCAGGCTTTCAAGTGAAGATGTCAAGTAGCCACCTAGATATTCAAGCCTGGAGCCCCAGGGGATGTCAGAGCTGGAGATAGAGATTTGAGAATCTTCACTGTGGAGACAGACTACAAGGCCATGAGTGTGGATGAGATCTCTGAGGGAGGGAGTGTGAAGAGAAGAGAGAAGGCCCAAGGTCTGAGGGGGCAGGAGGGTGTTCAAACATTTAATCTGATAAAGGACAGGAGCCACAAAGGAGACCAAGGAGCTGCCAGAGAGATAGGAAGGAAACCAGGAGAGCATGACATCCATTGGCCAGGTGGTTTCAAGGTCATGCTGACAGGGTAAGATGAGATCTGAGAACTGATCCTGGATTTAGCAACATGGAGGCCGTTGGTGAACTGGCCAAGGGTAGTTCCATGGACAAGTGGCATCTGAAGTATGGAGTAGGCGAGGACAGAAAGGAAGGTGAAGGCAGGGGTTGCAGACAGCTCTTCCAAGCGTGTTGCCATGCAGGCATGCTGAGAAATGGCGTAGGAGATGGAGGAGATGTTGGGGCCCAGGAATTTTTAGGTGTGAACTATTACTGCACACTCGTGGAAGGAGGAGCAGTCCACAGGATAGGAGAGACAGGAGATAGTTATTGGAGCCAGGTCATTGGACAGATGAAGACAGCATTATATTAATCTACTTGGGGCTTCACCTTCCAAGTGAAGGGCAAGATTCCAGCAGAGAAAGGTCATTGGCAGATAAGGCATTGCTTGATACACTTCCTTTTCTCCCTCCTTCCTCCTAGGTCCAGCGTAGGTGGATTCAAAGGTTTCTCCTAGGAAGCCCGTCCCAGCCATCTTAGGGCCAGAGGCCTTGAAGCTGGGTGGGGCTGGGTGGGGTTGGGTAGGGAATGCTCCTCCCCCATCCCCCCCCAAACTTTTATGCAACCTCCAATATCAACAAAAATCAGTTGGTGTCGCGCACCACAGACACGCTCCGCCGAGAAGCCGCTGGAGCCATCAGAGGAGCCAGCATGGTGAAGTTTGCACCGCTGTTCCTGCCGTGGGAGCGCAGGCTGCAGACCTTCATGGTCCTGCAGTGGGTCTTCTCCTTCCTGGCCCTGGGTAAGGCGAGCTGGTAAGGGGGCTGGGAGGTCATGGACACCTGCTACTCCAGGTGCACAAGTGTATTGATGGTGGAAAGACATTCACCCTAATGGGGACTTTGCTGCTCTCAGAGCTCTCAGAGCATGGGGATAGCAGGGTGTGGTAGAAGCCATTGTGTGTGGCTTTGGACAGGTTACTGAGTTTCTAGCTTAGTATGAGGACAGAGACCCTGCCTCAGGCTGCCTGGTGGTGGTGTGTGGAAGAACCTAGGTGATTATGGAAAAGTTCCAGGGTCTGTAGGGCTTCTCAGAAGGAACGGATTTCCTGCCTTCCTTTCAGAGAGGAGGAAACAGACTGGTGGGTAGGGAAAGAGAAGGGAACAGGGAAAGAATAGGAGTGTGAGGGAAGGTAGACTGCCAGGGGACTGGGGCATGAGGGAGGGTCCGAGGTGAGCCTGGTTCAGAGTCTGGCTGGGCAACCCAGCCCCTGACCTCTGCAAGTCTCTAATTCTAATCAGCTGGGGAAGGGCAATATCACTGCCTAGCTGGTAGAGCTGTTGTAGGATGAAGTGAGGAATGTGCTTGTTTTGCCCAGCGCACACTGGGCTGGACCCCTGGGCTGGGGTCCCGTGGGAAGTATGCTTAGGTCCCCCTCCCCACCCCATGCCCACCACAATCACACTGATGGTGACCAGGTGGCCCAGACTCCACACTGCCGAAGGGAACTCTTTTGAGGAGGGCGGGCGACAGAGCAGGGGAAGAGAGTGACGGGGGAGGGGTAGGGGGTGCCAGGGGGCGGGGGTTGGTTCCTATGCCAGTGTAGACAGTTCCTATTTCTTAGTTCCTATGCCAGCACCAGACAGTGTAGGCTGTGCTTCCCTGGGGGCTGGTCTTCAGCCTGTGCACGGATGCCACTATCCAGGTGTTACAGTCCGGGAATCCTCTGTACCGCCTGGTCACCAGCATCACACACACACACACCCAGGTGCTCCCTCAGAACCCCCTCGCAGTTCTGCCACTGAAGGATTCACCCCCAGCAAAGCAGGCCCCCAGCACCCTGTTTCCCTTATGATTCATCTGTGTCTCTCTCCCAAGGGTTCTTAAACATTTTAAACAGCCCTGGCAGAGAAACAAAATCACTTAACTGCCCAAGGTTGTAGGTCTGGAGTCCTGGGTTCCTTCTACAGCCAAAAGAAGAAAGGGAAGGAGGGGCAGAGAGAGGAGAAGGGCAGATGGTGTGGGAGGAGGTGTGTATAAGAGGCTAAGAGGCTGGTGGAGACAGCCTGGGAAGGAGGCCTAACAGGATTGACTGCAAGTCTGCGGGATCCTGGACAAAGGTCGCTTGGGGGCCTAGAGGTAAGCTGTGGCCTGGGGATCCCAGAGGGTAAGGTTCATCAGGCCCAGCATGCCTTCTGTGATCTTGGGGCCCTGGAGTGTGTTTGAACATTCTGTCCCCGCACCCCACCCGGCCTTGGTCCCCCAGCCCTGCGAGCCCGGGCCATAGGAGCCTGGGAATATCAGGAGCAGCCCAGAGAGGTCTAGTAGCTCCAGGCCTGGAGGACTAGAAGGAGGAAGGCTGGGAAAAGGGATGTGGGCCCCCTGGTTCTGGGAGTAGGAGGTTTTACCCTATCCCTCATCCTGGGAGCAAAGGGGAGCCTTGGAAGGGCTTAAGGTAGGGGAGATCCACTCTGGGTGCTGAAGTTCCCTGTGGCTGCAGGGGAGGTATGTACTGTGTTTTGAGTGTGGGGGGATGGGCTATGGCAGGGAGCCGTCCCAGTCCCCATCAGGGGCCACCACACTATGGCACATGGCCGAATCCTGCCCACTGACCGCTTTTGTATTTGTACAGTTTATGAGCTAAGTTTACATTTTCAAGGGGTTGTATTTTAAATGGTTAGGGACCTATGTAATATTATCCATGTTGGGTCTTGAACCCCAAAGTCTAAAATATTGACCACCTGTTCCTTTAGGAAAAAGACTGCCAAGTCTGGTCTAGTGAGGCTGGCAGAGGATGGGGAGATGTGGCCCCATTGGGGAGCTGTTCAGGAGATGGGGGCCACGGGGCAGATTGAAAGGCCCTTGGTCCATGGACAGAGGACTGGATGAACAAGAACAACACGTGGTCGGCACCCACGAGAGAGTAGCATTTGGCTCCAAAAGGGAAGGGAATTCTGACACGCAGGGCAGCACGGATGGCATGAGCAGGCCGCTGTGGCATCATGTGAAGTGACACAAGCCAGTCACCAAAAGACCAACACTTGACGATTCTACGAGCTTCCTAGAACAGTCCCTTTTGTAGAGCCGGAAAAACAAATGGTGGCCGGTAGGGGCTGGGGGAGGGGGCTCGGAGTCAGAGGTTCAAATTTGGGAGGGGGAGGGGAGAGAGGGGGGGAGGTTTCTGGGAGATGGTGGTAGTGAGGGCTACACAGGGAATGGACTTACTGCCTCTGAACTGTGCTTAAAAATGGTTAAGGTGATACGTTTTATGTTAATGCGCCTTTTATCGCAGTAACAATTTAAAACACACAGTGCCCCAAATGGGGACCCTGTTAGCTTTCTGAGGGCAGGACTCTGTGTCTGTCCTTCAAGGCCGCCCACTAGCACCTGGCCCGTCAGAGCTGCTCTGTGTAAAGTGAACACGTGTGAGCCCCGAGTGAGCTATGTGGTCTGCCTTAGGAGCTCTACCACTGTTTGGACTGGGTCAAGGTCCCCTCCACCAAGAAACCTGCCAGGAATGACACACCCAACTACCGTCCTTTCCAGTAGAATATACAACTGAAAGCTGCCTTTCTTTAAGAGAATGAGTTTATGGTGTTGAGTGGAGGAAAGGGGGTAGGGAAGGAGCCATATTCTCTAGCGGTGTTCTTTCCATCAGCATCAGATTAGGGATGGCCCACAGACCCGCTGACCCTGAAATGAAGCTGGGATTAGCCTATGGCAAGGGATTCGGACCTGCAGGTCAGAGGGAGAGCTCCTCACTGGGACTTGTCCTAGCCCAGCCCTGCTACACCCCTGAGCATCGGCCAGCCAGGGGTTTGGCCTCTTTCTCCTTCCCTCTTTACTGGGAAAGGGCACTGTGGGAAGGAGGAATCAGCATGCGCAAAAGCTAAGGGACTAAAGGAGTTCAGGGAGCTGTAAGAACCGCAGTTAGTGTGGCCAGAGCACTGGGGGTGCAAGTGGGTGAGGAGGTGGGTAGGGCCAGTCAGCTCCTCCCAGGGTTACAGGAAAGCCAGGGCAGGGCTTTAAAGAGAGGAAGACCTGGCCAGATTGATCTGTGGAAAGATGGGGCAGAGGGTGGGCAGAAAGAGTGTCCCCGTTTTCTCTGAGGTTCCCAAAAATGGAAACCAGAAACGGATAATCCAGTCAGTCCTGAAGCAGGCATTTACTGAGTACCTGGGGAGTGCAGACTACAGAGGGAGGGAGGTGGGACGGGGTGGTGGGGTGGTGGTATGGAGGGAGTGGGGGGTTGGGGAGGGAGGAGGCCAGAGTGAACAAGGGAGACAGGACAGCGGGAACTATGAATTTTGAAGTTGGACCTATGTAGGTTCCAGTCTCCTCCAAGCAAGACACTGGCGGGTACATTTCCTCCTTGAAGGCGTGGGAAGCTGAGCTCTTCCTCCCGGGGCCACAGGCTGGACGGGATGGTGCTGCTAGTGCGGGGCATAGGGGCGACTCAGTGTGGACGTCTCACCTCCTTCCTCTCAGACCCCTGATAGCTCTTGCTTTTCTCCCCAGCCCAGATCTGCATTGTGGTCTTCATAGGCCTCCTGTTCACAAGATTCTGGTTAGTCAGTGTCCTGTATGCGACCTGGTGGTATCTGGACTGGGACAAGCCATTGCAGGGGGGCAGGCCCATCCAAGCCCTAAGGCGCTGCTTCCTGTGGAAGTACATGAGGGACTATTTCCCCATCTCGGTGAGTACTGGCACTGGTGGGGATGGGGTTGGGGGGGGAAGTGCCACCCAGGCTGTGGGGAGCAGAATGCTGGGCTGGGTGGGAGGGGCCAGAGCTTACACCACTGTGGGGCCTGGGGAAGAGTCCCGCTTTGTTCTGGCTGTCATTTCCCAGGGTTGGGGAAGCTCTGTGGGCACACACATATATCCTACAGGTGTAACCCCTCAGCGGCCAGGGAGGGGGTGAAGGTAATAAGCTCAAGGTCCCAAGAGACCATCGAGCCCCACCCTTTATCAGAGTGGGGAGAATGACACCCCGAGAGGGACAAAGGTGTGACCAACTCCACACAACAAGTTCTGGTTTTGAGGCGTGTGCATGAACTATGGGGGAAGGGGCAGAGGAGAGAGAGCCCTGAACTGGTTCTTAGTTCTATCCTGCCCTATCTCCAGATTGCTGGGTGTCCTTGAGCAAAACCTTGCCCATTCTGAGCCTCAGTTTCCCCAGATATCTAGAAAGCAGACTGACCCCTCCCCCCCATGCACGTTTGAACCTCTCACTCTGACTCAGGGCATCTCATTGTGGATACTTGACCCTGGACTCAAACTCAGTCCGGAGTAAAGCGGACCCTCAGATTTTCGTGAACAGAGCCGCTGCCTCCTTTACCAAATGCCAGGCAGACAATCCTGGGACTTGAGTGGCTGGGCAGGGCTGGCGTATTGGCTGGATGGGACAGGGTGGGCAGGCAGTGGGGAACACAGAGAGGTGCCAGGCAGGGAAAGCTGGCTGTCCCCTAGAAACGGTAGAAGAAAGGCATAAAATGCGGCCTCTGGAGCAGGACAGACTAGGCTCTAATGCCAGCGCCGCCTCAGCCTGTGGTGCCCTTGGGGGAGTTTCATAGCCTCTCTCAGCCTCAGTGTTCTCATATGTAATGTGCAGATGATGCCACACACGTCACTGAGTTGGGCGGATTTGCTGAGCCAGCAGGAACTCACCATGTAGGTTGGCAGGACACTAGGTGCTAGTATTACATGACCGAGTCAGTGGGGAGCATGGAGACACGTGCACGTGACTGTGGTTGGGGGGAGGGCTCTGACAGCCCAGAGCCCAGCTGCTCTGACCTTCACACCTGCCTGGCTTCTCCCATCCTGGAGCTCCACCTCTTCCCACCCCTCCTGGCGTTAGGTCCCTAGCTGGCAAAGGGGGAGGGAGTGGAGGACACAGATTCCTGGGCACTCAGCAGTGGATTCAGGGCTCCTGCCTGACTCCCTTTTGAGAGTCCTGGGGCCTGGCGAGGACTTGGGGAAGCTGGGCAAGAGCTGGGGTACGAAGCCCCAAGCTCCACAGTGAGCAGGCCTCCTGGGCAAAGGGCAAGGGTGGCATGGGCAGGGCCGGGCAGTAGGGCATCACGCTGGGGGCTGGGAAGAGGGCAGGAAGTTGAGTGGCAGAGAATTCCACACTCGTGAGGGGTGCTTCTTGTGGAAGGGTAGAGTGAATGAGCAGCCGCTGAACTAACCCAGGAGTCCATGTTGGGGGAGGACTTCTCCCCATATTTGCTTCTGGGATCTTGTCCACAAAGACAAACAGGGTCTGCGCCTATCCTATCCACTGCCCTTCCTGATCCTCCCCTAGCCAGACACTACTGGCCCTGGTGGGACACTGCCCTGATGATCTGCCTCAGTCCTTTGTGTAGTGTTTCTGGATTGATGCCCACTGAGGGCCTGTTGCATCCCCCTGCAGAGGGCAGGCAGTACCACCACATTGCCAGCAGAGGGCGAGATAGCATGCACTTGACTTTGCCAATCCTAGGCTGGGAGCCTGCAGGGTTGGGGAACAGGCCACAGATCCCCTTCCCCACCTCTTCCCAGAAGACCCTCCCACTCTTCCACACACTTTTACGGCCCCGCCCCGCTGGGATCTTGAGAGGGGCGGAAGGTAGGTAACTCTCCCGCACACACTGACAGAATTCTGTTTTCCCTTGTAAAATGCATATAGATTTCCGAGATTCTTCTATCAGTTCTTAGGTTGATTTTATGAACTAGCATCTACGGATGGAATTCCAAGCAGAATTAGGAAACTCTCTGGGCCTTGCAGCTTTCTGAACTCATGCTACAGGCTTCTAAAGAGCTGATGGTGAAGAATCAGGTGATGGGTTTCCCATAGGAGACACTGATCCCACCTCATGCTGAAGGCCAGCCCCAGAGCTAGGTTCCCCCAGGGAAGATTTCATCCTCCTGGAGTCAACACTGTCTCCACAGGCCAAGGCATGAGAAGGGTGGACTGCTGTGGCCTGGTGTCAGGAAATGCTGCAGGCCTGGGGAAGCACAGGATACCTCTCCTCCCACACCTGGGACCTCCCTCTGTTCCTCACAGCCCTGTGGACGTCACTGGGGACTTCAGGCCCTCCCTCCCCTCCCTCCCACCCCCCCTCCCACCCCCCACCAAGAATACTGGGGGCTCTTAGCCTGAGTCAGAAGAAGGTGGGTAGCCAGCCGCCTGCCCAGGACATATCTGCAGCGTGCACTTGGACGGAGTAACACTTGATCCTGTGAGGGCTCCTTTCATCACAGGAGGGCTCTGCCTGGAAGAAGGTCTTCCTTTGCACTGAGCTGTGCCTGTCCTGACCACCCACCCTGCCCCAGGGGCCCTGCCTCTGCCTTGGGCACAGCTGTTCTCTCAGCCCTCTGGCTGCCCTGCAGGGAGGGAGCCTCCTTCCTGCTCAGTTCCTCTTCTTGCTGTCCCTCCCCAGCCAGCAGCTCTCAGGAGGCTTTCTGTGCATAGACATTTGGGGCTAAATGATGGATGTGGGGGTGGCTTCATCCCTGGCCTCTACCCACTAGTAACACTCCCCTCCACCAGGTATGACAACCAAAAACGGCTGCAGACATTACATGTCCCCTGGTGGGCTCAGGGAACTGACCCTGGTTGAGAACTGCTCTGGGGCCCAGGGTCTGACTCCAAAACTCCTCCCCCACTAGCTACCTGAATCTTGACCAGTCACTCTTTATCTGGACTCTGCTACAGTCTATCCTGCACACAGCAATCAGGATAGTCCATGCCACAACAGCTGTGACTCTCGTGACACCTAAAAATGAAATCTAATTTTTGACCAGCCTGCAGGTCCCTGGACCCCGGACCCCCTGCTCATGCCTCACCTTCCCCCTTTGCCTTTCAAGTTCTCCAGGAGTGAGCTGTGTTCCCTGGGCTGGCACCCTTCCTGGAAGTGCTTCCTTTCACATTAACCCCTACCGTGTTTCACCTGGGGACTCCTCCTGCAAGGTGGCAGAGCCTGCAGGAGCCAGGCCACCTGTGTTAAAGTGTTGCCTCTGCCACTTTACTAGCTATGTGACCCAGAAGCAGTTAATTAACCTCGTGCCTCGGTTTCTTCATCTGTAAAATAGGGATGTTGTCACCACTACGTCCCTGGCAGCATGAACAGAAGATGGCTCGTCAGTATACTGACGGGAGGTGCTGGGAATGGGTACCACCTGGGGCAGTCCTTCCAGCTATCCATGCTTAGCACATCTGTATTAAACTCTAAGACATTCTTTTTTTTTTTTTCTTTCTTAAAGTAGTCTCCACGCCCCGTGTGGAGCCCAACACGGGACATGAACTCATGTCCCTGAGATCAAGACCCAAGCTGATATGTCAAGAGTTGGGGGACTGAGCCACCCAGGCATCCCTCTAAGATATCCTTAATGGTAAAGCAGCAGTATTTTATGTACCACTAAGAAAAAAATCCCTCCGGAGGAATCATCAAATGCATTTTGAGAACATAATGTTAAGATGCAAAGGAATGGTGTATCTTAGAATTGAGGAGATACAGCTGCAGATGTCAGTGGGTGTCTGTTCTGTGAGCCTGTGAGTGCAAGAGGGAGAGGGCAGGAGTGAGGGGGTCTGAAGCCCATCTTGATGGCATACCAAGGCTGCCAGGGCCAGGTAGAATACCCAAGCCTTTTCCTTCCATCTAGCTATGATGGGAGGAGACAGGAAAGGACTGGAGTACCTACACACACACACACACACACACACACACACACACATGGCCAAAGGCCTGAAGCTGGAAGGGATTCCTTTGTTGTAAAGGGGGTGACTCTAAAACTTTGATATATATCGTAATCCTATGGGAAATCTGCCACAAATCAGATGCCCCAAGGCCGGAGCCAGAATACTGAATCAGACCTTGCTTGCCCTGCATTTTTAAACTGCCAAGTAATCGAGGTATATAAAAGGTCATGAACAGGTTCTCCAGGGCCAGGTCTTGGAGCCGGGAGGAGCAGGCTGCTGGTGCAGGAAGCGCCTTCTCCTGAGAGCCCTGGACATTCCAAGTTTGACTAGAAAGGAAATGGCCCCTGAGACAGTCCTGAGTCTCGGGATGTCTCTCTGGTTCTGCAACAAAGGCTCTCTCAGGTGCTCTCAGCAGGAGACAGTAGAACTGAGCTCAGGTCTTCTGTGTATGGGCAGGTCGCTTACCCCCCTCCGCACCTCAGTTTTGCTCAGCTGTCAAATGGGGGCTCTCACACTGCAGCCCCCCTCCTTAGGGCCACGGTTAAACAAGCTGGTGGCGTGGGTGCTTTGTGAGCCATAAAGGAGCCATCAGGACAGTGGCGGTCACCGCCAAGCGTGTGAGAGGGCACAAGGGCGGTTGTTGAGAGATGGGCCTGGGGAGACAGCGGGACAGTGATGGCCCCGTCAGTGCACACATTTGCACACGCACACATCAGTGCCCGGGCAGATACTGGCACGCGTGCCTAGACACAGGCCCTCATTCACCAGGGTATTTCTCTATATGCAAAGGCTTCTTTATTAAGGATTATCATTCTTTCATTCATTTGTTCATTTATACATTCATTGCTCATTCAAAATAGGCAATATGTTCTTGTTCAAAATTCCAAAGGGACGAGGGGGTACGTGGGTGAAAAGTCCCCGCCCCAGAGGCCACTAGGACCACTAGTGTTTGGTGTGTCTGCAAATGAACAAGTGCATGTCCCCTTTCCCAGTACAGTAAGTGACACTCTGCCCACGTTGACTTGCCCTATGCTTTGTCCTAACCAGTAACTGGGGCTGTCTTCCCCTGCCGGGCCAGGGAGATCTTGCTCCTACCTCCCTAGGGCTGCCCTGTGCCCACTGTATGGATGTTGTGAGAATTTGCTTCAGTGGGCCCTGTTGATGGGCACTGGAGGGGGTGCTGAGGTTTGGATAGTACCAAAAAAATGATGCTTCAGTTAGTAATCTCGTCCATGTGTCATTTTACACAACGACACAGCCAAAATTAAATACAGTGCTGAAATTCCTCAGCAGTGGAGTTGCTAGGGTAAAAGGTCAGTCCTGCTTTTAGGTATTCAGCTATTGCGCAATTGCCTTTCCAGGGCTTGTGCAAAATTGCCTTCCTGCTGGCTGAGGAAGAATTCGTGGGCCTGTGGGTCAGTGTGGGGAGCCAGGTGTGTTTGTAGAGGAACATGCCAGATGGGTTCCCAAGCAAGCGCCTTTCCCACTGAGGTTAACTAGAGGTTTCTCTCTTCTGGCTTTAGCTTCACCTCTAATAAGTTCCCCTGTGGGAGCAGAGACCTTTGTCCTCGTGTGGGAGGCAGTGGTCTCTCCAGCTGTGGTCCCTGTAGGTTTCTCCAATGATCAGTGGGTAACTGGGGGCCATACTGGGCAGGGTGGGGGGATTGCGGAAAACAAGTCCAGGTGAAGTGCTGGAGAATCTGGGGTTGGTCGGCCTGGATGGGGGCAGTTGGCTCATATCCCTGTCGCTGCCCCCAGGTCCCTCCAGGCTGCTCTGAGGACAGGCAGCCAGGCCTCTGGGACCCCAAAGGTGGCAGCAAGAATCCTCAGGGAGCCACCCGTTGCAAGTTTTAGCTTGATGACAGGACGAACTTTCACCATGGCAAAGCTGACTGGAGGCAGAAAGGGCTGCAGACTGCTGTGGGAACTGGGCAGTTCCATCAGGGGCTTTGGGCATGGCCCAGGGGCTTCTGGGGCCTTCAGACTCTTGATGGCTGTGGCTCCTGAAGTGCAGGGCAGTGTAAAAGGTGGGCCTGCGGTTCCTGGCAGGGTGGTGGAAGGATTGCCCCCTACCACCACCTAGTCTCTGCCCGCAGCTATAGTCTGCACCCTGGACCACGGAGCAGCCTGTCCAGGAATGGGCAGGCCAAGAGCAGCATCTGTTAGCTCAGTTCCTGCCCTTCCACCCTCATTCTGCTATACCTGGGAGCAGCTAAAGACAGCAGCTCTCCTCTCCCAGGCCATCTGTGATGGCTGGTGGTCTCTACCTCCTGCTCCATGCTGCAGACATGACCAGACCTTGGCAAGTTGCTTGCTAGCAGACAACAATGGTTGAGGGGCAATGAGGGTCTGGTGTAGGGGAGCAGGGAGCCCCAGGGAGACACTTGCATTGTACAGAAGGTAGATAAGCCTTCTGGCTGCGTGCTCTTCCAACCACTACTGCTAAGATAGCAAGATTGCAATGCTCACTCCCAGGTCTTAAGTACCCATTTTTCTTACACTGAGTTTTGTTAAACTGGGGCTCTTCCAGCATGGTGGCACTCCCGTGTGTCCCTTTGATGCCTTCAAATGATACCTGGTCCTGTAGTAATCTTGGTAATTTCAGGGTACTGCACACCAGGGCTTCTTAGCAGCCCTGGGTGGTAGGCAGGTCAGGGCTAAATGTCCCCATTTTACAGATGGAGAGCCTGAGAGGGAAGCAGTTTGTCCAGAGTCAGCCATGAATATGAGAGGGTGTCCCTGGGTGCATTCACATACCGTATCTCAGTATTCCTAAGAAACTGAGCCTCAGAGATGGAGAGCGGCTTGCCCAAGGTCACCCTGATGAGTGGCATGGTCAGGATTGGCACACAGGTCCCGCTCCAGCTCACCGGGTTGCTGTCCTTGCAGCTGGTCAAGACTGCTGAGTTGGACCCCTCCCGGAACTACCTTGCAGGCTTCCACCCCCACGGGGTCCTGGCAGCCGGAGCCTTTGTCAACCTGTGCACAGACAGCACGGGGTTCCCTTCGCTCTTCCCAGGCATCCGCCCCCATCTGATGATGCTGAGCCTGTGGTTCCGGGCCCCTTTCTTCAGGGATTACATCATGTCGGGGGGTGAGTCTTTATACCCATGGGTAGCCCAGGAGGATGAGGCCGGAGACAAGGGACGAGGCAGCTTAGGGAGGGGAGGGCTGCCAGCACTTCCATACTTCTTGCAAGTGCGTGTGCAATGGGAGAAGTAGCTAGACCCAAAGAAGTACTCTGCACAGCCGCGAGCCAGGAGAGGACTCAGTTCCAGTCCTCAGGGGACGCCCAACTGGAGGCAGTGGGGTGGGGACCCGGGCCTCTGCGGCTACTTTTGGTGGTCTCTCTCTCCTGTCTCACCCACACCACCATCCCTGCCCACTTCCCTATACCTGAGCACCCTCTTCTCTCCCTAGGGCTGGTCACGTCGGACAAGGAGAGCGCTGCTCACATTCTGAGCAGGAAGGAAGGTGGCAATCTGCTGGCCATTATTGTAGGGGGTGCCCAGGAGGCCCTGAACGCCAGGCCGGGAGCCTTCACGCTGTTGCTCCGGAACCGCAAAGGCTTCGTCAGGCTCGCCTTGATGCATGGGTATCTGGGGAGAGGGCTCTTGGCTCCAGGGGAGATTTGCAAGGGTTAGATTTTGGTGGGAAGACAGCAGAGATTAAGTGGCTTGTATTTTGGCAGGGAGATTCTCAGTCTGTTTACAACAAAGATGAAATTTTGGTGAGAGATGTACTATGGCATGCCCACATACCAGAGAAGATTGCAGAAGGGAGGCTTGGTGATCAAAGGCACTAAGTAGGAAGGGACATGTCTGCCCAAAGCTGGTACAAGATCTGACATCTGTGGATCTGGGAGGATGGAGTGTGGGGCATATCACAGAACTCTTCTACTTAGAAGCATCTTTGAAAAACACAAGCTATCTGGGGCCAGAGAGATTTCTCTGCAAAGCTCACGGATGTTTTCTATCTGGGAGGGCTCTGAAACATTCTGGTCTGTCTGTCCCTTACAACTGGGAGATTGTGGCCCTGAGAGGGGCCAGGATCTGCCCAAGGTCAGAAAGCAAAGCTATGGCAGGGCTGGGAGACAACCCAGGCCTCTGACTGCTGACGCAGGGCTCCATCCTCTGCTCTAATTCCCGGTCGCTGGGTCCCTGCAGGAAGCTAGCTGGGGCCTCCTCTGAGACCTTCCACGCATATCCTCTCCTGTCTCTCTCCAGGGCACCTCTGGTGCCGATCTTCTCTTTCGGGGAGAATGAACTCTTTGACCAGGTCGAGAACTGCCCTGGCTCCTGGTTGCGCTGGATCCAGAACCGGCTGCAGAAGATCATGGGCATCTCCCTCCCACTCTTCCATGGCCGTGGTGTCTTCCAGTACAGCTTTGGTCTCATACCCTATCGCCAGCCCATCACCACTGTGGGTGAGCCACGAGCCAGCCTGGCCCGGGGGGTGGGGTGGGGGGTGGGGAGCTACAGGGAAAGAGGCCTGGGCTCCGGGCTGCAAGGGGACATGGAGACAGGTCAGACACATCCTTGCCCTCCTGGGGCTCATATTCTAGACGGGGAAACACACTTAGGAGACCAGGAAACAGACACTGCTTATCAGTTGAGCAGGTAAGCCTGATAGAAGGCGCTCTGGGATGGGAACTGAAACAGGCACAAGGAACAATAGTCACCACGGATTACAGAGTGGCTGCTGTGTGCCCGGCAGGGTCCCTACTGTGCAGCAGTTCGATCTGCCTTAACGACCTTCAAGACAGGGACTACCATCCCCCTTTCACTAATGGTAAACTGAGGCTCTGAGAAGTTAAGTAACTTCCAAAAGAACACTCTGCCTTTGAGTAACAAGGATGAGGATCGGATCAGGATTTATTTGACTTTTTATGTTTCTAGAGAAGAAGGTTTAATTCTGACCCAAAGGATCTCCTCAGGCTTACTGGAGAGGATGGGTACAAGAAAAGGGCATTCCAAGTCTATTAGAATTGTGTGTAGAGTAGGAAATGCTACACTTGGATTAGAACCTGAGGGATTATCCCATAAATAATGGGCATGAGCTCTCGTCCATGGACTCAGCACTATCTTTTTCAGCTCTTGGGACTCTTTTTCAGCTCTTGGGACTCCTCATTTGCTTTCTTCTTGGATCCCAGCTAGATCCCTCTGACGAAGCCTATAGAGGAAGGTTCGTCTTTTTCCATCTGTTTATTTGCTAGTTGAGCACAGACTTGGTGTACCCCTACACCATGACTTTCCCTGTGTATTGTGGCAATATTTTCAAGAGTGTTAATACTCCTGCTGCCCCCAGACCTATTGCCAAGAGAAGGCCGGGGAGCGATTATCCCAACCAAAGAGGTCACTTAGGGCTTCCCTGGAAGAGGCCAGATGGAGAGAGAAGGAGGAGGAAGAGCTGTGTGGGCTGTGGGCCCACCTCGTCCTAGATCTACAGGTACCTCTGATCATGACATGTTGGGCTCCCAGAACCCTGTGGAGCATATCCCCAGGATTTGAAAACTGGAATGGGATTCTTCCGTGCTGTGTGACTTGAACAAGTTGCTTAGCCTCTCTGAGCCTCATTACACCACCTGTCAACAGGGGTAAGAGTTTCTGTTCCCATAGGATTGTTACAGGGATTAAAGAAGATGATGCGTGGCAAGCGCCTGGTGCATTCCTGGTGCGTTTCATGGCATGTGGCAATGCTCACTGGTGTTGTTACTATATCAGAATCTTGGAGTTACCATAACATCTTAGAAGCCATCACCCAACACAGGGTTGAAAGGGATGGCAGTGAGAGCATTTTGTGCCGGGATGCTGTGGGGTAGGGCTCCTGCAGCCCCATGGTTCCTGCTCCAGACCAACACCCACACTTGTGCCTTGCAGTGGGAAAGCCCATTGAGGTGCAGAAGACACCATACCCCTCACAGGAGGAGGTGGACAAGCTGCACCAGCGCTATATCAGGGAGCTGTGTGACCTCTTTGAAGCCCACAAGCTGAAGTACAATATCCCCGTGGACCAACACTTGGAGTTCTGCTGAGTGCCTCCCCAGAAGGCAGGATTGGCGTTAGGAGCCCAGTGGAAGGTGCTATGATCTAAGAAGGCTTCCTGGAGGCATCTATTGAACATACCTTCACAGCCTTCCCAGACCTCTGCAAATCCAACCACACCAGGCCCCAAGTCCCAGCCAGTGTGCGGGAGGGGACACCAGGCTCTGGAGTTGGTGATTTTCACCCCTGCTGCGAAACCCCCTGCCAGCCTCCCTCTCCTTGGCCTGCCCCTCATTGAATGGGAGAGACTGCTGGAAGAGAGGGATTTCTGAGGTCTCGGTCCCCTGTTGTCATGTCACTCAAGGGACAGAGAAAGAGAGGGGCCACTCTCACCTGGTTTTTCTTCCTTGACCTTGAGTTTCCTTGACCTTGTATAATGGCACAAAAGAAGCACATGCTCCAGCCCCATCTCCTACAAACTCCCTCATCCCACACCCTGGATGTCTCCGCCCCTCCCTCCCTGTGCCAGAGAGGAGGGGTGGCCTTGCAGTCTCTTTGCTCATGCTAAGCACCTGTGCATTTCTGGGTCCTCAGAGCTATAGACTGGCAGCCACAGGGCTGAAAAGGTGGAGAAGGAGAACTGTGCTCTGTCACTGCTGTATGGTGCTGGGCAGCCTTCTTCGCCCTCCTCCTGAGCCTCAGTTTCCCTGACTGACTAAGATGAACCCTGAGACTCAGCTGGAGAGCTCATCCATTGTTATTTCAGCCCTGGCCTTGGCACAGAAGGGTGGGGGGAGGGTCTCCGTAAACATCAGTTCAACAGATGAAAGGATTCTGTTTTAGCCTTCTTCTGTTCCTCCTCATTCCTCGACAAAGAGGGCTCATCAAAGCCTCTCTTTGGACCCCCACTCTGGCCCTGTGGCCCTACAGCCACACCTCTACTGACAGGGCTAGAGAACACCATGTTGACTGATCCTTCCTGATCCATCAGCCCCAACCTTACCAGCCCCGGTCCTGATCTGCTGAGCAAGGAAGATGAGAGGCTGTGTTAAGATACAGAGCAGATCGACACTGAGAAGAAAGACCAGCCACCAGGAGTGTATGTTTCTGTGTGTCTGCAGGGTGGGTGACATGGGGACAGATGCCCTGATGAGAAGATTCTGGATTCCTAGGTTTGGGACATATGTCAGCAGTGAAGGTCAGGATGGCCAGTGGGAACTGTCCTCGTGACTTCCCCTTCCCCTCCAGCAGGGAAGCAACATCCTTTCTCTCCAGGAACAAATAATACCCATAACTACAGCAGTAGGGACATCTGAGAGTTGTAAACTTGGGTTTAAATCCTGGCTCATCCCTTCTTCGGTGACTCTGGGCAATTCATGTCATTTCCGAACCTCAATTTTGCCATTTGAGGAATAAAGACTACCATACCCATCTCTGGTGTTGTGAGCATAGTAAGATAATATTTTAAATGTGTAAGTCACCCCATGTCATGTCTGGAATGGTGTGGAATATGGGTAAATTGGGATTCAAGTGATAAAGTTACGCCATGTCTCAGGAAGGTGCCTGGTAGCTGATGAGGCAATATGCCAGAAGGGCCACAACAAGGGAAGTGGGAACAAAGAGTGGTGGGGTTCAGGAGAGGGAGTGATGATTTCAGAGGAGGAAGTGGAGGAGGTGACAAATGGGCAGGGCTGTGAAGGAAGGGCAATATTTGCAAAGGAGAGAAGTACTTGCCCATCAGAGTTCTCTATTACTGTCTAGCCGGCTATATCAAAGCTGAATGGTTGAAGAAGCAAGGAGTTGGTATTTCTTGCAATTCTGTGGGCTGACCAGGTGGCTCTTCTCAGTCTGCCCTGGGCTCCTTGCAGCTGCATACAAACAACTGGGGCTGGGCCTCTCTTGACAGGTGAGTCTGATGGGTCTTTGGTGTTCGGTGGTGGCTGGATTTGGTAAGAATGGGAACAAGGCTGCAAGCTCTTAAATCCTGGCCTGAGCAACTTGCCCAGCATCTTTTCATTCCATTCTGTTGATCAAAGCCACTTCTGAGCGTCCCCCCACCATTTTAAGCATTAGGAACAGACTGTGCCTCTGCCTGGGGGCAGCATTAGTGTCAGAATACAGCGGGCTGGAGGTCCACGAAGAGATTCTGTGGCCATGTTGGCCAACAATCTACAAAACAGCGGTAAATGGGGGATGCCTGGGTGGTTCGGTGGGTTAAAGCCTCTGCCTTCAGCTCAGGTCATGATCCCGGGGTCCTAGGATCAAGCCCCCGCGTCCGGCTTTCTGCTTGGCGGGGAGCCTGCTTCCCTTCCTCCCTCTGCCTGCCTCTCTGCCTATTTGTGATCTGTTTGTCAAATAAATTTAAAAGAAAAACAAAAAACAGTGGTAAATGAAAGCCTGCTGTGGGACACCCCCGCCCCCAAGTGTAACGGAATTCCCTGCATGGCCATGATCAGAGCTGTAGTTTATCCACAGGACACCAGCTCCTTTTCAGCTGCTGCTCCATCCCCATCTTGTGCTCCCTAGTCCATCCTCAGTGACCAGCCAGGGTGTAGGGGCCATCGTTGGTCAAGGGACACAGGCCATGCTGGGGACGCTGCAGGGAAGGAGCCAGGAGTGGGCATACCCGCTTCCCTCCTTCTTCCGCCAAGGTTCCCCTCTGCCTGAGCCCCTTTGTGAGGTGGAGGGCACAAGGGCCTGAGGCTGCAGTGTACACAGGTAGGCCTCCAGGAAGGAATGGGGAGCAGACAGGTGGACAGTGGTTCTGCAGAGATCCATGGAAGAGAGACGTCCACCTTCAAGTCCAAGCTGCTTAGTGCCTTTCGCCACTCTTCCATCATCTGGCCCAGTTTTCTCAGTCCTCATTTGTCATCCTCCTTAGTCATGGGCTCCCATCACGCTGAACCATTTGTATGTAGTTCCTTGTATCAGATTTGCTCTCTTTCTCCCCTCTAGGCTTTGTCCATGCTGTTCCCTCTGCCTGGAATGGCATCTCCCCTGCCCCACCTCCCCCTTTGTCTGGGAAATTCCCATTCGTCCTTCAGTACTGGTTTCCTTTATTCGAGAAGGCCTTTCCTAATGCCCCTGGTTGAGATAGGGGTCTCACGGGGTGCCCTGACTTCCCCTTCCTCTGCCACGGCACTCAAACCTGGGTGGCTGCTGGGTGGTCCTCGTCCCATGCATGATACCTCTGCCTCCAGTGAGCCCCATCCAGCCTATCCACGTGTAGCACCTGCCTCCACTCTCCAAACAAAACCCAACACCCTAAAAGGGTCTCCAATGCCTCAGGATAATGCCCAAACTCCTCTTCAGCCTCCAGAGCTTTCCTCATCTGCCCCTAGACCTCACCAGCCTCCCGCTGGGTCTTCTCTCCTGTACCCCATCACCCTGCCACCCCTCGCTGCTTGTTGAGTGCACACTGCGCTCGCACCTGCTGTGTCCCAGGGCATGCTGTTCCCTTGCCTTGAAACACTCTTCCTTCTAGACCGGTTGATGTCGCCCATCCCCAAAGGGCGCCTCCTTTGTTGGCCATTAGCACACCCCACCTGCCCTCCTACCCTGCCTCCCACCTCACTGCCCTGAAGCAGAGTTAGTTATCTCTCTTTTGGGCTAGTTTTAGGGGTGACAGGGCCATGGTCCATGGTCATTAATGGGTGAGTGGACTTCTGTGTCTGCCAGTAGACTGCGAAAGCCCTAAGGGCCAAGACCAGATCCTAGCCACCCTCAGCCCCACCCCAGTACCCCGCTTGGACTCAAGGCACCTCAGCACCACACTGGGTGAGAACTGGTTGGATAAATGAATCCTCGCATGGCACTTCCTCTTGGGAGGCCTGGGGCAGGGACAAGGCCGAGAATACCCAGGTCTTGCTTTTGGAGGTCACTAAATCAGTTCTCCATGGCTATGTGACTCCAAAACTGAGCAGCTTTAAACCACAAACAGTCATTGTTTCACAGTTTCTGAGGTCAGGAATCTGGAAGCGGCTTCCCTGAGGGATACTGGCTCAGGCGTCTCCTGAGCTGTAGCCATGCCATCATTGGCAGTTCCAGAAGACTTGAGTCGGCCAGAGGAACCACTCCCAAGCTCCCCCATGTGGTTGTCGGCAGGAGGCTCTGTCTGCCTCTGTGCGGGGCTCTACACAGGGCTGCCAGTGGTGTGCCTTCTCCCAGAGCAAGTAAAGAAATGGGCCACACTACCTTTTATGGACCTCGCCTCTGTGTCACACCCTATCAATTCTGCCCTATCACATTCGTGAGATGTGAGTCACTAAGTCCCGCTCACACTGTACAAGGGTGTGAATCCCTGGATAGGAGGTCCCTGGGGGCCGGCTTGGAGCTATCTCAGGGACGGCAGATGAACCCTCAGAGGCTGCACGAGGTAACTCGCCCATCCGGTCTCAAAAAGGGTCCCCAAATGGGTGGGGCACAGAATGAGCAGGGATGGGGAGCAGAAGGAATGCTGGCCACAGCCCCCTGGCCTGGCTGGGATGGAGGAGGAGGTGACCATGAGATTTGAGGGGGTTTGGATGGGGGAGGGGAGTGGTGAGAGACTTGGGAGGGCCAGAGGGCAGAGAATTCTTCCCTTTTCATCGTGACCCAGGAGGCCTCACGTGGAGGACCAGGGCAGCAAAAGAAAGGAGGCTAGGGCCTGATCTGAGTGGAAGGCTGCCCCAGAGAGCTGCACGGCTGGGAACGAGCACACTGGACTTTGAGCAAAACATGTCCTTTTCCCGAGCGATTGCAGGTGTTTGTCTAGGGGTTGGTCTCCCCAACTGATGCAGTGTGTCAGAGCTGCACATGAAAGGGGCCAGTAATTAAATTAATCCCTCCTGACTGACACTCCTCAGGGCCCCCAGAGCCGGCCTCAGGGGCCTCGGCATTGTCTCCGCGGGAGAACAGCTCCCCGACCCCAGCGCCTATACACAGATTCAGATAACCAGAGGATGACAGGTTTTGCCAGATGTGGTGGACAGGGTAAGAGGCTCTCGAGTGTGGGGTGCTCTGGAGTCTTCCAGAAATCATGCTGCCCTTTGGCCTCAGGAGAAGTTCTCAGAAGGCATTACCCACAGGGAGCAAAGGGCCCACTGGGATCCAGCCTGTGTGACATGGCTTTATGGTGCTGGGGTCGGGACAGGGGTCAGCCAGCACAGCACTGCCAGAGGCCACTTGGCATGGGCCACACGGTGGCCTCACGAGGAAGCTGACCGTGCTCAGTGAGGGTTCAGGAGGAGGCTCACGCAGGGAGGATGCAAGCTGCTGAGCAAGCAAAGGCAGGGAGAGGAGACGGGGCAGGGCACAGGCTGATGATGGCAGCTCCTGTGAGTCAGCGGGCAGGAGGGAGCTTTAGGGAATGCGAGGCTGGAAGGCCAGGCCTTTGTTCAGCAAACTTGGAGACAGAGTGGTGACCAAGGCACCCAGGGTCCCTGACTTTGCCTTGCCTACTATCTGGGGGAACTCAAATGTCTAGTCAAGGAGTCAGGAATTTCGCCCCCAGGTAGGGAGGAGCCCCGGAAAGTCCTTGAGCTGGAGTGGGTCGGGGGCAGGACCAGATGTACAGTGGCTGCCTTGGGCTGGACTGGGCATCTGTCTTAATGACCTCATGGAAGGGCGGAGCCAGCACTGATCCACTTACTAGGCCATGCTGGGCTCTGGGTGGGACACTCTTCAGGCATTATCTCAACGACACCGGCAATGACACCCACTCTTTGGAGTAAATGAGGTTCCTGTGTCGGAGAGGGGTAAGGACTTTTTGAAATCCTGGTCTCAGTAGGAAGACTGACTGCCCAGAAAGCTATTCTGTTCTACTCCCACTCTGCCTAGTTCTAGCCTCCAATTGGGCTGAAGGGCACAATGGAAGGGGCTGGGCCTGAGAACCCTTGAGGTGTGCACATCCCCCCACCTGCCTGCTTGGCCGCACCACACACCTCCCTGCACTGCATACCACCCCCCCATCCCTCTCCCTGTGCCATATGCCTCCTTGAGGCTTGGTTCCGTCACCTATTATTGTTTCATCCATAAGGGAGTATTTAATAAATGCCTGTTCCTCCTCACCCCTCCCCTTTGGAAATGCCAGGAAATGGATTTTGAAAGACCCAGGAGAGTTTATGGATTGCAAATGAGGTTTGGGGTTTTCTTAGACTCTAACTCACCACTCACTCCTTGCTAGAAAACCTTTAACCAGTGCAAGGTGTGCCCTGGACCCCTAGTTGTATCTTTAGTGAGTGAATGGATGGAACTAGATAGGCAGGCAGACTCTTTCTAGTAGCCCCTTTCATAGGGGCCCTGAAAAACAAAACCAGCAATGAACCCTGGTCCTATGAATATAATGCCAATGATTTGGATGAAAAGGGACCTCCCCCTTGAAAAAGGGCAAAAATTGTCAGACCTGGCATTTGGGCATGGGCTAGATCAATGCCTCTCAAAATGTCTGTGGTATAGGACGAGGTTCTTGTTGGGGGGGGTGCCTAATTCATCTCGGACCTATTCATTTGTAAAATACAATATAATTACCTGAAAAATGAAATATGAAAACAATAACAAACATAGTCCAAGTTTTTATTCTTACTTTCAACAGACATACAACCCTTCTGCCACGTTGCTCTAAAGTTTCAGAGCAGGTACTCTCAAATTCTGTACCTAACTTGGTCAGGAACCAGGAACAAGTGGTTACTGGACCCATTCCAGCCCTCAGACCACACTAAAGCCACACAGCCTTAGCACTCATGGGGGGCTAATTACTGGGATTGTCAGATCACTGTGGTTAAGCTACATGAAGGTACTTGGTGAACTGCAAAGAGCTCTACAAGATTGGTGGGGCTGTGGTCTTGGCCACTTACACGTGAATAAGCTGAGGGGCCTCTGGGAAGGGAAGGACTTGCCTGAAGGTGCAGAGCCAGAAAGACTCCAAAGTGCAATCACTCTTCATGCAATGCTCTTTCCACCCTGCCAGGGCACTGGGCCAATGACTAGTCCAGATGGGGAAGAAAGGCTTGGCCTCTTCAGCCCAGATCAGGACAGCTCTGATGGGCCACTTCTGTTCAGCTTCTCCCTCTACCCAATTCCATTGCCTTCCCTCCCTTCTGTAGGTGTTGACCCCAAGAACTCTCCCTAATAGACATCCCACAGGCAAAACGTGCTTTCAGAATCCACTTCCTGGAGAACCTAACCTATGACCTCATGCATATATGAAGAGTTAAATCTCAATATATGACTAGAGAGATTAACTAACCTGTCCAAAGTTGTACAGTTTTTAAATGGGCTTTATGTTTTTGGAGTCAGGATTTCAACTCAGATCAGATGGCAAAGCCAGTGGTTTTTGCCTTATGAGTGAGATCTTCTGACTGCCAGCTTGGAAAACAAAGGAAAGGATCAGAAAAATTGTATTTAAGTTGTGAAACTTAAAGTAACTGTATTCAAAATGGCGCACCACTTTGGAAGACATTTTGGCATTTTTTAAATAAAGTTGAATATAGGCTTACTGTACAGCACAACAATCATGGTCCTAGCTATTTACCCCACTGATTTGAAAATAAGTCCACACAAAAACCTGCACACCAGTGTTTACGGCAGCTTTCTTCATAATCAGCAGAAACTGGAAGCAACCAAGATCATCCTTCAGTAGGTGAATAGACAAACACACTGTGGTACCTTGAGGACAGTGGAATACTACTCTGAAATAAGGGGAATGAGCTATTAATTCACACAACAATGTGGATGAATCTTAGATGTGTTTCGTTAAGTGAAAGAAGCTTTTTGATTCCATTCATGATATTCTGAAAAACGATGACATAGGCATGGAAGCAGATCAGCTATTGCCAGGGATTTAGAAAGTGCGAATCATTGACTAAGAGAGGCATAGAAAATTCTTTAGGTTGGTGGAATGAACCTGTATGGTATGGGACTGGTATATGATTGATACCATGCATTTGTCAAGACCTACAAACAATGAACCTTAATGTATAGAAATTAAATTGTAAAAGACCAACCAAGAAGCCTGGCAATTCCAAGATGGAATGTGGACTTGTGACAAAAGAATCTTTTTTTGTTATTTTAAAGGAAGTTAGGTTTTATTTACTTATTTGATAGATAGAGAGAGCATAAGCAGGCAGAGCAGCAGGCAGAGGGAGAGGGAGAAGCAGGCTGCCCACTGAGCAGAGAGCCTGATGTAGGGCTTGATTTCAGGACCCTGGGATCATGATCTGAGCCAAAGGCAGACACTTGACTGACTGAGGCTTCCAGGTGCCCTGTGATGAAAGAATCTTTAAACTGTATTATAAATACAGGTGGAAGGGAACAACTGCCCTAAGGAACTTTGGAAAATAGGGTTTTGACTGGAAACTCTAAGACTAACATTAAAATAAATTGTACATAAATACCATAGTGTAGTTAAATTTGAATCCTCATGGGGGTGTGCATCAACAATTTGGAAACGGCTGCACTGTATACTGAGAGTGCACAAGTAGGTAAGTAGATGGTGGGAGCTGCTTTTCTCACTGTTGGGGAGGGAAGTTACGGAAGAGCAAGGGAGGAAGGCTAGAATGAAAAGTGGGAGACATCAGTATGAATTGATGTCTAGTTTGACAGACAGAGAGGTAGATATGGAAATTATCATAAGTATGTATGTGTGCATGGGTTAGCTTACATACGTGTATTTCCTACCTCCTAGTTCTTTCTACTGAAGGAACCTAGAATAATATCACCCCAGTAGCCTTGTTGGGCAAGGAAAATAGAGCCTGAAGCATCTTTGAGTGTCAGAAAGTAAAGAAGTACTCAAAAAACAAAACAATGGGAGCATCTTAAAGGAAACCAGGAGACAAAATGAAAAAGCTCCCAATGGCCATGGCTGGAACAAAACAAAACAAATGCCAGTATTTGGACTATAATCCCAAATATGAAATATATGCCCATGAGTACATACTGATAAAAACAAATGTTTGAATGATAATAAAGAAGTGGGGGAGAAGAGCCAAATTTCTCTTACAGAGAAATCCTAGATCCTTGGACGGAGATAGTCTGCCCTCGAGGACATGGAGCTTAACCCACCCCACTTGAATTGGGGGATACTTAGTGGCTTGCTTCCAAGAGTGTGGGAAGAGTTGGGGTTAGCAAAGGGAAGGTGAGTAACTATACCATGGAACCATCACAACCTCCAAGTGATCAGGGTCAACAGCAGTGATAAGTCACCTTGACACTATGTGCCTTTGATATGATGTAATGAGAACGACACCTCCCTTCTGTGGTCTTCCTCTCCACACCCCATGACCCCAAGCTGACTAGGAGAAAAACATGAGATATATCTGAAAGGAGTGACCTTCTTTTCTGCAAGATACTTGGCTAGTAGTCCTCCAAAGGGAAAGCCATCAAACAACCAAGGAAAGTCCGAGGAACAGTCACAGACCAGAGGAAGCTAAGAACACAGGACAACTACATGCATAATGGTAACGTTTTAAAGATTCTATTTATTTATTTATTTATTTGACACAGAGAGAGAAAGACAGAGAGAGTGCACACAGGGGGAGAAACAGGCAGAGGGAAAGGGAAAGGGAGGCTCCCTACTGAGCTGAGAGCCTGACGAGGGGTTGGACGCCCTGATGCAGGGCTCAATCCCAGGACCGTGAGATCATGACCTGAGCCAAAAGTAGATGCTTAACCCACTGAACAACACAGGTGCCCCCAAACCAGTGAAATTTAAATAAAGTTGTGGATTTTAGCCAATACTAATGTTGGCTCTTTAGTTGTGACCTATGTACCACAGTAAAGAAAGATGCTAACAGTGGTGGAACCTGGGGGAGGAGTATTTAATTACTCTTTACACTGTCTTTGCAGCTATTCTGTAAATCTAAAATTATTCTAAGATTTAAAGGTTTATTTTAATTTAAATAATTCAGAAAAATCACTGTGGGATGTCTTGCTAGTTTCCTGAGGCTGCTGTAACAAATCACCACAAACTTGGTCACTTGAGACAACAGAAATATCCTCGCTCACAGTTCTGGAAGCCAGACAACCGAAACAGGGTACACTGGTATCAGTTTTAGAAGGGGTTCACAGGGCTGGGCTCCCTCTGGAGACTCTAGGGGAGAATCTGTTTCCTTGTCTTTTCCAGATTCTAGAACTGGATAATAGATTCCTTGGGTCCTGGGCTCTTCTTACATGTCCAAACCCGGTAAAGGAGCATCTTCCAACCTTCCTCTATTCATTGTCACATCACCTTCTGCCTCTGTATCTAGTAGGGTGTCTCCGCATCTCTATTAAAGGATACATGTGATTATATGTAGGGCCCCTCCAGATAATCTAGGATAATCCTCTCATCTGGGGAAATACAATTTCATCACACCTACAAAGACCCTTTTTTATCCAGGTAAGGTAATATTGATAGGTTCTAGGGACTAGGACCAGGATATCTTTCATGGGGTCATCGTTTAGCTTATTCGAGATGCCAAGCAAATTATGTGTTCTCTCCAAGCCTCAGGTCCCTCATCCAGAAGTGAGGTACAAATGTATGTAAACGAGGAGGCCTGATCTGCCACCAGACTTCTTCTTTCAGGAAAGAGGAGCCTGAAAAGCTTCCTGTCCTGGGAAGAGGAATCCTGACATTCCTCCTTCCCCATGGGCCCTGCTCCTCCAAGTTAGTGGGGTCCATGGCCAGGACGTGGTGGTATAGGGAAAGAAAACTCAGCTGGGAATCCTAAGATTTGGATCCAAATTTCAACTGTCGGCAACTTGTAATGTGACTGCAAAAAGTCACTTTCCATAGCCAGGGTATAGTGCGACTCTATGAAACACGTGGACATTAGTCCTGCCCCAGGAGAGGGCTAGAGTGGCACATTGGGTCCCTCCTGCCCTGAGATGTTATGATTACGGATGTTCATACTGCCCGTTGGCTCCTAGTAACAAGGTAACCTTTTAACTGGAAGCCAGGGCCCCCTCTCACAGGAGGGGCAGTCATGGGGAAGTTGGGCAAATCACAACTTGTTTCTTACTTGCTTCTACCTGGGCCCCATGAGTCTAGACCATGGGTCAACAAACTTCGACATGTGTTTAAATAACCCAGGAGCTAGGAGTGACTTCTACAGATGAACATTTGCAATCCATTTGATGGAAAGAAACACTAACTTTGAGCCCCACTTAGAAATGTCATTCTCCAAAAAATTCTGTTCTTCTCATTAGTAGACCTGCATTACAAAAAAAATGTGCTCTATTATTTACTTTGAATTCTGGCTATTAAAATTTTGTGGAAATTTATTTCCTCTCGTGTCTCCTGTCTTTTGTTTCCTACATAATTTCCTTGATTTGCCTCTTAGCCTTCAGAGCTTCTACCAGCCCCCACTTAATCAGTTGCCCTATGTTCCTTCTCAAATCTGTCTTAAGCCGACCCCAGATCCACTTTGCCCTTTGGAGCCCGAAAGATCTTTGTAGTGCAGCTCTGACACAATCATTGTTCCTGGCTGAAATTCCCAATGGCTTTTCCATGCCCTCTGGATGCCTTCTTGGGCTGGCTTACAGCAGGAGCCTGCCTCCCTTCTGACCTACTCATACCCTCCTCCAGCCTTGCTGAACATCTCCCAGCTCCCTAGGGTACCTTGATTCCCCTAGAGCCAGCATTTTGCACAAGCCTTTGCCTCTGTCTAAAATGCCTTTTACCCTACTCCCTTCCACCCACATCTAATTCCTCTTGATCTCTTAAGAGACGTTTTTATTTTTATTTTTTTAAAGATTTTGTTTAATTATTTGACAGAGAGAAATCACAAGTAGACAGAGAGGCAGGCAGAGAGAGAGAGAGGGAAGCAGGCTCACTGCCGAGCAGAGAGCCCGATGCGGGACTCGATCCCAGGACCCTGAGATCATGACCTGAGCCGAAGCCAGCAGCTTAACCCACTGAGCCACCCAGGCGCCCCTTAAGAGTCGTTTTTAGACGACTCTCCCTCTGAAAGCCTTCCCTGATTGTACCCCCTCCAGGCTGGTAGGTGTCTCCTCTCTGGGCTTCCTCAGTCCCGTTTCCTTCCAGCCAGGCACAGATCACACTTTTTAAATGCCTGTGACCTCCACCAAACCAGGAGCCACTCAGAGCTGGGGTCAGTCTGATTCTGCGCTGATGACCTTGCTTTCCAATGGCAATGCCCCTGTTCGTTGCTGCCACTTGATGGGGAAGGGGGCTACACGTCAGGAGCCCCAGGTGTTTCCCTTCCCCCAACCACAGATTATCACCCGCACAGGGCAGAAGGTCTCTGACCTGCTGATGGACAAAGGCCTGGGTCAAAGGTGGGAGTGGAAACTTGGGGGACAAGGAAGGGGCAGGGGAGACAGCAGTGAAGCTTCCAGACACTTTTATCAGTCTTCTACAAGTAACCCAGACAGACACGAGCCTGGGTTCTGGGGCTGGTGTGATGCAGGCCATTGTAGCCAAAGGTCAGTCTCAGCAGCCAGCTGCAAGCAGCCTGGCTCTGGACCCTCCCCCTCCCTCGCCCTCCCCTGAAAGCCAGGAATAGAAAGGACCTGGTCAGCGGTGCTTCTAGTGCAAGCTCAGGCATATGTGAGCACAAGTGAGTGTGAATGTCTGTGGATATGTCTCTGCAAGCATACCCACGCACGTACGTGGCCTGGTGTGTACGTACCTGTGCGTGAGCCTGTGTGTGCATGTCCGTGTGCCTCAGCTCAGAAGGCTTGCTGGCACAGTCACACAGGTGCGTTCCTGGGCCCTGCGTGTCTGAGTGGGACTATGTGCAAGGGTAAAGGCGGGAGTTGAGAGGGTCGTCAAGCTCCCTGAGCCCCCTGAGCCTGGGACCTCTGGCTCTTTGAGGCTCCCCGGTACCCTCCACCTTCATGCCAAAGCACCACTCGAGTGACAGGCTTCAGGCTCTCAGTTTGTCCGCGCCCTCACTCCTTCTCTCATCCATTCAGTGCTGTTGGGAAAGACCCAGAACCTGAAATGTTAGGATGAATCCCAAAGGTGGTGCCAGGACACTGTCAGTGCTCTGCCAGAGTCTCTTTGATCATTGCCCTGGGCCCTAGTCCTTGTTCTTGTCAACGTCTTCTAACACCTGCCCTGAAACTCTCTGGGCCTCACCTGGGACTCCTTTAGCCCCACATGCAGAGGATGGTAAACACCTGGGCACTCAGACCGCCCGCGCTGCCCCGCCTCACCCCAGGTGACCCTTGACCTGGACCAATAAGTGAAAGCCCAGCTGCTTGGCTCTAAGCTGGAGCACCCTGGGGCAGTGGCGGGAATGGAGGGTTGCATTTCTGCAGGATCCAGCCATGCTTGCTCAGAGTTTGGAATCGTACCGTTTAGCTTTCTTGTCTTCTTTGGCCTACAACACCCTCTCCAGTTTCCCCAGCGGGCATTTCCTCAAAAAACCAGTCTCACAGGGGCAGCTCTTCTCAAGCTCAGCTTCTCAGGAGCCCGACCTGGAACAGGGAGAGGGGCTTAGAGACCACTTCGCCCAACTCTCTCCCACCACCCCACTGAACAAAGGGTGTTGAGGCCTGAGAGGAGAGGGAGTGTCTCCAGAGGTTCCCCCTTGGGCAGGCTGTACTCCTGCCCCTCTCCGCAGCCCCCGCAGCCGGCACCTTCCCCACCTCCCCTGTGGGCCCCGGGCCCTCTCTGGAACACTGCCAACAGCTCTGGGTTGGTTTCTTTGGCCTGCTTGGGTACACCATTCCTGAGAGTGTCCCCTTAAACCATCATCTCTTCTTGGAAAAGAAAGTACCCAGACTCAGAAAACAGGAAAAAAGAAATCTTCCAAGGTGGAAGCCAGCCAGGCAAAGACAATTCAGCCAACACTGCTCACCAAGAGCGCACGGCTTGGAGGCAGATGGGATCCCGGTGGACAGAACCTAGACCTTCTCATGCTCACATGAGGCACCATTCTGGGTACTGGAAGACCTGGGTCCCAATGGCAGCTCTGTCAATGCCTGGCTGAGTGACTTTAAGGCAGCCCCCTGACTCTTAAGGGACCCCATTTCCCCATCTGTGGAAAGCCTGCTCAGGACATGGTGAATCATGGCGTTCAGAGCACAGGATTCAAGCCTCAAACCTGCTTCTTTGGCTCCTCACACTCTGAATGAGACAGCGGCTTACCTCATCTGGGCCTCAGTTTCCTCATTTACACTGGGGAGGACAGCAAGACTGGCCTCATTGTTTGTTGTGAGATTTAAAGAGCTTCACTCACAGGGAGCGCTCCGTGGGTCCCCAGCACACAGAGAGCTTTGGGAGGCTGAGGGTTGTTTGTGCTCCTGTTATGTGCCATCTCAGGGTTGTAGAACTGCCTGGGCCCCATGGCCACACTGACTTGAGACAATTCATATCCTTTGTCAAAGCCAGATGACAAGGCACCAAGGAGACACCATCTGGTGAAGGGAGAGTTTCAAGGGTTTCCCTCTTCCCTGTCTCGACTGCCTGAACTCTAATGCCTCCCCTGGCTTCAGAAAGAAGACACACTGCCCCTGGGAGCTCCAGACCAGGGTTGGGTACCCAGTGGGTATGCACAGTGGGTGAGCTAATAATCCAGGATGGGTGTGTGTGCATCTGACAGGATCTGTTGAAGGGCATAGACCACCTGCACTTCCTTTCTATGTAGTGAAATGGATAGAAATAATGCAGGCTTACTCTTGTTTTGTCTCTTCAGGTTAGAAAACATGTTTTTGTCAACTTTCTTTTCGATTTTTTTAAATTTATTTTTAATTTTTTTTAAAAGATTTTATTTATTTATTTGACAGAGAACACAAGTAGCAGAGAGGCAGGCAGAGAGAGAGAGAGAGAGAGAGAGAAGCAGGCTCTGCACTGAGCAGAGAGCCCGATGTGGGGCTCCATCCCAGGGTCCTGGGATCATGACCTGGGCTGAAGGCAGAGGTGTGAACCCGCTGAGCCACCCAGGCGCCCCCAATTTTTTTTAAATGATAGTTCAATATAAGTAACATAAAAGTTACCATCTTAAATTTGTTTTTGTTTGTTTTACTTAAAACAGACATTTTATTCTCTCACAACTCTGGAAGCCAGAAGTCCCAAGTCAAGTTGTCCATAGTGTTGGTTCCTCCTGGAGGCTCTGACGGAGACATCTTAACCATTTTAAAGTATATGGCTCAATAGCACTAAATACGTTCCCATTGTTGCAATGATCACCAACATCCATTCCTAGAACTCTTTCATCTTCTAAAACAGAAATTCTATATCCATTAAATAGTAACTTCCCATTTCCCCCTCCCCCCTTGTCTCTGTTTGAGTCTGTGCAAGATGAGGGTTTGGTGGTATGAGCCCTTTAACAAATATTTATTAATGGTTTCCGGTGTTCCTGTCCCTGTGCTGGCCCTAAAACATGGGAGGGACTCAAGGCTCATCCCTGGCCCTGAAGGGTTAGGCTTCCATAAGCCTGAACAAAAATGGAAGAGAATTTTTTTCATGTCTTCATTCAACAGAACTTTTGTGACCTGGTCAGGCCCATGGGGCGAGGAAGCTGCAAGGGAAGACATCCAGTCCCTGGCCTGGAGATGCTGTTGTCTGGACCAGGGACAAGGAGCAGCTCCAACTATTGACCTTCCAGACTTCCCTACTCAGGCCTCTCAGCTTCAATGGATCCTACCTGCCATCCCACAGAGGGAGGCACGCCTGCTGGGAAAACGCAGGGGAGCAGGCCCTGTGCTGCCTGGAGTTCACGGGAAAGTGCCAAATCTGGTTCCTGGATTATGGTTCAGCTCTATTTTGATCTTCGTCGGTGACCTTGGCCTACTCAGTCTTTGGATCTCACTCTACTAACTCTCAAGTTGGGATCAACAATTCTTGACACACACCTTCAAAGCAGCTCTTGTCACAGCTAAATGAGATCATGAATATGAGTGAATTTTGATGATTCAAGTGCTCTGTGAACATGAGGGTTCTGATTGCCCATCTTCTCTGATTTTTAATTTAGAGGAATAGGCATCATGAGGTCTGTAGGATGACAGCTCCAAAGTTATCCTTCTCTCCCCTGCTCCCTGACACAGATTCAACTAGTCCCAGCCTATCAGTTCAATCTGCACTCTACAGAAGGACTCTCATGTCCAGAGTTGGCCAGGGTCTGAGCAAAGGTCACACAGCAAATGGAGTCTTGCCCTCCCCTTGCCCAGGGAGTCTTTTTTTTTTTTTTTTAACTTGGCCTACCTGGCAGATCCTTTTACCAAAATAAATGAATAAATACTTCATATATCACAAATAGTAGTAGAAGGAACCTTGGAGATTATCAAGAGGAATAGTAATATTAATAATGTTGCTATTCTTAGTATGGTACTATTATTGCTACTACTATTACTACTACTGGTACTACTAATGATGAGAGCTTGCTTTATATGATATGCCAGACATTACAGAGATAGATTTTATTATTATCTGCATTGGATAGATAAGGTGACCGAGGCAGAGAGAGGTTGAGTACCTCACCTGGGGTTACTCTGCTCTGTGGTGTGAGACTAGGATTCAACTCCAGGCACTCTGGTGTGCAGCCCCCACCCTTACTCCTCTTCTGTGGGACTGCATTGCACAGCTGGGGAGACTGAAGGGATTTGCTCAAGGTCACACCTGAGGGGTAGTTGCCCCTCAGGCCCTGACATACAGTCCCTGTAGATGGCAAGAATGAATCCTCCTGAAGCATTGTTCTACATCTACTCCAGTTCATGCCTGGAGCTCTTTGGCTTGGCACTCACATAGCAAGTCCTCCAAAACAGCACGTATAAATGTTGTTACCTTTGGCAGGACACAGAAGAAAGGTGACTGCCTGCTATAAAAGTAGGTAAGAAGAAATCAGATAAACTCATGAGTCTTAAGGTCTAGTATGGCCTGCATGTCAGTTGGAAAGGACAGTTCAGACTGGGCTTGCAAGTTCTTCTCTGCAGTCTTCTACCTAACACTTGCAAGAAAGATTTGGTGAAACACTAGAAAGAACTGCCCTCCACGGCTTTGGACAGTTAAATAAAACCTTAATCCCTTGTTCTGACTCCCTTCTGACCAAGCAAAAGCCTAAACCTCTAGGGAAGGGACAGAAATCATTTTGTTCCCAGGGTCTAGGTAAAAATACATTGCCTCTGGACAAAGAGTAGAATCGAAATTCATCTGACTCTTCTTTCTTCCCTAGAACACAGGCCAAGATCCACTGGTGTTATAGAAAAGATAGAAAAACTCAGGCAGACAGACAGGAAATGTCTCTAGCCTAGGATCCTGCAATGATACCAAGGAGAAGTGGGCTACCAGTGGTCTTTCTTCTACAAGACCAACTGCAGATAGAAGGCAACTGATAGTTGTCATGGGGACGAGGCTCAGGAATGCTGAGATAACCCTCCCCTCCCCACAAGACCAAGGTGTACAGGGCCTGCTCAAGACCCAGCTGAACCTGCATGAGAGAGAACTCACTGAACCCACCATGACCCTAGCGCAGAGTAACAAGGCAACAGTAGTGTACCACTCAGGGGTACAAGGGCATGGAGAGAGTTGTCCACCATGGCACAGGACTATGAAAACTGGGAAAGCCTTCATTCACATTTTAAAATTTGCTTGAAAGATCACTTTTAAGAAACTGAATAGTCAACCCACAGAATGGGAGATAATATTCACAGAGCATGTATATGATGAGATTGGTATCCATAATATATAATATCTATAAAGAACTCTTAGAGCTCAATAAGAAGACAACCCAATTAAAGGACTAAGGGCAAAGGATGTGAATAGACATTTCTCCAGAGAAGATTAGAAGTGGCCAACAAGCATGTGAAAAGATGCTCGATATCTCCAGTCATCAGGGAAGTGCAAATCAAAACCAGGTGAGGTACCCCCTCACACCCCCTAGAAGAACTAAAATCAAATAGTCACAAAATAACAAGAGTTTGTGAAGATGTAGAGAGATTGGGGCCATCAAATACTCCTGGTGGGGGTGGAAGATAGAGAAGGCATTCTGCAAAACAGTCTGATGGTTCTTCAAAAAGTTAAACAGACTTATCCTTGGACTCAGCAGTTCCACTCCTGGGTCTCGACCAAGAGAAAGGAAAACATGTTTATGAAAAATCCACACATGAATGCTGATGGTGATAGCAGTATTATCCATAATAGCCAAAGGGTGGAAATAACCCATACGCCTATATCAACTACTGAGGGGAAAAACAAAGTACACTGCTCTCGCAATGGGATATCATTTGACCATAAAAAATACCAATTCTTGCACAAGGACTGTCTTAATCCACTCAGGTTGCTACAACAAAACACTACAGACTGGTTAACTTATGAACAGCAAGTTTCTTTCTCAGTTCTGGACACTGGTTCAAGATTAGGATGCCAGTGTTGATTGGGTTCCGGTGAGAGCCTCCTTCCACGTTGCAGACCAATGGCTTCTCGAGGTGTCCTCACAAGAGAGAAAGGAGCAGCTAGTTCTGTGGGGTCTCTTTTATAAGGACATTAATCCCAACGAGGGCTCCACCCCCATAACTTACGCACCTTCCCCAAACTCTACCTACTACGATCACCTTGGGCGTTAGGTTTTTAATGTAAGAGTTTTGGAAGAACACAAACACTTAATCTATGGCAAGGATGAACCTTGAAAACGTGTTAAGTGAAAGAAGCCAAACACAAAGGATCCCATATTACAACATTCCATTTATATGTAATGTCAAGAAGAGGCAAATATACAGAGATAGAAAATAGAGAAGTGGTTGCTTAGGGTTGGGAGGGGTGGGGGCCTGGGGAGTGAGAGCTGAAGTATGGAGGTTTCTTTTTTAAAAAATTGTGATAAAATACATATAACAAAATTTACCATTGTAACCATGTTGTTTATTATTATTATTATTATTATTTTAGAGAGGGGCTGGCAAAGGGAGAGGAAGAGAGAATCTTAAGTGGGCTCCACACCCAGCATGGAGCTCAATGTGTGACGACCCTGAGGTCATGACCTGAGCCAAAATCAAGAGTCAGATGCTTAACTGACTGAGCCACACATGTGGCCCACATTGTCACCATTTTAAAGTCTACTATTCAGTGGCATTAAGTACATTCACGGTATTGTATAACCAACACCACTATCTAGTTCCCGGAACTTTTTCATCCCCCAAACAAACTCTGTGCCTACTCTCCCTTCCCTCTAGTTGCCCTGGCAACTACAGGGTTTTTGTCCCTTTTTATATGATATTTCTTTTTTCTCTGGCTGCTTTGATATTGACTTTCTATTTTTGGTTTTCAGTGGTTGATCAGTGCATCTAGGTATGTATGTGCTTTGTGTTTGTCCTGCTCCAGAGTCTCTGGACTTCCTGCATCTGTGATTTGTTATCTTTCATTATTGCAAGACTCAGTCATTGTCTCTCCAAATATTTTCTCTTCTTTCCTCTCTCTCTTTTAAATTACCGAGACTCCAATTATATGCATCTTTTGACCATCTGATATTGTCCCAGAGCTCTTGGATGCTGTGTTCTCCCCTCCCCACCTACATTATTTTTTCTCTTTATATTTCATTTTGGATAATTTTCACTGCCCTAGATTCAAGTTCATTGGTTCTTTCCTCGTTGTTTTCAGTTTGCTGGGAGTTCTTTATCTCTCATATATATATATATTTTAATTTCTAATATTTCATTTTATTCTTCTTTTTTTAAAGATTTATTTTAGAGACACAAAGAGAGAAAGATGGAGTGTGGCCAGGTGGAGGGACAGAGGGAGAGGGAGAGAAACAGACTCTGCGCTGAGCCTGGAGCCCAACATGGGGCTCAATCCCATGACCCAGAGATCATGACCTGAGCCGAAACCAAAAGTCCAACACTCAACTGACTGAGCCATGTAGGTGCTCCTGATTCTTCTTTTTTATAGTGTTGTCTCTATGCTAACCAGCTCCCCATCTGTTTCTACAGGCTGTCTATGATCTCCTTTTGATCCTTCACTTAGTAATCGTAGTTATATTAAAGTCTCTGAGAGACAACATTGTCTGTAGACCTGCACAACAAGCAATGTTGAAGGAAATTCTTTAGGTTGAGTGCACTCGACAGCAGATGGAAACCTGGATTTACACAATGAAGACTGAAAGAAATTATAAAAGAAAGAAACAAACAAACACAGCAACATGGGGTGCCTGGGTAGCCCAGTTGGTTAAGCTTCTGCCTTTGGCTCAAGTCATGGTCTCAGGGTCCTGGGATCCAGCCCTGTATCTGGCTCCCTACTCAGTGGAGAGAAGGCTTTTCCCTCTGCCACTTCCCCTGCTTGTGCTCTCTCTGTCAAATAAATAAATCTTAAACAACAACAAAAAGAAGGTAAATACACAAACCTTTATTCTTATTTTTAATCACCTTAAAAGATAATTGATTATCCAAAGCAAAAATAGTCATAACATATAGAGGCTTTTTTTTTTTTTTTAGGTTTTATTTACTTGACAGAGATCACAAGTAGGTAGAGAGGCAGGCAGAGAGAGAGAGAGCAGGAAGCAGGCTCCCTGCCAAGCAGAGAGCCCAATGAGGGACTCGATACCAGGACCCTGAGATCATGACCCAAGCCAAAGGCAAAGGCTTAACCCACTGAACCACCCAGACGCCCAACATATAGAGTTTTATAACATCTGTGGAAATAAAATGTATAACAAAAACACACAGAATAGGCGAGAGGAAATGGAAGTATACCATTAATAAGGCTGGTTCGCCTGTACACGAAATGTACACTATTCTTCAAAGGTAGATCCTGATTAAGTTCAAGATGTATATTGTGAACCCCAAGTCGACCACTAAAAACTTTTTAAAGTGGTGTAATCAATAACTCAGTAGTGGAATCTAATGGAATTACAATAAAATACTGAATTTATCCAAAGTAAACTTTGTCTTGAAAAGAGAAAAAAAGATATAGGATCAGATCTCAAAAATAGAAAACTAGTGAGATAGTACATTTAAATCCCACCATATGATGGTGAATGATCTTGTTAAACACCCAGTTGAAAGGAAGAGATTGTCAAACAGACTTTTTTTTTAAAGACTCAATTATATGCTGTGTATAAGAACTGTACTTTTATTTATTTATTATTTTAAGAACCCCACTTCATGTGTTTATTTTTGAGGGTAGCTGACTCACACTGTTACAGGTGTTTCAGGCATCCGCATAGTGATTGGACAAGTTCATACACCAGGCTGTGATCATCACAAGTGTAGCTACCATTTGTCACCATACAACACTATTACAGTGTCACTGACTATATTCCTCATGCTCTGCCTTTTCTTGCCATGACTTACTCATTCCATAACTGGAAGCCTGTATCTCCCCCTGCTCTTCACCCATTTTGCCCATTTTCCCACCCCTCTGCAACCATGTTTGTTCTTTAAATTTATGGCTCCAATTCTGTTTTTTGGTTAATTCATTTTTTTAGATTCCACATATGAATAAAATCATACGGCATTTGGCTTTCTCAGTCTGACTTATTTTACCTAGTATAATACCCTTTAGTTCCATTCATGTTGCTGAAGATGACACAGTCTCGTCCTTTTTTATGGCTGGGTAATAGTGCATTGTTTATACACACACCATGTTTTCCTTATCCATTTGTTTATCAACAAACACTTAGGTTGCTTCTGTATCTTGGCAACTGTTAATGCTGCAATAAACATAGAGTTCCATCTATCTTTTCAGATTAGTGTTTTCATATTCTTTGGGTAAATACCCAGTAGTGCTATGACTGGATCACATAGTATTTTTATTTTTAATTTTTTGACGAACCTCTATACTGTTTTCCACAGTGGCCATATCAATTTACATTTCCATCAATAGTACGCATGAGTTCCTTTTCCCCCACATCCTCACCAACACTTGTTATTTCTTGTCTTTTATATTTTAACCATTCTGACAGGTGGAAGGTGATATCTTATTGTGGTTTTGATTTGCATTTCCCTGATGATAAGTGAAGTTGGACATCTTTTCAAGTGTCTGTTGACCATCTGTATATTAAGGACTTCGCTTTAAGTATAAAAACATATAGGTTAAAAAGGGGTGGAATAAGTTACACCGTGCAAATCAATCAACTAATTGATTAGTTGATTAGTTGATTAATTAGTTGACTAATCAACTAATATATCATGCCTAATATGTTAATATCAGGCAAAGTAGATTTCAGAACAAGGAATATTACCAGAAATAGTGATATTATATAATGAAAAGGGATCAATTTGTCAAGAAGACAATAATCCTAAATAAATAAAACTTGATAACAGATCTTCAAAATATATGAAGCAAAACCTGATAGAATTGAAAAAATAAATACATCCACAGTTATAGTTGAAAACTTCAAATTTCCTCTCTCCATTCAGTAACTCTATTGTTCCAATAGAACAAATAGACAGAAAACCACAAGGAACTAGGAAAACCAAATAACAATATCAAATGACTTGACCTGATCTTTACAGAACACTTCACAGCATCCACAGAATAAGTACTGATTTCCAGTGTACATTAAAGATTTGGGGGGAGAAAAAGAGATTTGCCAAGACAGACCATATTCCCATATTCTGCCCCTGAAAAAAACCTCAACAATTTTAAAAGAAAATCACATGAAATATGTTTTCTAATAAAAATGGAATCAGGGGTAACTGAGTGGCTCAGTGGGTTAAGCCTCTGCCTTCAGCTCAGGTCATGATCTCGGGGTCCTGGGATCAAGCCCTGTATGGGGCTCTCTGCTCTGCAGGCAGCCTACTTCCCCCTCTCTCTCTGCCTGCCCCTCTGCCTATTTGTGATCTCTCTCTCTCTCTCTGTCAAATAAATAAATAAAATCTTAAAAAACCCAGCTTTAAAAAAAAATGGAATCAAATTATTAATCAATAATTAAAAGATATCTGAAAAATCCCAAATTTTTGGAAACAGCACACTTCTAAACAAACAATGGGTTAAGAGGAAATTACCAAGGAAATTTTAAAGTATTTTGAACAGAATGGAAATGAAAACATCAAAATTTATGGGATACAACTAAAATAGTTAACAAATGGAAATTTATAGCATTAAATGCTTATGTTAGAAAATAAGAAAGGCTTGGAATTAATAACCTAAGGTTAAGAAAAAGAAAAAATTATATTCAAAGCAAGCCAAAGGAAGGAAATAATAATGATAAGATAATGGTAAAGATAACAGCATGATAAAGATAAGATAATGATGAAGATAAGAGTAGAAACAATGAAATAGAAAACAGAAAATAGTTGAAACCACAGATTGTTATTGGGAAAATAAATAAGATCATAAACCTGTAGTCAAACTGGTCCACAGAAAAAGAAAAAGGAAAACTTGTCAATATTAGGAACAAAAGAGAAATCCTGTCGATATTAAAAGGACAATGAGTGAATATTATCAACGACTATGTGCCAATATATTTGATATCTTAGTTGAAATGTCCTAGCAGAGGGGTCTTAGAGTGGCCATTTCCCCCACCCCATCTGTGCCTGGCATAATACTGAGATTTGTGCAGACAAGAAGGGAAGTGCAAACCACAGAATGTCCGAACTGCCGTAGAGAACAATCCTCCAGGCTCAAAGGGTTAGCCTGGCAGAGGTCACATCGGGCGAGCTGCCCTGGTTCAAATTCCCCTGAATTTATTTTCAGACCTGAACCTCTTCCTCAACACCAGGTACATCAGAAGTGACAACCATGACTTATTTCTGGGGATTGCCCAATGGCAGTGTTGGAAAATCCCCAGATTTTGTCTGTCCTTCCTATCCAAGCTAGCTCCACAGCACCATCCCAATACAGGACTGACAGGGTAGTTCAGCTCCTCTCTTCCCTCTCGCCCTTCCTCCCTTCCTCCCTTCCATCCAGGCTCAGGTGAATTAGAGCAAGTGAGTGCCTTGGCATCAGACCAAGTAGGATACCAGTCTCAGCCCCTTTTCTCACTGTCACCTCTCTACTCCTCAGTTTGTTTGTTTTTTTTTTTAAGATTTTATTTATTTATTTGACAGAGAGAGATCACCAGTAGGCAGAGATGCAGGCAGAGAGAGAGAGAGGAGGAAGCAGGCCCCCTGCCGAGCAGAGAGCCCGATGCGGGACTCGATCCCAGGACCCTGAGATCATGACCTGAGCCGAAGGCAGCGGCTTAACCCACTGAGCCACCCAGACACCCCTCCTCAGTTTTTTTCATCTTTAAGTTTGCTGTGAATTCATATCTCCAGGGTTCTGGAGTTTGCATATCCAGTATTACGCACAAGGTCAGGGCTGAATTCATTTCCATCTTTGGTCTCTTCCCTAAATGGCCTGAAAACTCCAATGAGGACTATTACTTCCTTTTCTCAATTTGATCTTGAACTTCAAAAGTTCCAGGAGGTTTGGGACTGAGTCAGACTTCTCACTATTATATCTCTAGTATCTGAACAGGTCTGGCAAAGAGTATATATGTGATAAATGTATTGAATGAGTAAATAAATGAATGAATGAATGAATGATGACAAAATTTATTCTGGGTGACATGAGATGTAATACAGAATCCCGCACTATATTTTCTAGGTCCCATGAGTGCATGTGATTGCAGAAGCAGGGAGTGGGCAACGAAATAAGATCCAGTCCTTACCCCTGAGGAAGTCAATACATTCTTTTCTGATGTCTTCCCTATATCAGGTCTCATCCTAGGTGCTGGGATCTTTGAATCAGCTTTGTCTGATTTGCCTACAATCAGACAGGGAGGAATCTAGACAGATAAATTATATAAACTCTTTCTCCAAAATGTGGGCTTCTCCAAACTAGGTACTTCTCCAAGATGTGAACTTCCAGAAGGCAGGGACCCTGCCCTATATCCCTCTATATTCCTAATCCCTGGTCCCAGTGTTAAAGTTCAAATGAACGTTAAACAAGAAAACAGCACACAAACAAAAAGTGGGTTTGGTTGTAGAGAAGGCTTCTTGGAGGAAGATGTGTAAAGATAGGAAGGCTGGGCAGGGTGCAGAAAAAAGAGATACTTTTCAGTTCAGGAAGGGAGAAGGGTACCTCAGCTCAAGGGCACCTAAATTCAAGAGCACAGTGTGAGCAAGGACCCAGAGGGAGAAAGTGTATTCACGGACCCAGCAAATAACCAGATGTAACCAGAGAGATGAATGCGTATCAGAGAGGGGCATGGAGGAAGGCTGGAGGGAGTAGTAGGGGGCAGAGTTACACGAAGCCTTGAATGCCGTGTTGAAGAGCTCTGGCCTCAACCTAAAGCTGTGGGAGCCATACGTGAAAATGGTTGGATTGTGCATTCCAGAGATCATTCTGCGTGTCAGCGTGGAACACAAGGATGGAGACAGGGGACCTGTGAAGAGGCTAGTATAGTTGTCCTGCAAAGGGAGGTGGTATGGCCCAGAAGAGATGGAAAGAGCTTTGTTGTGCTTTTCAAGGGTGGAGGTGTCTGTGTATATGCTTCTAGACATGCATTCTTCCCCAGAGGGTCAGCCTAATCAAAAATTTCAAATCCACTCAGTTTCACAACCCATTATATCCAAAGCCTAGGGGAGGCCAACGATACTAAAGAAAGAGACTGAAACACATCTATCTAGCATCTGACTTTATATTTCTTATAAAGAGAGATTCAAATCTCTTTTACAGGCTTTCAGGGTCTTCTAATCTTGGGTATCTCATCTAAAATATTTCTTTTCCTGCCCTTCTTTGTGTGTCCTGCATGCTTTGTGTCAAAATCCTTGTACAGGTTGCTGATTGAAAAACTCCACAAGGCCAGGCTGCGAGGGAGTGGAGCCTGAGCTCATCAGGACCCCTCACTCTAAGAGGAGCTTCTGTCTGAGACAGCTAGCTCTTCTTCCCTAGCAGGGCCCGTGCATGGCTGTTGGTCACCTGGCCCACTCAGGAACTCTGCTCAGGGCCATGGGCCTACACATAGGCCAGCTGGGGAATCCAGTAAGGCCACTGCAGAGGGAAATGGCGCATTCATACCACCCTCTCTAGGTGACTCAGCAACAGACCCTGATAACCAACGCTTCCTTCTCTCAAGAAACACCAAACAGCCTTTAAAATAAGCACTTTTGGGGCACCTGGGTAGCTCAGTGGGTTAAGCCTCTGCCTTCAGCTCAGGTCTTGATCTCAGGGTCCTGGGATGGAGCCTTGGATTACATTGGGCTCTCTGCTCAGTGGGGGCCTCCTTCCCCCACCTCCCTTGCCTGCCTACTTGTGATCTCTCTCTCTCTGTCAAATAAATAAATAAAATCTAAAATAATAATAATAATAATAATAATAATAATAATAATTAAATAAGCAGTTTATTCCATTGGCCTGAGAAAGGGCCAGGATTTTGCATCTACTATAGAACCTAGACTCCTGAACCAGACTTACCTGGGTTTAAACCCTGGCTCTGCCACTTCTTAGTTATGTGGCCCTGGACACATCTTTTAACCCCTTTGTGCCTAAATGTCTTCATCTGTGAAATGGGGCTAATTCTAGTAGCATGTACTGCATAGGGCTGTCATGAAGCTGAAACAAACCCACACATGTAAAGTAGCTGGAAGAGTAACTTAGTTAGTAAATGCTCATTCAAATCTAGCACAGACCTGCTGTCGTCCACAATCCCGCCTCTTCTCCCTTTGGGAAGATGTGAACTGCTCTAGCAGTCTCCCAATGCTTCTCCAGCGGAACTCGATCTTCACACACATTCCTAGTCTCCTCTGATCGGGCCTCTGCTCCTTCCAGGACCCTCGGTCTCATTGTGATTTTCCTTTGGGAGCTGTGGTCCCGCTGAGGTGCTATTAGTCTTTTCCGCTGCCCTCTGGTTTCCCTGGTTTCTCTGGGCATTTCACTCTTTCCTCCTCCTTCATAGGCTTTCAGACAGTTTGCCTCATCAGGGCCTGTCCTCCCAATTCTTAGTGGCAATCATAATACTTCTATTGATTACATTTGTTGAATGCTACACACCAGGCTCTGTACTGGGCACTTTCTGTTCGTTATTTTAATCCTTACAATCCAAGAAGGAGATACTTTTGTTCCCATTTGGATAGAGCACAGGGAAACTGCGGCTCAAACACAGTAAGCAACATTACCAGGTGGTGAGGTTAGGGCTGATTCAGTCTGCGGCCCGAGTCAGGGTCAAAGTGCATATGGATTAGGAGAAGAGCCTTGTCTGGATTGGCTTATTACAGTTCCTATAAGAATGATCCATTCAGACCTGTCCTGAGCACCTGCTCAGTGTGATGGTTGTGACCGGGTCCCAGCTCTTGAGGGGCTGTCCTTTGCTTCCGGCATGAGGGACATGAGCCGTGCCATCCTTAGTGGGTTGAGTCCCCTGTGCCAGCACTTACTACTCTGCACTGAGTTTCCAGCTGTGTTCCCAGAGTCCTGGAACCTGGACTATAGGGGCTACCCAAGTGAGAGGCTGACCATCTGGATCCTGGGCCCATCCCTGCCAAAACAGAGTGGCCCTTGTTATCTATTGTCGCCTCATGGGCTTCTGAATAAGGGTGGACTTGAAGAAAGAGTTGCACTGCTAAAGAAAGCTGGGAAAACAACTGCTGAATAGTTAAGGTCTTTTTAAAAACATAATTGAACTATAACATTAGATTCGGGTGTATAAGATGACCCACTATACGTATATATTACAAAACGATCACCACGGTAATTCTAGTTAACATCCATCCTCACACATACTCACAGTTTGTTTTAACATGTCTGTTTCTGCCTTGAGCATGCAGGCTCCTGGAGAGCCTGGACTGCACCCCGGGCAGCACAGGGCTGGGAGGGTCTCCGAATGCACCAGGAGCTCCCTGGCAAAATACGGTTTGCCCCCTTTCTCTGCAGGGTAACGGTCTTTGGAGAAATTGAGTAAGAACCTTGCAGACAGAATGATGCAAGGGGAACTTTCGTTACACATTGCAACAGAGCATTCGAAAATGGGGCTGGGGCTGTGCTGATGGCTTGATCCCAAGATTCTCAGCCCCGTTCCTCTCCAGATGGCCAAACCCATCACACAAGATCAGCCAAAGGCTACTTCCCAGCTCCCCCAATGCCTGGCGAGGAGCCAGGAGTCATCCTCAATCACCACTGTGGGCTGAAGGCCCATGTCCATGTCCATGTCACCAAAACCTGGAGATTCTAAGACCTCAGCACTTTCCTTCTCACCTTTGGCCCTGCTATCACTTTAGTTCAGGCAGTGTTATCCTCATCTCTCCTCTCTCTCCCTTCTTTCCCTTCTTCCTTCCTTTCTTCTGTCTAGTATTACCCAAATGCCACCTATGGGCCAGGTCCAGCACTGGGCACAGGGACACAGAGAGCCCTCTGATTCTACCTTTGCCCTCAAGTAGCCTGTCCTGGGCAAGACAGCTATGTAAACATGAAGAGTAAAGGTGCTCCGAAAAAGAGAAGCCAGGGGTCTGATGGGGACACAGAGCAAAGAGAGGGTCCTCCTGCGGGTCATGTGCTGTGTATCTTCCATTTGCCCTCCTAGGCCCACTCTCTACCTTTCTCTATCCTGCGTACTTCCTGAATTCTCTGTATGGACTGCATTATTGGGCTCCCTTACCCTCTGGCCAATGGGAAGCCCAGCAGAAGACCAGTGGGAGGGAGAGAGCATGACCCTGCCAGGTCACCATGTTGGCCTGTTCCCCTTCAGTGAAGGCTGGGACTATCAGGGGGCCTGATCTATGCAGCTCCCCCTCTGCTTGGCCTCCTTCCTTTGGACCTTTAGGCCACATGCCCCCATATTACTAGCTTTGGGGTACTGCACTATCCCTTGAGTTTTCTCTATATTTGGCCTATATTTTTGCAAAGTTTTTGTATTAAAATTCCTCCAGTTACCCAGTTCCAGAGTGATTGTCTCCTGCTGGGACCCTGGCTGATACAGGCCATAGGTAATCAGGAAGGATGCTATGGAGGTGACAGCTGAACGAGTTCTTATTTGGACCATGATCTTTCTACACCATATGTCACCCCTGCTAAAGCCCTTTATGGCTCCCCAGTGCTCTGAGGATAAAGTCCAGACCCCTTCGCCTGGCACCTAAGACTACAACATTTAGCTCTTGCTGACCAAGAAGCATGTAGACAGAAGGACACTGGAGGCTTGGAGGGAAGGGAAGCAGTCCCTTTAGGGGTCCCAGGCAAATTCCTGGATGACGGAGGAGGTAGGTGAGGTTCTGGACCACAGAGCCATGCCAGGCTCTCCTCGCCTCCCCTCTGAGTGAGCTGAGCACTGGCAATGAGTTTGACCCAGACAAGCCCTAGCCATGGGGCATAAGAACTCGTTCAAATCCTAGCCCCAACATGACATCTGGCAAGCTCTTTGATTCTCTGAACCTCAGTTTTCCCAACTACAAAATGGGAATAATCACTCAGGGCTATGGGGGAAGTTTAAAGGAGATAATGACTGAATGGGAATTTGCTCTTGACAAGCAGTTCCAGTAGTGGGGGCTGGTCCCTCTCCCCAATCTCATGAGTCAGGGAAAGCAGATTGGCTGAAAGTTCGGGAAGGCCAGAAGGTAAATCCCAGGTTAACTACTTCCTCACTTTGTAGTCCTTGACAAATCACTTTGCCTCTCTGTGCCCCTCTTGCAAGGTGGGGTGATACTCACCCCTGGCAGGGCAGCTGTGAGGATTGGGTAAGTGCACACAGACTGGAGCCTGGCATGGAGCAGGGTACTTGATAAATGTTTGTGTTTGCTTTTCACCCTGGGCCTCTCTTAAAGGCAAGCATTCTCTCTGCCTTGCAGTCTGGCCATGTGCAATAGAGAGGCCAAGGCTGCTGTCAGAGTAAGGAGTCTCAGATTCTCAAGTGTCCAAACCCCCAAAACTAAAGAACGGCACCCATAATTCCCAGCACAACACTGGTGACTGGGGCGGGGGGCAGTGGGACACACCATCCTTGGTGAAGCCCATCCTGGTCAGTACCTGCTTGGTCGCTTGACTTGGCCTCTCTCCTCCTGGTTTGGTCAAAGCACCCAGGGACTGGTTAGGAGAAAGATAAAGGAAATGTGACTCAGGTCCCAGGGCCATCCTACTCACATAGCTGCAAGAGAAGCTGGGCAGACATTACAGATGGGAATGCAGAGATGTTAGGAGGTGTGGGGAGGGGGCCAGGAGAAGCCAGTGCCAGTGTGAGTCCCCCACGCTCACCTCATACAGGAGACCACAGTCCCAGGACAAAGAAAGCTGCCACGTGTATGTGAAGGGCCAAACCCAAGGCACGTGTTATGGCCCTATTCCCCAAGCCCCACCTCCGTACCATTAGCCCACCTGCTCTTCCTAACCCTCCAATCTAATCAAGGTGCCCTGCTTTTCACACCCCTCCTTTGCTCCATCCCCCACAGGATGAAGACCAATTTTCTCAGTAGGATTACAAGGCCCTTCAGATCTTGTCCCTCACCACCTGTGCAGTCTCCTCTTTTACTCCTCCCCTGCCTGCACCCTTCTTCCAGCCACACCAGGGTGCTCCCAGGGCTCATCTCCAGGCCTTCCCCCATGCGGTGGCCTCTGCCTGAAGGCCCTTACCCTTCTCTCAGCCTGGCAAAAACATACTGATGATCTCCCATCCAGGGGCAAATGCCATCTCCTCTCCGTCTTCCCAGTTTAAGACATCACGTCTGTCCTGCCTTGCACCCACAGACTCCATCTGCAAAACCACTCATCAATAGGCAAGGAAGATAATCTTGCAACATGTGCCTGGCACTATGCTAGGCTTTTTCGTATCTTACTTCATTCAGTTCTTAAAGCATTTCACAAAAATAATAATTATTCCCATTTTACAGATACGGAAACTAAGGTTCAAGGAATGCAGGGCCAGAATCAGACTCCAGCTCTGAGTGCAAAGCTGCTGTGCACTAAACCCCTCCGGGAAGTGCGTCCAGCCCCAGCCCAGGCAGGGGCCTCTCTTCTCTGATTCCTGTCCCAGCACTGCCAATCTGTGTTTCGCTGTCTCCTGTGTCCTGGACCCTAACCCCTCATCCTCGTGAACATCCCACAGGCAGGGACTGGGCTGGCTGAGCTGGGTCCTCAGAACCCCGAGGTGCAGAGATACTCTGTGGGCTTTCTTGAGAACCAGATGGAAAAGTAGAGGCAGCTTGGGTGGTTTAGGAGCCCAGGCTTACCCTAACTAATCTGGGCACCAACGAGACGCAAAGCCCCGACGCCCAACTTTCGCTCTTAACCAAGTGCTTTCCCCCGCCGCGGGCTGACAGCGCTAAGGCGACGGCAAGTGCTCTGAGTCCGGACCCAGGAGCCGCGGGTCACCGTGGGGAGCCCAGGAGCCCGCGCCCGCCCCCTCCGCCCTACCCCCGGCTCCCGGCCCCCGGCCCCGCCCGCGCACCGCGGCTCTCCAGCTCCCCGGGGACGAGGGGCGGGCGGGGTGGAACCGCCGGCCCCGCCCCGGCCCGCGTCGGGCCGCCCCGTTGTGAGGTGATAAAGCGCCGCGCTCCGAGCGCCGAGCGCAGTGGCCGCCGCCGACGGCCCGCTTTCGGCTGCTGCTCGGGCCGCGACGGGCCGTGCGCCCCTAGCTCCCCGCGCCGTAGCCGCTCCAGCGTCGGCGCCGTCCGCCCCCCGCCCACCCCCGCCCCCCCCCCCGAGCTCGGCGCGAAGCCCTGGCCCCGGCGGCCGGGGCATGGGCCAGGGGCGCGGGGCAAGCCGGCTTCCCGCGGGGCCGTGAGCTGCAGCGGCTTCAGCATGAAGACCCTCATAGCCGCCTACTCCGGGGTCCTGCGAGGTGAGCGGGGGGGCCCCCGGCTGCCCCGCCGCGGGTGGGGGTGGGGGTGGCGCGGCGGTGGGCCCGGGGTCTGCGGGACTTCCGCAGCTTTCATCCCGGGCTGGAAAGCCGCAAGAGGGTTTTCGGAAAGGACGGGGCTAGGACTCTAAGGCAGGTAGGACTGTGTCCTTATAACGAGGCTACGTTGCTGGCGAACTGGCCGGCGTGCAGGTTGAGGTTCCAACCCCTTTCTCTGCTTTTCTGAAAGCATGCCGCCTCCTCCCCGCCGCCCATCTAGGTTTGGGAAGAGGGAAGCATCCTGGGGACCTCTTCAGCGTTGTAGTCAAGTCTGAGTTTAGACTCCACTCCTGCCCTTCATCAGCTTGTGTCACCTTTGTTACATCACTTTTCTTCTCCCAGCTTGTTTTTCCCCCATCTGTGAGAGGAGGTTGATATTTAACAAGAGCTCCCCAACCCCAGCACTGGGGGCCTTGGCCCCTGGCATCTCCTTCCCTTCACTTCTCACCAGGTGGAGCAAGCCAGGAGAGACTGGATGGGGCAGAATGGCAGGGTTTTGCAATCCCCTGAAAGAGCCAACAGCCAGAGAACATGCCTGGCTGGGAGAGGTGTGCCCACACTGGGCTCTGCCCTCCTCCCATCCTGGAGCCCAGGATTGAGAGCCCACTGGGCGGCAGCAACTCAGCCACAGAAGATGGGACAGAGGACCCTCCGTGTGGCCCAGGCCTTCTTCCACCAGTGTGGAACTGAGGCCCTTGCTGACTATATAGATATACACCTGTGGTTGGAGAAATTGATGGGAAGAGGCATGACCTTCCTGAGGTTTCCTTAACAGATGCCTTGGCCAAGGGAGACCCTGGGAAGTCCATCACAGCTGTCCTAGGTCTGTGTGTGTCTTGAAGTTTCCCTCTCTCCTCCTAAGTCTTTATTCTGCTTGCTGAACCTCTCTTACTTAGCAATTTTTGTTCAGTAACTGACAGTCGCCTACTCTCCCCACCTTCATTATAAAAATAAAAGATACTAATTATTGGAATTTTGAAAAATTGAGAAAAACAGGAGGAAAATAACCACTGCTGGCCCATCAACCAACCAAAAATAGCTTCCTATTGCTGTGTTAGTGTATTTCTTTGCAAGTTTATTTATACACATTATATAAAGTTGAAGGCATGCTATAGCTAACAGTTCTGAATTCTGGTTTCGCAGAGGATTTCCTGTCTTGCTCAGAATCACTTAGAGTATTCTAGTGGTTGCAGAGTAACCACCCTGGAGCTGTATCACAGTTTAACTGTGTCCTGGGCACTGGCATTGGCATTGCCCTTGGAGTGCTGCTCATTGCCCTTGGAGAGCTACCAAGCTGCTGTTGCCATTTTGGAGGCAAGCAGCCTGAGCCGCCCCATGACTCCAGCCCAATAGCCTATGACAGCCTCTTCTCTCACTTAAGAGTGCTTTTCTGTTCATTGTACCCTTTGATGCCCATGACAAGGGAAGGAAGGGACTTACCCATGTTTGTGCTTTTAAAACATGCTTTTGTCTCCAGGGAACAGGATAGTGGTGCTCTCTGTTATAGTCCTTCCCAGAGATCCCCTTCCCTCGCCTCTGCTGTCCACCAGCTGTGAGCTATATCTACCAAGAGCTGTCAGCTCATGTTTTTTACCTCAAGTTTGTATTTCAGGAGGACTTTTAGTGAATGATTTTGACCAAGTCACTTAATATCCTATCAGGAGCATTTCTCCATGTTGTTTTCAGATCTTAAGAACTACCCCTGCCTTTTTTTTTTTTTTTCAAACTGGCTGCAAGGAATTCCATCACGGGCTGGTATGAAATCCAAACCAATCACGTGTTAGCTCTCTGGATCTACTTTGGTGAAAGACTGGGTGGGGTAGGGGAGGGTGCTGAAGAAGATTTTAGGTTATCTAGGCATCTCCATTAGACTGGCTTCTTACATCCTTGGTCTTTGAAGACACTCCTCAGTGGCCTGGTTTGCCTCTCTGGATAAGTGTCCACTGTTGTGAGGTGGTGAGCCCCTTGTCAGTGGCAATATTCAAGGAGAGACCATGGATTCTGTGAAAGGAAGTCCTGTGTTGGGTGAGAGATTGAAATAGATACCTTGGTGACTGGTTTCTTATCTAAAAGAAAAAGGCAGCTGTAGAAACATGGGTAAGTGGGTGGCTATTGGGGGAGATGGGAGTCTGTGTTGGTAACTTCTGATATTTGAAGGACTATCCTGTCCCTGGGGAGGAGGCTGCTGAGTGAGTCATGTTTGCCTCCCTATCTTTGCCTCTGGACCAGGGGGCTCTTCAGGTCAGAGCCCTCTGAAGCCTGCCTAGATCCTCAGGATTTAGCACGAGATCCAGAACAAAATGGTGGCAATTCTGGTAAAATTCTGAGCTGATTTGTTCTGTTCTTGTTTGTCCCAAGGCCAGGAACAGGGGTGGTATTACATGGGATAGGTTTTGATGTGATGGAGAAATCCTAGTGTGGGTAGGGATGGAGCTCCCTGTTATTGGGGGTATGCAAGCAGGAGCTTGGTAGGGAGGGAAACTAAGAAGCTAGATTGTTGGGAAACTCTGGAACTGGGGGTTGACAGTCACCTAACCCAGTCCTAAATCATAGGATGCAAATGTTGCTCTCCTGTTCCCTTCTCCCCCATTTATTTGTAGCTGTCTCCCTTTCCCTGCACTCCTTCCCCAACTGCACAGAGGCTCCTTTGAGGTTATCTGTGCTTTCAAGAGCTCTTCTGTGCTGGGAAAGGAGGATCAAGAGTAATATGTGATTGACAGGATGGGTGACTCCATAGCCAATGTGGAAATCCTGCCCCACCCCCAGCCTCCCACTTCAAATTCAGCAGCAAGTGCTTGAGTCATAAAATCATAGCTATCTCTTAGTGCTGGATCTGGCCCAGCCCTCTTGTTACCTATGGGATACTGAGGGCCCCAAAGAGAAGGGACTGGTTCAGAGTTATCAAAGCGAGGGTCAGAACAAGATCCACCTCCTAGTCTGTGACTTGCCTCCTTACCCAAGAGAGGAGGTGTAGGGCTGAGCAGGGGGCCCCAGCTGTTGCAGAAGCTCAGCAATTTACTCTGAATGAGTAAAGGTTGCTCCCAGCCTCCAGGATGGGCTGGTAGATCACTGTTTCCCAAGCTTTTCTGCAGAAGCTACCCCAGCTGCCCTGATAGGTAGAGACACCATGGATCCCAAAGCTCTGATGCCAGGTGATGAACAGTCAGTTGTCCCTTATCATATGTCAGACCTTCCATACTCTTCCATGAGGCCATGAAGCCCTATGTGAGCAGCCCCCACCACCTCACAACCTCATCTCCTACCCTGCTGTGCTCCAGAACTGCCACTGGTCTTCCTGTTCCTCCAGCATGCCCACCAGTTCTGCCCTGCTCGGGGCCCTTTCACATGCTACCTCTCTGTCCAGGTCTTCGCATGGCTGCTCTGGATCCTTTAGTCTCCTCTCAGAGAGCTTTTCTGACATGCCATGTGTAGAATTGCCCTCCAGTTACCACATCTTGTTTTATTGTTTATAGCCCTTCTCATTACCTAAATTATCATGGGTCCTTACTTATTTAGTAATTGTCTCCCGCATAAGATTGTCGGCCCCTTGGAAGCTGTCTTGTCTTTCTCAGGGCTGTGTCCCTGGTGTCTAGTATAATGTATGGCATATAGTAGGTGCTCAGTAAATATTTGTTGAATGAGTGAATCATTAATGAAGGCTCAGCCCTCCTGAGAGCTGCCCTGGTTCTCTTGGGAGGAAGTCCTGCTTGTAGCTTCAGGGTGGTTCCTCTGTCCTTCCTCAGGCCTCATCTGTGCCTGCTTGTGCTGGGTGTGGGGGCTGCAGCTGTTCCCTGCTGCAGAGATACCCTCAATCTCCTGAGGAGCTGGTTCCGGGGCAGAATGCCAAGTAGGGGGAGCTGGGCTCTCCATGGTCCTTCTCATCACTTCCAGAACTTTTGAAGCCAGAGAGCCAGGGTGCCAGCCCTGCCTTCCCTCTGGGACATGGCTGGGTAGCTCACTTACCCTCTGGGGATCTCACTGCCCTGTACGGAAAACCGGGTCAGAAATCTCAAACTCTCAAGAACGTGAGGGTTTGAGCGAACATGAATGGAAAGTGCTTTGTAAATGAACTTGTGACACTCGAGTTCATCCTTGTCACTTGTCCTGTATGATGCACGCAGCAGGCTCCCCACACTGTGGAGAGTGGCAGCCTCTGCTCTGAGGGATCCAGGAAGGCTTTGCCACAATGGGGACTTGGGGTGTGGGCGTTTGGGTTTGCTGCTGGAGCCCCTTCTGTGTGTCAGGCTCTGTACTGTCCCTGGGTCGATCTGCCCTGGTCCTTGCCTTTGAGGGGGATGTACATAGGGTGAATGTGCATGGAGAAGCACACAGCTTCAGGGAAGGGTGCATGGGGGGCTGCAGAGGCCCAAAGGTGAAGGTGGGATGGCTCAGTCATCTCGGCTGGGGTCAGGAAAGACTTTCTGGGAGAGGCGACATTCCATCTGGATATTGAAAGATGAATAAGTGTTAGCAAGGCAGGCAAGAACATTCAGGTACCGGGAATAGCATCAACAGAGGCATGACATTTGGGTGGAACGGACGGTTTGACTACAGGGCCCCTGAGCAATGAACATGGGCTGAGGCCCTGATGTGCTGCGAGGCAGAGACAAGGGAGACAGAGGATGCCATATCTAGGCCCTGAGCGGCTCACCTATAACCACCTGGGGGAAAGATTTGAGGGCTCCTGAGAAAGGTGCTGTCAGAGCTTCTTGGGGTCTCCCAGGGATGGAGCTTCTACCGGCAGAGCTGAGGGCTTGGGGCCAGGAGTCAGGTCTGGGGTCTGTCAGGCCCCAATGCCGCCCCTGAATTGCTCTGTAACATCGGGAAACCACTGTCCCTTCCTGACTCTCAGTGTCCTCATCTGTAAAATGGGCAAAAGCATGAGAGGAGTAGCTGCCCAGGCTATGGTGCAGACCCAAGGAAGCCGAACCCACAAACCCTTTGGGCAAATCAACAGATGTAGGAAGCACGAATTCCTTTTATTATTAGAGCAGATTTAAGGGTCCTGAGTAAAGGGCCCGGAGCCTAACTCTGCATCTGCTTCCCATGTAACTTTGGCCAGACCTGCCCTCTTGGGATGTCAGCCTCCTCATCTGTACAGTGGGGAGAGCTGGAAGAGCCAGTCCTCTCAGGTTCATTCCAGCTCTGCTGTGGAAATGGGATTGCAGTCCTGCCCCCTGACAGCTGTGGGAACCCAGGGCCCAACCTCTTCCTCATTCCCGTTCTCGGTTTGTCTATGAAAATGGGCTCATGTCCTGTTTGGGGCCCCCAAAGACCGTAGCTCTCCACACTTGCTCATGGATTATGAAAGCGGCCTATTTGGAGACTCCTTAGTGATACCCCCACAAGCTGGTGGTGTCGCCATGGCAACTCCTCCTACTTCTGTAGCTATTTTTTTTAACATGCCAGAATGTCGGGGGTGGGGAAAGCGGGCCATTGGGGTCCTTGGCCATCACCTCCAGGGTTCAGGAGTCTGAGACCTACAGAGGGAAGGGGGAAGCCCAGGGTCCCAGACTATCTATGGATACTGAGGATGCCTAGCTCCCTGCCAAGATCCAGCATGGGAGGCCCTGAGGACCAGCAAGCAGGGATCTGCTGAGCCCCCCAGAATCCTGATGGCCATGCCAGGAGCTTCCCAGCCAGCACGCCCACCACTCCTGTGTGTCGGCTTCCCCTTTGGGCCAGACGTCCTAAATGGCCCCACTTTAAGGACACCTACCCCTCAAGGGGGAGACTATTAGTCTTCCCAGGAAAGAATTCACGAGGGCGCTGGTACCAGTTACCAGGTGAATGGCCGGCTTGTTGCTAAGGCGTCCAGAGGCACCATCTGAAGCTGGGGAAGGGAATGTGAGGGGTGGGCAACAGTGTTCTCGGCCCCTGGGTTGGACCCCAGGACTCCTTGGCCTAACATTCCCAATCTTTCGTGGCTCCCTATCCACTTTCCCAACTAGACTCATCTGCTTACACAGTGGCTATGCTCCAACCTGGCTGAACTCCTTGCCATTAATTCCTCCAACGTGTGCTCTCTCTTCCTTTGAGGCATTTGCAAATGCCATTTGCAGGACTCCAGCACCTGGGTTCATGCCCTTCCCCATCCCTCCTGCCAGCCTGGCCGCCCTTTACTCATCATTTGCACCTCACCTGTCCCATTACTTCCTCCAGGAAGGCATCTGTGAGAATATCCTCCAGATCCAATTGGGGGCCTCCCCAGATTCCCCGGCCCCAACTTATCCTCTGGGCCTAATGGTTCACAGCCTTGTCTCCCCAGCCATAGCTGGGAGGTGCTGCCCAGAGGCAGAGCTCAGCCTCCAACGGGTGCCCAAGAAGCAGAGGAGAAGCGGGGTCGAGGAGCTCTCACCGTCGGGCTGCCGCACCTGCACCTGACGTGGAAAGGGTACTTAGAGAGCACTTGTTGAATGAATGGTAATGTTTGGGCTCCATCCTTCTCTCCCTCACTCTGGAGCCTTCCACCGTTGCCCTTGCCTTTAAATCCAGCCTGTCCAGATGGAGGAGACCCGTCCCTCCTGATGTCCCAGAGAGCTCCATTTGGCCCTGTGGCCCAGGTCAGTCAGCTGTGGACGGGTTCCTCTTTCTTTGGGGTCTGGACCCTGTCTATTCTGTGCAGTCCCGCCAGCACCCAGTCATTTGGGAAACACTTGACTGAGCACCTGCTCTGTGCCTGATCCCCTGCTGGGCACAGGGACCCAGATGAACAAGATGTGATCCCTGCAAACAAGTGTGCACTCTTTCCTCTGATGAGAAGTTTGGCTTCCCCAAGGAAGGGCCAGCCAGGGAAGTTGAGGAAAGACTCTGAGGGGTCAGTGCTCAGTGCCTGGCAGGTGTCCACCAAGTATGAGCCAAACGACTGAGCAGATTGGACCTGAAGGTGACAGGACTCTAGCTGGGGATGGACTGCAGGGGGGCCAAGAGTGTGGAGAGTCTGCCTGGAAGCAAGGAGTATCTGGCTAAGCAGGTGGTGAGGTGCTTTGTGTGCAAGGTTTCCGGGAGCCCAGGCACGGACTGGGACTCAAATCCAGAAGCACGTCCCCCTAGAGCCTAGACTGGCCTTCCCATCACCAAGTGTGTGATTCCTGCTGGAAGGTGCTTATGGAGGGCCATAGAGGAGAGCTGGCATCTGGCCTTGAAGTAGTAGCACCTGTTAGGCACTTGGCTTTGCTTCTTGGCCCAAACCTGGGGCCAGAAGGGTCTGCCAGGGTCAGTATGTCCATCCCTCTGCCTTGTATCCAGGGCTTGTACCCAGCCCTTTGGAGTAATTTGAGGTGACTTCCTCACTGTCCATTTGGCAGCTGATGTCTGAGGGCAGAGCTTAGATCCAGGTGGGCCCAGGTGGGACACCTTTGAGGGTAAGGACATGAGCAAGCTGCCTTCCTTCCTCCAGAAGTCCCTGGGGGCTCTTCACATCTCTGTGACATGCATTGTTTAGATTCGTCACAGCAATCCTAGATCATAACTAAGGAGGACACTGAGTCTCTGGCCAGGAAGTGGCTCTCAGGGTCTCACAGCTGGCCATAGTCAGAGCCGGGGTTTGAATCCCAGGCATGCTGATGCCAACGCCTCTGCTTCGAGGTGGGGCCAGGCTTGGCACAATCATTAGGCAGGAGCGGAGACCAAGGCTCACTTGATAATTACCTAGCATTCACGCAGCTCTTGACTTTTTATGAAGCTCTTCCCCACACACCATCTCATTTAAGTCTCACAAGAATCTGTCAAGGTGGGTGTCGGCTCCACGGCACAGATGAGGAAACTGAGGCTCGCACAGGAAGTGGCTCACCAAGGCTACACTGCCTGCTGGTTAGGGGCCAGGGTTTCCTGACGCCTAGCCTCCTGTCTCCTCTGTACCTTCCCCAGGCTGGCACGCCTGCTACCCCTCCCGGTGCCGGGAGTGAAGGTGGGTGGAGGAAGCAGGGGGCTGTCCCGCAGCCTGACCTGTGGCCGTTCATGTGTGCTGCTGCCTCCTCAGGGAGGCTGGCGTTGCTCAGTTCCTCCCCTCCACAGGTCAGAGGATCCTCCTGTCCCCTCTCTAGCTCATCACCCCAAATTATTTTTCTCCCGAGCTCTCATCTGGCGTTATATCGCACATTTACGTGAAGGTGCTTTCTCTCTCCTTGAGCAAGATTTAAGCTCCCGAGCAGGTGAGACTTAATTTGCTGTGTTCACTGCTCTTCTCCCCACCCCTACCCCCCGGTGCCCAGTACTGTGCCTGGCACCTCTTAAGTGCCCCAGGCTTCAGGCCTGGCCTTTGTCCCGCCTACCTTCTCCAGGAAGCCACTTTTGGCTCCTCAGGTCCTTTCCAACTTCCCTATTTTCAGGTTCCGTTTTGGTAATTGCGAACCCCCACCCCCCGCCCCATTCCTGGGTCCTTAAACCAGCCCTTTCTAACTACCCCTGAGCCTGGTCACAGCACCTGCTTTCCTTCCCTTTGCCTCCCAGATCTTGTCTTCAAGGCCCAGCTGAGGCCTCACTGCCCCCTCAAGGCCTCCCGTGCCAGCACCCTGCTCTGCCCCTCTTCTCGCCTCAGGGCCACGGATGTTCTGACAAACTTTTTGTCTGCTCACTTCTCCTACCCACTGGCCACCATGGTCTGTGGTGAAGCAATGGCTAGGAAATGCCAAATGCACTTCACACGCGTGATTCTTTTTTCATTTCATCGTTGGGGGAAGACCCTGTTGGGGGAAGGTTATTCTCATTTTACAGATAAAGACTCCGGGCCTGAGGGAGGCTGGGTGACTTCCCTCAGGTTACAGAGCCCTGTGGGGTCAGAGCAGCCAAGGGGCCTTCCTCAGATTAAGGGAATTGTTGCTCAGACCCTGTCCGTCTCAGGTGTATGGAAGAGGAAGCCCAGGAAACCCTGGTTTCGTCAGCCTGGGAGTGGCTTCTGTGGTCACTCTGCTATCAGATGTTGGGCAAGAAGGTGTTCTCACAGCCATTCCCATGGCCACCCCAGCCTCAGCCCTGGGACCGAGGGGTGTTTGGGCCCCACTGCTACAGGCAGCTCTGGCTCAGCCCTGTTGCAGCAGTGCGACTTTTCGGAGCTCACGGGTGGGGGACTCGTGTCCCTTGCACAGCCAGTCCATGGGAGGACGTCCCCGGTAGACTAGGGCTCGGTTTGAGGCTGAGCAGGTGGCCCTCCCTTAGGCAGGGGTGTGTTCCTAAAGTCTGGATGTGCACTGGCATGCATAGTGGGGACCAGCCCTCAATAGCTTGGCATCATAGGAATGATGAGGGACGCAGAGCCCAGATTCCAGACTTAAGTCCTAGCTCCCCAGTACCCTGATCTCCAGCGACTGGTTTGACCTCTTTTGGCTTCACTTCACCTCAGTTTCCATCTCTGTGAAATGGAGTTGCCCATCCCTGCCTTGTCTGTCTTCTTGGGGAAGGCTGTGGGACACTGAGCCCCCAGATAGATGGCAGGGGGCCTTCCTTTCAGAGAATAAGAGAACTGCTCTGGGCTTCTCTGGCTGCTCCATCCATTCTGCCCTCCACAAATCTAGGAGTACATGAGCTATGTAAAGCAACTGGTGAGACAGATGGTGCCTGGGAGTGGCCGCTTGAATGAGCTGTTGGGGACATTTCTTCATAGGACTAGTGAAATGATGCTACAGCCTGTTTTGTCTCCCTCCATGAAAAAAATAAAGAAAAGTAGGTAGTGGGTTCTGTTCCCATCACAGTGGGAAACTCATGCTCAGGGAGGGCGAGAGAGGCTCCCTCACCCCAACCCCAGTCAGGGGCCTTCCTGTCAGGCTGCTCAGTCTGACTCTGACCCCTGGCCTTCTACTGCCTCTGTGGCTCAGGGGTCTGTCCATTCATGTGTAGCCCTCTCTGAGCACCTGCTGTCACGGGGCCCTGTGCAGGGCCCTGGGTACATAGATGCTTTGATGTGAGCCCTGGCGCCCAGGAGACACTGGCCGAGGAGGGTGGCTGGTGGGACTGGTGCTGAGAGGGCACGGAGGGTCTCTGGGCTGAGGGAGACTGGGGAGGGTGGCATGGGAACAGACAAGATGCAGCTGAAGGCTGAGGCTCCCTGCCAGCCCCACCCAACACCGGGGGATGGTTGGGCTCAGTGTGACGATGGTGGCAGTGTGGCGTCTGATGGCAGCACTGACATCCATGTATGCTTCTGCCACAGTCTGAGCAGAGGAGTCAATGACAGCTGGGTGTCAGGGCTGGCTGTGGCCTGTGGGTATCCAGCTGAACCTCACTTCTCATCAGCCGGGCAACCATATGGGGGCTGTGGCTGGGAGGTGAGCCTCTAGGTCTTGTCCCCAGGAGGGCAGACACCAGAGTCCAGCAGTCGAAGAGACTGTAGAGTTCATACCCCCCAACCACATGGTATAGATGGGGGAACCAAAGTCCAGAGAGGCAAAGTGACACGGCCAAGGTCACACAGGTGTCGGTGGCGGAACTGGGACCGAAACCTCAAAGCGTGTTGCCACTTCACCTATTCCATGAGATGCCTGCTCCTGGCCTGGCCTGGCCTGGCCTGGCCTGTGAGGGGAAACACTGTCCCCTCTTGCTCCCCCCTACTTTGCTGTGGAGAGAAGAGAAAAGGAACTCAGGGGGACCTGTGGCCTGGGAACAGAATCTAAGTCTGGACGTTGAGCCCGAACTGAATCTGACTCTGGCCAAGTGAATTGACCACCCTCTGGCCGACTGACCTTGACACTGTCACTTTTTTATCACCATCAAAATGGGAGTGATGGTGCCAAGCTCCCTGACATAGTGACGAACCTGAGTGCCCGTGAAAGTGCTCTGTGGGCCGTGTGGGCAGCACACCTGTCACACAGGTGTGAAAAGAATAAGCGGCGGCGGGGGGGGGGGACGGTGCTGAGGAACAGCCAAAACAGAGACCCACTCTTCTTCTCACTCAGCAAACCTTCCCTGTGTTTGCTTTGGGCCAGGGCCTGGCAGGCTGCTGGAAACCCAGATGTGGACGGGCCTGGCTCGGTCATGGGGGAATGGATGTATAATCAGCAGCTAGGGCAACATGAGGGGCTTTGGGACCCAGAGGGGGTCATCTTTTCTCTCCCTTATTTCTCTGTTCTGTGGGCCTCTCCTGACTTCATTCCAGACAAGTTCTTTTCGTGCTTCTGACAGTTCTTGGTTTGCACAGACTTTAGAGTTTACAATCCCAGAGAAAGAATGATAACCTCTCTCCAAAGACCTGCCCTTTCTGAGTTTCAAACAATGAGCTGCCTCATCTCATTTTCAGGGTCTCATAAGGTGGGCACAGCAAGGAGGTGTTTCTGGGCAGAGGAGCTGTGATTCAACACCTCTCAGGTCCACATGGGGCTTTCCCAGGGCCTGGAGCTCAGCCTCCCTCACAGGCCAGCTCCAGGGCTGGACTCTGAGGTCAGTCGGGTTCAGATGGTTTGGCCCAGAGGCAGCTTAATGGGCCAGGCTCGAGGAACATAGAGTCACAGCTTCCCCCGGAATCTCCTCTAGGCAGCCTCTCACTCTGACTCCCACAGAAGCGCCTGTCATGCCTCTGTGGCCTTGGCGTTTCCTATTTTGTTGTAGAGTAGGCTGTGGGTGGTGGTTGGAGTAAGGCAAGGAGAGAACAGTCTGGGCAGCGTAGAAGAGGCCTGGCTCTGGCTGCTTGCCATGGAGCTGGCACAAGTCCCTCAGGCCCCTTCTTTCTGTCTGGTTCATAGAGTGAGGGTTGCTCACCTTGCTGAGCTCTGACTGTATCTGATCCCGAGAGACCACTAATAAGCCTAGCAGATGGATTTGGATTAGGCATTAGCAAGAATGCATCTTTTCAGTGGTTTTGATGGGAGCTATGCCACCGGTGTGGAATTACTGTGTGGTCCCTCCCCAAGCAGGAGACCTCCGTAGGGTGGCTGGGACCAGTCAGCTGGTCCTGACCTGGAACAGGGGCTGCACAGCAAGCCCTTTCCTTAAGCGTCTCAAGCTGCTGACCTCGGGGTTCTTGTCTGCTGTAGGAATTGGTCACATCAAGCAATGGGTGATGCCCTTCCCTCCATTGCCTTTTACTCCCTGCCTAGAAGGTGGAGGTCCTCAGCTCCTTCCCGTCCCTCTTTCCCTGCCCCAGACTGGCTCTCCCTGAGACTTTGCCTGAGGTTCTTTTTAAAATGCAGATTTCAATTTGGTAGATCCAGGCTAGAGCCCCAGATCCTGCATTTCTAAACAGCTCCCAAGTCTGTCTTAGGAGTTTTTGTGTTTTTTTTTTTTTTCAAGATCTATTTATTTGACAGAGGGAGGGAGGGAACATGCAAAACCAGGGGGAGCGGCAGGTGGAGGAAGAGGGAGAAGCAGGCTCCCCACTGAGCAGAGAGCCCAGTGTGGGGCTCTTTGGTCCCACTTTGAATGGGAAAGTGTGGGAGTACATTCTGTCTTCTCTGCAGCCAGGGCATGCGGTCTGCCCTAGCCTCCGAGCAGGGACTTGCCTCCCCTTAGCTGCCATGGCTCCTGCCTCACTTCCTCCAGCACAGCTTGGGAGGCTGAGCCAGCTGAGAAGCCATGACTTGAGCAGGTCGGGCCTGGGATCAGGGGTTCAGACCTGTGCTTGGGCCTCACTTCTCTCCACCACAAACCTCCACAGGCCTTTCCCCACTTCTTGACTGGTTGACTGGGTCCTGAGCACAACACACTTCAGCTCTGCTGTTTCCCATACACAAGAGCCCTTTGTCTTTGGCACCTGCTATGGGGAAAAGGGAGGTACCCTGAGCAGGAAGCAGGAATCCTGGGTTCTAGCCCGGGCTCTGCCTCCAACTGCCTGGGTAAGCCTGGCAAGTCAGTGCCCCTCAGTCACCAGAGGGGCCTGTTGGGCCCTACCAGATGTCCCCAGGGGGCCTCAGGCCCCGGCATGGGTTTTGGGAAGGTGTGGAGATGGGAAGGACCTGTGGCAGTAGGATTTTCATCTAGAGAACCAGGGATTGTTATCCCAAAACCTCTACCATGTCTCTGTTCCCAGCCTCATTTGCTTTTGTGAGTTCTCCTACTATCGCCTCCACCCAGTTAGGACTGTGGAGTAGTAGATGCTACCAAGAGCCCGTAGGTGCTGTGCCCTGGGGGTATGGCAGGGAGCCCTTGTGGTCTTGCCTGGGCTCAAGGTTCTGCTGGCATCAGGCTCTTCTGCTGGATCGTGCCCCGTTCCTCCGATCCACCAGACCAGGTACAGGAGACAGGACTGGTGTGTCTGCCTTGAGGTCCAGTGTTATCTGTATGTCTCCTAAAAGTTAACTTTCAGCCGATGCGATTTATGTCGCTTTCTAAACTCTGCTGTGACCTTGTTGCTCTCCAGATTTTGAAGAAATGCAAAGGCTGAAGCATAAGTCCCTAACCCCCTCGCCCAGCAGTAGGCAAGGGTGAAAGGTCATGTGATCCTTGAGGACAACCCTGTGACATAGTCCTTGGGCCCTGCTGAGTGACTGGTGTGAAGCCAGCACCCAGCAGGCACTCACTGAAGATGTGTAGAGTGAAGGGCATGCAGCTGGGGCTCAGTGGGCTTTGGGGGTTGGCAATGGCCCACTTCCTTTTGTCCAGCCCCTGGAGGGAGTGGGCTATGGACTAGGAACCTCGCCCATGCTCTTCCCTAGTGCTGCCTCTCCTGCCATCACCAGGCTTTCAGGTCCCCTCCCAGCCACTGGAGTCCAGGACATCATCCTGGGGGCACAGCCAAAGAGCCAATTAAGTAGACACATTTCAGCCTAACTTCTAGGCTTGGCAGCCGCTTGGTAGCAGACATAATTGCAGCTGTCGCTATGCCAAGCTTCCCAAAGCTCACTGGCCACCGGATGTCTTTGGGGAAGCAAAATCTCCTACCTGATTCCTTTTTGGGCCCCCAGTTCTGGGATCCGAGATGAAGCTGGAAGTGTAAATCCCTCTAAAGGCAGTAATGGTGGTGGGGGGGTGATGGGAACTAGAGGGTTCAGTCTGCTGGGAAAGGGGTCCTGGAGATGAGAGGGGGCAGGGACTGGGGCACTCAGAGTACACTTGGAGAAAAAAAAAACATTGCAAATTGGATATTGAACCTCTGTCCTTGGCCTCCCAGGCACAGGTAGCATAGATTAAATATTTGTACTAGATCTAGATAAAGGATAAGGACAGGAGTTGGATTGGGCTGGAGGGGAGAGAAGAGAATTGGCAATTAGGGAGAGCCTCCCCCTGACCCCAGCCCCTTGGGATACTTCATTTGGTCTCCAAAATGACCCCATGAGGGGAACACCATTTCCACCGGGTATATGTAGACACTGGGGCACAGGGAAGGATGTGAACAGACCAGAATCACAGAGCTCCTGGGGAGCAGGGCTATAATCAGAACCCGCGTCAGTCTGACGTTGTGACCCGGCTCCCTTCACGTCTAGGAAGTTGTCCAGGAAGGTGTCCGTGGAGGCGGGTCGGTGTTGGGGGCTCTGTGTCTGGAGGGAAGGGTGGCAACAGGCGGGCCTCTCCCCTCTGCTGCAGGCACTGGCTCCAGCATCCTCTCCGCCCTCCAGGACCTCTTCTCCATCACTTGGCTCAACAGATCCAAGGTGGAAAAGCAGCTGCAGGTCATCTCGGTGCTACAATGGGTCCTGTCCTTCCTCGTGCTTGGTAAGCTGGGGCTTAGAGGGTGAGGGTAGGCAGCGTTCTCCCCAGCAGAGTTGAGAGATGGAGCTCTACTCTGCAGGGGTGACAGGGGAGAGCACCCTCCCCCTTATCACCTTTTGGGTGCCCGATCAAGTGCTCTGGCCCTGGGCATGCATGAGGACTTGGCACTGCAGTGGGAGGTGTGGTACCCTTCCCATTTTATGGAGAGGAGACCCAACTCTCACTTGAGGTAAGTAACTTGTCCCAAGTCACACAGATTTGAATCCAGGTCTGTAGAGTCCCCAAAGGCTGTGCTTCTCCCACGTGCTACCCTGCCTGCCAACAACCATTTCCCAGCAGGCATGTTGCTTTGCCTTAGTGTGCTGTGGTGCTGGCTTAAGTCCTGACCCTACACAGACAAGCTCTGTGACCTGGAATTCTCTGGAAGTTCATTTCCTCATTTCAGCTGGGACGAAAACACTGCCTTCTTCACAGCACCTTTGTGGGACTTGAAGATGAGGGATGAGAGCTTGCAGCACAGGACCTGGTCACAGTGGGTGCCCATTATAAGGGAGTCGCTGGGGGACGTGCCCTCAGACCCCACTCCCAGCTGCCAGGCCCCAGTGGCTCCTACTGAGCCATTAAAGCTTCCTCCCTTTCTCTCTCTCACCCCCTCCCCTGCCAGGGCTCTGGCTACTTCTGCAGGGCTGACTTGGTGCTCTCATTCCCTGCTTGCCCCCTGGACCAGGATCAGGCCATGACAGATTGTCTGGGAGGAGGATAAGGCCCATTCATGGGCCAGCCCTCACTCTCCTAGCCTCACCTCTTCCCCAGGTCCCCCATGCTCTCAGCACGTGCTTCCTAGCACGTCGTAGCAAAGCATCACAGAGCACATTCTGGTGCCTGTGGGAGGGTCCTTACAGGCACAGCACTCTTTAGGACGGCCCGGGCTGATGGGAATGGTCAGGAGCTACCCTTTCAGTGCTGAGCCCCCATCCTTCTTGGAGGCATGCGAGCCTCTGAGACCACATTTCCAGGGCACTTCCACGCTGTCCCTGCCTGCCTTTGCAGGGCAGGGGGACAGGGGTGCTGTTAGTCAAGCCTGCACGGTGCCCCAGGCACGTGCCCCAGGCACCTGATGTGCCTTCCCTTGATTTCTATGTCACAGGTGAGGAAGTGGAAACTTACCGAGTTTCAGTGACTCCCTGAGACTGTGAGGCTCCTTCAGTGGCATAGTTGGGATTTGTGGGGAAGCCCAGAGCACTCGCCAGGGAGCCCACCTTACTGGACAGCTCAGTATCAGTGGACCTGGTCTATAACAACCAGTTTGCACTTTTAGGCCCGAGGGTAGGTTTTAGGGAGAGGGCCATGAACCCCCCAAATTAGGCGAAAAATTATATGTGTGAGTATGTGTCCCTTTTTCTGGGGAGAGGGGCAATTACCATCCTCACATTCTTAAAGAGATCTCTGGCCTCAATGAGATAAATATTGGTCTGGTGAACGGAGCAAATTAAACTGGTTCCTTTAGAACTTAGACCTCTACCCTGGCCTACATTTGGCTACTTCTTAGGATCCTGGAGTAGAGAGCCCGGAGGAGCCGAGCCTTGTCCAGCATGAGAAGAAAGTAGTAGGACCAGGACAAGACCCCATGGACCACAGCCTTCCAGACACCTGTACAATCTGCTGCACCCACTCCATTGGCCCCCATATGCACCAAGAAGCTGCCACCATCCCTGTCTTAGCTTGGCCGCCAGAGAGCTGAGCCGCAGCCAGAACCCCAGTCTGTGCAGTCTGCAACAAGGACTGGCCTCAAGGTGTAGGTCAGCAATCGATCAAGTCCGACATGGCCCAGAAACCAGCCCAGCGTCTTCCCCACACCCTTGTGTAGGTGGGAGCCAAGCCTGCTCCAACGGGCAGGTGTGCAGAGCTGCTGCTAATTATTGCCCTGAGTCGCCCCAGCCGCTCCTTCCTGCTGCCACCCAGATCTGCTGGCAGTGGCCCTCCTGCTGTTGCAAAGGCTGCCACAGCCTAACCGGCCTACCTCCAAACAGACAGATGCTACCACTTTTGTGCAGTGGACCCCTCTGGCGTCCTGGTAAAGGCTATAGACCTTCCTCAGGGTTTTCAGACGTGTACTAACTACAAAGCACACTGGGCTTTAGAGAAAACCAGTGATACTGAAGTGTAGATATATACCTGCATTTAAGAAGTCAAATTAGGCATAAAATAACATGTGTGCTTCTTTATTATTACATGAAATAAAAAGATCTAGCGGCTCTAATTCTTAATCATTTCAGAGAATAAATGATTTTTTTTTAAGATCTCTGCCGCAGCTCTAAATGTGGTATGAAAACACCTTTGCTTTCTCCCAGTGTCCCCGTTGACAGGTCAGCTGCCAACACAGCTGTGGTCTGTTACATGGGTAAACAGAAGCAATACTCTATTTCCCCAAGAGAGGGGTAAAAATTAAGGTGTCATTTTGCTCCCCATCCCAGTGTCTGGGTCTCCAGATGAAACGCTTGGCTGTGTGTTCTGTTCTCTTTCACATCACGCCATGTAAACTTCCCAGTGCCCTGTGAGGACACAGAGGCTCCAGAAGGGGCTGCAGCCCGTGAGGGGCAGGGCTGAGGCTTCCTGGCAGAGCCCATCATGCTGCCTCCCTGCTCCGAGCCTCCACAGGCTGCCTGTCTCACAGACCTTGGTGACCAGAGTTTTTAATCCCCAGTTTCACCAAGGCATGCGGAGGTGATACTGTTGAAGGTGGCCCTAGGCCTTCCGGGCAGGGAGCCCACAGGGTCTTTAAGTGTGGTTGTTGACCCTTCCTGGGGCCTGCTGTGGGGGGGTGCCTGCTGTAGCCCCGTGGCCCAAGACGGGGAAGTTCAGAGGACTGGGATCAGGCTCGGAGAAAGGAGGCCGTTTGGTGGGTTCAGCTCATTTTTTGCTCAATAAAACTTTCCTGGGTCTGGGCATGTGCTGTGAGGGAGGGGCGGTGGACACACAGGGTCAAGCGGGGAGCAGGTCACCCAGGCTGTGAAAGTCCAGAACTGGAATACAGGCTCTGGACTCACAGTGGCTTCTCTCTTCCTCCTTCTGAGCTGCCTTAGCACACGCAAGGTAGGGATTCCCACTTTCCCAGAGAGCCCAGACTTCGAGGCAGTGGGGCCTGCAGCTCAGCCCTTGTTGTTCCCTTTGCGCCTTAGGAGAGCTGGGGTTCTGATGGCAGCTAGATTTCCAGGCTCCTTGAACACTCAACTGAACATCATGGTGCACCCAGGAATCCAGCTTGGATACCTGTGGCCTCTAGGGGGCTGGAATGGGCTTTTCCCCAGTCCTGAGAAAGGGGGTCAGAGGCACACTGCTCAACAGTGTGAGCGACTTTGTAAGTGGCCTTAACTTAGACATAGCCATTCACCAAGCTGCCCTAGTTGGGCTTTTTTTTTTTTTTAAAAGACTTTATTTATTTATTTGACAGAGATCACAGGTAGGTAGAGAGGCTGGCAGAGAGAGAGAGGGAAGCAGGCTCCCCACCGAGCAGAGAGCCCAATGTGGGACTGGATCCCAGGACCCTGAGATCACGACCTGAGCCAAAGGCAGTGGCCCAACCCACTGAGCCACCCAGGCGCCCCCCCCCCAGTTGGCCTTTAACGGGGTTTTGTAGGCTGCAAATGCTTCCCTTGAGACACCCCCACCACTTCCCTGTCTGTGATGTCACACTCCTAAGCTGCTCCTGAAAAGCTGGATGTGCCTTGTCACTCTGTGTTCCTGTCCCTCCTGAGATAGTTGTACTATGTTTAGCTACCTTGGGAGAGGTTAGTTCGGGAGGAGAACATGTTTGTATTATGGACGACAAGGGAGCACCATTTTCCTGCTCTAAGGCTCAGGGAGAGTCCCTCTGGCCCTCCGCCCTCCCTCAGGAAACCAGAGGAGGCTCAGCATAGCAGGAAGATGACAGAGCATGGGGTCCAGAGCCGGATAACCCCAGAGACCCGTTACCAGCAGGGCCCAGCAGACAGCAAGCGTTGACTCCCTCCCCGAACGGTGGAGAAGGTGCTGGGTGGGAGCCATGCTCCTACCAATGTGAGCGCCCGCTGCCCCAGCCCTGTGCTATGTGCCATGAGGCAAAGAAGATGGCCCCCCCTCCCCTAGAGTGGAGAATTCAGGGGTGAGAGATCCGTGTGGGAGGGCAGTGTGGTCCTGGAGAATGTTTCTTGGGGAGATCTGCTCTGAGCTGGACCTGGTATGCTGGGTAAAAATGGGAAGGAGAGAGGCCCTGATGAGGACTTTTGGGGGCTAGCCGTGAGGTAAGCCGGCTCTGGCACAGACTTTTCTTCCTTGCTGCCCCAGGTTTTTCAGCGTTAGGGCCCGAAGACCTAGAAAGGAGTGACCACACAGAAGCTGGGGTCTTCTGAGGGGCTTGCTGGGGTTTTTGCGGGGGGGCCTGATGGGCTCTGGGCTTTGGCCTGGGCCTGCCTGCGGCATTCTTATGTGGGAAGGGGCCAGCCCTCCTCCCAGGGCAGGAAGCTACCTGTTAGGTCCCTCTGGTGGCAGTCTGGGCCTTCTCATTTTTGGTGAACTTCTAAAGCCTGGTGCAGATTATGGGTTGACTGGTCCAACCCTAGTCTGCCAAGACACCAGGGTGGCTCAGTCAGTTAAACTGAGTGCCTTCTCATGATCCTAGAGTCCTAGGATTGAGTCCCACATCCTGCTGCTTGCTCAGCAGGGAGCCTGCTTCTCTCTCTGCCTGCTGCTCCCCCTGCTTGTGCTCTTTTTTTTTTCTCTCTCTCCCCCACCTCTGACAAATAAAATAAAATCTTTATGATTCCTGGCTCTGCCACTGCTGATTGACCTTGGGCATGTTACCTCCTCCTGGAGCCTCAGTATTCTCATCTCCAAAATGGGATAAAGTCCCCCTACCTCACATTTGAGGGGGTGGCTCAGCCCAAGTCCCAAGATGCAGAGACACTCAGCAGGTCCCTCCCCAAGGCCACAGTAACTGGGGCAGGCCCTGGGGTGGGGAGAATGTGCAAGGAGGGGCCAGAAAGAGTAGATCTGAGGTGAGGTGGTTGTTCCCGTGAGCCTCATCCTCCCCAGGCTGCAGCTGTAGGCCTCCCCTGCCCACGGCCGGGGCCGTGCCGAAGCCATGTCCCTTGGTGAGCCTCGCCCAATGGGAGACCGAGCAACCCCACCCCCACCCCCCCAGGGAGGACAGGGCCTGACCCAAGGCCCTCGGTTTCCCCACCAGGAGTGGCCTGCAGCGCCATCCTCATGTACACATTCTGCACCGACTGCTGGCTCATCGCCGTGCTCTACTTCACCTGGCTGGCATTTGACTGGAACACGCCCAAGAAAGGTAGGCACACGACCACCTTGCCCTGGGAACTCCCCCACTCCCCGCAATGCAGCTGAAGTTCCCCAGCGTGGGGGCTGCCCCTTTTTATTCAGCACCTGCTCTGTGAGAAGTAGGGAGCTAGGCCAAGCTGTGGTTTCGGGGTGGGGGGCAGTGGAAAGCCCCTTGGAGGGCACAGTCCTGGTCCTTAGAGGAGCTCAGAGGAGCTCACAGTGCCCTCCCAGGGGCTCACACTCAGTCAAGGGTTTGCCTGCCTGGAGGGGACAAAGGTGGGACAGGGCCCAGGGGGAAGCGGTGAGGGGAGAAGATGCTCCGCAGGGTGACAGTCCCCTAATTCAGGGTCCCACGCTGACTCCATCTTCTCTGCCTTACTTGAGTGTCCCCTGCCCCTATTCCCGCTCCTTCCCAATACTGTGTTTTGTTCTCTGGAAGGTGGCAGAAGGTCACAGTGGGTCCGAAACTGGGCTGTGTGGCGCTACTTTCGAGACTACTTTCCCATCCAGGTAAAGGCTCGTGGGCGCTAACCTGGGAGGGTGGGACAGGCCGGGAATCTGAGTGAGAGCTTTATCTCACCATCTGCGGTTACCCTGTGCAGAGTTCAACCCCGCGACCCCTTCCACTGGGACTGTCTGTTCATGTTCTACTCCTCCTTATGCAGGATTTGAGGTGATATAGGGTACATTCGGTGTCATGCCAGGTAAAAACCAAAATCAAGACCTGAAGGAAAAGCTGCTAGTGGTTTAGCTGTCAGGGTCAACAGAGTTGCAGTAGTTGAGTTTGCTTCCTGGTTGCCAAGGCAAAAAGGGAAACATGATGGTTGTTGGTTTTTCTTTTGGGCAAGGACAAAGCATGCTAGTTTCTCAGGCAAACAAGGCTTGTTATAGCATTTGGAGCTAAAAGAGGTTTCCGACACTGAGATCCTTAGTGATATAAGGAGCATGTTACAATAGCAGATATTATGCTTAACTGCCTTTCAGTGAATATTAAAGACATAAGTGAAAAGGGCAGCAATTTACCAAGGGCAATAGCAAAGCAGTTCTAAGTTCATCTGACCTGAACCACGGACACGACTTCACGCTGTAGGTGTGAGGGGCTTTTTCTTCCTTCTGAAGCTCTGATAGAATATTGCTTCTCTCAGCCAGCTGTGGGCCGCCCGCTGGGGCTCCTGACCAGGGAATTAGGGCCCAGGAAATCAGATGTGCCATGAAAGGCAAGTGCGCAGGGAAGGCTTCTGGAGGATGTGCTCCTAGAACTCCATCTTCAAGATGAGTAGCACTAAAGGGGCATGCAAAAGAGGAACACTAAGGCACCTGAGTTTGAGAAGAAGCCTGTGGTGCGGGGGGATGTTGAGGAGGTAGATTGGGGAAGGAGGATTTCCATTTATCTGGAGCCTTCTAGAAACCCACACCTTTCCTCAAGGAGTTCCCACTAAACCTGGCAGTATCCTGTGAGGCAGGTATGCATTGTATCCCTTTTTCACAGAAGAAAAACTGAAGGTCAGAGAGGAGTAAAGCTGAAGGAGGCTAGTAGTATTTTGAGCTGAAATTCCACTTGGCTGCCTTGCCTCAGAATTCTGGATCCTTCTCCCCACAGCATGCTGCCTCCCTATGCAGCATGAGCTGTAGGAAACGAGCTCCGGGACTCTAGCTTCCCTCAGGTTTGGAGGAAGCACCCAGTATGACCCTGAGTGAAGCCCCATCCCTTCCAGCCTGCAGTCTCCCCATCTGAAGCAAGTTTAGACTAAGCTCTGGGTTTCCTTCCTGCGGCACCACCATTGGCTGCTCTGGGACCCCCGTGCTGGTCTTCTAAGGACCTGTCTTCTCTGGGACCAGCATCCAGGTCCTGACAAGATAAGTGGTGACTTAGTCGGGACTTTTTCTCATCTTTTTATTGACCCCCTTCCAGAGGTCTACAAGCCAGGCTGGCAAGGCAGAGGCTATGTGGGCAGTGCTAGGGGTTTGTGGCAACTCTGGCAGGATCCCCAAGGTTTTTCCTGCAGGGGAAAGACCTGTCTGGCCAGCTCACTGAGCACCCCAGCACTGGCACACCCTACCTGCTGGGGGTGACCCAGAAGAAGGCAGTGGGGTCTGAAGAGCCAAGACAGCATGTGTGAGAGGGAATGTGAGCATGGGGCAGGGTGGTGTATGTTTGCTGCTGTGAGTCAGCGACTGAAACATCCTGGCGTGCTGCCCATAGGAGGTGGCCAGGTAACCCTACATTCCTCCACTGCTCTCAGTTTTGGGAGGAAGCTCCCTCTGCTCACCACAGCCTGAGCCAGTTTTCCCAGGATCCTTGGGGTCAGGATGCCTGCTCTTCCCTCTCCCTGACCCCATCTCTCTGGCTGCAAGGAATTTAAGGCTGCTGTTGCTGGGACAGTGCTACATCATCAGACCTGACCCTGTCATTCTGAAAGTGAGGAGACTCAGTCCCAAAGACTGGTCCAGGTTGCATGACAAGTCCATTCCACCATTAGTACTGGAATCCCAGCCCCAGGCTCTTTCCCAATGAATTCCTGCTGCCTGTCTCTCTGGGAGAGATTCCATCCCAGATTTCCTCATTGGATTGAGCCCCACTTCCTGGGTCTCCCTCTATCTGCTTTGTAGTTAGAGAGCTGGGTTGGGTTCCTGCTCTGTTGCTCTATTCTCTGACCAGAGGTTACTGGGCTCTGTGCTAGGCACAGGGACATGGAAGGGTCAGCCCTGGGCCCCCTCACGTAGGCTAATTCTGCTAGACTTTGTCACTTTCTGCCCAAAGGACCACAGACATGCTTTCTCAAGCTCAGTGAGCCTCAGTAGCCTTACTTGCAAAATGGAGCTGTTCATACTGTTAAAGAGTAGTAAATTATGGGTGGAGATGAGGGCTTGTGGACTCGAGGGCTTGTGGACTCTCTTCTCTCTGCTGGGACCCTTACTTCAGGGATCAGGCCACAATGATCTGAGCAGCCTGCTCCTCTGGAAGATTCCTTGAGTCCAGTAACCCCACTCACCACCCAAAATGGGACGACCCAATGACCATTGGCCAGAGCTGGGATAAGCAGGTCCCCTTCCTCACTGACGTCCACATTTCTAAAAGAACCAAAACAAAACCCTGTGTCCCTTTTTGCCCCTCTATTCCAAGAAGTCAGCTGGGAACGAGCCACAGGACACATGTGGGTTGGCCCTGGGAGGGCCCCTGGGTACCAGGACCCAAGCCAGCCTGGGCCTAAGGCCAGCCAGGGCCTAGAGCCTTGGCCTGGGCTGCTCTTGCCCACAGGTGAGCTTGGCCAAGCCTCTAATCCTCAGGGCCTCAGGCTCCTCTTCGGTACAGGGAGTGTTGGGCCTTGGTGACCTGATGTCTGAGCTGATGCTTTGGGATATTCTTTGTGGCCTCCCGGCCCTTCCCTTCTCTCAGCCTCTTGCCAGGGGTTATGTAATGATCTCTAGCTATAACCATCCACCCACCTATCCCCTGCTTCCTCCTTTGTATAGTTCTTTGCTGCCAGAGCCACTCAGCGAGCCTCGAGAGCATCCCTCCTCCTAGCACAGGAGGGCTCATGTGCTAGCAGCTTCCACCGGGATCACCAGCTCCTTGAAAGAGGAGGCCAATGCCTGGGTCACCTATCCCTCACCTATCCCTGAACAGGCAGGATTTCTAGAGAGGAGACTAGGAAAGGCTGAGCTTAGAGTGATCTCTCTGTCCATCTGCTTCATTTCCTCCATGGTCCTACTGAAGCCCAGAGAGGAGGGACTGTCCCGAGGTCCTAAAGCAAGTCAGTAGTGGGGCTGGTATTGGAACCAAAGCTATCTGCTTCAGGACCCATTTTCTCCTTTCTCTCTCCCTCTGCTATGTGTCCTGTGGTATGAGCTTAAGTAAATTTCTGCTCCTCTCTGATTCTGAATTTCTTCTGTTTGGTGCCGGGATAGGACAAGCTTATCTGAGTACTTTTCCTGCCCTTGGGAGGCAGGGTGGGAAGAATGACTTGCCGGGAGTGTGCCCCAGACTCATGTTAGCCACGGGGCCTGGCCTGGGCACCTTGTTGGGCTGAGACTTTGCCACGGGAAACAGGGGACATGAGAGCAAGCATGTCAACAGAGACTTCATCAACAGTGCCTTCCTTCTCCCTACAGAATGGACACTCTGTCCAGCCCTGGTGGCAGGGCAGTATGGCTTGAAGACAGATCAAAGCTGTATCAGCCTGCTTTCTTCTGGGGACAGCCCCAAGGGCCATTACGCTGCAGTGTGTCCCAAGGCAGCTCACTTAGTCAAAAGTCCCACCAGACAGATGTGTGGGGTGGGGGGTGGGAGTGAAAAAGGCAGCTGTGGGGCACCTGAGTGGCTCATTGGTTGGGCATCCCACTCTTGATTTCGGCTCAGGTCTGATTGCAGGGTCATGAGATTGAGTCCCCCATAGGGCTTGGAGCCTACACGAGATTCTCTCACTTTCTCTGCCTCTCCCCACCCTGCTCACTTGCACATTCTCTCTTAAAAAAAAAAAAAAAAAAACTGCAAAGAAAAGAAAAAGAGCCAGCTTACCTTACACCAGGTAACATATATTCATCCCAGTGACTTAGAGAAAAGCCCACTGGGTGACTATCTAGAAAGGGAAGAGGATGGGCAGCTCCTTTCTCTAAGCCTTTCTCAACCTTGCAATCAAATCAACAGCCTAGACCAGGGCTCTCCCAGTACGTTTTGCACTTGGGACTCCCAGACCCAGCCTTCAGTTCCAGAGAGGTAGCAAGGGCACTGTTGGCTGCCTCCACTCTTCCCTTGACACAATCCTACTGTGCGGAAGCCAGCTCCAGGTTCCAGCTTTACTGCAAGCTAGCATGGTGGGCACACCTGCTCTTCAGGAGGCGAACTCTCAGAACAATCTCCTTGCCACGCTCATCTAAAGCCGGGCCCACTTTTAGAACCCCCCTCTCTGCCCTCTCCCCAATAATCGTGGCTTACACTGCTGCCGTTTATGTAGTGGGCAGCAAAGCACGAGCTGGGTTTTGAGCAGCTTTAAGGTGCTTGCCAAAGACAAGGTGGGGGAAGGAGTACCGAGGGTCTGAGCAGCAGGGGGTGGGAACTCAGGGGGTCTTGCTCCCACACGTCCCAGCAGTCATAGCCCTGGGAATGGTGTCAGCCGCCATCTGCTCCACCCCCCTCTGCCCTCTGTCACCTGAAGCTTCAGATTTCCATTTCCTGGGGCCAGCCACTAGCACCCCTGCCCCAAATTGAGCACCAGGTCCTTTCCCTAGCCTGGGGTTCCCAAACTGGGAGTCATGGAAAACCCAGGCTGTTGACATTCCAGCAGTGGCTATAGGCTCTGCCTCCAGCTGACACGCGTGCAAAGACACAGGCACTTTCCAGCACAGGAAGGAAGTCGGGGTGTTATTGACAGCACCCCCTAGAGGCAGCGCAGCCCACAGGACTAAAATGTTCACATGCCTGACCCCAGGAGTTGTGATTTCTAGAAGTGTGTCAAACAATCAGATATGCAGACGACAATAAGGTATTTGTGGAAGCGTTATTTCTGAAGGGAATTTTGGAAGGTTTTTAAAGATCCATCCGGTGGAGTTTGATTAAAATTCTAGTGCATGCAACATAGCTATGCAACAGGATAATGAAGCCAAGAGAGACGTGGCTGGTGGATTGTGATAGGAAAAATAGTTATGATAGGGTTGGTAGAAAATTATGTAAAAATGAGGGGTGCCTGGGTGGCTCAGTCAGTTAAGTGTCTGCCTTCAGGTCATGGTCCTGGGGTGCTGGGATTGAGCCTCATATCAGGCTCCCTGCTCAGTGGGGAGTCTGCTGCTCCCTCTCCCTCTGCTGCTCCCCCTGCTCATGTTTGCTCTATCTCTGTCAAATAAATAAATAAATATTTTTTAAAAATAAAATCATGTAAAAATGATAGCAACCAATGTGCCCTTAATTTTGTGGTTTTTAAAAAAAGAGCACGTGTATATTTGAGTAACCAAAGAACTCACCACATCAGAGTGGTTTATAAGGATGGAGATAGGACAGGCCCTCTGGATTATTTTTTGACTTTTTCCTGTATTTTTAAAAATACTCCTTAATTATTCACTATTTTTCTAATCAGAAAAGAAGTGATGTTTCTGAAAAAATAAACCTTGCTCTCCAGCGCTCTTAGCACCATCTAGCCCAGGCAATGCGGGGCAGGAGCCTGAGAGTCTAGGGCAACTTTATACCACTCCCACCCCCGCCAAGCCATCAACCCCAGGACAGGGAGCAGCCCCAGGAGAAAGCCAATCGTTCTTTAGAGCATCCCGGAACAGCTTTGTTGATAGTACCACAGGTCAGCTGCCTGGCTGGCCCCCTGCCCCTGCTAGGGCTGACCTGTGGCTTGCCCTTGTCCTTCCTAAATAGAGCACAAGCTGAGCCTGGCTGCCTGGAAGGAAGTTTCCATTCAGACCCGCTGCAATGTCTCTTCTCTGGCCAAACTAAGGGACGTGGACTTTACCTTGACAAAAACTGGACCCCCCTCTTTATCTGAGAGCGGCAGGGGTTGGATGAGGAGAATGGGCCCAGGAGGAGGGTGGGCAGGAGGCTAGCAGAGCGCAGGTGAGAGGACCTGTTGTGTCTGGCTGGAGAGGTGAGGGAATGAGAGGGCAAGTTTCTCACTCCCTTCCCAGGGACTCACCATCTCAGTGGCAGTTGCCACGAGTCTCAGGCGTGCAGAGTCACATGGGGTGTGCAGCACACCGGGTCCTTACCCCATCTCCCAGCATTTCCTCTGACCTGAGCTTTTTCCCTGCAGCTGGTGAAGACGCACAACTTGCTGACCACCAGGAACTACATCTTCGGGTACCACCCGCACGGCATCATGGGCCTGGGTGCATTCTGTAACTTCAGCACCGAGGCCACAGAAGTGAGCAAGAAGTTCCCCGGCATAAGGCCCTACCTGGCCACGCTGGCCGGCAACTTCCGGATGCCTGTGCTGAGGGAATACCTAATGTCTGGAGGTGAGGGGCCTCCTCTGCCTTCCCCTGCCAGGCTCTGCTGTCCAGACCTGAGCCTCTACACTGAGTGAAGGGATAGAGGGAGCAGGAGGCCAATACACCATGTCCCAGTGACTGGTTGTGTGTGGAGAGACATAGAGGGCCCCAGGCATGGTGGACCAGGTCTGAGCAGGATAGCTGTCCATACAGTCTTCAGGATTTAGTTTGAACAACAAAGTCCCTAGGAAGCCTTCTCCGCCCCCAGCCCTGGTGCTGCCCTTTGTACAACCACGTTGCTGCCAATGGTGCTGTCCTTATCCACCTGCTGTGACCCCTGCAACCCTAACTCCCCAGTATCCCCCAGCACCTTGCAGGAGGCTGGCAGAGTTAGGACCTCAAGGAATGTTTGCCCAAATGAACGAGTTCCCTAAACAACCAGGTATCATTATCCCCATTTTACAGATAAACAAGTCAAGGCTCAGAGAAAGAAATAGCTCAAGCAGGGTTGTATAACTTCTAGGGGCTAGCTCAGGTCTGGAGCCCAAGTCCAGGGCTCATTCTGTTCATGCCTGGCTAATAAGCAGGGGGTAGGGAGTGCACTTGTGGGCAGCCCTGACTCTCTCCTTCTCCCCGCCAGGCATCTGTCCTGTCAACAGGGACACCATAGACTACTTGCTTTCAAAGAATGGGAGTGGCAATGCCATCATCATCGTGGTGGGGGGCGCAGCTGAGTCCCTGAGCTCCATGCCTGGCAAGAATGCGGTCACCCTGCGCAATCGCAAGGGCTTTGTAAAACTGGCCCTACGCCATGGGTGAGTGCCCCCTTCACATGCACACACACACATGCATGCGTGCACAAGCATGCACTGCACACACGGCCCTCCAAGGCTTTGTTTGGCCCCAGCAGAGCAACTCCTTGGCTCCTGGAGGCAAGGCCCAGACCCTAGGAAGACCTCGATGAGAGTTTGCTGTCCTGTGGAGGGGGGAGGTGGGAGGCCCAAGCTGCAGGCCCAAGTTTGCCCAAGCACAGCCCGAGTGTCTGAGCAGAGCAGAAATTCAGTCTGTGCACCCTGAGCCCTTGCAGATGGGTGGAGAGGCCAGGCTTCTGTGCGGAACTCTGTACCCTCAGGTCAAAATGTGTTATATGCTAGGAGAGCAAGCACAAGGCCCACTGTTAGGGTGTGACAGACCCTGGCTTCTCCCTTCCAGAGCTGACCTTGTTCCCACCTACTCCTTCGGGGAGAATGAAGTCTACAAGCAGGTGATCTTTGAGGAGGGCTCTTGGGGCCGATGGGTCCAGAAGAAGTTCCAGAAGTACATTGGCTTTGCCCCGTGCATCTTCCATGGCCGAGGCCTCTTCTCCTCTGACACATGGGGGCTGGTGCCCTACTCCAAACCCATCACCACCGTTGGTGAGCTTCCCTGCCTGCAGCCCCTGACCTCGGGGCACCCCTCTGCTGGTTTGTGGTGGAGTTAAGATTCACACCCAGGCTCTGAGGTCTTCTGATGTCCATGCTGTAAACCTCGTGGATGTGGACCTGTTTGGGCGCTAATGGGAATGGCGAGTGGGGGTGGGGAGTGGGTGGTGGGAAATGTGTTCCATTACCATGAGCCAAGCAGTGCCAGGTGAGAAAACCGCACCCAGCAGTCCGTGTGCACAGAGCCCGCAAGTCTGTGAGGGAAGACCGGGAAGACCAGTCTGTTAAGCAAAGACCAAGAGGGTGTGTGTGTGGGGAATGTGCAGGGTGCTCTGGGGGGTTATAGTGGACCCCAGAAAAGAGGTGACCCTTACACCCTAGCTGAAGAGGAATTACCTAGCAAAAGAGAGGAGGAGATATTTGTTGGAAGCATGAGCCCGAGTGGACTTCCCATAGCAAAACTGTGCAGATTTTTGAGGAACAGAAAGAAAAACATCAACGTGAAAGGAGCATAGGCCTCTGAGTAGTATAGCAAGAAAACCAGTTGCACTTGTCCCTCAGCCATGTTGTTCTGTGTGTGTGTGTTTGTGTGTGTGTGTGTGGTTCACAAGCCAGAGATCTCACACAAGTGTGTAGGCCACCAGGCGTGGACTTTCAGGCTCAAAGTTCACATAGATACTAGCCAGGTGTTTTGCTTTGTATCTTTACAAAGTCTAACTTCCTGCACCTTGGGTCCCAGACCCAAACTCACTGTCTGCTCTCATTACACACAAATCCTATTCCAGGCCTGATTGCTCTGAGGCAGCAAGGACATTTCCACGCGCAGATGTGGCTGGAGAGGGACAGGTCCTGTGGGCAGTGTGAAGGAGTTTACGTTTCCTCTTAAGAAAGGAGATCCTTAAGAATGGAATCCTTTAGAAGGCTTGAGGGTTTGGGGGAGGAGAGGTTCACGACTGCACTTTCAAGTGATTCTTGGGCTGCTGGATAGCCAGTGGGTTACAAGGGTCAAAATGGAAGCCCCCGAAAACACGTGCAGATGCCTCTCTGGCAGCCGTTGGGACCGAGATGGCGACCGCAGGGATGGAAGGAAAAGGCGTGAACTGGGGAGAAATTTCCAAAATGTCTTTGCCAGGGCTTCAGGGTGATTTGGGTGTGGAGATGCAGGAAATCGAGCAATGCGTGCATGGATGAATGTTGCTGCCCCTAGGAGGAAGGATTCCTTGGGACAGGTGAGGGAACTGAGGCTCAGAGAGGCAACGTGACTTGCCCAGAGTGGGGCAAGAACAGCACCATTCCTTGCTCCCAGAGCCCTCTCAGGAGCTGCCTGTCAAGGGCAGTGGGGACAACCTGAGCTGGAACATATTTAGCACAGTTCCCGGCACGTGGCTGGCACTTGGCACGGGGTCACTGCCGTCAGCGTTGCGGGAGGCTCTCAGGGAGGGTGGCCTGAGTGGGCTGACTAACCAGAGGTCTCTGCCCCATCCCCGCAGTGGGTGAGCCCATCACCATCCCCAAGCTGGAGCACCCGACCCAGCAGGACATAGACCTGTACCACACCATGTACATGGAGGCCCTGGTGAACCTCTTCAACAAGCACAAGACCAAATTCGGCCTCCCAGAGACCGAGGTTCTCGAGGTGAACTGAGCCCACCAGCAGGGGTCAACTCCTGGGAGGAATCAGCTACAAATCCTTTTCTACCAAGTTCTCGAATGCTTTTTTGTTCTGTAAATTTGGAAGCGTCATGGGTGTCTGTGGGTTATTTAAAAGAAATTATAATAATTTTGTTAAACCATTACAAATGTTAGGTCTTTTTTAAGAAGGAAAAAGAATATCTCAAGCTCTTTCACTTCCAGTTTGACCCGCTCTAGGTGGTGGCTAACACATCTGGGTTAACCCTTCTTCCTTTCCCAAAATCACAGAGAAAACTCAGTCCTGGTTGACTGGGAAAGAAGGACAGCCATCTGTGGCTCAGGCCGGTTGGATTATTTGCTTTTTCCCACCTCAGAAGCCACTTATAATACAAACACCTCTTTTCCAAACTACCTACCCCACACTTAACTGCAGGACTGGTCCTTCTTACCAAGCGGAAGACTTGGAGAGCACAGTTGTTTCCATCTTGAAGAGTAACGTGATGAGCATCTAGAATGTTCCACCTGTGTCCAGCCAGTCTTTTAAATCTGAGGCCTCCAGAGCAAGAATAGGGGGTGACAATGACCCTGTGCCCAAATGCACCATCTCTCTGGGATCATTCAGCCACCGTGTCTGGTTGGAGTGACTGGTCCTCCACAGACAGGGTGCTGACACAAACCCAGATTGACATGGACTTGGCCTGAATCACATACTTTCCTATGGCCTCGATTTGTTTAACCCATACCCCCCAATGTGGCTGTGAGGATAGGGTCCCTCTTCCCATTCACAGAGGGGCCTGGCCTTCTGAGCAGCAGATTGGCCTTCAGGTCAGGAGGCCCCTGAACCTAAGCCTCGCATATTTGTGCCTTTCTGAGAGGTTAGGGGCCAGGGAAGAAATCCAGCCCCTCCTCTGCATATTCTGTTTTCTTTTGATGGAGATTATTGTACCGTGTCAGACTTTTGTATTTTCCAAAATGAATAAATAAAAATGAGAGTCCTCTGTGAGTTCTTGCTGGGGCCACAACTGCACCTTGCTACTGACACTTAGGGAAACCCTGGCCCCATCGGGGCTGCCTGCCAAGCTTTCCCCCTTGCTCCTTTGGGCTATGTGACCCTATGTGGTATCCGTTATCCAGTGCTATGTGACAGAATCCTCCAGAATGCAGTAGCTCCAAACAACATCGTGTTCACTACACAATCTGAGAGTCTATAGCTGAGGTGCAGCTTTGCTGAGCCCTCAACTTCAGGAGCTCTCTCAAGGCCACAGTCAAGGTGTCAACAGGGCTGCCATCATCGTAAGGCTTGACTGGAGGAGGCCCCACTTCCGAGGTCATTCCTGTGGTAGTTTCTAGGGTTCGCTTCCTCACTGGCTATTAACCAGAGGCCACTCTTAGTTGCTAAGTGGACCAGCTCATGACGTGGGAGCGGTCTTCATCAGAGAGAGTAAGGAGGAGAAGCCAGAAAGAATGTGCAAGGTGGAAGCCACATTATTTTATAACTTAACCTCAGATGTGATGTCCTATCCCTTCTGCCATATTCTCTCCATTAGATGCAAGGGACTCCATTCCAACTTTCCTACTGCCTAAGTGTCCACCCTTGCCATTCATTCATCTACTTCAAGGACCACTCCTCTGTGTATCCAGTGTTGGGTGCCTCATTGAGCTGGGACCTCAAGCCTAACTTGGGACTTGAAGGGTGACTGGAAGTTTGAGAGGCAAAGCCAGAGCAACAAGTACCAAGACAGGGAAGACAGCACTGCTGGTTTGAAGGAGGACATCGTGGTAGATAGGTCTGCAATGGGGCTTGGCTTGGAAGAGCAGGAGAGTGGACTTCTCCAGAGTTTCTAGGTGGGCAGGAGAGCGGGCAACAACAGAAGCTCACCCTGGAGGAGCTTCAGGCCCGCAGAACTCCGGCGGAGGGCAGATATTTCCTTTAGGATGGAGGAAAGGCCTGTTTTTTGATGACGGTCTCAGCCCCTTTCCAGCCCCAGTCTGAGGTTAGCCATGATCTTCAGCATCTGGCTCCAGGCTAAGAGCTGTCCCTAACCTAGGCCTCCTTACAAAGGTAGGCCCTTATTCTCTGCATGGATTTTGTGAATATTAAGCATCTACTGTGCACTAGGGAACTCCACTATCTCTGAATACCAACAGCAACAATCTGCAGGCCCCCAAATCCCAGAGGAGGACCTCACCTAGGGCAATATGTCTAGCAGCAGCCTGCGCAGAGCAGAAGCCTGTCTGCTCTAAGCAATGGGTGGGAGGCTCTAGGTAAATGCTGTGGTTATTTGGGAGTTATTATCTCCGGAGAGGAAACAGGATAGGATCCTCCTTTTCCAGCTGATCATCAGCTTTTGGACTGCGGAGGTGGGGCTGTAGTCTAGGTCGTCAATTCCATGAGTCTACTTGTGGTTCACAGATATGGTCACTAGAGGGCAGCGGGGCTAGTTCTGAGGCAAAAATCCCACAGCAGGCAGCAGGGCGGGGCCGGGGGTGGTGGTGGTCTAATCACTGTGTGTTACTTCAGCACTCCTATCCTGGACTAGGAGCCAGAGAGAGTAAAACTCAGACTCACAGATGCTCAGAGCTAACCAGGAACACTTCTTTTTCCAGAGTCTTAAGATGGGAAGTTAAGAGATCTTTTTTTCTTTTTTAATATGCTTGCATATATAAGATTTGCTCTAAAACTGCTTTTGCCACATCCCGTAGGTTTTGGTGTTTTGTGTTCTTATTTCATTCATCCTAAAGTTTTTCCTAATTTCTCTTCTGATTTTTCCATTGACTTGTTCGGTTACTTAAGAGAATGTTGCTTAATTAACACATATTTGCTATTATCCCAAATTTTCTTTTGTCATTTATTTCAAATTTTATTTAAGGGAGCATACTTTGTATGATTTCAGTCTCTTTGAATTTATTGAGAATTCTCTTACGACCTAATAGATGGTCTGTTCTAGAGGATGTTCCATGTGCATTTGAGAAAAATGTGCATTCCACTCCTCTTTTGAAGTATTTTCTAGATACTATTAGTGTTACAGTAGCAGTATTTTCCAGATGTCTGTTAGGTCAAGTTAGTCCATAGGGGGGTTCAAGTCTCCTGTTTCCTTGTTGATCTTGTTGATCATCTAGTTTTTCTACTCTTTATCGAAAATGGGGTATTGAAGCCTCCAACTATTGTCATTACATTTTTTTTTTCCCTTCAATTCTGTAAGTTTTGCTTCCTATATTTTAGGAGTCTGCTGTTACATATGTCTGTGTTACATATGTCTTTTGTAAGCAGAATAGTGTTGAATCTTCTTTCCTTTCGTCCATACTTCTACTTTCTGCCTTTCTCATTGGAGTATTAAGTCTATTTACATTTAATAGAATTGCTGATAAAGTAGGATTTACATGTGCCATTTTGCCATTTTCTTATTTCTTTCATGTTCCTCTCTCCCTCCATTCCTGCCTTCTTTTCTGTTAAATGTCTATTTAAAACCATTTTAATTCTCTTGTTGAGTCTTTTGCCCTATGTTTTGTTCTGTATTTTTCCCCCACAAAATACTACTTTTGTTTGAAAGAACGAGTGACAAATATAGCTATCAGATTTGAGTGTTAGGCAATTTCTTAAAAATGAACAAAGCAAGCCACCCACTTCAAGAAACCTGACAGTATTTGCTCCCAATAGTAAAATCTAATATTTGAGGAATAATATAATTCTATAAAGCTTGTATCTGCCATGATATTTGACAGATTCATAATACTTAAGAAACTTCTCCTGAGACTGGCAGTATTTTTGTACTAAATAATTACATGTGTCAAATTTCAGTTGCTCTACGTTTTAAAGTTATTATCTTAGTGGTTACCCTGGAGATTAAAATTCACATCTTAATTTAAAACATTCTCATTCAGATTAATAAAAACTTAATTTTTTCATCTTTTGGCTGGCTGGCCTGAGGGGAGAAAGAGGCAGGCCACATCCACGAATGATGTGGCAGATCGAATAGTGGCCTACAACATATATATATTTATCTTAAACCCTGCAATTGGTGAAGGAATGTGACTTTATTTGGAAAAAGGGCCTTGGCAGATATAATTAGGTCAAGGATCTCAAAATGAGATAATCTTAGATTATGTAGGTAGGCTGTAAATGCAATGACAAGTGTCGTCTAGGAGAAAGACACAGGGAAATGGGAGAAGACCATGGAGAAGGCAGCCCAGGCACACCACAGCCACCAGCAGCCGAAGGATTCTCCCCTAGAGTCTTTGAGGGAGCAAAGACTTCCCAACACCCTGATTTTGGATTTCTGGCACGCAGAACTGGGACAGAATGAATTTTTGCTTTCAGTCAGCTTGTTTATGGCTTAATCTAATACAAATAGTGACCTTCAATATATTTCTGTCACCTGATCGAGGAATTGTACCCGTGGATGCAGAGTCTGGTCTTCTCATCAATAAAATATTGAACAACATGGGTTTGAACTGCCCAGGTCCGCTTACACATGGACTGTTTTTGATAAATGCGATATAGTGCTGGAAATATATTTTCTCTTCTGATTTTTTCTCTAGCTTACTTTATTGTAAGTACACAATCTATAATACAAATAACATACAAAATATTGTTAATCGACTGTTTTTGTCATTGGTAAGGCTTCTGGTCAAGAGAAGGCTATCAGCAGCTAAGTTTTGGAGGAGTTATACTAGAATTTTTTATTTTATGTCCAGGGATCAGCATCCCTAACACCCATGTTTTAAAGTCAACTGTGTTTCACTTTTCCTTAAACGGGGCAGGCTGCAGTTTTGGAAGGCACTTTTCCCTGATACTTCTGAGAGGTGGAAGAAATTCCCGTGTAATGGTAATGTATAGGATTGCTAGGAGAAACATAGGAATTCCTTAAATCCCTTGGCTTCACCCATAATTTTTATAACCAATCTCTCTCCCATAGGTATTGCGAACTTCTTTTGTTCACAATCCTGTTTCTCTTTCCTTGTAAACTCATTTTCAAGATATTTTTCACCACTTCCTGCTTAGGGAGTTTTGCTTTGTGTATCTTCATCTAACATTTGTGTCATGCAGACACACGATTTTATCTCCTACATTTTTTATATAACGTTGAATTCCACTGGCACACATTTAGAAAGTTCCTTTTCTCAAGGCTAAAATAGCAACAATTTGTGAGATTTCTAATTACTTTTGATGAAAACGGATATGAAATATTTTTCCTCTAAACACAGAGGTATATTGTTAATGTGTAGGATATAAAAACGTATTCTGAAAATAAATATGACTTAACCATACAAATAAAATTTGGGGCCTCAGGCTGACTCAGTCAGTAGAGCATGTGACTCTTGATCTCCGGGTCATGAGTTCAAGCTCTGCATTGGGTGTAGAGCTTGCTTTAAAAAAAAAAAAAAAAAAAAAATGCTATAATACTGTTTGACTGAAGGCAGTAAAATGTAGGGTAGATAACATTGGAGTAAGACTCCTTCCCAGTCCCAGTCTTATACAGAGGGAGGGTGCTGAAGGTTTCAACCTTCCAATCAGGGTTAGTTTCCCTGGCAACCAGCCCCCGTCCTTAAGTTATCTGGGGCTTTCCAAATGTCACCTCATTAACATAAACTCAGATGTAGTTGAAAGTGACTTGTTATGGAAACAAAAGATACTCATTTCCCTCCCTGAAGCTTTCAGGAACTGAGGACAAAATGAAATATAACAAAGTCGTCCATATGCTACCTCTTGTTCTCTTTCTCAAATCTTAAAAAATAAACAAACAAAAAAATGCCTGTATGGCTCTTATTTGTGTGTGTGTGTGTGTGTGTGTGTGTTCCAAAATTCATTGTTTATGCACCACACCCAGTGCTCCATGCTATATGTGCCCTCCTTAATACCCACCACCAGACTCCCCCAACCCCCATCCCCTTCCCCTCCAAAACTCAGTTTGTTTCTCAGAGTCCACAGTCGCTCCTGGTTTGTCTTCCTCTCTGATTTCCCCCAACTCACTTCTCCTCTCCATCTCCCAATGTCCTCCATGTTATTCCTTATGCTCCACAAGTAAGTGAAGCCATATGATAACTGACTCTGCTTGACTTACTTTACTCAGCATAATCTCCTCCAGTCCCGTCCATGTTGATAAAAAAAAAAAAGTTGGGTATTCATCCTTTCTGATGGAGGCATAATACTCCATTGTATATATGGACCATATCTTCCTTATCCATTTGTCTGTTGAAGGGCATCTTGGTTCTTTCCACAGTTTGGAGACTGTGGCCATTGCGGCTATGAACATTGGGGTACAGATGGCCCTTCTTTTCACTTCATCTGTATCTTTGGGGTAAATACCCAGTAGCACAATTGCAGGGTCATAGGGTAGCTCTATTTTAAATTTCTTAAGGAATCTCTACCCTGTTTTCCGAAGTGGCTGCACCAACTTGCATTCCTATGACTCTCATATAAGAAATTACAGGAGTTTTAAGAGCTGTTTGCCAGGAAGAGTGAACAAAGATCAAATCCCAGGCACCTGGGTGGCTCAGTCAGTTAAGCGTCTGCCTTCGGCTCAGGTCATGATCCCAGTGTTACTATTCTACTATTACTTACTATAAATCACAGTATCACACTCCTTTTCTCCAAGACAGTTTCCTCTGTCTCTCCTTGACTCTCATGACCTTGACAGCCTTAGAGATTAGGAGTCTAGTCTTCAGTAGAACATGTATTCTTATATCTAGCTTTTCCTTATGATTGATTCCAACTACCCATCTCCAGCTGAAACATCGCAGACGTAACAATGGGCTCTTCCTACTGTCTCCCAGCAGGCAGTCCTGACTTCAATCTGTCCTATGGGGGGTGTTCATTTGATCACTTGATTAAGGTGGAAACTGTCAAGCTTTCATATTGTGAAGTTACTCTTTCTCCATACTTTGAAAATCTCTCTTTCCCAGTGTTTTCATATCAGTAAGACTTGTGGGTCCCTATTTTTTTTCAGTGGGCTATCCATTATTCTATCATTATTTATCTTGATGTTCAAACTGCTCCAGATTTGGCCAGTGGGAGACTCATCAAACTGGCTTCTGTGTCCTTTTGACACATCTCCCTCTTTCTGGGGGCAGGGGGAAGGAGTACTTCCTTACTTTCCAGCACAACTAGGTGTCCTACAATCGATCATCTTGTACTTTTTCTGGCCCAATCCTGAGAGTCAGCCATTTCTTTGGAGAATCTTGATTCCTCTAAGTGGAGGATGATATTTAGAAACCAAGATCTGGGCAATTACGGGCTATCATCACAGAGTTCATCCGAGTTCCCTCTCTCCTTATATTTTAACTCCTTGGGGCACCTGGGTGGCTCAGTGGGTTAAGCCGCTGCCTTCGGCTCAGGTCATGATCTCAGGGTCCTGGAATCGAGTCCCGCATCAGGTTCTCCGCTCGGCAGGGAGCCTGCTTCCCTCTCTCTCTCTGCCTGCCTCTCTGCCTACTTGTGATCTTTCTCTGTCAAATAAATAAATAAAATCTTAAAAAATATATACTTGTAACTCCTTTTCCTGATAGAAACTGGCTCCCATTATCCTTAATATATTTATTTATTTATTTGACCAATCCCTCTGTACATAACCAATCTTCCATTGCTAACACTTTCTCCTCCAACCCTGAACCCAATACCGAAGCCTTTTTTTATCAAGGCCAGTTTCACCAACGCGACCTACGCAGTTGCCCCAGGCCTAAGGCTTAGAAGGGCCCCATGCTTGATTTGATGCTGTTGCTTTTTGGAATTCTTAATAGTTTTGAACACGGGACTCTGCGTTTTCATTTTGCACTAGGGCCCACTAATTATGGAGCCAGTCCTCACTTAGCCGTATTTCAGCTCTGACATCTTGCTTTAAACAGGCCTCCCTGTGGATATCCTGTTCGCCTGCTCTGGTAAATTCCTAGCCTTGTGCTAGGATCTCTCCTGCACCCACTGCTGGCCCTGTGTGGACACCCTCCTCACCTCACTCTGACTCTGACTCCTTGCCCTGGGCCTCCCCTGCTAACCCCTTACCCCTTGTTGATCTCGTTCTCAGTCTCACCCTAAGGGCTTTTGAACTACATGCTTTAGGAAGAGAACAAGAGAGAAAACCTGTGTGGAGAGTTTTAGCCTTTGGATTCTTTGAGGCTATCCTTTGTTCTCGATGGAAGTAAGATTCTTGTTCTTTCGGAAAAATTCAGTCCTATATAGTGTAGTTTACTTAATGCAGGCAGTGTGTTATGCCCAGGAAGCAAGACACCCAGGTTCACAAATCAATCTGTCACTAAGAACCATGGGGCTTTGGGCAGTTCATTTCCATTTCCACAGCTGCTTTTTAAGCTTCAGTGAAACTGGGACAACAATACCTTCACAGGGTCCTGTGGGGATTGTCCATGGTCATGTATATAGGGTACTAGTCAAATGTTAGTTCTTTCTAGGCCCCAGGGAAACCTGTGAGGGAGGGGAATGAATTTGCCTCAACTCCTGCAGCCAGTTAGCTGCGGGCCCACACACGTGTTTTTTCTGACCCCTGGCTTGGAGCTCTCAGACACCCTACCCTGCATGCAACATGCTCCTTTTCAGGAACCCTGTGAAATCACGCCTGCTTCCGTCAGGGAATGAGGGAAATTGGGGATCTGTTGATCCGCTCTCTTCCCAGGAACTCAGCCACATTTCTGTGTTCTAACAGACCTCTAACTCAATGAAGGAATGTCACAATTTCTCGTTGCCGTGTTCACCACTCTCTCCACCCTTGCATCTGCTCGTGACACAACTGCCAGAGTGACATTTTTATTTATTTTAAGCAGACTCCATGACTGACATGGGGCCCAACACGGGGCTTATCCTCAGGACCCTGAGATCGAGACCTGAGAGGAGATCAAGAGTCGGGTGCGTAACAGACTGAGCCAGTCATGCGCTCCTGGAGTGTTAAATAAAGATTTTATTTATTTATTTGACAGACAGAAAGAGCACAAGTAGGTGGAGCAGCAGGCAGAGAGAAGGAGAAGCAGGCTCTCTGCTGAGCAGGAAGCCTGATACATGGCTCGATCCCAAGACCCTGGGATCATGACCTGAGCCAAAGGCAGCCGCCTAACCAACTGAGCCACCCGGCACCCCTAGAGTGATCATGTAGCTCCCCTACTTAAACCCTTCTGTGGTATGTGGTCCACACACTTCAACATCAGACTCCACAGGAGCAACCGTCCCTGACAGGATCTGGACCCTGGCAGGATCTGGACCCAGACTTCATTCTATGCCATCAGAGCTGGACTAAAACTGCAGGAGCTCTAAGCACTGAAAAGACAATGCAGCTGCTGCTCTATGAAATGACAAATGAAAGCAACACTAAAACTGTAAGAGAGATTGAAGGAAGTCTTTGATTTTTATTTTTGAAATATCAATTTCTTTCAAAAACTGTTCTCCTCCCCCCCCCTCCTCCTCCATGCCGGCTGCCTCTCCTGCCTACTCCCGCCTGGCTTTCTCTTTCAGTTCCTTCAATGCTTCAGGCTCCTTCTTCAGCTCTTTCTTCTGCCTGAATTCTCCTCTGGCTCTCACTAGCCCACTCTGTTCAGTTACCCCCTCCTCACCCTTAAGACCTCATTGTAAAAGGCAGTCCCTAAGGAAAGCTTTCTCTGGGGGCTTGCACTAAATCAGCCCCATGGGTGAGATGTCCTTCTGTCTAACGCTTGTCTCCCTGGCTGGCCCATGAATTCATAAACTCAGGTGCCCATGTTGGCCCATTTATAGTCCACGACAGTGTGAAAACCACTGGAATTGAGGAAGGAGTGCTGCTCCCAGGGGCAAGAAGCCCAACTGTTTGTCTTAGCTTTGCTGCAAACTTTGTGTGATCCTGGACAAGCTCACTTCCTCTTTCTGGGGCTGTGTCCAGTGGGAGAGGCACAGAGGTTCCACGTCATCTAAACATTCCCTTCCTCCAGCGTTCATCTACTCATTTACTGATTTCATTCATTAATGCGTTGAAGCTCCTGCATCCTGCCTTCTGTGGGATTTGGCACGAAATGAAAAGCAAAAGTTCAAAGTAGAGTGGGTGAGACTAATACGAACCATATGACTAGGCACGTGGATACAGGTACTAAAGAGAGGTCAGGCAGCCACAATGGAAGCCCAGACAAGGTAGCCATTAGCTCACCTCTAGGAAGGCATTTTCAAAAAAAGGACCTTGAAGGGTTTAGGAAGGAGGAGAAACGCTGCCCAGGGACCCACCTTTGTTGGGTGCAGGCTCTTTGCAGAATTGTCTCCTTGTTTTACAATTCTCACCTGGTTTTCTGCAAGAGTCTGGCTCTTCAAATCCTACCTCTTAAAAGCTGCCTCTTTAGGGATGCCCAAGGCTCTTTCTAACTGACTTCCTATTGCCTAAAATGAAGCCTGAATTCTTCCGCCTAGCAGCCAGGTTCTTCTAACCCAGCCCCCTCTTCCTTTTTTGACCTCTTTGCCTGTTGCTCCCATGCAACCTTTGTTTCAGACACCTTAAACAATGCTAATGTCATGTCTTCTGCCTCAGGGCCTTTGCTCATGCAAAACTCATGGTTCTGCCTAGAATACTCTTTTTTCTCTGGAAAGCTTTCTGGTACAACGCACAGCTTAGCAACTTCCTCTTTTGTGCTCCTATTATACTTTATATATTGTCCCAGTGATTGCATTGGGCACGTTGTAGTGAAATTATCCATGACCTCCTTGCAATCAGGGATTCCATCTGCATGATTTCTGTAAATGTAGTGCCCTGGCTGGGTACCTGGTACAGGTCTGATTGCTGTTTGACTTAGTGAGTAAGTAAGTGGAAGAAAGAGGACACTGTTGAAAGGAATGGGATAGATCTAATTTAATTACATTTGAGACACTGAAAGACCAACCTGGCCTGTCTTGCTCTTACTTAATGCATCACACTCATGAGATCTAGAAAATGAGGGGGTGGGGGAAGAAGAGGAGGTAAAATGGATTGGAGTGGCTTCAGATTTTTGACCCTGTAAACAATGCTTGGTTTTAATATCCAACATGGCTCTAGTTAGCTTTTAAAACACCAGTCATCCCTGAACCAAACAGATCTAACCCCTCGTGTTCCTATATCATGCTCTTAATCATTTTTTAAAGACTTTTGTGAGGCCTTCTCTGCCTTTGCCCACGAGCTCCTGTAGAGTCAGTCATTCCATTACCATTTGACCTTGATCTTTCTTCTATCATTGCACGCATATTGTGTGGTTTTTTTTTTTTTAAGATTTTATTTATTTATTTGTCAGAGAGAGTGAGCACAGGCAGACAGAGAGGCAGGCAGAGGCAGAGGGAGAAGCAGGCTCCCTGCTGAGCAAGGAGCCTGACATGGGACTTGATCCCAGGACGCTGGGATCATGACCCGAGCCAAAGGCAGCTGCTTAACCAACTGAGCCACCCAGGCGTCCCTCATTGCATGCATATTGTATTTGGCCGCCTAGAATCCATGTTTCCCACACTTGGATACAAGTCTCTCTAGGGGATATATAGCACTGTGTAAATATTATAGTATTTTAATTCAAAGTGATTAGAAATATTTTTACATTGAAACAAATATAGCTATATTATGGAAAAGGATCTAAGATAATACAAGACTTTTTAGAATGAAATAGGACATATAAAAATAATGCTAGCATTTATTGAACACTTACTATCCCCAATGCACTGTACAAAACATTTTACGTTCATTACCTTGAATATTTTGCAGTTATTTCTGTTCTTTTTCCTGTCCCTAGGGGTGAGCATTCCAGCTCTCCTGGTATTAGTGGCATGTGAGTGGAAAAGTCTGAGAAGGGTTGTTTAGTTGAACTGTGTATTTCCAGTGTCTAGTAATCAGTCTGGTACAGTGTTGAATCTCATTAGCAACTTGTAGAAAGAATAGGTCCTGCTGTCTCTGCTAGAAATCTTTTCCTCCCTTCCTGCCTGGTAAACTCTTATTGGTCCTTCAATACCCACTTTAAATGTCACCTCTACTGTGACTGAAATCTGACTCTCTTCTCTGGCTTCCACAGCTCCTGAACTTTCCTCGACTGAGCAACTGGATTTTCACTCTTTGTTTTCTTACTGGACTACCCGATAAAGAGGGCAGCTCCTCCGGGGATGAGTCTGGGTCTGATTTCCCAGCACCTATCAAAGGGCTTGACATCTCTGTGTCAATGAACATTTGTTAAATGAACAAACTAATAAAGTTAGTTAATATCCAGAGCTGCCCAGCAAAGGGGAACGAAGTGATTCTGTGTTCTGTCTCTAGAGGTCTATTTTCTTAACTTATGTAGTGGGTTGAATGATATCCCGCTCCCCCTCAAATGAGTTCATACTCTAATCCCTGGAACCTGGGAATGTCGTCTTACTTGGATAAAGAGTCTTTGTACTTAAGGATCTCAAAATGAGATCTGGATTGTCTGGGTGGGCCCTAAGTCCAAAGACAAGTGTTCTGGTAAGAAAAAGAAAAACATATACAAGAAGAAGAAAAGACCATGAAAAGATGGAGGGAGAGACTGGAATTATGCAGCCCCAGGATAAGGACTACCCAAAGCCACCAGAAGATGAGAGAGACAAGGAAATGTTCTTCCTTAAAGCCTGATAAGAGAGTGAGGCCCTGCCAACACCTTCACTTTGGGCTACTGGCCTCCAGAACTGTTAAAGAATAAATTTCTGTTGCTGTTGTTGTAAGCCACCTAGTTTGTGGTAACATAATACAGTAGCCTCAGGGAACTAATACAGCTTGGAAACAGAAAAGTGGTTTCTGTGAAATTCCACCAGATCTTGGCATGACATGAATTGAAGAACATGAGATTTGGGATTTCTTAACTAATCCCTTCTCAACAAACACCTGACCACACACCCATAAGGAACCACTCAATGTCTCAGAATAGAAGACAGGATGACATCCATGTTAGCCAGCCCTGGGTCAGATCCAAAGTGTCTTCAGGCTTCTGAACACCCTGGAAAGATAGTATGCTTACTTTTTATTAAACTATTTTTAGTGCAATTATTATATGTGAGGCTTTCCCTGGCACTTTACATATGTTGATTTACTTAATCCCTACAGCAACCGTATAATTATTTTACAGATGGGAAAACCAAAGCTGAGAGAGGGAAACTGGTTTGCCCAAGAACACATAGCTAGAAAGTGGCAGAGCCAAGATTCCCAAACTGCCTGATTCCTGTTGTGTCTGATTCTAAAACATTGTGTTCTTTCAGCTCTGTCAGTCCAGGTGGTGGAGAAATTCACAGTCGGGGATTGGGGGGTGGGGAGGCAGACTGATATCCTGCAGAATGATTCAGTGTTATTTATTATAGACGCATTTGCTATATATGCTATATTATGATCAAGGAAGTCTTCATGGAAGAGGTGGCATTTGAGCTGGGTCTTCGCTTAAAAAGCAAACATGTATTGATTATCCAGCAGGCCCTGGAAGTCTGGATATGAATGACAAGGTCCTTTTATTTGAGGAATTCGATACGTGTGTACTACACACTTATTGAAAGACAATGCCATAAAATAATCAGAAATATGGTAGAGGCAATGTTTCTAACTCAGGGTCCTAGAATAGATCAGGGAAGAAGGGACCCCACCCCCGGATGAGATTTGATGGTAAGTAAACAGTAGGGAGGAAAAAAGTGGCAAAGGCTTTTAAGGACAGCATAAACAAGAGGTGAAGCTGCGTCCTGGGTGCCTGGTACACCTTGCAGCTCAGCGCACTAGTTAGAGCAGTGTGAAGAGGGGCGTGGACTTGTGGGTTGGCATTGGTCGCTGAAGCGCAGGTGGGACTGCCCGACAGGTTTCTAGTCTCTGTGCATGCCTTCTGTCGAACCACAAAATATTCCTTTTCAATCCCCGCATGTTGCTGGGATCCCCTCAGGAAAAGGCTGCTCAGGAAGCTTGCAACATTAGATCAGCCATCACCACCCAGCTGGCACAAAACGGGTCGCCTCCCTCCGACGGAGGCCGGTTACCACGGCAACTAGGTTCGGGCGGAAGTGGCTCGGAAGACTGACTCTCACTAATCAGGTGACTCTCCTGCCTCCTGCACGTGACAACAGAGCCCAGGCGCGCTTTCTACCTAATCAGACCCCGCCCCTCTGTCCCCTTACTGACAACTGACACCCACCTAGAGCAATGGCCTTTGCGGATCGGCCAGGAGACTCCGCCCTATGGTACTGAGAGAACCAATTAGACTGGGAAAAAAAGAAGCAACGCCCCAGGTTTCACCCGGGTTTGACAGACGCGATTTAGGCCATCCCCGGGTCCCTCCGCCCCGAGCCCATTCCGGCCGGCGATGGACAGACCTTTCACCCAATAGTACGTCCCTTGTCTGGCTTTGGGTCCCGCCCCCGTAGCCGCTGAACCAATGAACAAGCCAGGTCTCGGCGGGGTGGTGGGGTTGCACTGCGGTAATATGGCTCTTCCTTAGCCAGCGGCGGTGGCGGCGGGAGGTTGGGTAGAACACTCCTGCCTCTCGGGTGGCGGGTTTCTGGGCTGCAGGGACTCGGCGGGTCGAGGATAGGCGGTGGTGGCGGATGCTGGAGGAACGCGGGCCCCGCCGCTTGGCGGCCCCTGGGTCAAGATGAGCGCCTCGGCGTCGGTCGGGGGCCCGGTCCCCCCGCCGCCCCCGGGCCCGGCCGCTTCGCTGCCACCCGGTTCTGCCTCGCGGGCCCTGCATGTGGAGCTGCCCTCTCAGCAGGTAACCCCGCAGGCTCGCGGCGCTCGGCGGGGCGGGGGGGGGGGGCGGAGGAGGCCGGGGAGGAGAGCCCGTGGGCGGCGGGGGGACCCTGTGCCAGCCAGGAGACCCGGAGAAGTGTGCGGGGAGAGCTCGGGGTACTGAGGACCTAAAGCTTGTGAGGGGAGGGAGCCAGCGATGGCCGAAGCTCTGGGAGATCCCCGAGCCCGCAGAGAGATCCCGTTACTGGAGACCGGCTGCAAAGAGACTGGAAGAGTCCCAGTGGAACTCCCTGGGGGCTCCGGCCTGAGTCCGCCTCTCCCCCGCCGGGGGTGGGGGGAGGCTGGGGATTCCCCTGCGCGGACCGTCCTCCTTATCCCTCCGGGGAAGGGACCCGGGGAAGCCCAGGTGTCCCATGAGAGACGCGGAAAGCACATTTCTTTTCTCAAGCCATTTGCGGAGAATCCAGTTAGTACTCTTTCTTCGGGGAGAACTTGAGGAGTCTATGGTTTATAGTATTTAGTTTTAATCTCCTTGTTATGAAGTACTCCCCTCAGCTTCCCAGGAGAAATCCTTTGGGACTTTGGGGTTTTCGTCCTAATTCTCAGACCCCCCTCCCACCCCGCCCCCGGCCAAGGATCGATTTTGAGCAATTTAGGGGCGGCACTTTCCTACTTCATTCCCTCAAATAACTCTCCGTGAAAGCAGGATTTGATGTATCTATTTGTGTCTTCCCCAGTCCCTTAGCGGAGGCTTTGAGGGCTTTTCGGGACCCACATTGTAAGGGGATAATAGAGAATACTGGGGATATGACACAATTCTTTGTATCAACCGTACGTGTGTACGGTACTTCTTCCCTCCACCACTCCCTTGCCCTTGAAGTACCGTCACCCTCTTGCATTCCTCCAAGGAGAGGACCTAGGAAAAACCATCAGCCACTGAGAGTTTACAGCGTAGTATTTGTGCAAAGTGCTCGACAGCCGGTAGTTTATTTCATCCTGACAACTCTGTGAGATCGCTATTTTTATGATTTCCCATTTTGTAGTTCAGCAGACTGAGCCTTAAAGTTGTAAAATCGCCCAGAGCCTTGACAGTTAATTAGGAAGGACTGTGGCTGGGTTTCGCACTTGTGCCTCTGACCCTGTAGTCCATGCCCATGGTTGGTGTGTTTGAACCTGGAGCAGCTACCTTCATGCAGAATGGAGTACCTTCCTTTATCCTTCCTTCAACTTTATATCCTTGCTTTAGTACTTAGGAAAGGTTTTTCAAGAAGAAAGCAGAGTTTGGGGCAGGGAGTGGGTGGGAAATGGGATGGATGTGAATGTAGTAGAGGGGATCCTAAAGCAGAGAGCTGGACCGGGAATGGTAGCTACGGTGGCCAGTGAGCTGAATTGTGTGCAGAAGCAGGCCTTTTTTTATGTGGTAGAAGAGGATGTAAAGATGGGGTTTGCATGTGCCCTAGTTTTGTGGTGCTGTTGGGAAGCTAGTTGTTGGAGAGAATATTAGGAGTTTGAGGGTAGTGAGGTTTGTATTGTATTTATGAGGTCTTGGGAGGGAGTATGAATCTGGTATGGGAGACCAGCCTCTGGAATGAGCATGGATTTTCATGTGTTTGGGGAGGTGGATTGTAAGGATGGATACTGAGAGAGGCGATGATGGGCACTGTTGCAAGCAGCCTGGAGAAATCCTAAGGAGGTGAGGGCCAAGAGGGGTTTAGTTTGGGGGAGTTTGGGGAAAATGTGGGATTAAGAAAGAGAGCATCGTTTGTTTCATAGAATGCATTCTCTAATAACAGTTCACGTTTAAAATTGGGGGCAATAATTCAAACTGCCCATGGAATAAATTTAACTGCATTTGTAAGCCTTTGTCAGATTTTTGGATTTGTGCCGAGGGATATATGGTGGCTTAAGTGTTCAACTGAAGGCCGCATGAGCTCTGAGTATGGTATTTACAGCTTTCTGGGGGTGTCATCCTTCTTGAATTCTTGGAAGGTTAGCCTATGTAACTAAAATACTTTTACTTTTGCAATTGACATTCATTTAGCTCTGTGGGTCAAAGTGTTCAGCTTTTTAGGGTATGAATAAAGAACATTTAAAAAATAAATTTTTTGTGAAAAAATAAACATTTTTTGGTGCAAGTGTTAACTGTATAAACTGCACTTGGATTACTTAGTACACAGCACGATGAATTGTCACAGAGTGAATGCAGTTATATAGCCATTACCCAGATTAAGAAATACAAAATTATTAGCATTCCAGCAGCCCTCCTTATGTTCTCTCCCATCTCTACTTTTTCTTTCTCTCCAGAGGAACCACAATTCTGATTTCTAACAAGAGATCAGTTTTTGCTTATTCTTGAACCGTGTATAAATGGAATCATGCAAAATACAGCTTTTTGTGTCTGGTTTTCTTTGCTCAGTATTGTTTGTGAGCATCATAGGATGCGTGTGTGTATAAAACTTTTTCTTTTAGCATTAATTCGTTGTCCTTTTTTTTTTCCTTGACTATGGCTTTTACAACATTTAAAAGGTTTAAATAAATTGGAAATTCAGTTAATATCATTCTTTTAAATAACCTTTGAGAATTAGGTCATTTTAATAAGATCTATGCTATTTGATAGGGTGTCAGTGTTTCAAAACAAGTAAACCTTCTTTTAGGATTTCTGTTGTAAAGTTTATTATCTCAAAGCACAGATTCAGTGGTTCCTTCAGCCCACTTCTTGGCATTGTCGACATTTTGAGTGGGTGGGTGAGTCTGTGAGATGTTGAGCCACATCCATAGCTTCTACCCACAATATACCAGGAGTACCCGTCCAGTTATGACAATCCAAAATATTTTCAGGTGGTGTCAAATGTCCCTTAGGGGGGCAAAGTTACTCCTGGTTGAGAACCACTGTTCTAAGAAATGTTTTGATTTTAAGCTAGAGAGTATTCCTGCTCTTTTCTATTCATTTATTTCAGTCTTCATTAAATCCCATTGATTCTAGTGGCTATAATGTTTAAAATGTTAAATTATTATATTAGTTCTAAAGCTATTGGAATCTTCTTTCTAACCTGCCTCCAGGGGAAAAGACTTATTTATTCTGCTCAAAGAAAATTCACAAAACGATGTAGAAGACCTAACTTATTTTTCTCTTATTTTAATCGACTTATCTTTAAGAAATAAAGTTTAGGGAAGCCTCGGTGGCTCAGTCAGTTAAGCATTTGCCTTCCGCTCACGTCATGATCCCAGGATTCTGGGATTAAGTCCCTCTTTGGGCTCCTTGCTCAGCAAGGAGCCTTCTTCTCTCTTGGCCTCTGTTGCTCCCCCTTCTTGTATGTGCTCTCTTTCTCTCTCTCTTAATCTCTCTTTCTCTGACAAATAAATAAAAACTTTAAAAAAAAGATAAAAAATGAAGTTTAGTTAAGGCTGTGTATGAGTAACTGGTCCATATGAATCTTTGTATGTATGAGTAACTGGTCCATAATTACCAACCTGACTGTGTCTAATGGTACTCCCACTTCATCTTTGGCTCCTATTGCTTCTGTATGATCTTACTTTAAGTGTAATTTAAGCATGAACTAGTCACACATTTTGAAGACTGTTTTTGATCTTTAATTTTTGGTTGAGGTTTGTAATTAGTGAATATAAGCTCATCTGATGAATAACTTCCTTCACACCCTTAGATTTAGCAGTTTTGAAATAAAATGTTGTGTTTTGTCGTAGAGGCATTTAATATATCCTTAAAAGTTTAATTGAGAGCATTTCTTTCCTCCCCATTTCTTTCCTCCCTCTTCCTCACTTGAGTATGACTTAATTACATTTCTTAGATACTCAGAGCTGGATGCTTTTTCCTGATTGTTTAGTGAGCCTTTCCAGTGGGCTACATATTCCTTTAAGAATTTGATAAAAGCTACAGACACTTTCCTTAGAAAATGCATTTACATACCTAGACAATTTTACATGCGTTTTGGTTCTCTTGAGCCATGTATACATGGAAGACCCCAGATTAAATAGTTCTATTTAATAGTTCTATTATTCCCCTCCTTAACAAATTTTTTTTAGTTTTATAATTTATTATTCTTTTAGACAGTGGTCCATGTCAGGGTATATACATCTACCACATTTTGCCTAATAATGATCAGTTACCTTTATTTAACTCTTGGTAGCCTTTTGGATTATTTCCAATTTTCTCTGTTACATTGTTGCAGTAAATATCCATGTATGGTTATATTTCTACATTTGTGCTGATAATTCTGTAGGATGAATTTTGAGCAGTGAAATCACTCACTCAAATGAGATATATATCAACTTAGATTGATACAGTTTTTCTTTTTTTTAACTTTAGAAGGTACTAGCAGAGTGTTTCCCTAAAAGGACATACCTACTACAAATTATGACAGAATGTCTTTCTCCATATTTTGTCAACTTCGGGCTCAAAAGTTTTCTCAGTATTTTCAAAAATGGTTTTATGTATACAGATGTTATCTGTATATGTTAATATATATAGAATATAATCACATAAGTTATAAATATATGAATATATGTAACCTTCATATGTGTATATATGTATATATTTCTGTTATTTAAATTTGTATTTCTTATTACTTATATTTTAATAGCTTCATTTATAGTATATAAAACATTATGTTAAGTACATGATCTCATTTTTCCTTACACAATCCTATGAATTTCATCTTTGCATAGCTTTATGTAGCCTTTTAATTTCTTTTGTGAATGGCAGGTTTATTTATATCCTTGGCATTAATTTTTCTGATTGCTTGCTCATGTTTTTCATCGACTTGAGCATTTTCTTGACCTGTTTTTTTTTTTTTTTAAGAAATTTATTTGTTTATTTGACAGAGAGAGAGAGTGCAGGAGAGCATAGGCAGAGGGAGCGGTAGATGAGAGGGAGAAGAAGGCTCCCTTGTGTGGGGGTTGATGTAGGGCTCCATCCCAAGACCTTGGAATTGTGACCTGAGCAGAAGGCAGCCTCTTAACCAACTGAGCCACCCAAGCACCCCTCTTGTCCTATTTTTGGAACAGGTGGACTGTATTAGTGCTATTAGCCTTTATCTCCCCTGAATTTTTTTTTTTAAGATTTTATTTATTTATTTGACAGAGATCACAAGTAGGCAGAGAGGCAGGCAGAGAGAGAGGGGGGAAGCAGGCTTCCTGCTGAGCAGAGAGCCCGATGTGGGGCTTGATCCCAGGACCCTGGGATCATGACCTGAGCCACAGGCAGAGGCTTTAACCCAATGAGCCACCCAGATGCCCCATCCCCTGAAATTTTTTATGTAGACCTTATTTTTCAGAATAGTTTTAGATTTACAGAAAAATTGAGATGAAAAGATAGTACAGAAAACTCCCGTATACTCTACACCCATTTCCCCCATTCTTAACGTCTTTCAGTAGTATGATACATTTGTTGTGATTCATGAACCAATATTGATGTATTATTATTAACTGAAGTCCACAGTTTATTCAGATTTCCATAGTTAAAAAAGTTGGGGTAAAATATACATAACATAAAATTTGCCATTTTAATAATTTTTAAGTGTACAACTCAGGGGCATTAAGTATATTCTCAGTGTTCTATGTGCAGGCATTATCAATATCTATTTCCAGACATTTTCATCATCCCAAAAAGATTCTATACCCATTAAACAGTAATTCCCCATTTTCTTCTTCCTCCAGCCCCAGGTAAACTCTGTTCTGCCCTCTGTCCTTATGAATTTGCTTGTTCTAAGTACTTGATATAAGTGGAGTGATACAATATTCATCCTTTTGTGTATGGCTTATTTTCAGCATAATATTTTTATTGTTTTTCTGTGTTGGAGCATGTATCAGAATTTCATTCCTTATATGGCTAAATAATACTCTATTGTATGTATATGCTGCATTTTTTTTAAGTAAACTGTATGCCCAGCATTGGGCTCGAACTCAGAACCCCGAGATCAAGAGTCTGTGCTCAAACCGACTGAGTCAGCAGGGATCCTTTGTGTTTGTATATCCATTTGTCTGATAATGACCTTTTTTCTGTGCCAGGATACCATCCTGAAAGCACATTATATTTGTCTTATCTCCTTAGTCTCTTGGCTGTGACGGTTCTTCAGATTTTCCTTCCTCTTGATGACTGTGGCAGTTTTGAGTACTGGTTAGGTATTTTGTGGGCTGTACCTGTATTGGAATTAGTCTTACGGTTTTTTGTTTTTTGTTTGTTTGTTTTTTTTTCTCTATGATTAGACGGGGGGTTTCTCTGCTATAAGGTTACTCTTTCCCACCCATCCTTCTGTGCTGTCCTCTTTGTTAAGGTAGTCAGTATGCACAGCCCACACTTATGGAGTGGGGATTCCTGTTCCCTCTCCTTGACAGCAGAATATCTACATAAATTATTTGGAATTCTTCTGCATGGGAGGTTTATATCAGTAACCACTTTCTTCTACAGATGAGGAATCTAAGGTCTGGGTAATGTTTTCAAAGTCACACAGTGTCAACACAGGGGCTGCAGTCAAGGTCTTTGATCCTGAGTTGTCGTGGGCAGCCATTCTTTGCAGATTGCTGGAGAGGCAGGAAGTTTTAAGTTTCGTTAAGGTTCAGGACCATCATGGTTTATGTGGTTTATTTCCCACAGTACGTTGGTACAAGCGCTGCTGCTGATGTAGTAGGAGCTGTATATTTTTATTGATTGATACATTATTTATTTTTTAAGGATTTATTTATTTATTTTAGAGAGTGAGTGGGTGTCCTTGTTGGGGTGGGTAGGAAGAGGGGAGAGATAGAGAGAGCATCTCAAGCATTCTCCGCTGAGTGCGGAGCCCAGTGCAGGGCTGGATCTCAGCCACCTGAAATCATGACCTGAGCTGAAACCAAGAGCCAGGTGTTCACCTGACTGAGCCACCCAGGCATGCCTATACTTTTATTTTTCAATTTTATTTCTATATAAAAATTTCCTTTAAGCAACTTGACAGCCTAAAGAGAAGAAGGAAATGGGATTGAAACACATACAAGAAAAAGAATGGTAGCGTAACACCAAAAAGCTTTACAAAGCCTAATTTGACTATACATGGTATATATTTTCCTCTTATATGTTTATTAGATACCTTACTTTTGCTAATCTGATTTAATTATCTTTTTATTATATTTTCAAAAAAGTCTGTTTTGTCAGTTAGGCCACTGAAGGCAGAGAGAAAGTTGTGTCTTACTGGGAATGTATGCTTCATGCAGCACGCACTGTGCTATCACATTCATTCCTTCCGCAAATATTTATTGGGCCCCTTACTTGTGACTCAGATTTAAAACATCCCATATGTATAAGATAGAATGATAGCAGTTTTTAGGCTGCTTTCTCTTGTAAACAAAACTGTATGAGGAAGCTTCAGAAACTTGGAAAAAAAAATCAACAGCTTTAAATCATTTTTATGTGACAAAATGCCGTCAGGAATGTAATAATTTTTATTTGTTTGTTTCTTAGTTTTTCCAGTGAAAATGTTTAGTTCTCCTTTGAAAGGAAAAGCTATGTTCTTATTTAGTGTTTACTTTAAAATTTCTCCACAGGGTCACAATTCTTAACTTTGTGGCAGAAAATCAGAAGTGAAACTGACTGGAAATAGAGCAAGAGCAGAATTGAAACTAATAAGTTGGGCCTGAAGTATATGGTAAAATGAAAAAAAAAAAAAGGTTTTCATCGTTTCCAAATGTGTGCTTTTGATATCTGTGTGTTTTTACCTGTCAGACTTATTACCACTGGGTTGGGGAAGAGGAGGAATATTTGTCATTTTTGATGTACTTGAATGAGTGCAGCAAGAAACTAGGAGGTATTTTAGATAAACTAAAGACAGGTCTATGTTAAGGGAAGAGTTGAAGCATTTTAGGTTTTATACTTTGTTGTAGTTATATATATATGTTATATATATAATGACATCAGTAATGTCTCAGGAAGAGTTAAATTTTTCTGATGTCTTGAATGATGTAGTAGTTGTGTACTTAGATTATAAGCTAGAGGAACACATGGAGGATTGAAAAGTTGACATTGGAATTTTCAGTGGTATAGGGGCACTTGGGGGTTGATTGAGCATTTGACTCTTGGTTTCAGCTCAGGTCTGGATCTTGGGGTGGTGAGATCAGCCCTGTGTCAGACTCTGCACTCAGGAGAATCCATTTGAGATTCTCTTTCCTTCTCCCTGCCCCTCTGACTTGTGTGTACATGTGCTCTCCCTCTCCATCTCTCTTTTTTAAAAGATTTTATTTGTCAGAGAGGGATGGAGAGAAAGAGAGCACAAGCAGTGGGAGCAGGAGAGAGAGAAGCCTCCTACTCCCTGAGCAAGGAACCCAATGAGGGACTTGATCCCAGAATCCTGGGATCATGACCAGAGCCGAAGGCAGAAGCCCAACTGACTGAGCGACCCAGGTGTCCCCCTCTCTCACTCTCTTAATAAATAAATCCCTTTTTTATAAAAAGGTATAACTCATAGTATACCTTCTTGGTTTAATATAAAATCTTGTTTTCTGTCTTCTTTTAAGGTAGAAGTGTGAATTTGAATCATAGAATTTTATAGATGCAAAATCTGAAGCCCTCAGAGTTGAAACTATTTCCCTGGTAATAGGCTTGGTCCATCTATTTTTTCCCTTCCTGAAGGAGTCAGTAAAGAATATTAGTTGAACAAATCTGAATTGAGTATTCCTTTGGTTCCTTTTAGTGACAGTCGCCTGACAATTACCTGACAGTTCCTCTTGTCTCTTTTAGTGACAGATATCTGACCAGATCCTGGGTCTCACGAACAGTTCTACTGTGCTTGGCTGGGTGTTTGAGAACTTGTTTCTTAAACTTATCTCTGTGCTTTGACACATCATTTCTGCAGCTCTGGGGATTTTAGGCTAGAAGTGAAATGGGAGAAAGACTGTATTTTAAAGTTCTCTTTATAGGCAGAACACTCAGACCCCACCCCCCAGTCCCCTTTTCTGGTATGAATTAGAGTGAAACTTTGGAATATCCCTCTGTATTTGAAGTGATCAGTCTTCCTGTTTTGTCCCTGGGTCCTTACCAGGCTGATCCCCCCCCCCACCCATGTCTATTCTTTCTGAATAGTCCACTTGAAAGTACTGATTCTTTACCTTTTAAATTTCTGAAACAGCAGCATCTGGTGATTATGGGTTTGTGATGTCAGGAATTTCATTCTGTGTAATATTTGATGATGATTGCCATAGACCTCATTTGCTAGAAATGTTACTAGGCATTGAAAACTTTAGTAAAGTGCATTTAGTAAAGTCCTTAAAGGCTGAGCCCGATAATGCTAAAAGCTGAGCATTAGAACCTATTACTTAAGAGTCTCTGTTTGTTTGGTTTGTTGAAATATCTGGCATTTTTTCCTCTACCATGGTTTTTAGAATGTCCTGAAAGAAGCATTCAGATATTTTTAAAAGCAAGGAGAAAAACTGGGAAGCTGAAAATGGCAGTTACCTTTGGCTTTTGTTAGTAGATGCCAGGGTAAGAAAAAAGAGAAGGTACAAATAAGTAAAAGTGGAAATCAGACTTATGATCTTTTTTTTTTTCAGGGAAAACTGCTTGTTCTTTTTACCATGAATGTACTTTTTTTTTTTTTTTAACTAAGGGTTTAATTCTGAACTATAAGTACTTTATATGTCATGTTAACTTCTCTTAAAAGAAGTATAGGGGTACCTGGGTGGCTCAGTTGGTGAAGCACCTGCCTTCGGCCCAGGTCATGATTCCAGGGTCTTGAGATCTAGCCCCATATCTGGCTCCTTGCTCTGCAGGGAGCCGGCTTCTTCCTCTGTCTCCTTCTTGTGCATGTGTGCACTCTCTCTCTCTCTCCCTGACAAATAAATAGACGAAAAAAGAAATAAAAGAACCATAGAAGGAACTTAACTGCATCAACCATTTATTCAACAGATATTTATAAAGCACCTTCTTTGAATTATGTTAGGTGTGTGATTAGAAACTGTATGCCTCGTTTCCTCTAACCTACTTATGTCTTTCTGAGGATATCAATTATTTCCTGTCACAATACCAGTCTTTTTTTTTTTTTTTAAAGATTTTATTTATTTATTTGACAGAGATCACAAGTAGGCAGAGAGGCAGGCAGAGAGGGAGAGAGGAGAAAGCAGGCTTGCCGCTGAGCAGAGAGCTCGATGTGGGGCTCAATCCCAGGACCCTGAGATCATGACCTGAGCCGAAGGCAAAGGCTTCAACCCACTGAGCCACCCAGGTGCCCTGCCAGTCATTTTTTTAATGAGACTAAAGGAAAATGAAACTTCTAAAAAAATGTAGCATGAAAATAATTTTATTTAGAATTATGAAGAACTTTTTGTAACCTTGTCTACCTTAATAAGTAGAGTAATCTCCTTGAGAAAACCGGTACTGCTTTTATCCACTAAAATGTTAATATCTAGCTATATATGGGAAGCAGGAATATGAAAAAGATTTTTAAAATTTTCATTTTGAAAAGAGATCACAAAGCAAGATAGGCAGGTAGCCTGTGGGTGCTCATTACAGGTCTAGGATATTTTAGAGTACTATACTCATTACAGGAGAGAGTTGGTCCCATTTTAGACTTACTGTAGAGAATGTGTTTCAGTCTTGTTTTCATGCATTGACTTAATGGAGTTTGTTCTGCTTGGAGGGTATTTAATATAAATGTGAAAGTAAAGAACAGTTGTCCAGGTGCTCTGGAGAGACTAGTTTAGTTTTGATTTTCATGTTTTTCTATGAAAAGACATCAGTTTGATGATTAGATGGGGGCACTAGAGTTGCAGAATTTCTTTTTTTTTTTTTTTATTAATTTTTTATTTTTTATAAACATATATTTTTTATCCCCAGGGGTACAGGTCTGTTAATCACCAGGTTTACACACTTCACAGCACTCACCAAAGCACATACCCTCCCCAATGTCCATAATCCCACCCCCTTCTCCCAAACCCCCTCCCCCAGCAACCCTCAGTTTGTTTTGTGAGATTAAGAGTCACTTGTGATGCAACATGGGGGCTTAAGTGGGTAGGAGAAGAATAAATGAAACAAGATGGGATTGGGAGGGAGACAAATCACGAGTTGCAGAATTTCTTAATTGCCCCTTAGATGCATTTTTTTTGTTTTTTTTTGCTGCATTTTTGATAAATAAATGACAATTTTAGAACTACCTGAAAATTACTAAAAGGTATTGCTCATGATTATTACCTTGAATTTTCAAGAAACAGTTACATTTTCTATATCCTCTTTAATGAAGTAGCAAAAAATATATATATTTATTATGTATATACTTTTCTATTATTGTTTATTATTATTTTTTAGAATTGAAGTATAATTGATATGCATCATTAGTTTTGGGTATATAACATAATGATTTGATATTCATTTAAATTAGAAATGATTGGCACAATAAGTCTAGTTGACATCGTCACCATACATAGTTTTTTCTTTTTTTTTAGTAAACTTTTTTTTTTTGTAAACTCCATTCCCAATGTGGGGCTCAAACTCATGACCCGCAGTTCAAAAGTCACATGTTCTACTGAGCAGCCAGCCAGGTGTCCCAGTCACCATATATAGCTACATTATAGTTACATAAAAATTGTTTTTCTTGTTATGAGGACTTTTAAGTCCTTGTAGCAACCTTCAAATATTTAGTACAGTATTATTAACTATAGTCACATTACATCCCATGACTTATTTATTTTGTAATTAGAAATTTGTACCTTTTGACCCCCTTCATCCAGTTCATCTCTTATCCCTTGTTTTATAATTTCTTTTTTTAAAAAGTTTTTTTTTTTTTTTTTAGAAAATACTTTATTTATTTGTTTGTTAGAGAGGGAGCTCACAAGCAGAGGGAGAAGCAGGAGCTGAGCAAGAAGTCTGATGTGGGACTCGATCCCAGGACCCAGTAATCATGACCTGAGCTGAAGGCAGACGCTTAACCGACTGCGCTGCCCAGATATCCCTTTTTTTTTTTTAAATGATTTTATTTACTTATTTGAGAAAATAAAAATAATAAATAAAGAGAGAAAGCATGCAGTGAGGGGTGGAAGGAGAGGGAGAAGCAGACTCTGGGCTGAGCAGGGAACCTGTGTGGGACTCTATCCCAGGACCCTGGGATCATGACCTGAGCTGAAGGATAGTTTCTTTTTTTTCTTCTTTCTTTCTTTCTTTTTTTTTTTTTTTTAAGATTTTATTTATTTATTTGACAGACAGAGATCACAAGTAGGCAGAGAGGCAGGCAGAGAGAGAGGAGGAAGCAGGCTCCCCACCAAGCAGAGAGCCTGATGTGGGGCTTGATCCCAGGACCTTGGGATCATGACCTGAGCTGAAGGCAGAGGCATTAACCCACTGAGCCACCCAGGCGCCCCTTAAAATAGTTTCTTAAAAACAGATAATTATTCCTTTAATATGGTGTAGTGGGAAGACTTGTAAAGCTGGTTCTGAGTGTGACTCAGGTAACTTTGGGAAACTTTGTTCTGGTCTTAACTTTTGCAAGAGAAGATTGGAAATAGATTGGATTATTTCTATCTCTAGACATTTTTTTTTTTTTAAGATTTTATTTATTTATTTATTTGACAGAGATCACAAGTAGGCAGAGAGGCAGGCAGAGAGAGGAGGAAGCAGGCTCCCTGCTGAGCAGAGAGCCCGATGCGGGGCTCGATCCCAGGACCACAGGATCATGACCTGAGCTGAAGGCAGAGGCTTTAACTCACTGAGCCACCCAGGCGCCCCTCTATCTCTAAACATTTTTAAACCTCATTGTGCCTCCTTTTCCTCAGTTGCCAATTGTTTGACTTTTCTTCCCTAATATTTTCATTCCATTAACATTGTGTTCAACTCTGTTCTACACTATCATTTGTTCAGTAGTTATTTTTTCTGCTGCTGTGTATTACCACCCTGGTGAAGAATGTGGATTCTAGAGCTGATTGGGTGAAATCCTGGTCTTTCCGTTTTCCTAGCTGAGCAGTCTGGAAGTTACTTGATCTCCTTATGCCTCAGGAGCGCTCAAATCAAATGGGCATAATAGCACCTACCCTCTGGGGTTGTTGAAAGGATTAAATGAGTCATAAATTTGCTTTAAAAAGTGGTTGGTCAGGGAAAGTGCTCCAGAAATGTTAGTTGTTGGCTCCTGTTGTTATTACTAATTTGTTAAGCACTGAGGATACAGGATCAATAAGGTGCTGTCCTTGCCCTGAAGGGACACATAACCTAATGGTTAAGGCAACTATATCAGCAAACCATTTTAGTGTAATACAGGAGATGGTTTGAACATATGCTGAGGTGGGAAAGGGGAGGAAAAACATTCTAGCAGAGTGACCAGCCTGAGTAAAAAAGTAAGATATCAACAGGAATGGCAGATAATTAACTGAGGCTGGAGTTTAAGTCGTTTGGAGGAGGATGGTGGAAACAAATGAGTTGGAGAGGAATAGTTTGGGATTAGATTATAAAGGGCCATATATGCCATGTTTTAGGATTTGGGTATTATCCTGGAGGTAGAAGGAAGGACAGTCTTTTTTTTTTCTAAGATTTCATTTTTTTTTTTTTAAGAGCAGTTTTAGATTTCACAGTGAAATTGAGCAGAATGTATGAAGATTTCCCAAAAACCCCTGCCCCCACACATGCATAGTCTCCTCCATTGTCAATATCCCCCACTCTGTGGTACATTTACTATAGTCGGGGAACCTACATTGACACATCATTGTCGTCCAAGGTCCATAGTTTACGTTAGGGTTTTCTCTTGGTGCTATATGTTTATATGGTTATAGACAAGTGTATAATGACATGTATTCACCAATATAGTATCATACAGAGTTGTTTCACTGTCCTAAAAATCTCCTGTGCTATACCTGTTCATCCCTCACTCCCTCTTAAGCTCTGGCAACCACTGATCTTTCTACTGTCTCCATTGTTTTACCTTTTCCAGAGTGTCATACAGTTAGAATCATACAACTCTGTTGAGTATATACCGAGGACTGTGATTGTTGGGACCGTATGACAAGAATATGCTTAGTTTTGTAAGAAACTACCAAACTGACTTCCAAGATAGCTATCCCATTTTGCATTCCCACTAACAATGAATGAATTAAGAGTTCCTGTTGCTACACATCCTCGCCAGCATTGGTGCTGTCAATGTTCTGGAGTTTGGCTGTTGTAATAAGTCTGTGTAGTGTCATCTTGTTTTAGTTTGGATTTTCCTGATGAAAAATGATGTGAAGCATTATTTCTTTTTCTTTTTTTTTTTTTAAGATTTATTTATTTATTTATTTGACAGACAGAGATCACAAGTAGGCAGAGAGGCAGGCAGAGAGAGAGAAGGAAGCAGGCTCCTGGCTGAGCAGAGAGCCTGATGTGGGGTTCGATCCCAGGACGCTGAGATCATGACCTGAGCCGAAGGCAGAGGCTTTAACCCACTGAGCCACCCAGGCGCCCTGTGAAGCATTATTTCTTGAGCTTGTTTGCCATCTGTGTATCTTGTTTGGTGAGGTGTCTGCTAAGGTCTTTGGCCCATTTTTCATTTGGGTTGTTTTTTTCTTATTGTTGAGTTTTAAGAGTTCTTTGTGTATTTTGGGTAATAATCATTTGTCAGATGTTCCTTCTGCAAATATTTTTCCCAGTCTGTTGCTTGTTTTCTCATTCTCTTGACATTGTCCTATGCAGAGCGGAAGTGTTTAATTTTAACAAAGTCCAGTTTGTTAGTTATTCTTTTCATGGAGATTTTGTTTGATGTTACATCTGAAAAGTAATTGCCATACCCAAGGTCACCTAGATTTCTCCTGTGTTATTTTTAGTGAGTTTTATAGTTCTGCATTCTACATTTAGGTCTATAATCCCATTTTGAATTAATTTCTGTGAAGGATGTTAAGGTTTGTGTCTAGAGTCATTTGTTTGCATATGGATGTCCAGTTCTTCCAGCACTGTCTGTTGAAAAGACTGTCTTTGCTCTATGGTATTGCCTTTGCTCCTGTATCAAAGATAAGTTGAAAACACTTATATGGGTCTATTTCTGGGCTTTCTATTTTGTTTGATTGATTTTTTTGTTTATTCTTTTGCCAGTACCGCACTGTCTTGATTACCATAGCTTTATAGTAAGTCTTGTCAGTACTCTAACTTTGCTCTCCTTCAGTATTATGTTCACTATCCTGGGTCTTTTGCCTCTCCCTATAAACTTTAGAATCAGTTTGTTTGATAACCACAAAGTAACTTGCAGGGATTTTGATTGGGATTGCATCAATCTGTAGATCAAGTTAGGAAGAATTGACATCTTGACAATATTGAGTCTTGTTATCCATGAATATGCAGTGTTGCTCCACTTACTTAGTTCTTTCTTGATATCTTTTATCAGACTTTTGTAGTTTTATATAGATCTTGTACATATTTTGTTTGATTCAAGCCTACTATTTCACTTTTTGAGGTTACTAATATAAATGATGTCATGTTTTTTTTTTTTTTAAAGATGTTATTTATTTATTTGACAGAGAGAGAGAGATCACAAGTAGGCAGAAAGTCAGGCAGAGAGAGAGAGAGAGAGAAGCAGGGTCCCTGCTGAGCAGAGAACCTGATGCAGGGCTCGATCCCAGGACACTGAGATCATGACCTGAGCTGAAGGCAGCGGCTTAATCCACTGAGCCACCCAGGTGCCCCTGATGTCATGTTTTTAAATTAAAATTCTACTTGTTCGTTTCTGGTAGAGAGGAAAGTGAGTGGCTTTTGTATGTTAACCTGTATCCTGCAGCCTTGCTATTATTGCTTATTAGTTCCTGGAGTTTTTTGTCCATTTTCTCAGATTTTCTCTATAGATAATCATGTCATCTGTGACAAAAACATGTTTTCTCTATAGATAATCATGTCATCTGTGACAAAAACAAAATCATGTCATCTGTGACAAAACATCTGTATACATTTTATACCTTTTCTTGTCTTTTTTTTTTTTTTAAAGATTTTATTTATTTATTTGACAGGCAGAGATCACAAGTAGGCAGAGAGGCAGGCAGAGAGAGAGGGGGAAGCAGGCTCCTTGCTGAGCAGAGAGCCTGACTTGGGGCTCCATTCCAGAACCCTGGGATCATGACCTGAGCCGAAGGCAGAGGCCTTAACCTACTGAGCCACCCACGTGCCCCATACCTTTTCTTGTCTTATTGCGTTGGCTAGGACTTGTTTTTTGGAAGAATTTCAAGCTTATTGAAAAATTGTAAAAGTAAAACTTACACAGGAATACCTCACCTTTATACTCTTTACCCAAATTTGTCTACTATTAAAATAATACTGTGTGCTTTATCATTTATAAGTTCTCTTTTTCTGTGTCTGTATAGGTATAGATCAATATTTTTTGATATATGTGAATCATTTGAAGTTATTGTGACCTTTTACCCTTCAATACTGCATATGTATTTCTTAAATAGGTATATTCTCTTTGATATGCATAGTATAGTTATCAACTTCAGTAAACTTAACACTGGTATACTTTTATTCAATCTGTGGTTTATATTGCACTTTTGTCAGTTGGTCCCATAATGTTCTTTATAGAAATTTTCCTCCTCCAGTTCATGATCCAGTCTAGGATCAGGGAGTGCATTTTTTTTTTTTTAAGATTTTATTTATTTATTTCACAGAGAGAGATCACAAGTAGGCAGAGAGGCAGGCAGAGAGAGAGGAAGGGAAGCAGGCTCCCTGCTGAGCAGAGAGCCCAACGTGGGACTCGATCCCAGGACCCCGAGATCATGACCTGAGCCGAAGGCAGCGGCTTAACCCGCTGAGCCACCCAGGCGCCCCCAGGTAGTGCATTTAATTGTCTTACCTCTTAAGAGATTTCCACAGCTTTTCTTTGTCTTTTTTTTTTTTTTTTAATGTCAGTGTCATAATACAGATCACTTCTTCCCTTTTTAAAATAGAACTTACCTCATTTTCTGTTTATCTGATATTTCCTCATGATCAGATTCAGATTATGCGTTCTCACTGGGAATATTTCATGTGTGATAATGTGTCTTTCATAATATATCACTTCTGGGGGTATGTGGTGTCCATTTGTCCCTCACTGGTGCTGTTAAGTTTGGTCACATGGTCAAGATATTATCTGATTTCTCAGCTTTAGAAGTCTGTGCATGTGCCCATGTGCGTGACTAGTGAGTAGTTTGTAGGGAGACACTTAGAGAACATGCATATATCCTGCTGCCCCCCACCCTGCAGATTTACCATCCATTGAGGGTTTTTACCTGAGCTAGTCTTGGCTGTGATGTGACAAAACAAAGATTTCTCAGCTCTTAACACTCCCTCCACATTTACCAGTCTGACTTTGACATTGTACTGTAAGCAAGAAAGGGAGGATAGTCTTTTTTTTATTTTTAATTCATTAATTTTTTTATTCAAGGATCGTTGACAAAAGAAGAGAGCACGGTAGTGGAAAGAGTGGTGAGAAGACTGCTGACAAAATTTCTAAATAAGGGAAGATTGAGGTCTGAGTGGTGAGGCATGCTATTCATGCATTTTCCGTTCCGTTCTTCTATTAGCAGACATTTATTGAATATCTGTGTGCTTGCCCATTAGCCACTTGGGATAAACAGACATAGTTTGGTTCTTAAGGAGCTTATCGTCATTGAAGCTACAGAAGGGCAAAGAATTGTGATAAAATATTTATTAAGAGTTTTGTTTAAAATATAGCTTTAAATGTTACCATATACTTAAGGGTACTATCTCACATGGCTCAGTGAAGTTGCTAATATTGTCTGTGATTCACTCATTGGTTCATCCATCAAACACTTATTGAGGACCTACTTTGTGCCAGGTTTGTGCTAAGTGCTGTAGGTGGAAAAAGGATTAAAACTTGGTTTCTGTGGGGCCCCTGGGTGGCTCAGTGGGGTAAGCCGCTGCCTTTGGCTCAGGTCATGATCTCAGGGTCCTGGGATCGAGTCCCGCATCGGGCTCTCTGCTCAGCAGGCAGCCTGCTTCCCTCTCTCTCTCTCTCTCTGCCTGCCTCTCCATCTACTTGTGATTTCTCTCTGTCAAATAAATAAATACAATCTTTAAAAAAAAAAAAAAACTTGGTTTCTGTATTTAGAGATCACCCCTCTTTTTGTGGGGGGCATTGACAATAAAGCGTAATTGCAGCAAGTGCTATAGGATGGTGGCATTGTACACAGGTAGTGGTAGCCCAGAGCAGAGAAATGATCATCTTCGTTTGGGGTCATGGATGGGACAAGAAAGGATATATCAAAAGTGTAGATTCTAGAGCTGGGTCATAGTGATTTAATGTTTGCCTGCTTAATTGTAGGTATTCATTTTAGTCTAATTATAATTACCGTTTACTGCCAAATTTTCCTCAAGACAGGATTCATGATTTCTTGTCACATACCATTATAGAGATACCCCTGTTTACAGTAATTCATGAACAGGTTTCCCACTTTTACTTTATCTTTTAGCCTACTGCTTTGTTTGTAGTAGCTATTCTCCTTAAAACTGTTCTTATAGTATTTTTAGCTACAATAGTTAGAGCCATCTCTCCCATTTAACAGGGAAGAAAACCAAGGCCCAGAAAAGAACCTGAAGAGCTAGAGTTCACACCTACCTATTCTGGTTCTAAATTCAGAGCTTTTCCTACTATCTCACTCACTTGTTGAACTTAAAATGCAGTTTTCCAGTTTCATCTTTGTACAAACCTGTAGAGCTCCAGTTCAGAGGATAGATTTTTGAAGCTCTAGAGGTAAATGCAGCACAAAAGAATGAGGAAACTTTAGGGTGATTGATAATAATAGTAATATTATTGAACTGTCACATGTGCCAGAGCTGTGTGTAAGGACTTCGGAGTTACTCCATTTACTCCTTATTAGGTTCTGTGAGATACAAACTGTCATTAGCTGCATTTTATGGATGAGGAGTGAGAAGCTTAGAGAGCTTAAATACATTTCCTAGTGACACGGCAGCGAGGTGCTCAGGCCCAGGTCTGCCAAATTCATTCTATAACACAAAGATGGTGTTTGGGATCATGGGAACCAGTAGCTCACAATTTGATTTTGAATTGAAGCACACTCTGTTTGTTTTTTTCAGGTTGATTTAATTGAACCCAGTTTGTACATGGGAGACTCTAGAATTGTTTACCCTCATGCTGTATAGGCTGTCGTGTAAGAGTTACTCTTCATGTTGTGGGTGTCTTACTCAACTGTCTTCTGTTGCTTTTGTGGCTGAACATCTGTAAAAGTCTTCCCATATTATTTGCTCTTTAAAAAGTCAAAACTTCCTTTAAAAAAAAAAAGATTTATTTATTTATTTTAGAGAGGGAGAGAGTGTGTGAGCCAGTGGGGGCAGGTGGGGACAGGGAGAGGGAGGAGGAGGGAGGGGTAGAGGGAGACAATCTCAAACAGATTCCCTACTCAGCATGGAGGCCACCTCTGGGCTTGATCTCAGGACACTGAGATCATGTCCTGAGCCGAAACCAAGAGTCAGACGCTTAACTGAATGAGCCACTCAGGCACCCCAGTTTGTCAAAACTTCTTGGTGCAGAAATGCAAATAGGGCAGAGACCAGAGCTTTTAGTTTTCTTGAATTTATGTAGGAAAGGTATTCAACGGTATTTATTTATTTATTTTAAAAAGATTTTATTTATTTTTTTGACAATCACAAGTAGGCAGAGAAGCAAGCAGAGAGAGTGAGAGAGGAGGAAGCAGGCTCCCTGCCGAGCAGAGAGCCCGATGCGGGACTCGATCCAGGACCCTGAGATCATGACCTGAGCTGAAGGCAGAGGCTTACCCCACTGAGCCACCCAGGCACCCCTATTTATTTACTTTTAAAAATTTACTTATTTATTTATTTGAGAGAGCAGGAACAGTGGGGAGGGATAGGGATCTGGGAGAAACAGACACCCCTCTAAGCAGGGAGCCTGATGTTGCACTCAGTCCCAGGACCCTGGGATCATGACCTGAGTGGGACGCAGATGCTTAACTAACTGAGCCTCCCAGGCATCCCTTCAAAGGTATTTAGACTTCTTTCTTTCTCTCTTTCTTTATTTGACAAAGAGAGAGAAAGAGAGAGAGAGAGCACAAGTAGGTAGAATGGCAGGGAGAGGGAGAAGCAGGCTCCCTGCTAAGGAAGGAACCCGATGTGAGGCTTGATCCCAGGATCCTGGGATCATGACCTGAGCCGAAGGCAGCTGCTTAACCAGCTGAGCCACCCAGGCACCCCTAAACTTCTTTTTTAATGTGTGTAGTTCGTGGAACATTGTGGATACTCAAGAAATGTTGAAATACTTGGGATTGTTAGAGTACAGTGTATAGGAGAGAATTAAGAAGATATGAGAATATCTATGAATGTTGAGAGTGTATTGGGACAGATTGGGATAGAAGATGGTAATAGTAAGTAGATTCAGAGCCTTTGGATTTATTTAGTAAAGCGCGGTTGTGGTGGAAGGGCCTTCTTAGATGAAGGTAACCTGGGTCAGTTCTAGGGCAAAGAGGAGGTGGGAAAGAAATAGTGGGAGTGACAACAGGAAGTTTCTGGGTTAGGATTACCAAATTAGAGTGTGCTAGTTTTGCTAGGTTTCAAACAGATTCTGCCTGGAATCAGTTATGCTAATATCCAGTGCTTTTTAATGGCTTGCATCTTTTTTTTTTGGAATTAAATAGAACATACTATTTGTTTTTTTTTTTTTTTTTTTTTTTTTAAAGATTTTATTTTATTTATTTGACAGACAGAGATCACAAGTAGGCAGAGAGGCAGGCAGAGAGAGAGGAGGAAGCAGGCTCCCTGCTGAGCAGAGAGCCCGATGCGGGACTCGATCCCAGGACCCTGAGATCATGACCTGAGCCGAAGGCAGCGGCTTAACCCACTGAGCCACCCAGGCGCCCCAGAACATACTATTTGTAAAAGAGTTCTTGTTTCCAGGAGAGGAACTTGATACATGCATACGAGGAGGAAGCTGGGTTTTCATAGTATGCATAGCAGTAGTTTTAGGGCAATGAATGAAGGATGTGGAAAAGAAGGAACATATGCCAGAGATATTGTGAAGAAAGAATGAACTGATGGGCTGGTGGCTGATTGGAAGTGGGGGTTGGGACATGGGATATCTGCAAGGCAAAGATGTCTCTTGGGTTTTGAAACAAGGTATCTGGGAAGCAAATACATGAGGTACATGCATACATATACACATAATCCAAGAGGCTAGGCCTGGGTCCAGATCTTGATGTTGGTACTTATTGACAGTGCGAACATGGCCAGTTCCCTTTACTTATGGCCCCAATTTTATTATCTGAGAAGTGAATAAGATAGAGTAGTACTTACTAAAATTAAAATGTGCATAAAACTTACCCAGAGATCCTGTTAAAATATAGATTCTGATTGCATAGATCTGTAGTGGAACCTGAGATTTTGTGTCTCCAATAAGTTCCCAGGTAATCCTGAGTAGCAAAGGCTTAGGTGACCTTGAGGATGTTTCCCAGTTTTCCAGTTTTGTAATTCTATTTATTGAATGTTTGTCCTTTGGAGATCGGTTATATTTGAGACCATGTCACCTCTGTTTAGATAAATGAATTCTAAGTCTGTCTCTTCAAATTAGAAATGCCTGAACCAATTCATCACCTTACACTGATAACCACATCCTTTTTTCAACATCCCTATTTCTGTTAATACTTTATATTTATAAAGTACTTCATGGTTTTTCCAGAGAGCTTTTATATCCATTATTTCATTTGGTCCTTAAAATAACTCACAGAGGTAGGCATACAGGAAATATCTCCATTTTATGGGAGGGGAAACAAGCTCAGAAAGTAAGTGATTTGCCCACTAGTGAGTTGTACTACCCTAGAGTTCAGAATTATTGACTCCAGTTTGAACTCTTAACCACTATGTCACACTGCTTCTGGTAATGACTATCACAGATACCTGTGCTTAAAGGTTAGTTGCCATCTCTGTTTTTTAAAAAATGTAAATTTTAGGAGCACCTGGGTGACTCAGTTAGTTAAGTATTTACCTTCGGCTCAGGTCATAATCCCAGGGTTCTGGGATTGAGCCTCACATGGGGCTCCCTGCTCAGCTGGGAGCCTGCTTCTCTCTGTCTCCCTCTACAGCTCCCCCTGGTTGTGTTCTCTCTCTTTGTCTGTCAAATAAGCAAATAACAAAAAAATAAAGTTTATTTTATTTTAAGATTTATTTATTTGAGAGAGAGAGAGAGAGAATGTAAGCAAAGGGAGGGGCAGAGAGAGAGGAGAGAGAGAATCTCAAGCAGACTCCCCACTGAGTATGAAATCTGATGTGGGGCTTGATCCCATGACCATGAGATCATGACCTGAGCTGAAACCACGAGTTAGACACTCAACTGACCGAGCTACCTAGCCCCTGGTTTTATTTAAAAAAAATAAACAATATATTCATGTGGATCACAATTCAAAGGTATATAAGAGTGAATTTATACCCATTTCCCTTTCCCTATGACAACCATTTCCCTTTCCCTGGGACAAATACCCATTTCCCTTTCCCTGGGACAACGACGTTATCGGTTATATTATATGCTTCTCCAATAATGACATAATTATATTCTTTTTTTCTCTATGAAACACAGATGCTAACATGATAAACACATTGACTGCATAAACTTTTGTGGGTTTTTGGGGTTTTTTTGAGAGAGCGAGTGAGTGAGAGTGAGTAAGCCATAGTAAGTAGGGGAAGGGGGAGAGGGGAAGAGAATCTTAAGCAGGCTCCACATCCAGTGTAGAGTCAGATGTGGGGCATTTTTTACAACCCTGAGATTATGACCTGAGCTTAAATTGATTTAGACACTTTACCTGAGCCACCCAGGTGTCCCAAACTTCTGTGTTTTTTTTTTTTTCCATTAATAGTATTTCTTACAGATTGTTCCATATCAGTGCTCAGACAGTTGCCATATAATTTATTCTTAATAGCCACTTAGTATCCACTGTAGGATATATTGTGATTTAGCTAGTCCCTTATTGATGGACATTTAATGGATTTCTAGTTTTTTGCTAATATAAACAATAGTGCATTACATATATTATGATGTATATCTCTATAAAAATACATAATTTTTTCACAAATGCAGAAGTGGAATTACTGGTTCAGAGAATATATGCATTTGTAATTTTGGTAGTTACTGCCAGATGGCCATCATCTGAGGTTTTTCCATTTGTACTCTTTTAAGCTAAGTCCTGTTTTGCCACTGACTTGCCTCTGAATATGTTAGCAGACTTTTTGGTCTGTGCCAATTTTAGTGTAGCTTTAATTTACATTTCTCTTATGAGTGAGGTTGAGAATCTTTTCATGTTTAAGTGCTATTTGTATTTCCTTTTCTGTGAATTATCTATTAATATTCTTTGCCAATTTTTTCTGTCGGGTTTTTGGATTTTTTTCTTACTGATTTTTAGGAACTCTTTATATTTTAGTGAAATTGCTTATGTGAGTTGAAAAGTTTTGGTTAGGTTGTTTTTCCTTTGACTCTGCGTATCACAGTTTTTGCCATGCATAATTTAAAAATGTTTTATGTAGTAAAATTTATAGATTTTTTTTTTCTTTTTATGGCTTCTGAGTTTTTCACCATTCTTAGACCTTTGAGGTTATAAAATAACTTTCCGTGGTTTCTTTTGGTACTTTATGCATTAATTATTTACATTTAAATATTTTTAAGCCATTTAGAATTTGATACAAGGTTTAGGGTATATTTCCTAAACATACACATACACACACACACACCCACACACCTTTCCCTTTCTTTTTTCCTTTCTTTATTTCATTCTTTTTTATTTTATTTTTTTTTAAATTTTATTATTTATTTATTTGACAGACAGAGATTACAAGTAGGCAGAGAGGAAGTCAAGAGAGAGGAGGAAGCAGGCTCCCTGCTGAGCAGAGAGCCCGATGCGGGGCTCAATCCCAGAACCCTGGGATCATGACCTGAGCCGAAGGCAGAGGCTTTAACCCACTGAGCCACCCAGGTGCCCCTCATTCTTTTTTATTTTTATTTTTGTGGCTATTCTATTGCCCTAGCACCTTTACTGATTAGTTCATATTTCCCCAAGAGCCTTTTGACTCCCTTGTTTCTTTTGTCAATCTTCATTTCATCCTCAATTGTATCCATTATCTAATCTCCTCATTAAGCCCATTTTTGCTTAGGCTCCTATATTGTCTTATCCTTTCTTTCTGTTCCTGTTAATATTACTTTAAAACCTTTTTATTATGGAAATTTGAAATATGTGTAGTGCAATGTATATTGTGTATATCAGTGTATATTGAAATGCATATATATGAAGAGGTATATAATGAACTCCCAGGTACCTGTTATGTAATATAACTTCAGTAACTGCCATGTGATGACATATCTTGTTTAACCGATGCCTACCTAATCCTCTCTCCCTTACCCCAGTTATTTTGAAGCAAATTATGGCCATAATATTACTCTTTTAAAAAAATTATTTATTTTTCAGAAAGAGAGAGAGGGAGGGCACAAGCAGGGGGAACAGGAGGCAGAAGCAAGCTCCCCACTGAGCAAGGAGCCTGCCTTGGGACTTGATCCCAGGACTCTGTTATCGACCTGACCTGAAGGCAGATGCTTAACCAACTGAGTTACCCAGGCATTCCCCCAGGATATTACTCTTAACACTTGGACCACTGAGAGCTGTCTCCTGTCTTCCAATTTTTATCTTCCAGGTCCTTGTTTGTAATTCTGTGTCTTTCTTCCTTGGTCTTATATTTCTAGAATAATAGTTTTCTAATAAATGCTCATTGACAGTATACTGCTAGATTGTTTGACCTCAAATTGGCCTTTTTGTGTGCACAAACTCTAGCTCTTTAGTGAGGTTACATACTCTGAAATTAGGGAATGCCATGTTTGTATCCCTAGAGTTCCTAGCATGGTGTGTGGAAGAAATACCAGCAAGATAAAATAGAAGGAAGAAGGAACAAGAGGGGGAGGATGAGAGATATAGGTGGAGAAAAAATGCTAGACCTGTCACTGCAAAGACTTGTTTCTTAGAGCAACACTACCCAGAGGAAACATGGAGGGAGAAGGGCAAGTTTGGACCTTCCACCAAGATTGGGGGTAGATAGGTTTAGAGACAAAAACCCAGAGCCCAAGGTATAAGAAATGTAGAAGGTTCAGAGAGATATATTTGGCCTTTTCCTGTGGGGAAGTCTGTATTACAATTGTAGTGTTTACTAAACGACTGACTTAAATTCTGGGACTGAGTGAGATTGGAATAAATGTCAAGATAAAGGTTTTAGTTCCAAGGTTGTATGATTTGCATCAGAGAGCTGTCAGTTAGGGATGGGAGCTATAATGTATTTTATGAAAGATTAGAATCAGTTTTTTTTATTTGTTTGTTTAAATCTCTAACATTAGGCTGTTGGTACTATTTGCCTATAACCAATAGCACCAAGCACTGGTTAAAATAAAGCATTTTGGGTTCTTTTAAAAACTTTTTCCGGGGAGTCTTTCAGGTGAGATCAAAAGATTAGAAAAAATAGGTGATTGAGTGCTATAAGATAGAAGGAGCTTTTGTATTTTTTAAAAAGACTGATCTAATTTATCATGCTTAAATTCTCAACTCAGTAATTCAACATTTTTACCTTCTGTGGGAATGTGGAAAACTAATCTCTCAGGTTTGCTTTTGTTTTCCCTTAGAAAAGTATATCAAAATAGTGGTAATCTGAGGTTACTGGAAACAACCTGGGCCTTATTCCTCCATGCCGTTTAGCCTAGTCCCAGGGAGAAAATAAATGCCTGACCTGAAAAAAAAAATGAGTTGAAGATTGGAAAGGGGGGCAGGTGCCCAGAACAAGTTTGACTACATTTCTAAACCAAGTGCTATTTAAAAAAATTATCTCATAATATCTGTGATTTTCTACATTAGAACTTAGCAAACTGGCCAACAGTTTCTGGCATTTGTAACTAAGGAGACTAAGAAAAGTTATTATGGTTAAAGGATTGTAAACAAATAAATAAGAATATGAAGAAAATGGATATGTACTGAAAAACTTAAAATAATTTACTCTCTGCCTCTTTACAGAATGAGTTGGATTTTTTTCTTACTGATTTTTAGGAACTCTTTAGTACAGATATAGTAATATTTGTTTAAGTAAACATTTAAAATTTCAGGTTCTCTTGTGTTCCATACTAGTGCTTCTTAAAAAATGGGTACATAGTTTTTGATTGTATGCTGTACTACAATTTAAGAGTGGTTATTAAATTTTTGCTTTTATAGCCAATGTCAGAATAAGCATATTTGCACACATTTTCGTGACTTGTGGAATTGGTCAAATATTACATGCAATTTTAAATTTAATAATTATTGCTAAATTGCTGTCCCTCCAAATTGAACCAGTTTGTATTTCTTCTTGCATTATTTTCCTTACTTATATCATCTGTGACAAAAACTAAATAGTTTGACCATTTAATCAGATAGGATTCTTCATTTTCTATTGCCGAGTAAGAAAAAAAATTAGTGGCATAAAACAACATCATCATTTATTTTGCTTATGATTGTGCAGTTTTGTTTGGCTGTGGTAGGAATGACTTTTTTCTGCCTTATTTGGTGTCATTTCTGTGGCTTCAAGGCTGGGGGCTGATACGGTCACTTATATATCTAGCTATAGCTGGGATCTCACTTGATGAGAGATCAAGTGGAGAGCAACTACAAAGTCCTTTTCATGTAGCTTCTTGGTGTCTTCCCATTCGTGTGATTGGGTTCTAAGAAAGAGCATCATAAGACAACTAGATAATTTTATGATTTAGCCTTGGAAAAGTCATGTAGTCTAATTCTACCATTGTCACAGTCCTACCTACATTAAGGGAGAAGGAACATAGACCCCATTTGTTACTGAGGGGTTGGCAGTGCTACATTGTAAGAGAGCCCTGGGGGTGAGAGCGCGGGGGTGTGATGTTTGATATTTGATACAGACCTTGTTTGGAAACTAGTCTTCTGTGAGGTGGAATGGTTGTTTTGATGTATATATCTTTAATTAGGGGCGTGATTATACATCTTCTCATATGTTTATTGACCATTTCTGTTGCTTTTTCTTTTCCATTTCTTTTTCTTCTCATATGGTTTATAGACTATTTCCATTTCTTTTTATATCCTTTGCCTCCTTTTCTATCAGGTTATAGAGTATTGATTATATTATTGATTTATAATAGCTCTTGTAGATTAAGCAAATTAGACTCAAAATTTGTTTTGGAAGATGCCTCTCTATGGTCTTAGAAGTCATAAAAGGTGTATGTGGGACGGTTATTTAGTTTGGCAGTGGTGGGGATTTGTGGAGTGATTATATTTAAGAAACACAGTATTTGTGTTTTTGAAGCAAGGGTTACGGATAGGGAAGGAAGGGTGAATGGGAGGCATATTCTCCTCCTGTTAGCTATTAGCCTCCCTGAATCACTCTCTACAGCAGTGACGAGGAATAAGATCAAAGACACGTTAGTTCTCTTTGGTCGTTATTATACCTTGGAAGTCAGAGCATTTTAGATACCTGCAAGGGAATGGTAAAACTCAGGAGGAATATAGAACCCCAATGACGTATATCACTACTGAAAATTGTTTTGGATTTCTTTTTGTTCTGGGGTGTGATTTGACTGTTTTTAAAGCTGTGCTGTCACCCATATTGAGATTCAACAAAAATGAATTAACCAACCAGAAATGATCATTTTCTAAAACATGGGGATGTTGAACAAAATGAAACATTTCTTTGTATCCTGCCACTAAATGTTACTCTTCATCTACTAACCTGTTATGGGATAAATCCTAAATAAATAGTCACAATATTAATCTCCCTAGTTGTAATCTTTGACAGTTTTATGGGAACTTGGCTGGTAGTTGTCATTCCAATTCTCATTTTAGGTATGTTTGACCCAGAGACACTTAAATTCTTGGCAGGACCTGAATCTCATATCTTTTTGCTCTGCTTTCTTCCTTGTTGGTTTCATTTTTTGGTTTCACTCTGATGAAGGATAGCTGCCAACATCTTCAGTTCTGTATCCTTCCAGATTCAGGGCCAGTGTGGGGGGAAAAAGAACTTAATAATTTAATATAATTTCTGAGTCTTTCAGTGGTCTTAATTAAGTTATATGTTAAGGTCAGGGGGATGGAATGTGCTGATTGACCTGATCTCAGTCATGCCATGAACATCCTTGGGGTTGGAGGTAGAGTTAATTCTAAAGGAAGCATAGAGAGATTGATAGTAGGAGAGGGTGACTGTACAAGGGAGTTTTTCTGTTTGTTTTGTTTTAGTCAAATAGGTACTGGGCAGGACAAAATAAACACAAAATACAAAAAAAACCCCCAAAACTTTAGACTACTTTTTTTTTTTTTTTTAAGGTTTTATTTATTTCAGAGAGAGAGAGAGCACAAGTGGGGAAGACAGGCCAAGGGAAAGGTAGAAGCAGACTTCCCGCTGAGCAGGAAGCCCAATGCGGGACTCAGTCACCGGACCCGGAGATCATGACCTGAGCCGAAAGCAGACACTTAACCAGCTGAGCCACCCAGGCACCTCTAGACTACTGTTACGGTTTGTAGCAGTTGGCTAACAACAGTAGTAGTATTAAAAAGTTCTTTAGAGGCATTAGTTTCAGTCATTACCAATGAGTAATTATTATTATTTTTTTTTACTAAAGCAAATGCTTCAGATCTACAACGCATACCACTTAAGTCTTGTTTTAGAATTTATATTTGAAAGATTTGTAAAAATGTTAGGAATTTAGGGTCATACAGGTCTTTTGCTCACCACCAACACTTCAGGTAGCAGAGTTGTGCTCTCATTATATCTATCAATCTTCCAAATCGAAGCTGATAGGAGTTTTTATTTTATATGTTAGTGAATGTTTTTATTCCCTACATAGAACATTTTAGAGATAGTGTTTCAAAGATTTTAAGCCTCATTAATTCCAATTTAAAAGTTAAAATCTGTTCAGCTTTAGTTTTGGGGGTGGATGTTATTAGAGTACAACTTTGCTGCCTAAACCTATTGCTAAAGAATGATGCACAAAGAGTATTTCATAACCATAAAGGCATAGAACATTTGAGAAAGTGTAAGGAGATTGCTGCTTAAGAAAACTGCATAGGATGTTATCTTAAAGAATAATTCCAAAGTTTGTGGAAATTTTAATTGCTCAGAGTATTCATACTTTCCTGAGGTACGTGAGCCACTTTAGATCATAAGACAGATTTGATTTCAGCTGTCTTTTGGTGGGCCATTTGAAGAGGTAAGTCTTTTTTTTTTTTTTTTTTTTTTTTTTTATTTTTGTCAGAGAAGGAGAGCACACTAACAGGGGGAATGGCAGCTGAAGATAGATGTTTAACTGACTGAGCCACCAGGTGTCCCATACCACGAGATTCTTGACTGGGCTAATTCACAGGAGATTTATTCATTCAGTCAAAAAACATTTATTGTGTGTCTGCCATTTACTAGGTACTCAGCTCGATGCTGGAAATACAAGTATAAATAATAAAAAACTAAAAATCTCTGGGGTGCCTGGGTAGCTTAGTTTAAGTGTCTGCCTTTGGCTCAGGTCATGGTATCAGGCTCCTTGCTCAGCAGGTAGTCTGCTTCTCCCTCTGCCTGCTGCTTCCCCTGCTTGTGCATGCCTGCGCTCTTTGACAAATAAATAAATAAAATCTTTAAAAATATGTAAAATAAAATCTCTTACTCACAGAATTTATGTTCTTGTTGGGGAAGATAGACAAATATCTGGAACTAACCCTTTTTCCATGTTAGGTAAAATCACATACTGTTTTTCAAGTATAGATCTTCTGGGGGACCTGAAAACAAGAGAGGATCCTTTAGGTCACTCTGGTTTCTTCAGTAATTCTTGGATCATGGGATAATAATTTGGGTGAAGGTAGTTGATATTTCCTAAAACTGGTGATAATTTTGGTATTGCTCTTATATTTTGGACTAGGTTGAGTTGGTTTAAACTTTTCCTTACTTATTTAACTTTACTTTTTGAGTATGTAAGACATTTATATGGTACAGAAGTCAAAACTGTATAAGCAAGTAGCAGGAAAGTCTTATTTTTATCTGTATTTCCTCTAGCTTGTTCTTACCCCCATAGGTAATCATTTTTTATGAGTTTCTGACTTAACCTTCCAGTGTTTCTTTTTAATCGCATTAAATCTTACGGGAAGGAGAGGAAGAGAAGAAGTGGGAGTCTAAAGGAAGGAGATGGAAAAAAAAAACCCCAAAAAACCCCCCAAAACCCAAACTTTACTATGCTATTTTTTGGGGCGCCTGGGTGGCTCAGTCTGTTAAGCAGCTGCCTTCGGCTCGGGTCATGATCCCAGGGTCCTGGGATTGAGCCCTGAATCGGGCTCCCTGCTCAGCGGGGAGTCTGCTTCTCCCACTCCCTCTGCGTGCTGCTCTGCCTACTTGTACTCTCTATCTCTCTGTCAAATAAATAAATAAAATCTTAAAAAAAAATTAAAAGGAAGGAAATGAATGGGGGGAATGAAGAAGAGTTTTATTAATAAAATTGGGCATGTGAAATGCTTTATTGGCACTCTTTTTGTGCTTACACAACTCCTAACTCTGAAAGAGATAACAACTAAAAAAAAAAATAAACTTTATTTGGAATAATTTTAAATTTACAGAAAAGTTTTAAAAATGTTCAGAGAATTTCCTTCATTCAGTTTCCCCTAATGTCATCGTCTTACATTACCATTTTTCATGTGTCAAAACTAAAAAGTAACATTGACACATTATTATTAAACTCCATTTTATTACAGTTTAGCATTTTTAAAAATAAAAAGTAGCTGTGTGATAAAATTGGAATGAATATTATTAAAGAGGAAGCCAAGACAAAAAGCACAAGAAGCTTCATGTGTACCTTTACTGCCTTTCATCAAGATTACATCTATAATTTACCTAAAAAGAGTTGATTTCCTTTGTCCCTTCTAGCTACTGGGAGCATCTTGTATTTTATTTAATCATGGTGTAATGAGAATACTTACCATAATGCTTTTGAAATAAATAAAATAGGGGAAAAGGCAAAAAGTTGTACAACCCAAAGTCAGTGCTTTAAGTGTAGTTGGTTAATTTGTGGAGGAGGTTTTTGTTTTTTGTTTGTGTTTTTTTTGTTTGTTTTCTGTAGATCTTCTCATAAAATGCCTGGATGTGGTCAGTGTTGTTTTACTCACGTTAGTGGAAGGAGCATGGAAGCAATCAATAATGACATATTGGTAACCCCCCCAGGTAAATGTTTGTAGACTCCACTGCTGATTTTAGAATTAATTGTATAGCTTGGAGTCTGAAGGTGTCTTCGAGCCAGTTGTGCTAACTTCCTAGATAGTGGAAAGAAAGATCTCTTCAGTAATATCTATGCATCTGTGTAAATTACATCTCTGGCCAGGCCTTGTACATTGCTTCGTAAGGCAGTCTGTTTCATTATTATTGTATTTGTCATAATATTATTCTCTTGTGTTAAAGGATAGATCATTGCTCATGCTGCCCTCTGTGGCAATAGGGGAGTGTAAAGACCAGCCTGTATCAATTGTGTGTGTGTGTGTGTGTGCGCACGTGTGTGTACAGGAGATAGAAGTGTATGGTACACATCCATATATAGGTGTAACCCCTTGCTTTCCTTCTTTCTTTCTTTCCTTCCTTCTTTTGAGATATATTGCCTGTTTATTATTTATTATTTTCTATTGGGTTACAGAGGAATGTTGGGATAAAGAGATGCATAATGATAATGAGTAAAACCTCATGTCATGGGGTTGTTATGCGGATTAAATAACATCGTATGTTTGAAGTGTTCAGTACAGAGCATGGCACATGGTAAGCATTTAAGAAGTGCTGACAGTGTAGTGATGGTAATAGTCTCTGTTATCAAGTCATTTCCTCCATTAATAGGGACAATAACTAATCAACTAATAAGACTAGTTTAAATGAGGTAAGTGCTATCGGAGAGATAGAAGCAAAGTTCTTACTTGTTCAAATAAAGGAGCAGCTAACCTCAGAAACAAAGGAAGGAGAAGTCTTCTCTCCTAAACTTTGAAGTAAGTTAAGCTAGCATTAGCAAAAGCCTGGGGCTAGGAGCATGCACGGTCTTTTTCATGGAATCTTAAGCATTCGTGTATGACTGAGGGTTGGATATGTAGAAGGTCTAGTGAGAAGTAAACATAGGATGTGGAGAGGTCAGATTGTACAGGGCTTTGAAAGCAATAGGGCAAGTTTGTACTTTATTCTAGAGGCTTTGAGTAATATTTTTAGGTCTTTGAACAGAAGACCAGGATTGTAATTTACAGCAAAATAGATGTGGTTAGGGGCGCCTGGGTGGCTCAGTGGGTTAAGCCGCTGCCTTCGGCTCAGGTCATGATCTCAGGGTCCTGGGATCGAGTCCCGCATCGGGCTCTCTGCTCGGCAGGGAGCCTGCCCCCCCCTCTCTGCCTGCCTCTCCATCTACTTGTGATTTTTCTCTGTCAAATCAATAAATAAAATCTTAAAAAAAAAATAGATGTGGTTAGTTTTCCTGTTAATTTAAAATCTTGATTGAGAGGGCTAATGAAGAATATACAGGAGGAAGAGATAGTGACTGTAATCCAAGGTATGAAATGGAAACCATTGGCAGATTGTGTAAAAATGAGTCTTTTAGAATAAGCCCTAAGAACTTTTTATTTTTTGAAGGTTTTATTTATTTATTTGAGAGAGAGAGAATGAGCAAGCATGAGCAGGGGGAGGGGCAGAGGGAAAGGAAGAGAGAAATGGGCTCCCTGCTCAGTGGAGGGCTCATGGAGAGCCCATGCAGGGCTCCATCCTAGGACCCTGAGATCATGACTTGAGCTGAAGGCAGGCGCTTAATCCACTGAGCCAGAGGAACTTTTTGTAAATATATTTGGGCCTTTTCATACTTAAGAGTATTAAACAAATTTATTGGACAATAGGATTAGGTTGCTATGTGCATGGAAAGACAGAACTGTACTTTTCCAGCTGACTGCATATATAATTGAAGATGGACTTACCGCAATAGGTTGGGCTGTCTTTCAGCATAAAGGGAGAGCTTTAAGCGTATTTTATTTTAATTTTTTATTTTACTTTTTTTAAAGATTTTATTTATTTATTCGACAGAGAGAGATCACAAGTAGGCAGAGAGGCAGGCAGAGAAAGAGAGGAGGAAGCAGGCTCCCCACCAAGGAGAGAGCCCGATGTGGGGCTCGATCCCAGAACCCTGGGATCATGACCTGAGCGGAAGGCAGAGGCTTTAACCCTCTGAGCCACCCAGGCGCCCCAACTTTAAGCGTATTTTAAAACTGAGGACTCGATTTCTATTTTTTAGTACAGAAATAATTATCTGACACAGGGAACTAGCCTTTGGGAATGAATCTGATGTTCCCAGACTTGAGCATTGCCAACATTTTCTCTTTTTGATATGCTTTTATTTGTCTGTTTGTTACCTTGTATTTTTGTTGATTTCTACTGTTGATTATTTAGTGTTTGCCTTTTCAGCAATTGGGACTCCAAATGATTGGTGCATCTTAGTTGGAGAAATTGTTGGGAAGGAGAGACTGATCAGGAAAGAGAGATTGTTTGACTGCTGGTCAGGTGAAAGTTTAATTTAAGCTCACTACAGTTGGGTTACTGACTGGCTGGCTGAAGTGCCCAGTGAGTTATGTTTTGGCTTGGCATCTTTTCCTGGTTGTATAGATGATGTGGCTTCTAGAATGCACTAGCAACAGGGGGTGTATGTATGTAATAACTGCTTGTCTGTAGGTATGAGATGGATTTGCATGTCTACTAGTATTCTTCTGAAGGGAAGAAAGCAAATTACTACTTAGTTTGTATTCCAGGAAATACTAATGCTATTGTACAGTTACACAGTACTTATGTAAATAACATTTATGCTCTTTGACAGTACTTTGTATTTGTTGTCATTTCATACTCACAACAAACTTGTAAATGAGATTGGGCAGGTATAATTCCTACTTGACAGAGGGAATGCTGAGGCATAAATAAGAGACTGGGTTAAGGTTACTGGCTCAACATATCAATAACTGGGGCAACTTACTAGGTTTTATTTTCAGACTGTAACTTTCAGAACATTTTATAGGAGGAAAAGCTGAATGTGCCCCTCTTTTTTGTTGTTGGTTTTAGCGACGTCTCAGACACCTTCGGAACATTGCTGCCCGGAACATTGTTAATAGAAATGGCCATCAGCTCCTTGATACCTACTTCACACTTCACTTGTGTAATACTGAAAAGATATATAAAGGTAAGGGAATCTGTGGACTTTCCCACAGATTGTTACATCTCCTTTTTATTCTTTTGTAACACAAGTGAGTATCGGTGACTCTCGATTTGCTATTATTGCTTATTGGAAAGCTAAACTATCAATGCTATCCGAATATATTTCATGAGCAGTTGTTACATATATCATATATAAAAGAAACATGGCTTTTGGATAGTTCTTAATTGCTAAATTTATCATTTATTTATGAATGTTGCCTATGAATGTTTTTGTTCCAGTAGGTATCATGAAAGTAGGTATATGAGTCCAGTATATGTACTAATTTTATTTTCTTCAAAACATAATTTTAAAAAATATTGTGGTAAAATTGAAACCAGTTTATATTTTCTCATATTTGTAATTCCTTGTGTATTTGTGGGGTCATTTTTAGAAGGATGGCTTGGTTTCCTTGACTTCATCTGCACATGTTGTACAGTGGCAATTCTGAGAGTAGAACAAGTAAATATTTGATTCAAAATCACAAGCGTCTTTTGAATACATATTGGATGAAAGGCGCTTGGATATAATCAGTTGACCTGTGTTGGGTGGTACAAGGGAACAAGCATGGTATATGGGAGGAATACTGAATTAGGATTGAAAATAGAGAGTAGGTCTAGCTATGTGACGCTGGACAATGATCATGGCTTTTTGAAACCTCACTTTGCCCATTTGTAAAGTGGAGATAATGATGCCTTATGAAGTTTTCAAGGAACAACTGAGATAAAGTTGTAACACTGGGTAAAATGTGATTGAAGATATATTTATATAAACAAAAAGTGGTGTTATTTTAGAGTTACTAAGGGCTTATTTGAATTTTGTACTATGATAAAGATGAAAAATTCGAATGACATTTTACCTTTCTGGTTTTAATAACTTTTTTTTTTTTTTAAAGATTTTCTTTATTTGAGAGAGGGAAAGAGAGCATGAATGGAGGGAGGGGAAAAAGGGATAAGCAGATGCGTGGGGAGCCCAACAACATGGGGCTTGATCCCAGGACTCTGACTGAGATCATGACCTGAGCTGAAGGCAGACACTTAACCAACTCAGCCACCCAGGTACCCCTGGTTTTAATTACTTTTAAAGACCATTATTAGGGGCGCCTGGGTGGCTCAGTGGGTTGAGCCACTGCCTTCGGCTCAGGTCATTATCTCAGGGTCCTGGGATCGAGTCCCGCATTGGGCTCTCTGCTCAGCAGGGAGCCTGCTTCCTCCTCTCTCTCTCTGCCTGCCTCTCTGCCTACTTGTGATCTCTCTCTGTCAAATAAAGAAATAAAATCTTTAAAAAAAAATAAAGACCATTATTAAAGCAGTAGTCATTTAATACCTTTTTTGTTTTTTTAATTTCAATACCAGTATATGCCCATTAAAAGATTCAATCAGGAATTACATAGGGTAGAACTACCACCATAATGTAAATAGCAATAAAATAATTTTTAAGGATGAAAAAAAAGGACTCTAAATTCTGCATTTTCATATAATTTTATTCTTATTTTTCATTGTAACCATTGCATATTCTTTTTTTTTTTTTAAAGATTTTTTTTTTATTTATCTGACAGAGATCACAAGTAGGCAGAGAGGCAGGCAGAGAGAGAGGAGGAAGCAGGCTACCTGCAGAGCAGAAAGCCTGATGTGGGGCTCGATCCCAGGACCCTGGGATCATGACCCGAGCCGAAGGCAGAGGCTTAACCCACTGAGCCACCCAGGTGCCCCGTACCATTGCATATTCTTAAAACACCATTAAAGCTGAATGATTAATGCTAGCTACTGTAACAAATACTGCAGATCTAAGTGGCATAACATAATAAATTTCTTATACTAAGTCCAGTGCAGGTGTTCTTAACAGGCATTGTCTTGGCAGTTGTCCTCTAAGCGGTGACTCAGGTATCCCAGCTTCTTCTATTTTGGAATGCTGCTATCATCAATAGATGACTTTTGGCATGGCAAGAGAGAAGGATTATTTGAGGGAGTTTTTTTTTCATTTCTTTCTTTCTTTCTTTTTTTTTTTTTTTTATGGAAATGGCCTACATAAATTTTATAACATTTCATTGGCCATAAATCAGTAGTGTCATCGTTTTTAGATGGAAAGGAGACCGGGATTTGTTGTCTTCCTATGTGTCCAGAAGGAAAATGAAACAGTTTGGTCATTGTCTTCGGGTATAAGCATTTTTGCAGATCTTAATACATTTGGTCTTCTGCTCACTATAATGGGTTTTATCATTAGCAATATATGACAGTGCCAGAGTGTTTTCTTTTTTAAGATTAATTAAAAATTTTTTTTTTAATTTTTAAGTAATCTCTACACTGAGAGTGGGGCTTGAACCCTGAGATCAAGCATCACATGCTCTATTGACTGAGCCATCCAGAGTTAAAAAAATTTTTTTTTTAAAGATTTATTTATCTCTCTTGGGGTGGGGGAGAGGGATAGAGTGTCAGAGAAAGGGAGAGAAGCAGACTCCCCGTTGAGTGCAGAGCCCCATGGGGGGCTTATCCCCTGATCCCGAGACCACGATCTAAGCTGAAACTAAGAGTTGGATGCTTAACCAACTGAGTCACCAGGCACCCCGAGTATTTTAAGTTATTGATCGTTTTCTATATAATCAGTCCTTGATTATTTTCATAAAACTTTTGTGTTCTTGCTCCAGCAATATTTTTGATAATAAAAATTAACATAGTACTTACCTGCACATTTTAGGTATTTGTTAACAGTCAAAGAAGAGCGTGGTCAGGGGCTGGTTGATGACCATCTTATTTAAAGTTGTCTAAGAGATGTGGTGGCAAAGTGACTTTTTTGGTTTATTCTTTGTCTTCTTCTAGCTCATACTACACCTTGAGTTTAGAAGTTATCATAGACTACTTCTTAAAGTTGCCACCATGAAATGATCATTCATGCAGTGAGGGGGTAGCTGATACTCCACAAGGGAGTACAGTCTCTGCTAGTGGTGGTGAGTCTGTTGCTAACTGGCAAGCCCCTTGACTAGGACATTTAGTCCCTCTTGTGAGCTTTGGTGAATTTACCTCTAAAATGAGAGAAATGATGATTTCGGAGGCTTCCTCCTACTCCAAAATGTCATGGCTGAATGGAATCTATTTATCATTTTCTTTTGGGCCTGCATGTTGGTTTTTATAACTTTTAACTACCGTAGGAGGAGCCAGGAAGTTGTTTCATTAATAAGCCTAGTTAATCCACCTTATCTTGTTGGACCTGTGATGATAAACACAAATATTCTCTTCATGATCTTTATGCAGCCCTTGGTGTAGGATGACCATGGTAGAGGGCCAGTTGGCTCTTCTTACAAACTCACCCATACCATACCACCTGTTTAGTGGCATCATTTCTCAGTTTCTTTTATTTATTTGAGAGAGAGAGAATATGAGTGGTGGGAAGTGGGAAAGGCAGAGAGAGAGAGAAGCAGACTCTGCTGAGCAGGGAGCCCAATACAGGGCTTGATCTCAGGACTGGAGATCATGACCTGAGCCGAACGAAGGCAGATGCTTAATTGACTGAGTCACCTAGACATCCCCATTTCTTAGTTTCAAAAGAAGTTTTTGTTTGTTTGTTTGTTTTTTTAAATTGGAAGAATATTTGAAATACTGATCTCTAAGTTATTCTTTTATTTTGACTGAATTCGCAGCAGATCCTAAGAAGTTATGTGTGAGATTTTTTGACTTTTGGCATCTTTCAGTGCTCTTAGGATACTGCCTTCTTGTTAGGTAGTTCAGATCAAAGTTAACACAGCCCCAGAGAACAAAGCCTTGTGTTAATGGATGAAGAACTAGGGTTCTAATTGTGGTTTCCTCTTAAACTTGAAATTTTTATAAAATCATGTTTGTTCTTCAGTCATAGTTTTTTTTTTTCCACCCATGAAATGTGAGTGCCCAGAATGCCAGCCAGTTATTTTGGATACATTAGAAGATGAACTCTGTATAATCCAGAAAATTGTGGGTTAGTTTTGTTCACTGCGCTTGGAACAATGCTTGGCACATATTAAGCCCTCATATTTTTTTCCATTTAATTTTTTTTTTTAAAGATTTTATTTATTTGACAGAGATCACAAGTAGGCAGAGAGAGAGGGAAGCAGGCTCCCTGCTCAGCAGAGAGCCCGACGCAGGGCTCGATCCCAGGACCCTGGGATCATGACCTGAGCTGAAGGCAGAGGCTTTAACCCACTGAGCCACCCAGGCGCCCCTCCATTTAATTTTTTTGAACAGCTAATGCAGTCGTGCTTCAAAGTATATATAAAGGTTTCAAATCTTTTCACCTGTCTCATCTCCGTAGTTTTTTTACCCCACCCTAATAACCACTGTTTCTATATTTTTTCTCTTTGCTGAATTCTTTATGCAAATACAAATAAAAATAGTACAAACTATATATATTTCTGTGCCTTGCATTTTTCACCTAAAATGTCTTAGATTTGTCTATAGAGAGCTTCTCTGATTTTTCAGCGCTTCCCTAATTTTTTTTTCTGCACAGTTCTGCAATAAGTAGGTGTCCCGTGATTTATTTAATTGGCTTCTCTTGGTAGGCATTTAAGTTGTCCTAGTCTTGCTCTGCACACAGGACTGCTTTGAATAACTTCATAAGTACGTTATTTTGTATGAGTGCTAGTATAGCTGTGGGGTAAATTTCCAGGAGGTGGAAATAGCAAAGGATGCGTACTTCTAGTTTTCATAGATATTGCAAAATTTTTTTTTATTTGCATTCCCACTTATTAGGTATGAGTGCCTTTTCTCCCATGGGCTCACCAACAGACTGTGCAATCAGACTTTTGAATTTTTGCCAATCTGATAGGTGAAAAATAGTTTTATAGTATAGGTTAAGTTTGTATTTCTTCTTTTATGAGTGAGGTTGAGGTACTAAAAAAGCATTTGTTAAATGAATGGAATGCTGCATAACAGCCAAAACATGCTGTGCAATGTCTGATTGCTTTGTTTTTCTAGGTCTGACTTAGCCTGGATAGAGAGGCATTTGTATCTAATGGGCCCTTTCATGTAGAAATAGGTCTTGAGTGGTATCTTTTTAAAAATTTACTTGTCAAATAATTTTGCTTAAAGTGAATTAATAAAAATTACTAGAACTGTGTTAATAAAAATTATAGTTCACAAAGTTCACAAAGTGTTTTTAATTCACTATTTTATTTGAGCCTCACAATAACACTGTTATTTTCCATTTGTCATTATCCTTTGAAAGGTAAGCTATGTGACCCAAAAGGTTAACTGACTTGTTCAGAGTGAATATCATATGGGGACTGGAATTATTTTTTGACTCTAAATTCTCCCACATTCACTATTAAATTCTCCTATGTTCACTGTTAAATCACTATTGTATCATGCTGCTAATTTTATTGACAATATTTTAGATGTAACAGAATGGTAGACAGTGTACGCCCATTTAGCATGTTAGAAATTACCTCAGACTCCCATGATTTCTTCTGGGCTTTTTTGTGGACCTCTTTCCATTTAAATTATCAGGTCTATTTTGAAGGTCTCATGGAGAAAGCAGATTGTTTAGTTTCATTTACACATACATTCAGTCAGCAAAATTTTGGAAGAAATAATAATACTAGTCATCTTCTTAGAGTTGCAGATACATATTTTGGGAACTGTTTAATTTAGACACTTTGCAGATTAAACTGAGGAATTCTTTCTTTTTAAAGAAAAGAAAAATATCTTTTTTTCCATTGATTTTAAAGTAATACATGCTTGCAAAAAATTCAAACAATACAAAATTTTTTTGTGTGTTAAGTGAAACTACTTTGAAATAAAAAATGATTTTTTTATTCCTTTTAGGTCTTTTCCCCCTAAAAATAAACATGGTACATATTAAATAGAATATACACATGCATGTGCCTGTGTGCACGCACACATGCACACATACATATACCTACACACAAACATCTTTATAGTTAATTTATGGTTGGAATAACTGGTTAATCATTTGGGAAGAAATGAAAAGAATAATACTTAGGGTTGCCAGTGTTGGGAAGACAGGTATTTTCATAAGTGGGCTTGTAAAGTGGTACAACACGTTTATAGACTATGGCAGTATCTACCAAATTCAAATTGTATTTTTCCTTTTATCTTGCATTCTCCTTCTAAATGTTTATCTTATATATCTCTGAATGATTATTTATAATATTACTTGAAATATTTAAATATTAGCAGTAACCTAAATGTCCATCAGAGGGTCCTTTTAAAAATAATTAGTATTATCTCTTCTTATTTCAAATAATTTTGTCAAACAGAAAAATTGGATACTGCCAAGCAGAAAATAAAAGTTAGCAGCCTATTCCTATCACCTAAGGTAAACATTATTGACATAACTATAAAAATTTGGATCCTGTTGTGAATTCTTATAACCTGTCTTTTTTTAAAACTTAATACGTTTATCGTATTATTTTACGTTATTATTATTTTACGTTTATTTTATCTTTCCATAAAATAATTATCCATACATATATATGTGTATATATATGTATATATGTATATACATATATATATATATATATATTAGGAAAGACAAATATAGAGTAATATAGATATTATGTTTATCAAGAATTGCTTTAATCTAAAGATCTTACCTGTAAGAGTTTTACATTTAGGCCTACTGTTCATTTATTGCCTGACTCTTCCTTAGCTTTAGTTTTTAGTAAACTTTGACATGTTTCACTCTTTTTGAGTTTCATCTATACTATTACATACTTAATATATATTTTTAAGTTCATTATTTTAAAAAGTTTTTAGAGATTTATTCATTTGAGAGAGAGCGGAATGGTGCACGTGGTCACGTATGCATGCAAAGGGGGGAGCAGAGGGAAAGAATCCCAAGCGGACTCCCTGCTGAGCACGGAGCCCAACTTGGGGACCCATCTCATGACCCTGAGATCATGACCTGAGCTGAAACCAGGTGCTGAGTGCTGAACTGACTGAACCACCCATCATTATTTTTAAACTTAGTAAGATAACTCAGTAAATTAAGTACAATAACTCATTCAATTAAAAAGTATTTATTGTTTACTCCATGTCAGGAATGGTTTTACATGCTGAGGACATAGCAGTTGTATCAAACAAATGCTTCTGTCCTTTCAGACCTTACAGTTAGGGGTTGAGGAATATATGGGACATAAATTTAAATATAGAAGGAAAAAAATAAAGTGTGTCTGTGTGTATCACCTAAGATCATGTCAAGTACCAGTGGTCCATGTATCACACCTGGGAAATTTGTCTTATAGCAACACAAAGATATGAAGGTCCTTGTAGACTCTGCAGAGACAGAGCATCATGATGGTGACTTCAGCAGGTTCAGAAGAGGCAGTGTTTGTCTGCATCGCTGCCATATTTCTCTCTTTTGATTGTGCCTCTAGGTTCATAATGTTTATAGTACACATGAAGGTCTGTAGAATCGTGAGATTTTAATGCTTACAGAGCGTATGGAATCGGTTTTTGTAGAGTGGTTGTAAGGTAGGAGAGAAGAAAGTCTAAATTTTTAAGGGATTAAATTAGAATCTGGGGTAAAATTTGCTAAATTAAATTTTAACAGTTTTGGTCTTTATGAAAATTTTTCCTTTATGACCCTTTTATTTAATTTTTATTTAATTTATTTATTTTTATTTATTTATTTTTTTACAGCTAAAGGTATAGAGAAAATAGTTCCTTTGAAAATGTTTTAAATGTTTTACTGGAACATATGTTAAAAAATTTATAGGATTAAGAGTTAATGAGCTTATTTTCTTTCATATCACTTATTTTTTTTTCTTCTTTTCCAGAATTTTATAGGAGTGAAGTGATTAAGAATTCCTTGGTAAGTTTGCTTTCTGACAGGTACACTTGACTAAACCTATAACTCCTGTTTCAGAAAATGCTGAGACATAAGTTCAAGTTCAGTTCTGCTATTTATTATGATACTTCTACAGTTAAATCTTCTGCTTAGTTATTGCTTAAATTTTCATTGATGTGTTCATTGTTGTATCTCTCATCCTTAGAACATGCCTGGCACATAGTAGGTGCTTGATAAATATTTGCTGAATGAGCTGATATTTTCTCTATTAAAAACTTCAGTTTTTTTTTATTCATATTCTATAATTCTGTTAGGTTTTTTTTGATTATCTGGTTTATGGAACATAATAAATGATGTCTTTGTTTAGATAAAATTCTTAAGAATTGTATGTCTAGGGCCATTGCATAGGCTCTTCCTACTTATTTTTTGGTGGTGGAATTGCTAAGGTAGAAATTTGGAAGTATCCTACTTTTGATAATGTACACATGAGATATTTGCACAAATGGCTCAGTTTATTGAGCCATGTTGACAAAAAAAGGACTTTATGAGAATTATAATATCTTCTTAGTGGTCAAGACTGCTGGATTTGGCCTCTGTCCACTTTTTCAACCTCATTTCTCAGTAGTTTTCCTTACTCATTGTGCTCTAGGCATACCTCATTTTTTTGGTGCTTCAAACATGCTGAGCTCCTCTCCCTTTCTTATATCTAGAACACTTGTTTCCCCAGCTCTTTGTTTGCTAAAGACATCTTTGAGGTCTCAAGTTATAGGACTTTGGTCTATATGGTCTTCTATTTGGTCTTCTATGACTGTTTGATTAAGAGTGGTTCCTTTTCTCCTAGTCACTCTTTTTTATGTCACCTGTTTTATTTTCTTTAGAGCATTCATCACTCTTGGAAACTTCTGTTTACTGATTTCTTTATGTTGATTACATGTCTCCCACCTACTAGAACACAAGTTTCATGAGGGCAGGGACCTTGCGTAGAGTCTAGAATAGTATCGGTGCTCAGTAAATACTTGTTAGATGAATAAATGGATATCAGTTATGTTTTATGTTTACAGAATCCATTTATATACGGGTTCCATTTTGATCCTTATAACAACCTGTAAGGAGATGAGGTAGGTCTTAAGGAACTTACATCCAGAGAGGCCCAACAACTTTTGTAGTCACATAACTATAGGACTGGATCCTAAGTTCAGACCTCTCTCTTCAGGTCTCTGTTACTCTTGCCTCTTTATCAAGCTGCCTTCTCAATGTCTCTAAAATAAAATAATAAATTTGGATCCAGGGCCAGACAGTTTCCTTGAGCCTGTTTCTGAGGAGCTCCAATCACCAGTGCAGCTCTTGTTCTGCATATAGTAAATGACATGAAATGACTAGCGCTATGCCTGACACATAGTAGCTTTTGAGTCAATATTAGTTTCTCTTTGTCCCCTGGCTCAGGTGAAAATGTAAGTATTCTATACACCAGGGAGAGCTGGGGAAGAGTGGGTAGTTGCAGGGGCAGGTAGAATAGAATTTCACCTTGATTTATTCTACCCTCCTTTGGGTAGTCAAAAGTCTATTGGAAATGGTTTTACACCATCCCATTGCTTTTTCTCTGGATTTGGGTCATAGTGGATCCTGTGCTAATAGTGCTACGTTAGTATATTGTTCTACATTATTGTATTTACTTGGTATTCACTTGCCTTTCAAGTTCATGTTTCTAAAACCATCTCGTTGAATGTTAACTCTTCAGCCCTTCTGGCTCCCATCTTCTGTTGCTTCTGAGATGTCCATGAGGTTGTGATACCTTCATGCCTGGTGTACTTAGGTTGAATAAATGTTTTATAAAAATACTGTAGAATGGATTTCAGACAATGGAGATATTTGGACAAAAGACTTGCAAGGTCCTTTCCGGTTACAGTTTGTCCTGTTGTTGTTTCCTGGGGATCCCACTTTGAGCATTTGCGTCCATTGTGGTTTTTGATGAATGGTTTCCTCTCACAAAGTAGATGACAGCTTTTGGAGGTCAAGAGACTGCTTGAATATCTTTATGTACTCTGGCTCCCCGTGTACTCCTTGGGAGTTGTTGGATAAATGTTGATTGGTTATGTTGCCTTTTAAGGATATTCTTTGAGGTTATGATATTTCTGGTAAGGATTGTCTTTCCTATCTTTTATAGCTTAATATAAGTTTGATAGACTGTAGTTCGTATGTTCTTTTCTTTTGGAAAGGACTCTTCCTTACTTGTTTTTTTTTTTTTTTTTTTTTTTTTGTTAAATAACTGTGACTGATTCAGATTAATGGGCATTGAGCACCACAGGAGTCAACAACTCTCCAGAATATGCTGGAGATGGCACACTGTTATCTCCCTTGCTGTTTCTGAAGAACCACAGATGAGCAAAGTTTGTAGGGCTTTTTCCCTGCTTAGGAGCTGGTGATTTGTAAGCTGTTGTGATATCTGCTGAATAGGGTTAGTGATTTAAATGCTTTTATTCCTCCTGATTGCCCTTTGTTCTTGGCACATAGAAGGTGCTCAGCCAATGTTTCTTAGTGAATGGATTCCTCCATAAATGTGTTTATTGACTGACTTCTAAGTAATATCCTGAACCCCCAATCCTCAATTAGCTATTAAAGATTAGGTAAAGTAATACTTCATTGATTTTTAGCTGAAGCTGTGGGTGAATTTTCACCCTGGTGAACTAAGCTGGACTCTAGTGAGCTTGTATTCTTTTTTTACTCCTTTAACTTCAAGGCTTCAACTGTTTTTCCTAGGTTTGTATTTTTAGCTTGGTCCCCAGTCCAGGGTGGCTGCTTTTGCCATTGTGATGTCAAAGGAAACATGGAAAATGGACATGAGTTAAAAAGAAAGTTTTCACCCAAAGATTAAATTGACCTTATGTGCATATTCCTTGGGTCTTTCTAACTCTTGGCTACTGCAGATCACTGCCGTGGTGCTGTTGGTTCGTGCCTTGCCTGGTACATTTGCAACTAGCCATGTGTGGTGCCTAAAATGTGGTTCAGTAATACTGGAGAACTAAATTTTTAATTTTATTTAATTCTAATATAAATAGCCACAAGTGGCTAATGGATATGGTATTGGATAGCATGGTTCTGTATACTTCTGAAGAGCTTCCTTACAATCTGACATTAGCAGGAAGAGGTTTCCCTTTTTCTGTGCTTTGAGAAAACAAAACTTTGGGGGCACCTGGGTGGCACAGTCGGTTCAGGGACTGACTGGCTCTTGATTTCAGTTCAGGTTGTGGGATCGAGTCCTGTGTGGAATTTTGTACTCAGTGTGGAGTCCGCCTGAGATTCTCTCTCCACCCCGTCTCTGCCTCTGCCCCGCCCCTACTCCCTCTCTCTAAGTAAATAAAAATCTTTAAAAAACAAAAGAACGAAGAACCTTGTCCTTATACTACTGATACCATTCTAAAGTGGTGTGATAGCTGTTCCTTTGGTTGTCTTAGCTTCTTTAATATATATGATAAACCTTACAAAGGGAGGGACCTGTATACGTATCTTCATAACCTCCAGAGTCATTGTGATGGCTTGTATTTGGCAAACAAGTAAGACAAGAAAAATAGCCTAAGCCAAGTTAGATCTAAAAGTCACCATTATTTTATGTTCACCGAGAAAAACAAACACTTGTAATTAAATTGAAACACAGGACCTTCGTAATAGTCCTGAATGAGTCGTGATTTGATCTTCCTAGCCTCTTGTTACTTTGATATTTCTTTTACCCATTCCAAGGTATTTATTTAGCAGTCTTTCCTTCCTTTAGGTATACTGCTCGACCTGTGTTGGGAATCTTTTGTATCTCAGTAACAGAACGTAAATACGCTTTCTCAATCTGGGAATTTCATTAAGTCTTAAAGAAAAGGATGGATTAGGGTTTTTTTCTTCATTCACAAATATTGCTTCTCTAATACCAAATTCATGTCTTCTTGTTTTATGTCTGTGCCCTTTGCCTATACAAAACTTAATACTTTTTTTTTTAAAGATTTTATTTATTTATTTGACAGAGATCACAAGTGGGCAGAGAGGCAGGCAGAGAGAGGAGGAAGCAGGCTCCCTGCTGAGCAGAGAGCCCGATGTGGGGCTCAATCCCAGGACCGTGGGATCATGACCTGAGCTGAAGGCAGAGGCTTTAACCCACTGAGCCACCCAGGCGCCCCAACTTAATACTTTTTTTTTTGAAAGTTTAACATACATAAAGAAGAGATTACAGTTTTAAATATACAACTTGATGAATTTTCTGAAATTGAATATACTGGTATAACCAGCTTCCAGGTCAATAAGTAGAGTATTTTTAATGACTCTGAAGGCCCCTCAGGCCTTCTTCAGTTACTGCTGCTGTCCTGACTTAACATCATAAATTAATTTTATCGACTTCTAAGCTATACAGAAATGAAATCATACAGTATGTACTCCTTTGTATCTGATTTGCACTTTATATTGAAAGAGTCTCAACTGTGTATTTTAAGAGTCATTCAGATTGTGGGTATATTTGTAGTTTGTTTGTTCTGTAATACTGCATTGTATGAATGTACCAGAATTTATCCATTCTTCTGTTGAGGGCATTTGGTTAGTTTCTAGTTTTTGAGTTAATATGAATAGTGCTGCTGTGACCATTCTAATGTGTATCTCTTGTTGACCCTCTGTGTACATTTCTGTTAATGTGATACATATCTAGGAGTGGACCTTTAGGGAGTATTCATAGGATCCACTTTAGTATTTATTACCAAATAGCTTTTCCAAATTTTTCTTTCATTTACACTCTTGCTAGCAGTGTTTTGAGAGTACTGGGTTACTCTATGTTGTTCTGTATTTTTAACCTTTTGAATTTAAAAATCTGATAGATATTATATACAGGGCTTTTTGTTTGTTTCAGTTTAAACCCAGAGAGATACTTTAAATGGCATTAAAGTCAGCACAGGCAAACAGGGTTCAGCTTGCCTAATTTAAGAGTTTAAGAACAGTTATTTATAAGGTTGTGCATGTAGAGACAGTGCCATCTAGTGACTGCCACCTGGCGGTCAAAAATAGTAGAACCTTATTGATCTTAATATTTCTAAAATTAAAATTCATCCTCAATATCGAGGAAAGGGCATGTTAGAATTAATGATAAATAGACTATGTTAGATGGTATTAAAAATAATGGCATAAAATAAAGCAGAATAGGAAAGTATCTGGCAGTGCTGGTTTCTGGTTTCCTTTGGTAGTCACATAGACAAAATGTCACATAGATGAAATCATTTGAATAGATACCTGAAGTAAGTGAGGGAGAAGCTATGTACCTGTGTGGGGCAAGACTGTTACAAGTCAGGAAGCAGGAAGGTTACAAAGGCAGGAGTGTTTTTGAGGTCTTTAAGAACTGGCTAAGAAGCTAGTCTGGCTGGGGTTGGGTGGGGCGAGTAGAAGTGGTTTGAGGCAAAGTATGACAACATACTAGGCAAGTATGACAACAGGGGCAGAGGAATTGAGGGTCAGGGCAGCAAGGGAAATGACCTGGAGAGATGGGAGGTGATGGTCAAGAGCTGGTCAGCCTGAGAGAGATTTGGACAGGGATATATATATATATAGTTACAGGCCACACAAAGTTAGGGGTAGACAAAGACACTGTCTGGTAGACAAAGACATTGGATGTATTCATTTTTCTGTTTTCTAATGTCCCTAGCGCAGTGCTTCACCCAGAGAAGTCCAATAAATGCCTATTGCATCGAGTAACCGAAGAATCCAGCTTCTGCAGGCTGGAAAGTGGAGATGTGTCTCCAAGTTACAAGTCAGAGCTCTGGTTTCTACTCAGATATATTTAACATAGAACAATTAACTGTCAGTGTACAATTCAGCTTTAAAGTTCTCTGGCTTCAGGTAGCCATATTCTCTAAATGATTTGTTAACTTTTGGATTTTGTTATTGTTGTTCAAGAGGAGATTAGATTGAAGGGTCATTGGTTAATAACCAAAATGATTGAAGCAGTAAGAATGGAAGTAACTAAATTCTCTAAAGTTGATTTTGTATATTCACAGAAGTACAGATGAATTAGGTAATGAAACCATATGTACCCATCTTCAACAATTACAAAGTTGATCATTAGATACTTTTACAAAGAGGGAGTTTTTAAACTTCTATTACAAAATTAAAATCTCATAGTGGGAATAAGAGCAGTGGTAGTTTGTGTGTGTGTTGAAATTTGTACATGTGTGTTTCTTTAATAAGAGGTATCAATTACAGAGTTACTCACCTTTGATACTAGTCGTGTGTTGGATGCATGATGTACATTGGTACTTATCCTGATACCCGTGCTATAAGGTAAGAAATATGCCTGTTCAATAGGTAGGGAAACTGATGTTCAGACAGGCTGAGAAGCTTGCTTTAGGCCCCTAGGGCAATAGTGACGTTGGAAAGCCCTGCTCTTCTACAGCTTTATGCTGCCTGCCTTACTTCACATTTCCTTTAGCTTTCTTCCTTCAACTGAGTCAGTGTCTGCTGGAGGTCGAGTAGAGGTCAGTAATGGCCCTTGTGATTGAATAAGCAAAGGTCTAGAGCAAGTTTTATTTTTTAAAATTTGTTTGACAAAGAGAGAGATCACAAGTAGGCAGAGAGGCAGACAGAGAGAAAGGGAGAAGCAGGCTCCCTGCTGAGCAGAGAGTCCGATGTGGGTCTTGATCCCAGGACCCTAAGATCATGACCTGAGCCAAAGGCAGAGGCTTTAACCCAGTGAGCCACCCAGGCATCCCAGGAAAACTGCAAGAGCAAGTATTTTTAGGGACAACAGGTGATATAATTATCAGAATCATAAGCTTCGTTTGGAATTTTGACTTCCTGAGCTGTGTTTAAATCTTTGGGAAAAAAAAAACTGACCCGATGGTGTACTTTTTATCAGTTACTGGCCTGCGTGATTGTTAAAGTTTATGTTTCTCTTGATTGTAACCAAATAAATTAACATTTCATCTCTATGGGTATGCATGAGTGGAGAGTTGTCTCCTCTTAATTATGCCAGATTATGTTACCCTGTATTAAACTGCACCATCTTTGGGGTTTTCTAACTTCTCTCTGGTCAACTACATGATATGGAGGGAGACTAAGATAATTGACACATACAGTTAAAGTACCAGGGAAGAACAGGGGTCTTTGAAAACACATCGGAGTATTATTTATCTCATTTTAAGAGAGGGTGGCTAGGAAAGGTTTCTAGCTGAAGCTTATTTCTAAGTTGAGATGTGAAGGATGAGTAGAGGTGAATTAGACAGGGAAAAAGAGTTTATTGGGCTGAGAAGTAACTACTGCTTTATAGCGTCAGCATGCAATTCCCTAGAGTTATCTTGTATGTTTAGAGAAATTTTTATGACTTCTTAAGTTGTGTTTCTTATGGCCATACATTTGTTACTGGGTGATAAGAACAGTGATAGTTTATGTTTTGAAATTTCTTTTGTACAAGTGTGTTTCTTTAATAAAAAAAAAAAACAGTCATTGAGCAACATTACGGAGAAGTTGCTCTGGCTAAATAATGAGTTTACATTCTTCTGTGGGTGAGTGGGCAGTGAACTTTTCAGAGCCATAAATATCCTGATATTCTGCAGCTGTACCACAGTGAATATGCTATAGGTCCCTAGATCATCTAGTACTTGGATAATTTGTTCCATCTATGAAACAGGCTGACCTGTGTAGGTTAAATATAAATATAAATCATCTGGGTCTTTACAGTAACATTATTGGTCAATAAAGTCTTTCAGTGTGTCTGAATGTACCAACTCAGGAATTACGGCTCTTTGGCGGCTATGTCATGAAAGTATAAAGGAAGGTCATTGTAATGAGAAGACTGACAATAGCTGTGCTGTATTAATGTTGTATTGGCTTAGAAAAGAAACCCATGTCATCTATTCAACAGTATGAAGTAACTTCAGAACACCACTCTCACTTTCAAAGGCTTTTTTTTTTTTTAAGATATTATTTATTTATTTGACACAGAAAGAGAGATCATAAGCAGGCAGAGAGAGAGGGGAAGCAGGTTCCCTGCCAAGCAAAGAGCCTGATTCGGGGCTTGATCCCAGGACCCTGAGATCATGACCTGAGCCAAAGGCAGAGGCTTAACCCACTGAGCCACCCAGGCGCCCTCAATGGCTTTTAATTTATTTTAGAATGAAGTATTTATGAATATTTAATACAGCTGCCCCCCCCACCCCCAAGTCCTTCCTCTCCCTGTTCAGATATATTCACCAAGTCTTTACCTTTTTTCACTTTGGGGAGGGGTGGTTATTTCATGGTTCTTCTGGGGGTTTATTACTCTGAGAGTGAGAATTTGAAATTATACTGTGTCATAATCTAGGGCACATGTACTTTTGTTGAGAGGTGATCTTAGACATAGAGTAAATAGCTACCTTTTCAGGTGGTATAATTTGAAGGTCAGGAGGTCCTCTAACACCTTTAAACTTTAGACTTTAAGGCCTAAATTTACATCATGAAGAGATACCTTTATTTGATTTATTGCTTCAGCCTCTTCCTTTTAAGATGCTGTATTTTTTTCTGCTATTGGGTCTTTAAAGAATATAGTTTCATTACTTTTCATTGATATAGAACACACGTTGCAGTAAAGGGTAAAAATAATAGCCTGATGACTTTTCAAAGGGAGAAGTTCAGAAAGTAGAACATTATCGGCATCCCTTTGTTCTTTCTCTAGTCACTCCCTGCTCCCAAGGAGAACTACTGTCTTGACTTGAAGCAAGACATGCTAACCGTTGGTTAGTCTTGCTTGTTTTTGAGTCTCTCTCTGGCATGTTCTCTCCTGCTTAGCATTACGTGTGTGAGATTGATCCATGTCGTTGCATGCCGTAGTTCATTCTAATGCCATGTCCTTCGGTGCACATGTATATGCATTTCACTGCTGTTGGGTGGATACCTGGGAGAGGAGTCAAGTGCTAGGTCATAGGTGACTTTCAGCTTTAGTGGATACTTCCAAATAGTTTTTTGAAATGGTTATACCAGTTACAGCCCCAGCAGCAGTGTGAGGTTTTAGTTGCTCTGCATCCTTCTCCAAACTTGGTATTACCTGTTTTTAAAATTTTAGCACTTCTGGTTGCATTAGTGATATTGTACTATGTTTTTAATTTACATTTCCTCATACAGTATTCTGATTGAGTAACTTTTCAGGTTTTATGCTTTTACTGGCCATTTGGATACTGTTTTTTCGTTTGTCTTTTTTAAAAAGATTTTAATTATTTATTTGAGAGAGAGACAGAGAGATCACAAGCAGGGGGAAAAGGACAAGCAAACTCCCCACTGAGCAGGGAGCCTGACATGGGCTTAATCACAGGACCCTGAGATCATGACCTGAGCTGAAGTCAGAGCTTAACTGACTGAGCCATCCAGGTGCCTTCTTTTTTTTTTTTTTTTGGTATAAAGTTCATGTTCTGGAAAAATATGCCAATTAATACCAATTAGGAATAAACAAATTGTATGCAATGACTTGACACTTTCTAAGTTTATAGGATATATTTGATCTAAATTGATAATTTAAGTAGTTCTGTTTTCATGCTTCTTGTTTTTGACTATTTGAGGATTCCAATTAGGTGAGATATTATCATTTGAATATTTCATATCTCCTTCCCCTTCCCTATCCTATTTAGGGGACATTATTTACTTTTCTCATTGACTCAAGCCTATCAGGAGTGACATCAGATCTTATATCCTTCAGGGGCTTCCTAAGACATAAAGCCTGATTGCTTTATGCTAAACAGTCCCCAGCAGCATGGGCTACCTCTATTCAGAAGTTATCTGATGTTGTCACTATCTTTTTTAAAAATTGCTTTTCATCGTTATCATGTCTTTAAAGTCAGATATATAGACTTTGACCTCTTGCTCTAGATATAACCAGATGTATGACCTTAGGCAAGTTATTTAATGGTATATAGTATTAGTTTCTCCTTTGAAAAATTGGGATGAAGCTGTGGACTCACAGGTCTCCAAGTTTTGTCAAGATTAAGTATAGCTTATCTGGAATGAATACTTCTTTCTTGTAGTAGTAATATTCTAGCCTTTGCTGTCATGTGTAATTACTTATTTGTGTCTCAACCCTGCTCAGGGGTATAGTATGGTAATGGGGCAGTAAGAGCAAGTTTGAATCATGTGAAGTTCCTTTTGCCCAGAGAATGGGGCACAGGTAGAGGGCAAAATTCTTTCTTTTTCTTTCTGCCTCTGGCTGTGGGCTCTAAAACTAGGAAATTGTTGACAATCTCATAAGGCCCTTTTATTCTAAATTCTGTCTTCTGTGCTTTGGTGGGGAGAAAAAAACCCAAGAACCGAACAACACGAGAGGAATGTTAGAGACCTAGGTTTAAATTCTGGAGCTGTGTTTACTAGGAGACCTTAGACAAGACCCTTAGTTATTGTGTTTCATTGATTTTTTTTTTAAATTTTTAAATTATTTTTTAAAAAAGATTTTTATTTATTTATTTGATAAACAGAGAGAGATCACAAGTAGGCAGAGAGGCAGGCAGAGAGAGAGGGGGAAGCAGGCTCCCCGCTGAGCAGAGAGCCCGATGTGGGGCTCGATCCCAGGACCCTGAGATCATGACCTGAGCCGAAGGCAGACGCTTAAACCACTGAGCCACCCAGGCGCCCCTGTTTCATTGATTCTAAGATGCACATTTTTTTCACAGTTTAACACCCCTGAAATCTGGATGCATCTTAAAATCATTTGATGTCATGAAATCTCCTTAACATTTTGACTTTTCAGAATGTTTCAGCTATCTGAATGATTGTCTCTCTCTTTTTAAAGATTTTTAAACAAGATTTTATTTGAGAGAGAGAAAGTGAAAGAGGGTGAGCAAATGAGCAGGGGAGGGGTTGAGGGAGAGGAGAAACAGATTCCCAGCTGAGCAGGGAGCCTGTGTGTCACTCCATCCCAGGACTCTGGGATCATGACCTGAGCTGAAGGCAGATGCTTAACCTGCTGAGCCGCCCAGAGGCCCCCTGAATGATTCTCTTAATGAACAATAAAATTATTTCATATAATAAAGTTGACCTTGTCATTCTTAACTCTAAAACCTTCCCATGGATCCTCCACATCTTGTTCAAAGTACTCCTCGGCAATGCATAAAGGATGCTTCAGGTGGTTTTTTGTTTTGTTTTTGTTTTAATTTACATTTTTTTTTTAAATTTTTTTTTTTTTTTAAGATTTATTTATTTGTCAGAGAGAGAGCGAGCGAGAGCGAGCAAAGGCAGACACAGTGGAAGGCAGAGTCAGAGGGAGAAGCAGGCTCCCTGCGGAGCAAGGAGCCCGATGTGGGACTCGATCCCAGGACGCTGGGATCATGACCTGAGCCGAAGGCAGCTGCTTAACCAACTGAGCCACCCAGGCATCCCAGTTTTTGTTTTAATTTAAATTGTAAGGTGATCTCTATACCCAATGTGGGGCTCAAACTCAACGACCCTGGGATCAAGAGTCTGGTAGACTGACTAAACCAGCCAGCGCCCCTAGATATCCTTCAGTGTAGCCTCTTGTTTATCTCGAGCCTTGTGTCCTGTTGCTCTTATGTTGCATGTTCCAGGAGTTGTCTTAGCTCCCTGACCATACCTTGCTATGTCACACTGCTGAGCCCTTATGAATTGTGTTCCTTCTGCCTGAAATTTCTTATTTTAACCTAAGGAAATCCTGTTTGTCCTTTAAAAGCCAAGTTTCACAGCCTCTGTGGTGATGTCTTTCCCCTGTTTGTTTGAGGTTTAATTCCCTTCTGTGCATAATATTGTTACTGAACTTTTCATGAAATAATGTAATTATTTAAATACAGGTTTGAATCTAACAATTTGGAGGTATTTTGAGGGCACTGTGTATGTGTTGCTTCTTAATAATTGTCTTAAGTATTGAATAAATGTATTACCATATGAAGCCATATTAGTAAGAAATTAGAATATATCCTCCTTCTAATAGCTATAGTAAATAAGCAGCAAAATTCAGAAGTACTGGTCATTCTGAGCAGCAGCGTGCAGCATGCCTCCCAGGTCAGGGCCTGCTGCTGCCCTGGAGAAGCCTGGAGAACAGGCAGAGCTGTGAGGGGACTGATTCACTGAGATGGCTGAGGGATATATTTCTGCTGGCTTTGGCTGGAGAACCCTTTCCTGGCCTTGTTGGGATGGAGAATTCGGAGCCCTCCTAGGGTTGTTGTTATCTGTTGAGCCCCTACTTATGTGTCTGGGGCTTTGGGGTCTTGTTCTGTGAGGAAGATTTAGTAGCTCATTTTACAGGGGAGGAAGCAGACTCAGAGGGCCTAGCTCATCACACAAATATGACCTTGATTGATTGGTTGGTTTGGTTTGGGTTTTGTGGGTTTTCAGACTTTTTGGGCCGCACGTAGATCCTCCTAGTACCTCTTCTCCCTTCATTCACACTCTCTCTGGCTGACCTGGCTCAGGACGTGGTTGCTTCTTCCACCTTCCCCTCTCCTCTGGGCTCCAGATGGCCCCTTGACGTCTGCGCTCACATGTCCTGAAGGCCTCTCACAGCTGGTGCGTTGCGGTGTGGACTCCCTGTTCTTTTGCCCACCCCGTCCCCGTGCTGCACTCCTTTGCCTCTGCCAGTCTTTCCCTGCACAGAAACTGGCACATCATCTGCCCATTGTTGGAGGCAGAGACCCAGAAGATGTTCTAGATTCCTCCCTCAGCTGGCTGCTCAGCTTTGCCCATCTCCTGTAACATCTCGTTCCAAAATACCTCCCACTTCCATGTCCCCTCTCTGTTCTCCGTCTCCCAGACCGTCAGCTGCAGGCACGGCTGCGCCAGCGTCTGGACCGATGTTCCTCCTCCTCTTCTTGGTTTCCTCTCTCGGCAAATGGTTGTTGGGGGCACATGTACTTATAGGTATACCTCATTTTACTGCACTTTGCAGATAAGGTGTTTTTACAAATGAAATGTTTGCAGCAACCTGACTTTGAACAAGTCTGTTGGTGCCATTTTCCCAAAAATATTTGCTCACTTCCTGTCTCTGTGTCATGTTTTAGTGATTCTTGCAGTATTTCAGAATTTTCATTATGATTATACTTTATTTTAAAAGATTTTATGCATTTATTTGTCAGAGAGAGAGAGAGGGAGAAAGAGAGAAAGAGAGAGCACAAGCAGGGGGAGCGGCAGGCAGAGGGAGAAGCAGACACCCTGCTGAGCAGAGAGCTCAATATGGGACTTGATCCCAGGACCCTGGGATCATGAACTGAGCCAAAGGCAGGCACTTAACCTGCTCAACTACCCAGGTGTCCCATTGTGATTATACTTTTTATGGTGCTGTGACATTGCTATCACAATTGTTCTGGGCCACCATGCACTGCTCCTATAATGAGAGTGAATTTAATTGATAAATGTTGTGTGTGTTTTGACTCCTCCACCAACCAGCCATTCCCCCACCTCTCTCCCTGTCCTCAGGCCTCTCCCCTCTTCCCCTGAGATAGAACAATATTGAAATTAGGCCAGTTGATAGCCCTACAATAGCCTCTTAGACGTTCAATGAAAGAATCACATGCATCTCTAAATCACAAGTTAGAAATGCTTAAGCTTAGTGAGGAGAGCATGTTTAAAACCAAGATATACTGAAAGCTAGGCCTCTTGCACCAAACAGCTAAGTTATGAATGTAAAGGAAAAGATCTGGAAGGAAGTTAAAAGTGCTACTCCAGTGAACCCACAATGATAAGAAAGCGGAACAGTCTTACTGCTGATGTGGAGAAAGTTTGAGAGGTCTGGATGAAAGATCAGTCCGGCTACAACTTTCCCTTAAAGCAAAGCCCTAACTCTCAGCGGAAGGCCCTAACTCTCAATTCTGTGAAGGGTAAGAGAGGGTGAGGAAGCTGTAGAAAAAGTTGAAGCTAGCAGAGGTTGGTTCATGAGGTTTAAGGAAAGAAGTGTGTCCGTGAGGGTTAAGTGCAAGGTGAAGCAGCAGGTGCTGATGTAGAATCTGCAGCAAGTCATCCAGAAGGCCTGGTGAAGGTGAGTAATAAGGTGGCTGCACTAAACAACAGATTTTCAGTGTAGATGAAACAGCCTTCTTACTTGAAAGGGTGCCTTCTAGGACTTTCACAGCTCGAGAAGTCAATGCCTGGCTTCAAAGCTTCAGAAGGACAGGCTGACTCTCTTGTCAGGGGCTAATGCTGCTCATGACTAAATTAAAGCCACTGTCATTTACCATTCTGAAAATCTTAGGACCCTTAAAGGTTGTGCTAAATCCACTCTGCCTGTGCTCCATAAATGAGGCAAGAAAGCCTGAATGGCAGCACATTTGTTTACAACATGATTCCATGAATATTTTAAGCCCACTGTTGAGATATGGTCAGAAGAGGATTCCCTTCAAGATATTACTCCTTGTGGAAAATGCACTTGGTTACCCAAGAGTTCTGATAGAGATGTACAATGCAATTACAGTTGTTTTTGTGCCTGCTGACACAGCATCCATTCTGTAGCCCATATGTATCCAGGAGTCATTTGAACTTTCTAGTCGTAAGAAGTACATTTTGTAAGGCTATAGCTGCTGTAGGTAGTGATTCCTCTGCTGAATCTGGGCAAAGTCAATTGAAAACCTTCCAGAAAGGATTCACCATTCTAGATGCCTTTAACAGCAATCATGATTCATGGGAGGAGGTCAAAATATCAATATTATAAGAGGAGTTTGGAAGAAGCTGATTATAATCATAATATAGATGACTAATATAGATGACGGTGAGAGGTTCAAGACTTGAGCGGAGGGAGTAACTATAGATGGGGTGAAAAATAGCAAGAGAACTAGAATGAGAGGTGGAGTCTGAAGACATGACTGAGTTGCTGAAAACTCATGATAAAACTTGAATGGATGAGCAGTTACTTCTCATGGAGCAACGGAAGTGGCTTCTTGGGAAGGAATCTACTCCCGGTGAAGATTTTGTGAAGATGGTTGAAATGACAACAAAGGATTTAGAATATGACATAAACTTGGTTGATAAAAGCAGTGGTAGGTTTGAGAGGATTGATTATATGTTTGAAAGAGGGTTTACTCTGGGTAAAATGCTCTCAGACAGCATTGCATGCTACAGAGAAATCATTCATGAAAGGAAGAGTCAGTCAATCAGTGCAACAGATTTGGTTGTTGTCTTATTTTAAGAAATTATCACAGCTGCCCCAGCCTTTAGCAGCCACCACCCTGATGAGTCAGTAGCCATTGACACTGGGCAGGACACTCCACCAGCACAAAGATAATGAATAGCTAAAAGCTCACATGATGGTTACATTTTTAAGCAATAAAGTATTTTTTAGTTGAGGTGTGTATGTTGTTCTTTTTTAGATATGATGCTGTTGTACATTTAATAGACTGTGGTATAGGGTAAACATAACTTTTTTTTTTTTTAAAGATTTTATTTATTTATTTGACAAAGAGAGAGATCACAAGTAGGCAGAGAGGCAGACAGAGAGAGCGCGAAGCAGGCTCCCTGCTGAGCAGAGAGCCCAATGTGAGGCTCTATCCCAGGACCCTGGGATCATGACCCGAGCTGAGGGCAGAGCTTTAACCCACTGACTGAGCCACCCAGGCGCCCAATGTAAACATAACTTTTATATGCACTGAGAAACCAAAAGATTCATTTGATTTGCTTTAGTTCGGTACTTGCTTTATTGTGTGCTTTGGGACCAAAATTGCAATTATTTCTTAGGTATGCTTATACCATTATCACCCCCATTGTGGTAGTTAGATGTCTTCCTGGTTTATTTAAGTCTGCAGTTTGATGTATTTTTTAAGTCTTTTGGTTTTTAAAATCAAAATGATTTCTAATCTAATTGAAATAACTGTAAGCAAATTAGAATCTTCATGCTTTCTTTTCCATCAACAGAATCCAACATGGCGGAGTCTCGATTTTGGAATAATGCCTGACCGTCTTGATACGTCTGTGTCTTGTTTTGTGGTGAAGATATGGGGTGGAAAGGAGAACATCTACCACCTTTTGATTGAATGGAAAGTCTATTTGGATGGGCTGAAGTACTTGGGTCAGCAGGTAATTTTTAGACTGTAGTTTTAAGTGTTTGTCTTCTCTAAGCCTACCTAACCTTTCTGTATATTGTTTAGATTTTACATTTCCTATTACAGAGAACCCTTATGATTATTTACTTAATTATAGAAATTCTGAGTCATGGCCAAGTTTAAAAATAATTTTTAATTGAAGAAACTTATGAAGAAGTACCCTGAGCTGTTATTTTAAGAGGATTTTTTTTTTTTTTTGTAGGAAAGAATATGCTTTCCCATAGCATTCTGCTGCTTCTGTTTTATTGCACTTGATCTTAGCCACAAGGCTGAGAAGCGATATTCTCTTTTATTGGATCTAAAATTTAACTTGCAAATATAGAACATACTATTAAATACTTCTCTTATGACCAGTAGAGTTGAATGATTTTGGGAAGGAGAGGTACTATTTAGTTAGTTATTTTTTTATTTAAAATTTTTTTTTCTTTTTGAGAGGTATTACTGTTTATTAAACACAGGGCTGACAAATGCCTGGCTTGCATACTACTACCAAGTCCCTATGAGTGAGGTAGCTATTGGATCGTAGCATTCCTCTAGCTGAGCTTCGAAGTCGCTCCATAATCCCTTTAAACACAGTGTTCTGGGATGCAGCTAGCAATGTATCAGAATTGCTGATATATGAAACCTATTTACCATCTCCAGACTAGGTTATTATACTTAATATTTTAGAGTATTCTTGTGAAGGTTGGTATTAGTGCCCTTATTTTCTAAATGGGAAAATTGAACCACAGGGAGTTTAAGTAACTGCTCAAGATCACACTGCTAGGTGGAGGAAGATTGAAATCTAGGCCTGGCCGACTTACAGATGCATGATTTGTGCTGTACCACTCTGATCTATACATGTGGTCCTTGGTAACCTACCTTGGAATAAATGCTGTGTATATTTGTGATACCTATTGGATACTGCTAAAGGTAACTCCAAAATGTTAGTCATATCTGTGAATATCCTTGATGTTTCTTAATATTTATTCAATATAGACTTTCTGATTTCTTTTTTTCTTTTATTTATTTATTTATTTTATTGTTTTGAGAGAGAGAAAAAGCATGCACATGACTGGGGGTGGTGGAGAGAATCTTAAGAGAGAATCTTAAGCAGGCTCCATACCCAGTGTAGAGACTGACACAGGGCTCAATCTCATGACTCTGAGAAAATGACCTGAGCTGAAATCAGAGTCAGATGCTTAACCAGCTGAGACACCCAGGCGCCCCTGCTTTATTTCTTTTAAAGAAACAATTTAATTCCACATATTTTTTTTCAGATTAAAAACAAAACTCCTCTGCCCTCATTTTGCTTACCATATACTTTATTTTGTGTCTTCCTATAGTGATCAGAATAATGCATGTAATAGATATTTTACTCCTCTGCCCTCATTTTGCTTATCATAGACTTTATTTTGTGTTTTCCTATAGTGATCAGAATAATGCATGTAATAGCTATTTTACATAACTAAATTCTAACTGCTATAGATTCTTACTCTGTTTTTCTGTTTTTCCTTCTATTTTAGGACTGGTCTCAATGAAAATTTATAAAATCATGACTTTTGGCTTAGAGCCTCTCTCTTCTCTTTCAGCATGAGACATTTATTGCCTTTAGGCTGGCCAGCCAGACCCCTGCACTAAGATGTATACTTTTTCTGTCTTCCCACATAGCGTAGTTGGCTCTCTGTGGATAGACAATGGTATTGAGCTCTTCTCTTGTTTCTGAAAGTACTCCATTCATGGAGGATGGTGCTTCTTAACATTAGAGTTGTATGGCTGTAGTCTGGCAGGGGGTTTTTGGCCAAAGAAGATGGACTTCATGCTTTTCAACTCACATATTCCTTGGGTAGTGATCTTCTTGAAGTACCCAACTGTGTTTATGTCGAACCTGCTCTAATTTGAGAGAATCCGTTTTTGGGTGTCTTCTTAAAAAGCTGGTTAGTGGGTATAATGGAGAACAGAGAAAGAGAAAACATGTTTTTTATGCCAGTTAGAAACTTATTGCAGAAAGGCAAAACTCACCTACAAAATAGATACAATAAGTAACATACTACTAAGAAATCAGATAAAATAAAATTATATATTTTCAGAGGAAAACAAGACTAAGATGTATCAGGAGAACAGCCGGAATTACTTAGGTTCATTGATTGATCTTCTGCTTTCTACCAGGCATTATTCTTACTGTTAAGGTTCCAGAGACCGATAAGACAAGATCCTTAGACTTGGTGAGCTCATGATTGGTGATTACCTGCATGAACTTGCAGAGCACCTTACTGTTTTGATTGCTGTAGCTTTGCGATATAATTTGTGGGAGTATATGAAAGAGGTATTTAGACAAGTTGGGATGGAGTCTGGGAGGGCCAACTTTTGAATGAAACTTTGTATACAGGTTAGGTTTGTTGAGGTATAATGTATATACAATGAAATTACCCTTTTAAGGTATACAGTTCAGTAGATTTGACAAATGTATAAATTCTATTAACCACCACAATGAATAATGCTGCTGTGAATATTCAAATATACACCTTTATGTTGACATATGTCGTCATTTCTATTGAGTAAATAGGAATGGAATTTCTGGGTCTAGTGGCAAGTGTTGAAATTTATAAGAAGCTGCCAACTTGTTTTCCATTCTGTTGGGTTTTAACCATTCTGATGGATTCAAGTGGTATTTTGTTGTGACATTTTTGGGTAAAAGTTTTAATTGTAATTACCCAGTTTTCTTAATCCCCATCACCTTTTTCACCCACTTACCTCCCCTTTGGTAACCACTGATTTTTTCTCTATAGTTATAAGTCTGTTTCTTGGTTTGTCTCTGTCTCTTCCCCCCTTTTGCTCATTTGTTTCATTTCTTAAATTATACATAAGAGTGAAATCATATGGAACTTATCTTTTTCTGATTGATTTATTTCACTCAGCATTATCCTGTTGAGTTCCATCCATATCATTGCAGGTGACAAGATTTCATTCTCTTTTATGGTCGAGTAATATTCACCCACACACACATCTTCTTTATCCATTTGTCAATCGGTGGACATTTGGGGTGCTTCCATATCTTGGCTATTGTAAATAAAACTGCTCTAAACATAGGGGTGCATATATCCCTTTGAATTAGTGTTTTTGTATTATTTGGGTAAATACTTAATAGTGCAATTGCTGGATCACAGGGTATTTCTCTTTTTAAATTTTTGAGGAAACTCCATACTGTTTTCCTCAGTGGCTGCACCAGTTTGCATTCCACCAAAAATGCACAAGTATTCCTTTCTCTCCACATCTTCGCCAACACCTGTTGTTTCTTGTGTTCTTGATTTTAGCCATTCTGACAGTTTTGATATCTCATTGTAGTTTTGATTTGCATTTCCCTGGTGTTAAGTGATGATGAGCATCTTTTCAGAGCATCTTTTCATGTGTCTGTTGGCCATCTGGATGTCTACTTTGGAGAAAAGTCTGTTCATGTCTTCTGCCCACTTTAAAAATTGGATTATTTGCTTTTTTGGGTATTGACTTTTATAAATTCTTTATATATTTTGGATACAAACCCTTTATTTGATGTCATTTGTAAATACCGTGTCCTATTCAGTAGGTTGCCTTTTAGTTTTGTTGATTATTTCTTTGGCTATGCAGAAGTTTTTTATTTTGATATAGTCCCAATAGTTTATTTTTGCTTTTATTTCCCTTGTGTTAGGGGACCAATCTAAAAATCAGTTGGTGTCAGAGAAATTACTGCCTGTGCTCTTTTCTAAGATTTTTATGGTTTCAGGCCTTACCTTTGGATCTTTAGTCCATTTAGAAAAAAATTTATTTATTTGACAGGCAGAGATCACAAGTAGGCAGAGAGGCAGGCAGAGACAGAGAGAGGAGGAAGCAGGATCTCTGCTGAGTAGAGATCCCACTGTGGGGCTCGATCCCAGGACCCTGAGATCATGACCTGAGCTGAAGGCAGAGGCTTAATCCACTGAGCCACCCAGGCGCCCCTCTTTAGTCCATTTTTAATTTATTTTTGTGTATGGTGTAAGAAAGTGATCCAGTTTCATTCTTTTGCATGTGGCTGTTCAGTTTTCCCAACACCATTTGTTGAAGAGACTATCATTTTCTCATCGGATATTCTTTCTTGCTTTGCTGAAGATTAATCGACCAGATGATTATGGGTTTATTTCTAGATATTCTGTTCTGTTCCATTGATCTCTGTGTCTGTTTTTGTGCCAGTACTATACTGTTTTGATTACTGCAGCTTTGTAGTATAACTTGAGGTCCAGGGTTGTGATGCCTCCAGATTTGCTTGTGATTCAGGTTCTTTTGTGGTTCCATATAAATTTTAGGATTGTTTGTTCTGTTTCTATGGAAAATGCTATTGGTATTTTGACAGGGGTTGCTTTAAATATGTAGATTGCTTTGAGTAGTATAGACATTTTAACAATATGTGTTCTTCCAATCCATGGGCATGGAATTTGAAATGTCTTTCCATTTCTTTGTGTCATCTTCAATTTCTTTCATCAGTGTTTTATAGTTTTCAGAGTACAGGTCTTTTACCTCTTTGGTTAGATTTATTCCTAGGTGTCTTATTATTTTGGGAGTAATTGTAAATGGGATTGTTTTCTTTCCTTTTTTTTAAACTTATTTTTTTAAAAAAAGATTTTATTTATTTCATAGGGAGAGAGGGAGAGAACAAGTCGGGTCAGGTGGGGGGCAGGTAGCGGCAGAGGAAGAGGGAGAAGCAGACTGCTGATGTGGGGCTGGATCCCAGGACTCCTGGATCATGACTAATTTCTTCTGCTGCTGCTTAACTATGGGTATATAGAATCTTCTGATTTTAATTTTATCTAGTGATGAAGTCATGTTGAGCAATAAAAAAATGTTTATTTGTCATCATTCTCTCTCTTGCCCTTTTTTTAGTGAAATGTTTATTCAGGTCGTTTGCCCAGTTTTTATTTGGCTGTTTGAATTATCATTATTGAGTTGTAAAACTTCTATATGTATTGTGGATATGAGTTAGTTCTTTATGAGATAGTATTTTCTGAATATTTTCTGCTAGTCTGTGGCTTGTCCTTTTTTTAAAAAAAAAAAATTTTTTTTTAAATTTGACATGCAGAGCACAAACAGGAAGAGTGGCAGGCCGGGGGAGAGGGAGAAGCAGGCTCCTCACTGAGTAGGGAGCCTGAGGTGGGACTCAGTCCCAGGACTCTATGATCATGACCTGAGCTAAAGGCAGACACTTGAGCAACAGAGCCACCAAGGCGCCCTTTGTCCTTTCATTTCTTTTTTTTAAATTTTATTATTTTTTATTTTTTTTATTTTTATTTTTATTTTTTTAAAGATTTTATTTATTTATTTGACAGCGAGAGATCACAAGTAGGCAGAGAGGGAGGCAGAGAGAGAGGAAGGGAAGGAAGCAGGCTCAGCAGAGAGCCCGATGCGGGACTCGATCCCAGGACCCTGAGATCATGACCTGAGCCGAAGGCAGCGGCTTAACCCACTGAGCCACCCAGGCGCCCTGTCCTTTCATTTCTTTAAGTGTCATTTAAATAGCAAGTTTATAAGTGTTAAAGTCCACTATATCGGTCTTTGCTTTTATGTTTCATACTTTTTGTGTCTTATCTAAGACATATTTGCCTAATCCAGGGTCACATAGATTTTCTCCTATAGGGTTTTCCCTCTAGAAGTTTTATACTATTAGGTTTTACGTTTATGTCTATGATCATTTTGGATTAACTTTTTTAAAGTATGAGGTTCTTTTTTTTTTTTTTTTTTTTTTTTTTTTTTTTTTTGCAGATGGAGGAACTTTTTTTTCTGTACTCTGTTATAAGAGCTATTATTTCTCCATTGAATTACCTTGCTATCTTTGTTGAAAATAGATAATTTAAAATAATTTTGTGTGGGTCTGCTTCTGGATTCTCTTCTGTTTCATTGTTCTATAGGTCTGTCTTTATGTCAATACCACATTGTCTTGAATTCCGTAGTTTTATGCATCATGAATTCAGGTAATAAGAATCCTCCAACTTTGATCTTTTTTCAAATTGTTCTGGCTGTTTTAAAGATTTTATTTATTTATTTGACAGAGAGAAATCACAAGTAGACGGAGAGGCAGCCAGAGAGAGAGAGGGGGAAGCAGGCTCCCTGCTGAGCAGAGAGCCCGATGCGGGACTTGATCCCAGGACCCTGAGATCATGACCTGAGCTAAAGGCAGCAGCTTAACCCACTGAGCCACCCAGGCACCCCTTCTGGCAGTTTTAGATCTTTTGCCTTTACCTATACACTTTAGAATTAATTTCTCAATTCTATAAAAATCTGAGAAAATTTGGGGAGAATTGACTTCTTGCTAGTATTGGATGTTTCAGTCTGTGGACATCTCTCCATTTGGGAAAATCTTTGATTTCATTCATCAGCATTTTGTAGTTTTAAGTATATAGGTCTTGCACATATTTTGTTAGATTTGTACCTGTGATTCCATGTTTTTTTATGCTAGTTTAAATTGCTATTCATTTAAAGAATATGCCTATTTCCAGTTGTTGTTGCTAGTATATAGAAACATTTCTGTATTAAGCATGTATTTTGTGACCTTGCTAAACTCATTTATTAGATCTAGTAGTTTTTTTTGTAGATTCTTTTTGTAGATTGCTGTGTAGGCAGTCATGTCTGTGAACACATGGTCTAATTTCTTCCTTTCTAATGAATACGTGTTTTTTCTCTTCTTATCATTTCATTGATAAGACCTCAGTACAGTGTTGACTAGAAGTGAATAAAGTGGGCATCTATGTTTTGTTACTGATGTTGTGTAAAATATTAAGTCTTTCATTATTAAGTATAATATTAGCTGTAAATTTTGTAGCACATTGTCAGGGTGAGGAAATTTCCTTTCATAATGCATTACATTTGCCAATATTTTATTAAGGCTTCTTTCATCTATGTCCTTGGGGGATATTGGTCTGTACTTTTCTTGCCTTGTTCTTGTCCAGTTTAGTATGAGAGTGATGCTGGTTTTGTAAAATGGATTGGGAAACCTTAACTCTTCTATTTCTGGAGGAATTTGTGTAAAGTTGGTATTACTTATTCTGCATATGTTTGGCAGAATTCTTCAGTGAACCCATCTGGGTGTTAAGATTTCCCTGTGGGGAAATTTAAAAATATGACTTCTGTTACTTTATTAGATGTAGGGCTAGTTAGCCTCTCTATGACTTCTTATGTGAGTTTTGATAGTTTGTCTTCCAAAGAATTTATTGGTTTCACCTAAGATTTCAAGTTTATTAGTATAAAGATTTCCACAATATTACTATATTTTTGTAATGTATATATACTCTATACTTGTAATGTATATATACGATATAAGGCTATATAATGATCCTTTCCTCTTTCATTCTTGGTATATATAATTTCTGTCTCTTCTCTTGATCATTGCTTAGAGATTTATCTGTTTTCTTAGGTTTTCAGATAACTAGTGTTTGGTTTCTTTGATTATTGTTATTGTTTTCAGTTTCATTGATTTCTGATTTTATCCTTTAATTTTCTTCCTTTTGCTTGCTTTGGGTTTACTTTGCTCTTCTTTACTCGTTTCTTAAGTTAGGATTTTTGTTTTACCGTTTTGAGACTTTATTTTCTAGATTAAGCATCTACTAAATTTTTCTCTAAGTCTTACTTTAACTGTGACTCACAAACTTTGATGTTGTATTTTCATTTTCATTCAATTCTAAATATTTCCCGTTTATTTCTCCTTGATCCATAGGTTATTTAGAGGTATGATGTTTAATTTTCAAACATTTGTGGATTTTCCAGGTGTCTTTCTTTTGTGGATTTCTACTTGAATTCTGTTGAGTTTAGAGAAAATAGTTTGTATGATTTCAATCTTTTCAGCTTTTCTGAGGTTTTTATTTTATGGCCTTAGAATATAAAGTCTTTTTTTTTGGTAAATGTTTCTTATACATGTCATGTGTATTCTGTTGTTGAATCCAGATGTCATTTAGGTTAAATTGATTGATAGTCTTGAGTGAAATTTGGATGATATCTTGGATTTAGCCATAGGAGATGGGGGTAGGCACAGAAGTATGATATAGCAGACATAATCTGATTCACTCATTAGGAAACTGGAGTCCAGAGTGCTTGTAACTTACATATTATTACCTAAATTTAAACTGTCTTCTTGAAAATAGAAAATAATATTCATCTTTTTTTTCTAGGACTTTATAATTTTTAAAGCACTCTTATAGACTAATTGGATTGTGTTTCCTTTGAGATCTGAGAATGTATAATATGTCTCTGGATCCCTTATATTTCAGAAATAACCTTTCCATAGCTATCTCAAGAAGTGTTTGTAGATAATATATGTGAGTGATCATGCCTGTTATCTCGGTATAATGATTTTGTGAGCCCTTTGACTAAAGCACTAAAGCAGGAAACACTCAATTGATTACCTGGTCTTAGGATAAATGATGTATTTTCTGCTGGCTTGTTAGGTTAGTCATCCTGTTTCTCAGCATTGAAGTAGGTCTTGCTGTAACTGTCACGCCTTAATCATAATAAAACTTAATTGGAATGAGAAAAACTGATAGCATGTTTTTCTTCTCTCTTAGATTCATGCCCGCAACCAAAATGAAATAATTTTTGGGCTGAATGATGGCTACTATGGTGCTCCATTTGAACATAAGGTAAGAGCATTTTCCTAATGCTGTGAGTTTTGTTTAGTGTACCTGTGCCTTGACATACAGTGTAAAAAGCTCTGTGTAAACAGAATCTTGTTTTAAGTATCATTGTACATTTATTTAGTGTGGCTTAAGGTGATGCTTTTTAAAGGGAAAACTTGTTTTGTAACCCCAATTCATCTTTTCTAAATCCAGATTATTAATTTTCTTAACAGAAAATCTGGGCTTTTTGTTCTTATTCTGTGTAATTCTTTGGAGAGTGAAAACAGAATGGTGAATTTTGATTAAGTGCAATACAGTTTTATTAAATGTTTTAGATACCTTTTACACTTGGAGTAAATTTAAGAAACTGTGAGTCAAGTGGTGTTATAGTCAGTGCTATCTCTATGTCTACAGGCAATTAGAGAAAGGAAAGGGAAGAGAATTCCTATTTACCAAATACCTACTATCTGTGTTACTATGCCAGGTGGTTCATGTTCTTTATCCCACTTAATACTGGCCACAAAACAATACGGTGAGTTTTCTCACCTCATTAGCAAGAGCAAGAGTTACTTGCTCTTAGTGATCACATTGGTTCATAATTCTTTGTTGTGTGAAATGCTATTTCTGGAAAGCTCCATTCATTTAGCAGCTAATTATTCAGTACCTGCCATTTGTCAGTGCTAAAGGCACTCCGTAAGTGCTAAAGGCACATTGGTGAGCAGATGGATGTTTCTCAGCAGGAGTGTGTGGAGGAGACAAGCGCTGGTGAGGTGACCTAACAGGTGAATACGTATAAACACAAATGTGGTAATGCTATAAGCGTGTAGGGAGATCTTCCGTACACTCTAGGGACTGTCTTTTTGAGAACTAGACTTTTAAGGCTACAATCCAGAGGATGAGTGGAAATGAACCAAGTGCAGGGAGTGGGGGCTGAACGGGGACAGCGTTCTAGCAGAGGAGGTTGGCAAGTTGCAAGGCAATGAAGTGGAAAGACACATGGTGGGTTTTAGGGACTAAAGGAAGGTCAGAGTGATGAGGAAGAGTGATACCAGATGCGGGTGGACAGGAAGGCAGGGACCATAGCATATAGAACTTTTTAAAGGATTTTGTCCTAAGAGCAGTGGATTTTTAGTCTTGAAGGATTTTTAGCATGACAGTGATATAATTTGATTTGTATTTTAACAATTTCACTCTGTCTGTAGTGAAGAATAATTGTAGAAGAGGTGAGAATATATGTGGAAAGACAGAAAGGAGGATCATGTAGTATATTAGGTAAGAGATGCTGATACTTTGAAACAGGGTTATGGCTCAAAAGATAGAAAGTGGATTTAGGAAAGTTTTAGGAGGTAAAAATTGTTGGGACCCAGTATCCTTCAAATTTAGAGTGTAAGGAAAAAGACGGTATTAAGGATGACTTTTGGGTTTCTGGCTTGGGTAGTTTAATGGGATAAATAAATGTTCCAGACACTAGGAGAACTGAGGGATGCTAAAAGAAGACCAGGTTTCATGGAGGCAGATTGAGAACTGATATTTGATCATATGGACTTTGAGATGCCTTTAAGATATCCATGTGCAGATGGAGTTCAGAGGGGAAGAAGTGGATTAGAGATAGGAATGTGGGGTCAAAGGCAAACAGTCACTGAAATGATGAGTTCAGGCTAGGGACAGGGTGTACAGTGAGGAAACAAGGGGGCTTACTAACCAAGGCTTGAGGCCTCCAACTTTTAAGGGCCAAGTAGAGGTGGAGGCATTGGAAAAGCTGACTGAGAAGGAGTGATGAGGGATGTATAGGGAAAAGAGGGTGGAGTCTCACAGGTTCTCAGAAGCCAAAGAAAGAGATTTTTGTTTTGGTTTAGTATTTGGCATATAAGGGGAGGGAGTGGGCAAATTAGATGAGGACTGAAAATTGCTCCTTGGATTTGGCAAAATGCAAGGTATTCTAGGTGACTTCACCAAATTCAGTTCAAGCTCTGATAAGCTTTTTAAAAAAAATTTGTTTAAAGCCGTTATATTCTGGGTTCCTAAAGTTTATCAACACTGTGTATACCTTTGACTTAAGAGATAACACTTTATAATTCTTTCTTCCTTTGTTGTATAGGTCTTCTAATCTGTAAGCTTCTTAAGGACGGATTTGTATATATAATTTTGAATTCCCAGTACCTATCACAGTTCTTGAGACATGGTATTTGCCTAGTAAAAATGTTTGATTTACTGAGAGAATTATGAGATGGCTACTGTTCTTGTTTGCAGTATCCCATGTATAGGGTTATCCATTCCAACCCTGTTGAGGGATTACGTTCCTCTTGCAACTGGTAACTAGTACACTGTCTAGCACAATATCTGGTACATAGTAATAATATTAAAGTGAATATTTATTCATTTATTTATTAATTTATTTTTTAAAAAGATTTTATTTATTTATTTGACAGAGAGAGATCACAAGTAGGCAGAGAGGCAGGCAGAGAGAGAGAGGAGGAAGCAGGCTCCCTGCTGAGCAGAGAGCCCGATGCGGGACTCGATCCCAGGACTCTGAGATCATGACCTGAGCTGAAGGCAGCGGCTTAACCCACTGAGCCACCCAGGTGCCCTAAAGTGAATATTTATTGAGCATGACTGTGTATGAGACACTTTTAAGCGCTTTATATCTGTTATTCTATTTAATCTCCATAAGAACTGTGTAGTCAGATACTATTAGTAATTGAGGTTTTGGATAGCCGGTGACTAATACCCCTTTCTTCTTCCTCTGAGTCTGGAACAAGTTTAGAAATAAGATAGGTAATAGATAAATGGAGATCAGAACGTTGGCTTTATTTCTAATAAAATTAATTGGAAAATATGTTTTAAATTCTACAACTAAAAGAGCTGGTATATACTTTTTCCCAAATCGAATCTTCCCCAAAAAACAACAAAACAAGCAAAACCAAGATCTTGCCCTTACAGGGACAAAGCCTAATCCTCCAAGCCAAAAGCAGAATTTATGTGTGGTGTAGGTAGACTGTTCTGACTTGAAGGGAACCTGAAAAGACTGAGGCTGTCATGCTTGGTTTTGTCTCCTAAGCTCAGCTGTCAGCTGTCAGGTATGTCCTCTGTAGAGCAGGACTCAGAGAAACTGAAAGTGTTCTTTTTAGGACCTGGGATATGGAGTGGGACATCTTTGTTTTCTTTCTTTTCTTTCTTCTTTTTTTTTTTTTTTTTAAGATTTTATTTATTTACTTGGCAGAGAAAGAGAGTGTAAGCAGGGGGAGCAGCAGGTACAGGGAGGCAGAGAAGGAGGCTCCCTGCTGAGCAGGGAGGTGGGCTCTGAGGAGTAGGATATCTTTTGCCTGTGTGGAAACATGAGTGCGGAGTGTTCCTAATGTTCAGTGAGCTGATAATACTGCTAGGTGCTGTTCTAAGTGCTTTACATAATTTACCTCATTTAAACCTCACAATTGTCTTTTTACAGAAGAGGAAGCCTGAACGTAGAAGTTGTGACTTTCTTGAGATTATAGAGCTACTAAGTAGCAGAGCTGGGATTCAAGACCAAATGGTCAATAAAAGTTTATTGAATATATATTATTGTAATAAGTGGTATATATTATTCTATAATCCTTCAGTTAGTGAATTTTACAAATTTAGATGCCAGCCTTATCTTGCCCCTGTACCAACTTTCAGGTGAACAGCTGATATATAGCTTGAACCTTAAAAAGCATTAGCTTTCCTTTTTAAAGAAAGCCATAAACAGCTTTTCCAGTAAAGATGTCCTTGTAAGTGCATACTTTGAGACCCTCCACTGCACCAAACAAAAGGCAGTGATAGGTTTAAAAACAAACAAACAAAGCCCAAAGAACAAAAACAAAACAGATAAGAGATCAGAGAAGTTTCAAGAGACATACTTGCTAAAACAAACTAAAAGCAAGAAAATAAACCCATCTGGAACAGAAGTAGTAGGCAGAAGCCTAGTCCTTGAAAGATGTGCTCCTCTGGGCGAAGTGAACAGAAAATGAGCACAAAGCTGAGGTCAGTAGGACTCTCCCAATTATAGAAGGAGGCTGAAAAAAAGACATAGAAACTGCAGATCTTTAATGTTAATTTTAAAAGGAGAAATCTTAAAAAAAAAATAAATCTTAAAAGAGAGCAGAGAGAAAGGAAGTATTACCTACAAATTAGACTGACAGCGGACTTTGCAACAGTAGCAGTTGATGCCAGGAGAAATAATCCTCTGATTGCTATTTACTATTAAATGTATAACTGTATTTCTAGTCAACCATCAGTCAAGAGCATAGATGAAAGAGGAACAACTTCAAAGACACACAGATTGAGAATTTAATTCCCACAGACCCTTTATCTATACTGAATATTGGAGGTGGAGAAGTGATCCCAAAGGGAAGATGTAGGAAGTAACAACAAGTTACAGCAAGACACATGAAAATGGTTACAACGTTAGTGAATGCAATTAACTACTGACAGCAAACTAACACACAAACAAAAACTTAATATGTAACAAGTTATATGTTTTTATGTGAAGACAAACCAGACTATCTTTATTTAAAGTATAGTTTGTAGAGCAGAGCTAGTCTAAGAACTGTCTGTCACTAGAGACGCCTGGGTGGCTCTGTCGGTTAAGCCTCTGCCTTTGGCTCAGGTCCTGATCCCAGAGTCCTGGGATCAAGTCCCACATCAGGCTCCTTATCCAGCAGGGAGCCTACTTCTCTCTCTTTTTCTTCCTGCCACTCTGCCTGCTTGTGCTCTCTGTCTGACAAATAAATAAAAATCTTAAAAAAAAAAAAAAAGATAAAAAAGGGGGGGAAAAAAAAGAACTGTCACTAGTCTGTGGTGAGCCAAGTATAAAAAGTGAGAGTAAATGTTTCAAAACTTTTATAGCAATTTGACATTATTTTACCTTTTTATTGTATTTTACAAAATTATCAGTTCACAATGGATTGAAGGAAAAGCACCTTGTCATTGGCTGCAGAGCTTTTTAGAAGCACTGCTCTAGACAGCAGTAATGAGGGGAGGGAGGGTGTGTAAAGAGTTAAAACTCAATGAAGTTACTGATCTGTCTGGGAGGAAGATAGTAAACAACTACAGAATTTGTTAGAAAAATTTGTGGTCAGAGGTGCATGTTAAAAATGTGGAAGTATCTAGAGTGGGTTAGAAACCAGAGAATATATATTTTTAAGTAGCAGAGGGAAAAAGAGACTATAAAGAGTAGAAAACTTTGTTGACTAGTAGGACGGAGGAAAGGAAACAAATGGTAAACCAAAACATGTAGTTGAGTTGGTAGAAATAAGTCCAAATATATTTGTAATGACAGTAATTGCAAATATATTTGTGTTGGACATATTTCATAAAGGATTTTATAAAATGCTTAACTAACAAGTCTTTGAGAACAGGAATGTATTTTAAGAATGTATGTACACTAAGAAGACTTAAACTTGTGGGGTAAAATGGAAGTACATTTTAAAGCAACTTTATAAAGAGTGACTAGAAAAAAAAAATAGTGACTAGAATTTTTGTTGACCAGTTCTCAAGCATTCTTGTTGTTTTATATTAATCATGACTTGAACACTGTTACTTATACTTCTGATGGTTATGTTGCTGTCAATCCTCCCTCTGTCCATATTACTTAAAGTGCATTCAGCCTTTTTGGGTCTAAAAGCTGAAATTACTTATTTGCTCAGAACTCTTGCTTCTTTGTTTGTTCTTCAGGCTTTACTCATTTCTGTTGAGTTTTTAGGAGCCTGGTCACTCTCTCAACTACATAGGACAATGGACAAGTAGTTCAGTCTCACTCCTAAGAGTGTGTTTGGAAACTACTTAACGCATTAGGAAATCTTTGACTAAAATATGCTGTGTGTTTGAATCCGTTGTTCAGTAACCTCTGCTGACATTATTAGGGAGTGATATTTTCTCATTAATTTTATGTAGTAAGATTGCATTTCTTTGGCATATGAAACATGAAACTTCTTAGCTATTCAACAGCAATGCAGATGAAGAGATGATTGAGTAAATGATGAAAATCTTCTGTCTGTATTTGCAAAAGTCATTTTTGCCATCAATAATTATCAAATACCCTGTGCCCATTATTAAACTAAGTATTTTGGGGTACAAAAGTATTAGATGCAGAGTCACAAATATTTATTTCCTTTAGGTGAGATAAAACACCGTATGTTCCAGAAGAGCTCTGGTTTAGAAATGGATTTAGTTTGAAAACTTGTTTCTGAAAATGTCAGTTATTTGGGTCTTGCAGATAACACAGGTAAATTATATGAATTATAGTGGAACTTTAAATAATCTGAAGAGGAAGGGATGTTCTTTTAAACATTTGGAGATGGTGGAGAACCAGAGAGGAACTCTGTTGTAGTTGGAGGGGATGGAGGTTGATGAATAAAGCTAGGTGGCTGGGAGGGATGTTTTCTGGGTGGATTGAACTTCTAGAATGGCATTTGGGGAGCATGAGAAGTAAGAGGCTACTGGGCCAGCTCCTTATCCAGTAAGCTGGAAACCTTTCAGATCTCAGTTTAGGAATTTTGCCTTTTATATAGATATGCAAGGCTATCTTTGCTTAAATTGCCTTTTGTCAGCTACTTTTTTTTTTTTTTTGGCTACTCTTGTTTTTGGGAGGATGCTGACAGCTTACCTGGGTGAGCGTATACTCCGAGTAGATAGAAATACAGATTTTGGAGGCAGATTTATGTGAGTTTAATTCCAGGCACTTCTGCAACTTACCTCTGAGAGAGATCTTGGGCAAATTAAGTCATCTCTGAGTTTTTCTCTTATAGTTTCTACCTCATCCTTGGAGGATGAAAAGTGACAATGTACAGTATAAGCCTGGCACATGAGTAGAGTTCAATAATAAATGGAAACTACTCATTGGGATCTAAACCCTATGATAAAAGAGACTACCTCCCTGATTCTATTGCATTGGCATTGTGTCGCTTGCTGCAGTACCTGGCATATAGTATAGCAGGTGCTCAAAAGAAGCTTGTTAATGAACGTAGGTGAATGCATGCTGATTTTTGGGACTATCATAGCAATAATTGAGAATAAAAATCTTGTGGGGTTGGTATTATCTCTCTCTTCTACCCCACTTTAACCCTATTATTTTTAAAGATTTTACTTATTTATATGGGTGGGATGGGGAGGAGCAGAGGAAGAGGGAGAAGCAGACTCTCCACTGAGCAGGGAGCCTGACCTGGGCGCTCCATCTAGCACCCTGGATAATGGCCTGAGCTGAAGGCAGACCCTTATCAATTGAGTTACCCACGTACCCCTCTGGAGTTTTATTTTTATGTAACTCATACTGCCATAATAACTACTGTGTTTTTGACAAAGTACAAAAAGCATCAGCTTGGTAAGAATTCTTTTCACAGACTAAAAGTTATAGCAGCAGTATCTTCAGAATCCAGTAGATGGCAGTGCATTCTCGCTCTATTGAAAAAAAAAAAAGAGCAGGAGTAGAATCTAGTAAAAAGGATCAAATCTTTTTGGAATGAAATTCTCAGGAGATTGAAACAGCAATTTAGCGATTAATTTCACAAACACAGTCACACAGCTTGACCATCTCAAGTGCATAGTTGAGCCTAGATTAAAGATTTAGGCACAATAGCAAGTTTCAGTGTCTGTTTTGAGAACTTGTACAAATGAAAATTCCTTATTTTCTATTTTTCAAGGCATGATACTTTTGAAAAGTAGAAAGTCTGATTTCTAATACCAATCAAGATATTTCCATTTAGTTAACTTTATAGAACTGAGAAATTAAAAAGATGGCTATTTCCTCTTACTAGTCAAATTAATGGACATAAAACTTGTTTCCAAAGCACGTCCTACACAGTACTCAAAGCTGGATGTTCAGTGGTAGGGATTAAATGTCCCAAGTAGCCTATCCTTTAACAGTAGGGAAAGGGATATGGTAAATGTGCAGGTCTTTCTGTACATCATTAAGCAAAAGTTGGAAAATCATAAAAATAGACCATTCCTCTACATACTCTATTCAGCTTTCCTTATGCCTCTTCCCACTCCATTATAAAATATAAAGACAATAAATCTTCAGGGGCTGTTTCTAATAGCTGCCTGCTTTGTCATAAAACATTTAGGTATCTGAGCTCTGTCTAAATCCAGGGCAAAACTTTGTTTCTGAATGATTTGAGCTGGTACAATAGTCTAGTAACTATTACTTATACCAGGTAGGGACCAAGCATTTGAAAGCTACCCTTGCCAGTTTTCACTTACTGAGTACCTACTCTTTGTTAGACACTATACTAGCTGTTCTACGTGGCTTTATTTAATCTCGTGTAACAACTCCACGAGGTGGTTATTATCCTCATTTTATAGGTAAAGTACCCTAGAGAAAACCTGCAACTCCTAACCCAAGATTATTTAGCTGGGGAGTAGCAGAACCATGACTTAAAAGCTGGTCTCCTTTATTCAAAGGTGTTTTCTTTTAAACACTATGCTACATGCCATCTCTACATTTCTTCCCACTTCATATATCCTGTTCAAAGTACCAGGTCTCTGTGTTTACATTTAACCAGAGATCTCCACTGTGTGCATTGTGAGAATCCAGTGAGAAGGTACGTGGGAAAGGGCTTTGAATGGTATGAAGTGCGTTATTGTACAGACTGTGTGTATTTATTATTGTAGAGTGGGCATGCAATGCCCGTGAGGCCATCAACCCACTGAAGTCTACAAAAGTTCCACGTATTAGTCACTGTATTTGGCTTCTCTTGAGTCTTTTTTTCTCTTTTCCCTCCTTCTCTCTTGGATCAAATTAACTTCTGACAGATGTTTGGAAAATCATCTTATCCTGTACTTCATATTTATAAATCCTGCTGCTGCAGTGTGGTCCCCATTCTCCCTCTTCGTTGCAGCCAGAAAATAATCTGGGAAAATGCCACGTTTCCTGTTAGGAATTTGGAGGATCTTGTCTTCTTAGCACAATTTTTTGAGCTTTTCTAAATCTTAATACTGGAAAATTCAAAGCCAGGCATGGTTCTTTGTATAGATGTTTTAGATTCTTGAAAAGTAAACAGAAACAGAGCTTTAGACTTACCCTCTCTAGAGGATTCAGAGTTTAAAATTTTGAAAACTTGTTTTTACTCTTCTTTCTTGGATCTGTAGTGAGGGCATGCTTGGCCTTTGTGTCCCCGCACCCCACCCCATAGTTGGTTTTGGTTTAAATTGTTCTTCCAAGCTGGGAGCCCTTTCTTCTCTCTCTCTCCCCGCCACGTTCACTAATGCTAGTTAGCGTGATGCCAGTCTTGCCTTCTCTTTGCCTCTCACATGTATAGGAATTTGTGTGCATGTGCATGCCCTCTCTCCTCTTGGGTATAAGCTCCTTTCCACTGAAGTTGTGTCTTACTTTTGTGAGTGTCAAGATTTAGCATAGACTTTGCTTAGTTCATATTTTTCCATGAGTGAACTCAGTCTGTTAGGATCACACGGTTCCTGCCTCTACTCTGAAAGATACTTTCAGGTTACGTGACAGATGCAGCTTCAGTCCTCTTGTCATGGAGTAGTGCTGATGGCATTTAAGTCCACTTCATACTGGCACTGTGCGACTCTGATTGTAATGCTTTCTTGAGGGTTGTTTAAAATACTAAAATATGAACAAGGATTTTTTTACTCTATTGAATTTAAAAGAAGGAGTTGATTTTGGTTTCAGGATCTGTATACTTTTGCTTAACAGTACTATTCTTATTTCTCAATGCTTCTCACTATTTTGAGGGAGAAGAGAACTTCCTCTGTGGTCTCAAACCTTATACTAAATCTGGGGGAGTACATTTATTCAGTTCTGCTTCAGTGTCTCAGAAGAGGTCTTGCCTTTCCTCCTGAAAAGCCTAGCTTCTGGGCTTCCTCAGAGGCAGAAGGTACCCGAGATTTGAAGATACTTGTCAGAGATTCTTGACTTTTTTTTTTTCAGTTTAAACTGAAAAATTAAAAGTATGTTAAGGTCCAGATGGACATATACACATAGGAACACAGGCTGTCTGTTGATTCATCAGGTAGCTATTTTAAGAGACATTGTACAAATAAATACTATATTTAAAAATGGGTACTGATTGCATCTGAAAATACGCTCAAGTAGTAGAGAGCCATTGTTTTTTCCCTTGCCAATCATAATTTCTTATTCTAGCTAAGTAAGTAGAAAAAAGACTACATGCAAAGTTCATTTAATAGTTTTATGAATAACATCTAGAATATATCAGTTCTGCTGAAGAAAGCTTTCGATGGAGCCTTTAAGCTGTTGTCATCAGGTTTCCACCTGGGCCTTTTGTCTTCTCATGAACGTGTTATATTTGCATTCAGATCCCTCCCAAGTCTACATCTCTGATCTCTATTTCCATATATCCATACTGCATTAAATTGCTTGGATGTTTCAAAGACACACACACTTTACATGACCCAAACTGAGCTCAGGTCCCCTCTCCATCTTGAAAAACTTCTTCCTGTTGTATTCCTTAGTTTAGTGAATGGTACTACTGTCCATGTATTGTCTCAAGTCAGAGAGTCAGAACAGGGGAGTCAGCTTGGACCCCTCCCTATTTTTTGAATGACTACTTGATGGTGTCTGCTAATTATCTATTTCTTTCCTGCTTTTTGGAGTATATAGCCAGATTTATCTTTCCAAATGCTGGTCATCTCCCTCTTTTATTTGAATCATTTCAGAGTAATTACTGGCTTATAAGGTCTTACTGTGTGATCTGGTTCCTGATTTCTAAGCGCCCCACCCATAGCTTAGATCTCCTTTCTGTAGAAAGGCTTTCTGTGATATACCCCAGACTCTGGTTTGGATACCCGTCTTACGTGCTCCATGGCACCTTCATTTTCCTCATCACTGACACTTACCTGATTGTATTCTGATTGTCCATTTGCTCATCTCTACAGACTGTAAGCTACATAAGGGCAGGGACAGGGTCTATCTACCTTCATTACTAATTTATTCCTAGTGCTTAACACTGTGCCTGGCATATCATAGTAATACAATAAATACTTGTTGAATGAATGAGTAAAGCTTCTATAGCAGCAGATCATTAAGCATTCTAATGGATACATAATGGGGTAGCTGGTTATCAATTGGATGGCTTGTTACTCAAAATTCTAGTTCTCTAGGATTAAATAGTTTCTGGCCATTTCTGCATCGAAACCTGTCATTTGCAAATTATTATACTTTAAATGGAACTCTTCGTTTTTCTCTCCAGGCTTTATTTCCTTTCCATTTTCCCACATCTTTAACTATTTTCCCATTTATTTGGGCCCCAAGTATTGCAGTTAGATTTGATTGAGTTCTTTCTTTTATCTACTCTATATAGTTGGCCACTAGCCTCCTTTGAGGCCTTTGAAATAATTCCTATCCGTGGCAACTTTTCCATCTCCATTGCCATGCATGATCCAAGCAAGCTCAGACCGGCACCCCAGTAAGGATAGATTACTGTTGTAGTTTTCTGGTGGGCTTATGGACTCTAGTCTCTTTGTATCCACTCTGTCTTATTCACTACTGCCTGATTCATCTTCCTAAGACAGACGTTCATATTTTATTCCTTTGCTTAAAAGCTTTATTGAGTGACTTCTTGTTTTCTGCTAGTTGTGTCTGAATCTCTGATGTGCTTTCCTTCTCTCCATCAGCCTAAATTCAGCCAGTGATATGTACAGTAAGTACTTATAGTTCTAGATGTGCTTTTATCTTTTCTCTTTTAGTGTTTGATTATTATTATTATTATTATTATCTCTAGTACCTGTGGATTTTTAGCATAGCCTGCTAACTGGTGTTGGGACATTCTGCCTTCTCTAATGCTTCATATTTGTCATTACTGGGGTAACTTTCCTTAAACGCACCTCTGATCATTATGCTATATTGTCAGAAACCTTTCATGACTCCTCATTGCCTAGAGAGCTAAAAAGATCCACTTTTTAGCATGCCATTCAAGGCTTTCTCTACTCTGGCCCTCCCAGCCGACTTACTCAACCCTGTTTCCCACTGTTTTCCTCTCCAGGGTTCCAAGTAATTTCCATGTCATTGAAGCTGAACAAATTGGACCATGACTTAATTTTCTCGGAATGCAACTTGTGTTTTCCCACTGTCATGCTTTGGCTTAAAGGTGTTCAGACTGTGTGGGACTTTCCTTCACTGCCATTCAGCATTTTAATACTTCTTAATCTGTTTCAATTACTGCCACCCCTGCAGCCTTTGATGTTCCTGCTCCTACTAGATGGAATCCTTATTGCATCAGAACTCCTGTAGCTATTTCCCTTTTAACCTGTCGTATGGCACCTTTACAGGTTTTACTTCACTTGGAAACGTAACTGGGTTATATACATCATAGTGTCCTGGGTTGTATACTTTCATAAGGATGGTAGCATGTGCTTGACATGTGTATTAGGCATTCAATAAATACTGAAATAAATAAGTATGTATATTATACTCTTTGCTTCATCATCATTTATCCTGTCAGCTGGATTATTTTAGTGTAACTGAGAATTCTAGTGAACTTAAGGATGGTCTTGTGACTGTTGTAGCAGCCAAAAACTCTCAAAAATGTACCGTAATATAGTTTAAAAGGTGACTTTATCCAGTGGTCTACTACAGGGGTAAGCAGACTATAGTCTAGCACATGGTTTTGTATGGCCCAACAGCTATGAATTGTTTTTACATTTGTGAAGAATTTGAAGGAGAAAACAAAGAATATGCCACAGAGATGACATGCAGCTTACGAAGCCTGGAACATTTACTATCTGGCCATTGACAAAGTTTGTTGACCACTGATCTAGAAACACACCTGGTCATCTGCCTGGAATTACGCCTGCTCACTGGGTATGTGACATTAATCATCTGTTTTCTTGAACAATGTAGTAGGCACTCAGGCAGACTGGTGCCTGTCCCTTCCTTGAAAAAGCATTGTTAGGCCTGGCTTCAGAAGAATTTTGAGTGACATGTAAATCTCCTCTGGGCTCTTTGGCACTTGGCAGTATCTCACACAGATAACCAGATACAAACGAGCCATTTCTTTCCATTATAATCCTTCATCAGAGGTCTGTCAGGATCACACATGTGGTGAAGTTAGATGTCATTCAGAACAAGGCTCTTAGCATATTTTAAGAATGTTAATTGCTAAGTGGTGGCTGAAGCAGAAGGGTTTAATAATGTTCTTAAGTTGCCTTAAATGTACATGGACCCAGAATTTTAGAACTGGAAAGGTCTCAGAGATCAAGTATAGCATGGTCATTAAGAAAATGGGCTGTAGAGCCAGACTACATGGCTCTTCTACTTAATCCTCCTTGCGTCTCAGTTTCCTCACCTTTAAAGTGGGGATAATAATAGTCCCTGTTTCACAGGGTTGTGTGAAAAATATATTAACTCTTAGCATATGAACACTTAAATTGTTAATATTAACTTGGAAAAGAACACTGCCTGGTGTACTATAAACGCTCATAAATGTTACTCTTATGTGTATCCCTGTCATGTTTTGAAAATTGTTTTTATTACTAGTAGTTTCATCTCATTTTATAGTTAAAGAAACTGAATTCTAGAGGAGAGTTAAATTGTTTTCCTCACTTCCATGACAGGCAGAGTGGATTAATACCAAGGATCCTGGCTTTATTTGAATTCTTGCTATGATATATTGCTTTTAGTTGTATGTTAGTGGGTATGGATGATTTTTAAATAGAAAAAAGTGTGTCTGTCCGCATTCAGTTAGCCTGATGTTTTTGAGGTGCATCTGTGTGTAGCACGTGTTAATACTTCTTTCTTTCCTATGGCTAAGAAATATCCATTGTCTTGATATCATTTTGTTTAACAGTTAATCCATTGATGGATATTGGTTTCTACCTTTTCGCTATTGTGAATAGTGTTGGTATGAGGATTTGTATACAAGTATCTGTTCGAGGACTTGTTTTCATTTCCTTTAGATATATGCCTAGGAATGGATTGGCTAGGTCATATGATAATTCTGTGTTTGACTTTTTGAGGAATTGCCAAGCTTTTTTTTTTTTTTTTTTTTTAAACGGTGTCCAATGTTTTACATTCCCAGTGCCATTATAGGAGGGTTCTAATTTCTCTACATCCTTGCCAACACTTACTTTCTGTGGATTTTTAAAAAAATTTTGGGGTCCCTGGCTTGCTTATTCAGTAGAACATGTGACTCTTGATCTTGCAATGCCCACTTTGGGCATAGAGAGTAATTAAAAATTTAAAAAAATTTTGCTTGTTTATTTGTTTTTGCTTATCTTAGTGGGTATGAATTAGTATCTTATTGTGGTTTTGATTCACCTTTTTTTTTTTTTTTTTAAGATTTTACTTATTTATCTGACAGAGAGAGAGATCACAAGTAGGCAGAGAGGCAGGCAGAGAGAGGGGGGAAGTAGGCTCCCTACTGAGCAGAGAGCCTGATGCGGGGCTTGATTCCAAGACCCTGAGATCATGACCTGAGCTGAAGACAGAGGCTTAATCCACTGAGCCACCCAGGTGCCCTGATTCACCTTTTTCTAATGACTAATGATGTTGGGCATCTTTTCATGTGCTTCTGACTATTTGTGTATTTTTTTTTGGAGAAATGTCTCTGAGTCCTTTGCCCATTTTTTTAAGTGGATTGTTTGTCATTTTATTGTTGAGTTGTTAGAGTTCTTTATATATTGTAGATGTGAAACCTTTATCAGCTATATGATTTGCAAATATATTCTCCCATTTTGTGTATCATTTTTTTACTTTTTTATAGTATCCTTTGATGCACAAAGTTTTTAATTTTGATGAAGTCAAGTTTATTATTGTATTTGTTACTCGTGCTTTTGGTGTCATACCTAAGAAGCCATTGGCAAATCTGAGGTTATATGGGTGTACCCTCATGCTTTCTTCAAATAGTTTTATAGTTTTAGCTCTTACAGTTAGGCCTTTGGTCTGTTTTGAGGTAATTTTTATATACGGTATAAGGATGGATCCAAGTCATTCTTTTTGCCTATAGCTATCTAGTTGTTTCAGCATCATTTGTTGACAAGACTAGTATTTTTCTGGTGAGTACTCTTGGTACCTTTGTCTAACATCAGTTGATCACAGGTGTGTGAGTTTATCTGTAGATTACCAGTTCTGTTCCATTGATCTGTGGATCTACCTTCATGCCAGTACCTCCCTATACTGTTGCTTTGTACTGCGTCTTTGAAATCGGGAAGTGTGAGTCTTTCTAACTGGTGTATTATATGGATTTTCATTATTGAACCACCTTTATGTACCTTAGATAAATTCCACTGTTTCTAGTATATAATCTTTTTTAAAAAATTACTTTTAAATCATGGTGGGATATACATAATAACAAAATTTACCATCTTAACCATTTTAAGTGTACAGTTTAGTGGCATTCAGTATGTTCACATTGCTGTGCAGCCATCACCACCATCTGTCTCCAGAACTTTTTTTATTTTGTAAAACTGAAAAACTACCCATTAGGCACTAACTCCCTGTATCCCCCTCCCCCAAGCCCCTGGCACTCGCCCTCCTACTTTCTGTTTCTACATATTTTCTGCTCTAGGTATACTATGTGAATGGAATCATACAGTATGCACACTGTATGTGCCTAGGAGTGGATTGGCTGGGTCATACGCTAATTCTCTGTTTGACTGTATGAGTAATTGCCGAACTTTTTTTTTTTTTTTTTTAAATAGTGGCCAAATAAGTCAGATACACTGACTTATTTTACTTAAAACATAAATCACCTCAAGGGTCATCTGTATTATAGCCGACTTTCGTTTCCTTTTTAAGGCTAAATGATATTTCATTGTATGAATAAAGCATGTTTTGTCTGTTCATCTGTTGGTAGACATTGAGTTGCTTCTGCCCCTTGACTGTTGTGAATAATGCTCCTCTGAACATGGATGTCAAATGTCTTTCTGAGTCTTTGCTTTCAGTTCTTTTGGGTCTATACCTAGAAGTGAAATTGTTGGCCAGTAGTTTACGTTTTTTAATATGTGGCTGGATTAGCTTTGCTAGTATTTTGTTGAGGACTTTTGCATATATATATATATATATATATATATATATATATATATATTCATAAGGGATATTGATCTATAATTTTCATGTGATGTTACTGTCTGGCTTTGGTATCAGGGTAATGTTGGCATCATAGAATGAGGTAAGAAGGATTTCCTCCTCTTTCCTTTTTTTTGAGAAGACTTTGAGAAGGGTTGGTGCTCTTTTTTCTTTAAATGATTGGTAGAATTCACCAGATCATATGGCTCTGGGCTTTTCTTTGCTGGGAGTTTTATGATTACTTATTTCAGCTTCTTGTGCTATGACTTTATTAAATCAACATTTATTAGATGGAACACAGAATGCTGGTTGGTGAGCCATGGTTAGACAATAAACCACAAGAGAAATTGAAATAGAGAAGTTTTTTACTTACAGGTCCTAGAGGAATTATAAGGGCATGCATTTAAGGGACCCCAGAGGAAGATCAAGGCAATTATAGAGAGAGGTAGTACCTGGAGTACAGTGCCTTTTTTAGGTCTGTGGGTGGAGTGCTTTGGAGATTCTGGGTTATAGGTAGATTTGTCATTTCAAACCAAAAGAATAGGGTTATGGTAAGCTCTACCAGGGTGTTTATCTAAGGGCGCTTAACGCATCATACAGGCACTGGGAACCGGGAGAGACCATTGATCACAAGTCCCATCATGAGTTCTTGTAAACAGACTTACAGTGCTTGTGTCTCTGTGGCGTCCTGTTTAGGACATGTGCTTCCCTGAGAGCTCTAGTTAGTTTACGGCCCTTGCAGGCCCCCTTGTCCAAACAAAATGGATGCTGAAGCAGTGGTATCAGTGAGTAGTTTAGCTAAGTAATGACTTGACTTGTCTCAACAACTTCTTGTAGGTCTCTTCAAATTTCCTATTTCTTCTTGAGTCATTTTGGGGCGTTTTTGTGTTTCCAGAATTTCTGTTTCATCTAGATTATCTGATTTATTGGCACACAACTGTTTATAACACTACAAGTGTTTTACAACACTTTTTATTTCTGTAAGGTTAGTAGTAATGTTCCCATTTTTATTTCTGATTTTAGTGATTTGTGTCTTCTCTCACTTTTTTTCTTAGTCTAAGCTTGAGTTGTTGATCTTTTTAAAGAGCTAACTTTTGGTTTGTTGATATTCTCTATTGTTTTTGTATTCTTTATTTCCTGGATCTCAGTTCTAATATTTATTAATTGTTCCCTTATTTTGGGCTTAGTTTGTTCTTTTTCTAGTTCCTAAAGGTGGATATTTAGGTTATTAATTTGAACTCTTTATTACTTCTTTTTTAATGTAGATGCTTACAGCTGTAAATTTCCCTTAGCACTTTTTCACTATATCACATATTATTTAATATGGTGTACTTTCAGTTTTTAAATAAAGATGTTATTTATTCATTTGTCAGAGTGAGAGAGAAAGAGCACAAGCAGGGGGAGCGGCAGGCATGGGGAGAAGCAGGCTCCCCACTGAGCAAGGAGCCCACTGTGGGACTTGATCCAGGAACTCTGGGATCATGACCTGAGCCATGACCTGAGCTGATGCTTAACTGACTGAGCCACCCAGGCGTCCTTGTACTTTCATTTTTATTCACCTCAGAGTATTTAATTTTCCTTGTGATTTGTTCTTTGACTCACTCCTTATTTAAGAGTGTGTTGTTCACTTTGTAGTTTGTGGATTTTCCAAATTTCCTTCTGTTACTGATTTCTAGTTTCATTCCATTAAAGTCAAATAATATACTTTGTATGATTTCAACTTTTAATAATTGATTGAGGTTTGGCGGTTGAACATATAGTCCAGCTTGGAGGATGTTCCATATGCACTGAGAAGAATGTATGTATGGTTGTGTTAGGTGGAACATTCTATATACGTCTAGTAGGTCTAGTTGATTTATAGTATTATTCATGTCTTACATTCCTTGTTCATCTTTTATATGGTGCTTTCTTTTCTTTTATCTGTGCTTTCCATTGTTAGGTGGGAGTTGACATCTCTAGCTATTTCCCACTTTAGTTTTATCAGTTTTTTTTTTAAATTTTATTTATTTATTTGACAGAGAGCACAAGTAGGCAGAGAGACAGGCAGAGAAAAAGGGGAGGAAGCAGGCTCCCTGCTGAGCAGAGATCCTGATGTGGGGCTCCATCCCAGGACCCTGAGATCATGACCTGAGCCAAAGGCAGAGGCTTAACCCACTGAGCTACCCAGGTGCCCCAGTTTTATCAGTTTTTGATTCATGTATTTTATTACATGTCATTAGGTGCATATATGTTTATAACCCTTTATATTATACAATGTCCTTCTTTGTCTCTTGTAATGTTTTTTGTCTTAAGTCTATTTGTCTGATATTAGTATAGCCACTCCAGCTCTCTTTTGGTCGCCGCTTACATGGAATAAATATCTTTCTGTCCTTTCAATTTCAGCTTATTTGTGTTTTTGTTTCTAAAGCATAACTCTTGTAGATAGCATTAAAACAAAGTCTGTGTAGCTGATCTCTGCCTTTTAATTGAAGTGTTTAATCCATTTACACTTAATTAATTACAGAGACAGAAGGACTTCTGCTGTTTTTTTGTTTGTTTCTTATATCTTTTTTGTTTCTTTATTCCTCCATTACTACCTTCTTTTGTGCTATATGTTTTCTCATGTGATATTTTGATTTCTTTGTCATTTCTCATACATACATTACAGTGTATCTTTTCATTAATTCTTAGTGGTTGCCATCAGGATTACAATCAGCATCTTAATTTATAATCATACAGTTTAAATTAATACCAACTTAATTTTAATATTATACAAAAACTGTTCTTCTGTATAGCTCTGTATCCCTACCTCTATGTTATTGTCACATTATATCTTTATAATTGTGTGCCTGTCAAGATAGATTTATGATTATATTATGTATTTTTCTAATTGATTTTTAAATGTTAAACCAATATTGTATTCTTAGACTAAATTCGGGCAATTATGATGTGTTACTGTTTTATCTTTATAGTGTATTACTAGTTCAGTTTACTAATGTTTTGCTAAGGATTGCTTTGTCTGTGTTTATGAGGGATATTGGGGTGTGTGTATGTGTGTGTGTGATCTTTGTCAAGTTTTAACATCAGTAATGTTGATCTTACGGGTTGGAAATTGTTCTCTTTTCCTCTGTTTTATTTTTGTGTTAAATTGATGTTATTTCTTAAATGTTTGATAGAATTTATCAGTGAAACCATCTGGATCTACACTGTTTTGTGGGAAGCTTTTCAATTATTTATTCACTTAAATAGATATAGGATTATTCAGACATTTTATTTCAATTTTGGCATGTTGGGTTTTTTCAAGGAGGGTTTCTGATGCATCTAAGCTGTCAAATATGTTACTGTAAAGTTGTTCATATTCTCTTAATAACCTTTTAATGTCTGTGGCAATGTAATTTATAAAAAATGCTTGTATTAGTAAGGTAGCAAACTTTTATATAGTACTTATTTCATACTTTTCACTTTATAAGTAATGACTCTTCTGATTCCCACAGCAATTGGTGAGGTAGATAATGCTATCATCTCTGTGTTCTAGATGAAAAAACAAACCAGAATTAAACTAAGAGAGTTAAGGTACCTTGCTCAAGATCACAGAGCTGGTGTATTAAGGGCTTAAATTACAATCCACGTGGTCTGGGTCTAGAGTCTTTTTTTCTTGACTACTGTTTACTTTGCATTTCTTAAATGACAGATACCTGTTCTTTTCTTCTTATGGAATTTTGCTATTTTCTTTCTGGTGCTCTTCCCACCTTTATTTCACTGGTAGAAATATTTACTTCTGGTATTACTAATTAGGACTTGGAATGCCTTTCCCCATAAAAACATTATATATGATGGCTATACATGTTTGAAATATTGTTTTTTTTTTTAAGGAACATACTTATTTATTAGACAGAATGAGGGAGCAAGTGTTGCGGGGCAGAGGGAGAGAGAGAATCTCAGTCAGACTACCTGCAGAGTGAAGAGCTTGATGAGGTGCTCGATCTCAGGACCCTGAGATCATCGCCTGAGCCAAAATCAAGAGTTGGACACTTAGCTGACTGAGCCATCCAGGTGCCCCTTGAAATATTATTTATAATACTCATCTTCAGTCACATCATATGTTAAAAAGCTTTCTGGGGCTTCCCCGGGAAGTTCACTACAATTTATAATGTAAAACAGGTTCTCTATGAAAATACTAGAAGATACTTATTTTAAATACAGTTACTTAAAAGGTTAAACTTCAGTTATATGGAAATTTTACTTTTTGGAATCCCTTAATGATTTGAATTTACTGAGGCTAAATCATAATTTTCAGAAGACAAACAATAAGATTAATTTTTACACATTCTGTTTTACTTTCATTAATTTGTTGATTAATGTCTTTCAGGGTTATTCAAATGCTCAGAAGAATATTCTTCTTCAGGTGGATCAGAACTGTGTTCGCAATTCTTATGATGTCTTCTCTTTGCTGCGGTAAGAAACTTCTTAGACCTCCTGCATTTTCTAAAGAATCTTCCTCATTTTGAGTTTGTGACATTTCTGTGTGAGAAAATGTATGGGAGCTTTAGAAGCTCTTATTCAGGCTTAACATTTTTTAGTGAGAGCTTCATAAATTTTGTAGCTACAGTGATTTAACTTTATCTCTTTCACAAAGCCTTTGGAACGCCATTTCCTTTCTCTGGACAGTGGGAGAGAATGATTGGAAGCCAATGATCTTAAAACAGGACATGAGCTGTTTCTGGTTTTCTGTACTGTAAAGAGCAGCAACCAGAGGTACAAAATTTAGGCTTATCAAAATCTTAACAACTACAGCATTACTAGAAAAGCCCTCCAATAGCCCCAGACATGGTTTAGAGTTTTAACCTGCTGTTCATCTTAAAAGAATCATGTTTGGCAAGGCAAAGGAGCTTTGCATGAATCTCATGCTCAGAGGCTTAACTAACTGCCTTAACTCTGTATTTTCATAATGTCTGGGCTTAATTTTGAAACATTTCTAAATTTGTTTTTAATTTTCGATGTGGTAGATCATCAAGGACATTTTCCCAAGAGACAGGCAACCAAAATAAATGCAATTCAAAATAAAGGTAACAGTGACACTCAGCCTGTGTTCACCCTACTCAGACAGATGGTTCATTGAAATTTGATTTTGGCAGTATTTTTCTAATGTTTACATAACACATCATAAATTTCAGACCTTTAGACAACTTCAGTGTATCTACTAGAGGACGAGTCCAGAAGGATGGTTGGACTCTTGTCCAATTGGATGATTGTTTATTTTATAAACATTATGAAATGGACCTTTTCTTTGCAAATCTTGAATCTTATTATACTTGATGATAAAGTTTGGTCGCATGACCTGTGTAAATTGTTCTTAAGAGACCATCATTTCAAATAAAGTAACCACAGACATTTGATGGCTTTTGATTCTTATCTGAGCCGTACTTTCACTTTGACTTTTTAGGATATGTAAGAGAACGCACAGGACTTAGTAATTGGATGGTGGAGAGAAAAAGCAGGAGGTGTCAAAATATATAACTCATATTTTTGAGTCTATTCAGTTTGAGACTACATTGAGTTTTAAATATTGCAAAGAGGAATGTACAGAAATAGTTTGAAATGTGAGTAAACCACTAATATTTCTTGACCTGTTTTCCTCATGAAATGAGGGTATGGATTTCACTATTTTAAGGGTATGTCCGAGTGTGAGATAATGTGATCTTATTAGCGAAATCAGTAGAATCAAAAGAAAAGGAAATATGAAGTCAGTGAAAAGAGGAGACCTGGGGAAAAATTGCATCATAGAATCTAAAAGAATAGAGATTCAAGCAGTGTTGAGTGCTCTGTGTTTAGACAGGAAAATAAGGACTGAAGTAGTGCTGTAGGGTCTTGGGAAACAATGTGGTACAATAGAGAATGCTTTGGTTAACTTGACCCTGATTTCAATAGTTCCTGGTTTATCATAATTCATTTAATGTTTCTGATTCTTCCAAAAGGTAGAGGCAGTAATATTTTAAGTTTGTGTAACTTACGAGCATTTCTATATTTACTGTCTTATACTCTTTGAAGTTTTTTGTGTTTAGACATCAGGGATCAGCCTTTGTCTTCAGTGTAGAAGCTGAGGCCAAGAGGCGTTACAGGATTTATCTGAGAGTACACAGCGAGTAAGGGCCAGACTGGAGGTTGGTGTGAAGTTTTCCTGCAAGCAGGTTTTGCAGATCCTTTTCAGAGTCTCACTTACCTTCCTAGATTGGTGGTTACAAGGTAGTTATAAGGTACACATAGCATAATGACAGAGAAAATTTCTGAGAACCACAGAGCCCTTCATAAATGCAAAATCATTGGGAGAATTTGGTAGTTATAGTTAGTGCTCAATTTTTTAACATTGATTCTTGCAATGATATGTCTCTTGGGGGTCTCATTTCTAGGTTGCTTTCCAGATTCCTCAGGTGTGTTAGCAGTTTGATTTGCCTTATTTATTAGCAGTGGCCTCATCATTAGCATTGTGTGTATCATTTATAGCTGGTAACATAGATGTACTCTTTTGAACCAGATCATGTGTCCATTTACCAACCAATTTGCCAGAGCCCAGAGAGTTACTCTGGAACTAGAAACTTAATACTGTAGTCATCAACATTAATGAGTAACATGGAACTTCCTTTGATAATTCTCTTAGACTTAGGAGTAACCACCATCTATCTGTTTGCTAAATCAAAAGCTCTTCTTACCTTACAGTTCTTGGCATGGTTTATGCTTCCTGGTAAACTTAATTTTGTGCTGATCAATTTCATTCATTTTCCCTTCTTTAATTCAGGTAACATTGTACCTAGATGGGAGTAATTTTTAAAAATATACCTTTTTGGGCCATGTGGGTGGCTCAGTGGGTTGGGCCTCTGCCTTCAGCTTGGGTCATGATCTCAGGGTCCTGGGATCAAGTCCCACATCGGGCTCTCTGCTCCACAGGGAGCCTACTTCCTCCTCTCTCTTTCTCTCTCTCTGCTTGCCTCTCTGTCCACTTGTGATCTCTCTCTGTCAAATAAATAAAATCTTTAAAAAATATATATATATACCTTTTCTTTCCTTGATGCTTTTTTTGGTGTGTGAAATTGTTACTTCTTGATCTGTAGTTTTATGTGAAAACATAGAGTCTGAATTCTTTAATATCACTTAACTTCACAAAATTCTCAGTGCCATTTGGAATCAGGACTAGAATCCTAGTCTCTTGAGTCTGTTTTTTGAAAGTATATTCTAGCTAGTAACTTTCACTGTGTTATTGTGCCACTAGGATGCATATTTCCTTCCACATTTTATAATGTGAATGTTACAGAAAAAATAAGAAATCTTGACTAAGGCAGGGATTTTGCAACACCTATGACCCAAGCATTAGAACCCCTTCAGGTGGATATGTTGTTTACCGTTTTTAAGAAAACAGTGACCTGAGGTTTTATTCAGATTTTTCTGCCTATAGTTAAAAGAATGTATTCTGATCAGTTTTACCAAAGTAATAGCGGGTCTTTCCAAATTTACATTCAGTGTTTGCAGTGGTAATTACATTTTGCTTTTTTAACCCTTGGAAATTCCTGGATTAAGAGTTAGTTTTCATGTAAGCAGACATTTAATTAGGAACCACTTTACTCCTTACATTTGACGCATTACCCTTGAATTAGGATGTTCACCACAAGGTGTCAATGTTGCTCTTTAACTGGCACTTAAAATTTTATTTATTTTATGGTTTTAAACTGAGAAAAGTTGGGTTATAAATTACAAGTGGGAATTTATTTTTAGAAGTTAACTTTTTTTTTTCTCTTTTAGCCCTTCTAGGTTAAGGAGTTTCAAGGCTTATTAGATAACTTTCTCCTTTTGGTTCTGATGATTTTATTTGATCCTATTGGTGATACAGGGTTATTGAAAGCTTAGAAAGAGAAGGAGTGACATGGTCGGGTGTGCAATTTAGATTTCTAACTGTGGGGACTGTGTGGAATCAGTGGGATGGAGGTGGAAGCAGGAGACATCTGTAATCCTAACTGTTCTCTGAAATTGAAAGATTACTTTTGATTTTTAAAAGGTCATTTTTTTCCCCTTTCATACTTCTTCAAAAAGATAGCTCTGCTATAGTGAGATTAAGTGAGAATAATTCAGGTTTTCTTCTAGGGCAGTTTTTATTGCCCCTTTCCCCTTCTTGACATGTCCTACTTTTGCCACATTGAAGAAGTGGAAATATGGTGGAGAATCATGGGCCCTCTGCCTAGGTTCCAGTCCTAACTAACACTGTCATGTCTTATACCCATAACTGGATGTAAGACTTTGGGCAGATTACTTTGTATGGCTCAAACTACTTTTGTGAAATAGCTATTATATTTATCTCAGAGGGGTGTTATGAGAAGTAAGGCAAAATATTTGAAGGATCCTAGGACAGCTACTGGCATATGGTAGACATTCAGTACATAATAGATTTTGTTTGCTTTTTTCCTTCCCCCATCGTAGAATTCATGTTTCTTTCTTTATGTTAGCATTAGTTTTTTCAATTTCCAGCCTCATTTCTCTTTCTTTTCTTGCCATTCTAGACTATCACCTCTGCTTTTTGCTTTACTTCTGTTAATCCTGAGCAATCATGATAAAATTATTTAATGGGTATATGTCTTTTCTCCCTAATGACATTGAAAGCTTCTTGAAGAAAGGGATTATTTCATATGACTATATTTTTTCCTCTCTATCATCCTGACAATTGATGGTTATATTGGAATTCCCATGGATGCTGTTGTGATCCTGGAGTCCCACATCCTGTAGACTAGATCCTACAACCCTTCTGCTTTACTCTTTCTCCCTGAGTACTCTCTTCCATTACCACAGCTTCACCCAACACAGCCACATGTTAGTAACTCTCAAACCTATATGTCTAGGGGCGCCTGGGTGGCTCAGTAGGTTAAAGCCTCTAACTTCGGCTCAGGTCATGATCCCAGAGTCCTGGGATGGAGCCCCACATTGGGCTCTCTGCTCAGCAGGGAGCCTGCTTCCTCCTCTCTCTGCCTGCCTCTCTGCCTACTTGTGATCTCTGTCTGTCAAATAAATAAATAAAATCTTAAAAAAAAAACCCTATATGTCTAGTTCCTTCCCTTTTGGATTTCTGATCTGTATTTTCCAGTGACTGTTAGACATTATTACTTTCATGTTATGTAGGAATCTCATCCCTAACATGTCCCGAGTTAGATTCGTTGGTGTTATTCCCCTCTTTCTTTTCTTTTCCCTGTATGTCTCATGTCCTATATGTCATCATTTCAAGCACCCAAGTGAACATACCCTTCTTTGTTCTCATCTCTATTTTCTGCGACTATTTCTTGACCTCCTAACTGGTCTCCCTACTACCAGTTTTTCCTTCATGTAATTGATAGCTATTGTTTGTTGAGCAGTTACTTTGTGCCAGGAGCTTTTCTTACTGCTTTACATTAGTTCTTCTAGTTTTCACAGCAGCTGTTTCTATCCTATTTACAGATGAGGAAGTTGAGGCACAGAGTAATTAAGTAGCTTAGACGAGGTCTCACAAGTAGTTCCTCTTAGACTGTATTCAAGTCCAGAAAGTCTAGCTCCTAAGCCTGTATTCTTAACCAGTATATTTTACTGCCTTCTGATCTTTTATATTGCTTTGGTACATTTTATCTGCTGCACTGCTGCCAGAGTAACCTTTTAAAAAATATATCTGTGTTGTCACTCATTGGGCCCATAGTCTTTGAGCCATCACATATAGGATGAAGCAAACACTCTTAATGTGATATTCAAAGGACATTGTTCTGAACACCCTATAGGGACTAGTGTCCTTACTTTAAGTCCTCCTACCACTGCCTGTGCAATTAATAGCTAGTATTAAATTGAGTACACACTGTGTTGTAATTAGCTCTTAATTTTCTGATTCTCTGTCCTCTCAGCGCCCCCAAACTGAGGGCTCCTTTAGGCAAGAGTCTTTGTTTATTGGTCTCTGTAGTAATCCTATCACAGTGCATATCATGTATATTAATCAGATAATAAATGGTCTTTTGATTTGATCAGACTGAACTAATCTTCAGGTTACAGAGGACTAGCATTTTGTTGTTCTAGTTAATTGGTTTGCATCTGGCAAAATGAGGGTCATAAAAAATTTCTAGGCTGTTACTTAAGAAGTGTTGAAAGTATAATCAGATCTGTGAACCTTCAGCTGCCTCTTTTCTTTCTGCCACTGCCCTCCACATAACATCTGGTGAGATTTCAGGACTTTGTGACTTTTTAATCTTACTCCTTATGTGGATTTTTCTGGAAGAGCGTTATCTGGCTGTCTGGAGGTAAACTGTTCCTTCCCGCCTTCTGCTTTGATAGAAAATACTTTCTCCTTTAAAATTTCAATTTTAAAAGGGAAATGCTTTACATCAAATACATTATTCTTCAGATAATGTGTAGAAAACAGATGGGATGATATATAAGGGCCTAACCTCTGTCCATATAAATTTTGGATGTGATAATCAACTTTGAGTTACAGAGAGAGTAACCGAAAGGCTAACCCTGCCTGATGAGCTCTCTGTGGTAATTATGAGTGTAGAGAATATGCCTAAAATGCAGCTGTAAGCAAAAGAGGTCACAGAATTTATGTTCTAAAACTCATATATCTTGCCATCATAGTGGCGACTAGGCTCTTACTTAGGGTCTCATGAGGGAGTGTGCTCATTTAAAAAAATGCTCTCATAAGCGTGAGGGTGTGCTCATTAAAAAAAAAAGTATATTTATTTATTTTAGGGAGAGAGAGCATGTGTTTGTGAGCGGGGAGGGGTGATGGGAATGGAGTTGCAAGGAGGGGAAGAGGGAATCTCAAGCAGGCTCTGCACTGAGCATGGAGTCCGATCTGGGGCTGGATCTCATGACCCTGAGATCTTGACCTGAGGCAAAACCAAGAGTTGAGTGCCTAACTGACTAAGCCACCCAGGTGCCCCTCTGTGCTCATTTTTAATAAATTAGAAGGGGAATTAAGAGGATTACTGTTAAAGTAGACAAACTGACAACAAAGAGAAGTGAAAGCTTGTTGGTAGTTTGCTCTGTTTGTGATTTACTGTTTGATTCTGGAGCATAATTGAGTGGTAAATCATATTAGCTACTGTCTTACCTTTAAAGTCACTGTGTTTGGGCTTATAAATAGCACTGTTACTACTTCATGTAAAACGAGGGCAGAGAGAAATAGTCCAACTGTAAAGAGAGACAGGCTAAGTGAAAAAGCACAGCTAGATTCCCTCTTCTCTGTGTAGTTGTCAGTCCTTCACAGGGCACATCTCCGTGGTGCAGTTTATAACTGAAGTTAATAATGAGAAGTACTGGGCACCTGGGTGGCACAGTGGGTTAAGCCTCTGCCTTCTGCTCAGGTCATAGTCTCAGGGACCTGAGATTGAGCCTCTCATTAGGCTCCCTGTTCAGCAGGGAGCCTGCTCCCCCAACCCCTGCCTGCCTCTCTGCCTCTTTGTGATCTCTCTGTCAAATAAATAAATAAAAATCTTAAAAAAAAAAAAAAAAGAAGTACCAAGTGAACCATGTTAGTTTTAGCTAATGCTATCTCTGTGTAACAGATGAGGAAACTGAGGCACAGAAAGGTGACATGACTTGCCCAGCAACACAGTACAAGTTGGTGTCAAAGCAGGTTTGAATAAAGGTATAAAGGTCTGCTGGGCTCGGTTATGTGCTTTTCTCCATCATGCCACGTTGATGCCAAAACATCAGTAGAATAAAAAGGTGTGATTATTTGAGCCTGGGTCAGAGAACAGGGGCACGTGAAAGTTCTAGAAAGGTTTACAATCAAAATTTAAAAGGAAAAAGTTTTGGTATTTACTGTAAGTTTTGGTTAAACAAAGACAGTATTTATGTGTAAGAGCACATTTTATTCTTATTCATCATTCTCTCCCCATGTACACACAAATATGTTTACATGCATATAAATACACTTAAACATACATATATTTAGAAAAATAGAATTTTAACAAAATATGGAAGTTATTTTAGGTGCAGTTAAAAAAATTTTTTTATTATGTTCAGTTAGCCACTGTATAGTACACCATTAATTTTTGATGTAGTGTTCAAAGGTACAGTTTTTTTCCCCCATCTTTTTACATTTTAATTTTTCTTCTTCCTTAAGCCTTTCTCCCCCACTTCACTGTCAAAAAAGCACAAGCCACAGCTTGAATGTTTGTCATCCTTCTTCCCCTCATCCATATGTTAAAACTCAATCCCCAGTGTGATGGCATTTGGAGTTGGGGTTGTGGGGTCTGATCTCAGGATGGGGATTAGTGTCCCTATAGAAGAGGCCCTAGGGAAACCCTGCCGCTTCACCTCCTGAGGTTATAGTGAAAAGACTGTGAACCAGGAAGCAGGCTCTCACCCAACCTGGTAACCTTGATATTGGACTTCTCAGCCTCTAGAACTGTAAGAAATAAATTTCTGTTTATGACCCACCCAGTCCATAGTATTTTATTATAGCAGGCTGAACTAAGATAGCTCCCAAACACAAAACACATGTCCACATGATCCATAGTTACTAATTCACCCATGTTAATAATTTAATGTGTATCTGTCTCTATTTTTTCCCCATGGTCTTTATGCATATGTCATAGATTTTAGTATAGACATATAAACATATATATGTATGTGCGTTAAGAGGTTTAATTGCTGTTTTATAAAATTGGAGTGGATATTATATATCTGACTCTACATACTATTTTTCTTTCCTTTTTTAAAATTTATTGTATACTATATGGTATTTTATTACATCGATTGTTTGGCTTCCATGTGGTAACCTTTCAAAAACTTTTTAGAGCAATTTCTTAAAACCACTTATTGCCTTTAGTTCTAATAGAATCTCACAGAGTTCTGCACCATACATATTATTTTTCTTGTTCAATATTCCCTGTATAGATCTCTCTCTCTTTTTTAAGGATTTATTTATTTATTTTTAGACAGAGAGAGCATGAGCAGGAGGGGCAGAGAGAGAGGGAGAGAGAATCTCAAGCAGACTCCTCACTGAGCACAAAGCCCAACATGGGGCTCAGCTTCACGACCCTGAGTTCATGATCTGAGCCCAAACTGAGAGTTGGATGCTTAACTGACTGAGCCACCCAGGTGGCCCTGTACAGATCTCTTCAGTTCATTCTTTTATTGGTTTCATGATAGTCCATGATAGGAGTGTACCATGTTTTTAACTATTACCCTCTTGCTAAGTGTTTAATATTTACTCAGGTTCTAATTTTTTTGTTTGTTTTGCCACTATGCATAATATTGCAGTAAATTTTATATATAAATACATGTCTTTATATTTATGATGTATTTACTTACATGGATTAAATTTCCAGAAGATTTAATTAATTAATTAGAGAGAGATAGCAAGAGGAAGAGTCAAGGGAGGGGGAAGTAGAGAATCCCAAGAAGGTTCCACACCCAGTGCAGAGCCTGATAAGGGGCTTGATCCTACAACCCGGAGATCATGACCTGAGCCCAAGGCAAGAGTCAGACACTTAATAGACTGAGCCACGCAGGAGCCCCCAAGAGTGGCATTTCTGAGTCAAAGGGCATATATGTTTTTTAATATAAAGAGACGTTAGATTGTTTTCCCAAAGAATACAAATAATGTGTGGCATTATTCCTTATCTTGAACGCCTGCTCGCAACAGGAAATCATTTTTTGGTGATTTTTATTGAATTTCCTTAACCTCACTGTAAGCGCTTAGTCTGAGCTACAAGTGACAGTGAACATCTTTTCTTGAGTTTGTTAGCTGGTTAGCATATTCTTCTGTGATTTTGCCTATTCATATAATGAACCTGTTTTTTTTATTGAGTTGCTTGCATTTTTTTCATAAAATTTTAAGAGTTCTTGATATTTTTTTTCCAAATCTATGAAATTACATCTTGTCTTGGAATGCTTTCCATAAAAGTTTATTTGTTATATAATTCCACCTTTTCTTGTATATCTTCTGAGTACTCAGACTTGGCTGAAGTCTCTCCTATACTTTGGTTTTGCATATATTTTATATATTTTTTTGAGATTTATATCTTCCTTTTTAGATGAAATCTTTAATACAACTTGGAATTATTCTTAAATAAGTTATGTAGATATCCCATGTATTGTGAGGTAGATTAATTTTCTTGACAGATGAATATCCAATTGTGCCACTACCCTTCTTTTTCCACTAAATTTAAATACCTAACCCTTGTCATATATTAAAAGGTCATATATACTGGATCCATTTCTGGATTCTCTTTTTGGTTGTGATATTTTTTTCTATTCCTTTGGTGGTTTCAGATTGATCTAATTAGGGTAGGTTATTATTATTTTTTTTAATGTGTTCTATCAAGTAAGGCGAATCCACCTCTTGCTACTCTTCTTTTTCATAACTGTTTTTGGCTATTCTCAGAACTTTATTCTTCCATGTGAACTTTAATGTTATTTGTTCCTATTCTTTAAAAAAAAAAAGCTTCATTGAAATTCTACTGGGGATTTTTGTATTCATTGGCTTCTTTTATTTTAGAAGCTGTCATTTTTATGATATTAGTATTCCCATCCAAGCATGATTGGATGTCTTACATATTGTTAAATTTTATTTTATTCCTTCAATAAGATTCTTTGATAATACAGTTTTCTACATATGGTCGTGTGCCTTTTCATTAAGTTTGTTTTTAAGTATGTTATAGTTTTTACACTGTTGTATAAAATATATTTCCCATTTCCATTGCTTCCCAGGGAAAAGCTACAATTTTAAGAAAATCTTCTATTCAGTATATCAAATCATTTTTCTTATTACTATTTTTTTTTAAGGAAATCCCTCTTGGTTTTCTTGGCAGACACTCATTATCATCAATAAAAGGATGGGTTTATTTGTTCTTTTGAGTGTTTATAGTGATTTCTACTCTTATTATGTACACTAAACCTTCTAGAACTCGCAAAATAATGTTGAAAAGTAATGGGAATAGTGAGCATGCTAGTCCAGTTGTTGTTTTAATTGAAAGTGTCCAATATTTTGCTGTACAGAATATTTTGGAAAATATCTTAAATAATTCTTCCTATTTAACGTTTTTATTAGGAATGGATGCTGAGTTTTTGGCAATGCCTTTCCATACTTATTAACATTGTATGTTTTTCTTTAATTTATAGTTGTAATAAAGTATGTAGATTTCCTGATACTGCATTACTACTTAGTTATAGGTCATTCGTTGGCTCCTTACTATAAGTGAGGTTGGTATATAGTATTCCTAGTATGTAGCTGTTTCTTATGGGGAAGTGGGGCTGAGTAGGTAACCATTTTTCCTTAGATCTAAAAATGAATTGGGAAGCTTTTCATCTCTTCTATGACTCTAATCTGTAAAATGATGCATTCTGTAGACCCTAATCTATAAAATGAGGCACCTTATTGGGCTGTTTGGAGGATTAAATGAATTAATATGATGTACTTAGTATAGTGCCCGAGTATAGTTAGCACTATATAGGTTATGTAGTAGCAGCAGGAGCCAAAACACATGAAATAATTTTGGAAATTTTCAGTTCTTAAATGTTTGTTAGAATTTAGCTGTTAAATCATCTGGTTGCCTTTTATAATGCTAAATCTTACTCTACTACCTGCTAAGCTATTTGCTCTGTCCATTTTTTCCTATTTCATGGTTTATTCTTGTCAATTAATTTTTGCTAAGAAACCATCTATTTCCTTTAGTTTTTTAAATTTATTGCTGAAATGGCATATATATTTTTATTTTGTAATTCACTTGATCATTTTAATAATTTATGGCACATTTTCTAATTAAGTCCAGAAACCACTGTAGTACTTCATTTAGAAATATTCTTGGACAGGGTGCTTTCTGATGTTGAAGAATTCTTCTATCATATGAGCTAAAACAAACTATTTGAGATATTTTCCTTTAAAATGTTAGAATAAGAATGGAGAACTTAAACTACACAAGCTTAGGGGATTTAGATCTAGTTTATAATATTGTTCCCAGTGTATAACACAAACCTGACTTAGAGTATATTCATAGTATTTGTTAAATGAAAAAATGGTTAAATTAATAAATAATAGATGAAATACAATCTTGTCGGATAATAACTGAACAACAGGTAGACTTTGGGAGGAACTTTTTAAGTGATAGATTGAATTTTTTATTTTTATTTTTAAATTATTTTTATTTTTTTAAGTAGTCTCCATCCTCAGTGTGGTACTCAATATGGGCTTGAACTCACAACTCTGAGATCAGAACCTGAGCTGAGATCAGGTGTCAGACATTTAACTGACTGAGCCACCCAGCCACCTCTAAAATGATAGATTTTTAATCATGTTTTCAAAGGTGATACTAACCTTGGATTTGTTCTTTCCTGATTATAGTATACTTTTAATATAAAATATCTAAGTACTTAATTTTGGACAGAGCATTTGCTAATGAAAGTCATGGAAAACCATCATATGGTAAGGTAAGTTAACTCCTGTTTATTAAATGAGTTAACCAATAGATCTGATTGTGTTTAGGACCTTTTCTAGGCTAAGTCTATTTTCTTTAGTGTACTGAATGTTCAACAGAGAGTGGGAACATAGTGGATAAATTAAATGGGCCTTCTCTAAAACGGTGTTCAGAATTCCTGGCTTGGAGCAATAATTAATTTTTAAATGTTGTTGGAATGATTAAAGAAGTGTATAAAATCACTGTAAAGAGGCAAAGAGCATCCTTTGAGGGCAAGTAAGTATATGAGTAGTCTTCTGCCTGAGAGATGTTCTCTGTCCCTGCCCCTGTCTTTCAATTCTGGCTTAAATTCACAGGGCTACTTTATTAAGACTGCTTTGTTTAAGATGTCACTGCAAATGATGTCTTTACCATCACTCCCCACATGGCTGCCTTGTAACTTCACATTCAGGCTGGTGCCAGGCATGTTCCAAGGCAGCTTTCCAAGGTTTAGTGATTTCACCCTGATGTCTCTGCCAATAAAAACAACCAGTTACCATTAAACACATACCCCACCCATAACTGGATTTTTACATGCTGTTTTATTAAGAGAACTTATCAGAGATTTTAGGAGAATTAATACATTATGCTTATCAGGATGTCACCTGGCCCTTGAACTAAACTTTATTGTAAGAGTGGGGCATTTTACCTTGGAAGAGAATCTGAAACTCAACATGTTTATGTGTTGAGGAGTGTGGACTTTGTAATAATAATAGCCTCATTCCAGTAGTTCATTCTGTATGACTGGAAGTACTTTATTAACAAAAGCAGCCAGAAACTTACTTTGAGACTTCTATTCTACTAGGACAGATTAACAGCTACAGCAACCAAGGGGTCTTAGATTCATGGAGAAATTAATAATTTCTAAATATTTTGTTGGTATTGCAGGAATAAATCAGAATCCTATCTCTTTGTCTGCCTGCACAGATGGTAGGGAAGGAAAATAATATCTGAGTATCTGAAACATGAAAGGCAATTAAATGCTAAAAACTTAGCATATATATTTTTATAATAATCACAATCACCTTGATACTATTATAATTCTATTTTACTGGGAATCAAACTGCAACTTGGAAAAATTGAGCTAGTATCTTTTCAGAGTCCAGATATGTCCAATGGCAAACGCCTTTCTAATATATTTCTCCATCTCATGGAAGAATTCCCTGTGACATTTCTTTTTCAAAACTGCCTAACAGTACTCATACCCCTTCCATTAAAATTGCCTTGGTGGTAAACCTGACTATAAAACGGGCCAGGCATTTCTTAAAGTCTTGTGGTCCTTGCACAATGGAGGCTTTCATAATAGCCTTTCCCAGAGCCATCTAAAGTATGCTTAGCATACTCCTTTGCTGAAAGTGGTTAACTAAAGTCTATATAGGTTTGCCTTTGAAGAGTGTCTCTATAATTCTTTGACCACATAGTTCCCTTTATTTCTTTTCACTTGATGTGGTAAGCATAAAGTGATTAGACAATGGTTTTTCCTTAGTTGGCATCCCTCTCTGTTTTCAAGCTCCCATCTCTTAAATTCTGACTCTGCAAGAAGCACACTGATATCATGGAGGTGCAATGAGTTTTCCCACATTAGCACTGATTTTTTCCATCTCACAGATTCCTTGATTCTAGTAACAGTGTCAGATATGAACCTTGGAGTACAATTGGCTTTAAACAGTTTATGGGGAGATTTAAACATCTGGAGATTTAAATTTATGGAAAACTTAATGTAAGCCAAGAAATGGCATCAACAACTTTTAGAAAGGAGCTAAGATGGTCTTATGTTGCATTAATTAAAATACAGTGTCCATGTCAAGTCTTCATGGACTTTATGTTCACTAAATCATATTTGGAATGTTCTGTTTAGTTTGAGTCCCTGTTTACTTTAACAAGAAAGATCCAGGGGTGATGTCAAGGGTGATGGGGAGTTTTAAAACAGTCATATGAAAACTAGTTCAGAATAGAAGATATTTTATTTTATTTATTGAGAATGTGCATGCATGTGAGCTGGGGTAGGGGGTAGGGGCAGAAGGAGGAGAAGGGGAGAGAGAATCCCAAGCAGATTCTAGGCCCAGCATGGAGCTCGACACAGGACTTGATCTCATGACCCTGAAATCATGACCTGAGCCGAAATCAAGAGTTGGATGCCTAACGAACTGAGCCACCCAGTGACCCTAGGAATAGAAGATAATTAGCTTAGAAAAGTGAAGATTTGGGGAATATAGTCACTACCTTAGAAATAATTTGATGAGCAGTTATTTGGGTAATAATAATAAAATAGACATATTTGTTGAACATGGACTCTCAGGTAAAGCCTTTATATACTTTATCTCATTTAATCCTCAAAACAAATTTATGTGATTGATGTTATTGTTATCCCTCTTTTGGTAATGAGGAAACAGATCCAGAAAGGGAAATTGACTTGAATAAGGTTGGATTGTGAAAGAGTCAGAAAGAAAATTTCCTATCCTTTCTCACATGCTGGCACCCACATTTTATAGAATAAGTATGTAGGTATACTTTTCCTGTGGGTAAAATAATGATAATGCTAAGGGGGATCTAGAGTAATGAGGATGGTAGGATGATTTATTTTATTCTTTTAATATTTATTTGAGAGAGAGAGAGAGTGTGTGTGCACGTGTGCCAGTGAGAGAGGGGCAGAGGGAGAGAATCTTCAGGCAGACACCCTGTTGAGTGCGGAGCCTGACAGGGACTCAGTCCCAGGACCCATAAGATTACGATCTGAGCTGAAACCAAGAGTTAGATGTTCAACTGACTGAGCCACCAGACACCCCAGGATGAGTTATTTTAGATAGTGATCAGGGAAGACCTCACTGAGAAGAAAATATTTGAGCAAAGCCTAGGGAAAGAGTAGGCAGCAACCTGTGTGGGTATCTGTAGGAAGAACATTCTAGAGAGCACGATTAGTAGGTATAAAAGCCCTGAGGTGGGAGAGAGCTTGGTTTATTGCAAGAGCAGCTAAGGAGTTAGTCTAGTTTGAACATAGTGAGCAAAGTTGGCAAAAGCCGGACTGTGTAGAGTTCTAGATTTTTCCCAAGTGGGATGGGAAGATATTGGATGATTTTGAGCAAGGGAGTTATGGGATCTCATTTTTATTTAAAGACAATGACTCTAGCCTGGAGAAGAGACTGGAGGAAGGGAGAGTGGCAGGAGAGAGATTCATTGAGAGACTTGTTTCCAAGTAAGATTTGGGAGTGACTGAGGCTGTTCTGGTAGCAGTTGAGGTTAATTAAGAAAAGTGGTAGAATTCTGGACATATTTGCTAACCACATTTGCTAATGTATTTGGTGTGGGTGTATGAGGGAAATTGGGGTTAAGGATAACCTTTCAGATAATTAATATGGGCAACTGGGTGAATTGTAGTGGTATTTATGAAAATAAATGCTGTGAGATTCCTGGGAGGAGAAGAAGGGGGTAATGGGGAATCGAGAATGTATTTGGGACATATGGGTTTTGCGATTGGTATTAGTTATGAAGGGGAAGGTGCTGAGAGGCAGGTGGATATGCAGTTTTGATTTTGGGGTCAGTTGGTGCCAGAGATGTGAATTTGGGAATTCTATCAGTCAAGTTCAGGGTAGAAAATATCAACCACTCTAGATATCATCAGAGATTTTATTTTATTTTATGTTTTTGGTTTGCTCTTTTATATCAATTTTTTAATTTTTTGGGAGGTAGAGAGAGAGAGAATGCACCAGCAGGCATGGGAGAGGCAGAGAGAGAGGGAGGGAGAGAATCTCAAGTGGGCTCCATGCCTAGCATGGAGCCTGACGTGGAGCTGGCTCTCATGACCCTGAGATTGTGACCTGAGCCAAAATCAATATTGGATGCCCAGCTGATGAAGCCACCCAGGTGCCCCAGTCAGAAAGAGATTTAAAACAGAGAATTGGGTGTTTAGGGGGCTGGAAGAATAGAATTTGGGAAGCTGCTACTAGGGTTCAGAGGCACACTACCACAAGGCTTCAAGGTCAACCCACCAAACCTCTGGTCCCAACAAACTGCTGCTGGTGTCATAGGCATCCCATACCCACTAGACACCTATATGAGAGCACTCATAGTGGAGAGAGCCTGTTGCTGTAGCTGGGAGAATGGCATCTACCTTCTGGATTTTGCTAGGAAGAAGAGGATAGAGCAGAGAATGGGCAGCCAAGGAGATGGGGGAAGTCTAGAACATGGTGTCCCAGAGCCAAAGTAAATCAAGCCTGTTCAGGATTGTGCTCAGCTGAAACAGGTGCTTGTTGATTGGTTTGGTAAGATGAGGGCTGAGAATTAAATGCTGACTTTAGCAAATTGGAGCTCATTGGTGACTTATATGACTATTTTGATGGTGTGGTAGGAATAGGTGAAGGAGAGAATGGAAGTGAGGAAATGAAGACAAGAAGTACACACTATTCTTGCGAAGTTTTTCTTCGCAAAGAAATGGTACCAAAGCTGGAGGGAAATAAGGGGTCCAGGGAAGTGGTTTTTGTTTTGAGATAGGAGGCAGTATATTCATGGGCTGAAGGAAAATTTGTGGATGCATGAGAAGAAGCGGGGATAGCAGGTTCAAAAACTTTTGATAAGTGAAGGACAATGGAATTCAGTGTAAAAGTGGATGTTTGGCCTTAGCAAAAAGGACTGGCCTCAGGGGAAGGCAGAGTTTTTGGTGACAGATATAGAATCAGTTGGTAAATTTGCTGATTGGTTGAATGAATAAGTTGTCCTCTGATTCCATTTTTCAGTGGATCATCAGCCAGGTGTCGGGAAGGTGGAAGGAATGTATAAGGTTTGAAAAGAAAAGAGAAGGGTTTAAGATAGGCATTTTGGAGAATGAGAGAGTGAATTAGTTAGGACTCGGTTGTCAAACTTTAGCCTGCCTGGGAATCAGGCGGAGGGATGGGTATAACACTAATTGCTGTGCCCCACCCCCAGAGTTCCTGATTCACCAGATCTGGGATTTGCAGAATGGCTGCCCATTCTCTGCTCTATACAAATTTGCATTTGTAACTCTTCCAGGTGAACCTGATGCTTCTGGACCAGTGAGCAAATCTTGGTTATAAATTTAAGAGAGACCATTCAGCATGCTTTAGCTTTATTCCGCTACTTGTGTACAAAGGTGGAGAAGGCAATGGTTTAAATTTAACCAGAAATAGGGTTTTGCCAAGTGAGTTCAAGGGGAAGAAGAATGAGCCATAGGAGTGATTGACAGTGATGTGTAAGCTGGATAAGGGGAAGTGAGGACATGCAGGAAATGACTGTCAGTGAAAAAGTGCTAAGATCAGTGGATTAGAAGTTCTGATGGTGAGGATGAATTGTTGGAGAGAAGGGATCTGGAAATACGGACGGTGATGGTAAGAGGTTGGGCTGCTTGAAGTTGAGGTTTTTAAAGCTGCTGAAGTTATTAATTGTGATTTAAAGTAAAGAATATGTGGCTAGACTGGGTGGAGGTCAAGAATCTGAGAGTTGAGTATTGGATGATCTTCTACCTGAATGTGGAAGTCGTCAAGAAGAGCGGCAGGAGCAGTGGTGGAGCAGGAGGCGGTGAGTTAGGCGCTAAAATCCTGTTGCTGAGCGGGAATGGGAGAGTTATATAGATCACAGCAGCGAGAAGGGAAGGTGGAAAGTAGCATAATCAGTATGTGTGTTAAAGGGACAGAGGGTTTTCAGAGCACAGGGAGGGCAGTGATCTGGAAGGCAGCTGTGAGTTGCAGGGAAGGCATCTACTTCATCCCTAAGCCAAGTGTTGTGCTGGTTGTAGGAGAAAACACTTGAGCCCCACTCGGGCCATACATAATCTTATTTATTTCTCACAACAGCCCTGTAACAGTAGGTATTATTATCCTCATTTTTACAGATGAGGAAACTGAGGCTTAAAATAATTGTCCTGATAGTCATAACTTATAAATACTGGAGGAGGCATCGTGTGAGTCCAGTGAGAGCCAAAGGAAGGCAGATACTGACTGAATATAAGAAGGTACTTCTTAGCGCTAGAGGTGGGCACCAGTGAAAGTGTTCCTTTGGAGGAAAAGGCGAGCTCCCTATCCCAGAAGTAGATGTCTGCCTTCTGTCTTCACCACTGCAAACTGATTTAATTGTAGAATGATACAAGGAGAAAACCAACAAGGAGGAGGGGAATTGGTATTTTTCAGCTGTTGGAGGAGGGGGCAGGAGGATGATAGTTGAATTCAGTTATCTCTAAGATAAGAGTCTGTGATTATGTGGTGATTGCACAACATTGTGAGAATGCACTAAGTGCCGCTGAATTGTGCATTTTAAATTGTAAGTTGTGTATTATGTGGATTTCACCTGTTTAAAAATGTCTATATTAAACTGGTTATTTCCATTTTAATCTGCAGGCAGTTTACCATTCTACAGAATTTCACATGTTAGGCCCTTTGGGTACGAAAAAGTAGAAAAGTAGTGATTGCTTTCCTGGAACTTAGATTTTGGATATGTGTGGGTATGTGTATGTTATGAAAAGATAATGAATCATGAATATCGGTCAATCCTTGCTGTTTCTCAGTCTTAGAATTTGAGGTAGCCCACTTTGCTCAGTTTTTAGGATCTGCAAGCTGGAACTATGACATCAGTTCAAAAGTGTGTGGGGGAAGATTAAGTTGATATTTTAAAAGAGCATCTTGTCAACTAAATCCCCTGGGAAAGGAGTCAGTGGCAAAAACAGGTTTGTTGATCTTGTAAGTTGTGTTTTTGTTAGCCTCAATTACAATCTGGCAGAATTTTTTTGAAAATATATTCTTTGTTTAAATAAGACTATTTTTTCAGGTTTTGTTGACTAGTTTCTACTAGTGTTTGAGGTATTGGCTTTACACAAAGGTGTTAAAACATCCTGAGTCTGATGTTAGCTGTTCTTTATTTTGTTTTTATTTTTTAAAATATATTATGTTATTGTTACAAAGTGTTTTTCAGAAACGTGGCAAGCTAGTAGAGTTCCCATTTCTCCTGTACCCAGTTTCCCCTGCTCAAGGTCTTTCCTTAGTAAGGCCGAGTAGGAAAAACTCAGTCATCCTCCTGTTTCTCCTTCATAGCACTACCTCACTCACAACACTTCTGACACCAGATGTGTGTGGGGTTTCCACACTCCAAGCAATTCCGCAACACCTTCTGAACGTCCTCCAATTCAGCTCAGTTCTGATGCTATCTATTTGAAGATGGCATCAGATCCCACAGGTTAGGGGCTCAGTCCTCCAAGACTGTTTCCATCCCACTTCAGATGCAGTCTCAAGTCCCGGGTGTCACCTGCAGAATTGACCAGTCAGCTATAAATCAGAGGTTTCTAACGCCCTCTTCAGGTTTGTTCAGTTTGCTAAAGTAGTTCACAGAACTCAAGAAAACAGTTTACCTAGTATTTACTAGTTTATTATAAAAGGATATGATAAAAGCTACAGATGAACTTTCAGATGGAATAGATGTATAAAGCAAGGTAGGTGGGAAGGGCTTTGAAGCTTCCAGGTCATCTCCTGTGCCTCTTTCCCAGCACCTTTATGTGTTCAGCAACCCGGAAGCTCCCCAGGTCTCATGTTACTGGGATTTTTATGGAGTCTTCATCACGTAGGCGTGATCAGTTATAACTTCATTCCCAGCCTCTTTCCCCTCTCTGTTGAATGGGAGACAGGGCTGAAAATTCCAAGCTTCTAATTACGGCTTGGTCTTTCTGATGATTAGCCCGCAATCAGGAGCCACCAAGATTGTCTCATTTAAACAAAGACTGCTACATCCCAAAGTTCAAGGAATTTAGGAACTGTGTGTTAGGAACTCCTAAGTTTTTTTTGTGCTCCTAGTTTTTTTATGATTTAGGAAATTACAAGGGTCAGGGTATCTGGGTGGCTCAGTTGTCCAAGCGTCTGCTTTTGGCTCAGGTCATGATCCAGGGGTCCTGGGATTGAGCCCCATGTCAGGCTCCCTGCTCAGAGGGGGTCTGCTTCTCCCTCTTTTGCTCCCCCTGCTTGTGCTCTCTCTCTGTCAAATAGGTAAATAAATATAATCTTAAAAAAAAAATTACACGGGTCTTAGGAGCTCTGTGCCAGGAACTGGGGCAAAGATGAATATATATATTTTCTATTCTCTCACAGTGGTACATTTGTTATGATTAGTGAACCACTTAACTAGGTTTTTATACTTTCTTCAGATATGCTCTTCTAAGATCCCGTATCTGGATACCATATTACCTTGAGTCGCTATGTTGCTGGGGCTCCTCTTCAGTGTTGGAGTTTCTCAGACTTCTCTTGTTGATGACCTTGACAGTTTAAAGGATCACTGGTCAGGTGCTTTGTAAAAAGTCCTTCTGTTGAAATATCTGATGTTTCTTCGCTGTTGGAGTTTCTCAGACTTCTCTTGCTCATGATCTTGACAGTTTAAAGGATTGCTGGTCAGTCTGATGTTTTTATTGTTAGTAGATTAGGTTTATGGGTTTTCTGACGGTCTTGGTGATCAAAGAGTTATGACTATATAATTGTGAGGATGTGTATAGAAACCAACAGTCAAGAAATTAGAATATAAACCATGGGAGCATGCTGTGTGATAAACTGAGAATTTGGGGATGAATTAGATACAGGGTTTAGTAATCCAGTAATCTAAGAAAAGAATACTGGTCAATAATTTGAGATAAAATGTCACTAGCAGCAAATCTTTATTGAGAATCTGCTATTAGGAGGGTCTTAAGCTACTCGGTCAGTCATTCCTCTCTGTCAGTTCCAGTGGGAGTGCTGCACAAAAAACAGTAGCAAACTGAAAATCAGAGCGCTGCTTTATGAGCAGGAACTTAAAGGAAAGGTACAATCAGGTGGCTCTCTGGAAGAAGGCTAGGTGAAAGCAGGTAGTTTAAGCCTAAGGGTGCCTCCTTCTAACCCTAAATCTAAATCTTGGCCTTAGCATTCACAGTGGTATCTTCATTTTTGGAAGTATGTTGGTAGAGGAGAGAGGAAGCTTCACCTTGCCTTCTTGTTGTGAGCCACACAATGTACTCTGTGTGTGTGTGTGTGTATTTTAAGTGGTTCCATGCCCAACATAGAGCTTGAACTCATGACCCTGAGATCAAGAGTCACTTGCTGTACCAACTGAGCCAGCCAGGGGCCCCTGCACCTTGCTGTTTTCTGTTATAAAACTTTACATGGTGATTTGTAATTGCCTAGTTAATTACTTTTTCTTCCAGTGGATTGTAACCTTTTGTGGGAACAGGGAATCTGGTGTATCTTGCCCACTATTATAGCCTCTGGTGCTTAGTCTATTTCCTAGCACATGGTAGGTGTTGAATTAATAAAGAATGAGTGGGAGTTTGTCATGCAGTGTAAGGAACAGAAGATTACACTGGGTAACAGTATTCCAACAGGTAGGGAATGCTTGCCTAACATGTTAAATACATTCTTCCAGACATAGATCACATTCTTCTGCTCTAGGAAGCCTTCTTGGACCTCACTTCATTTCCTGTACCCTTACTGCATTTAAGAAGCATTCTGTGGCCAGACTCTTATTTTAATTAACCTTGCATTATGATTTTTTTCTCATTATTATTTTTTATACAGATGCCTTCTTATCACTTTAATGCTAGCTCCTTCTTTTCTTTTTGAATGCCCATTCCACACAAATATGGTGCTAGGTGTTGTACATATTTTATTATCCTATTCAATCTTTTCAACAACCTGGCATAATAGACAAAGAAGGAAATTGAGACTTAAAACTTGTCCAAGGTTGTACAACACTTTCTGGCATCCTCCAGAAGCTTGAGGCCTCTTCAGCTCTCTGCTGATTTTAACAGAACATATTACTTCAATACAATTTATATGCTTTATAAAAGTCTTTTTAAACTTTCTAGACTGCCTCACAATTCCATCGTGGTTTTTTCGGAGTGTGTGTGTGTGAGTGATCAAAGGATCAAAATGCTAATCCTAGCACTTCTTCAGACTTCGGACTTAAACAGCAAAACTGATGAAATAGCTAACTTCAAATGTTGTGTTTTTAAGGCTAAAAATGAATGTCTAAATTGGTGATTACTTTTATGATAAACTATTATTATAAAACCTTTTTATAGAGCACAGAGAAAAAGAAAGTTTTGTCATTGCTCAGAGAAAAAAATATACTTATTCAAAATGTGCTAGGCATTCCTGTCTTGATACTTCAAACATTAAGCTGTTCCCTGTAGCCTTGGAAACCATGACTTCTAAGTGCTTGTTTTTAACTATGGTTTTCTTTTTAATATAAGTAGATTCTGATGGTAGAAAAAAGTTGTCATGTGGAATTACTCTGTGGAGCCACTTGAATAGATTTGAAACATTGTTTATACATAAATAAATTCACCCTCTGAAAAATATTCTGAACCAGCACGTATGTGCCGGCATCTGCAAGGCAGCCCATATTTGATACTGAGTTTAGACTACTTCTAGGAGGTGGCAAAAGGGGCCTCTGGTAGAAAGCAAATGGAAAAGGCAAGGTGTTGGGTATTTTTTCTTTGTTTGTTTTGCCTTTTAAATTTCTTTAAACCTTTCCTGGGAATTCATCAAAAGTTTCTTTTCAAAATGAATTTTTTGGTGAGATCCAGTTACCATGACACAACTATAAATGTTGGTGTTCATTTTACGATTTGGGGGATTTTGTCTTCCTTTTTTTAATGCTTTTTCCAAATGAAGAATTTGTATTATCAGTTTTGTTCACTGTGACTGTCATATGTTGTTCATTCATTCAACGGCTGTTTATTATTCTTCTCCTAGTTACTGTACTAGTTATGTGCTGACAACACAAAAGTAGGTAACAGGGGTGTCTGGGTGGCTCAGTCGTTAAGTGTCCGTCTTCAGCTCAGGTCCTGATCCCAGAGTGCTGAGATGGAGCCCTGCGTTGGGCTCCCTGCTCTGCAAGAGGCCTGCTACTCTTTCTCCCACTCCTCCTGCTTGTGTTTCCTGTCGCTGTGTCTCTCTCTGTCAAACAAATAAATAAATAAATAAATAAATAAAATCTTTAATAAAAAAAGGTAAGCAAGATACTTTCGCAGCCTTCAAGATTTTAATTTTTGGGTTGTTCCGACAGCTAGGCACAGAAACACAGTACCTTGTAATAAATGCTCCGATAGTGTGCCTTGCTTGCTTCTCTGGGAACACTCCAGGGTGGTCATGGGAAACTTCCTGGAGGAAATGATTTTTTCTTCGCTTTTCTTTCTCTACCATCTTTTCTTCCATGACTTCTAAAAAATTAAATGCTATTTTTTTTTACCCAAGTCTAAAATAAAGTTCTTTTTTTACCTTACCCAACGCTGCCCCAGTCTCACTCCTTAGTATTAACTGCCTTTAACATTTCTTTTTCCTCTGTGATGGTTACTGTGAAGACTTGAAATAATATGCTTTGTTTCTGGTACTTGATGAATAAACTTTAGATAGTGACTCTTGGCTTTGGACAATGAAAGATGAGGACTTTCACACATTCACGGTATATGCCACCTTTCTTCCCTCCCTCTACCTCTATGTTTTATTACTTATCTTACTTATCTTATTCTTACATTATCAGGTTTAAAAGAAAATACATTTTGCCAATTACTATGATTAACTCTTGTCTATAGGATAACTGAAAATTGAGCCACAGAGAAATACCCTTCATAATATTACTATAGACCAAGTGTGAATGGTCTCATAGCAAAGGACTATAATTTTATGTTGTGTCTTAATACCAGAAGAATTTCCCAAGAGTTGGGATCTAGTGAATGGACTTTTTGTCCCCTCTCCATTTTTAAACACAAAGTCTTATTTCCTATGATTGGATATATGAATTCCAACACACTTTCTGAGAAGACTGTAGTATCTTGCTTGAAAATTGAAATAGTGTCTCATTTATTTGGTAGTATCAATTTCTAACAGCCTAGCAGTAATCTAAAAGTAAGCATAAAAAGGGGCGCCTGGGTGGCTCAGTCTGTTAAGTGCCCGACTCATGATCTCAGCTCAGATCTTGATCTCAAAGTCATGAGGTCAGGCCCTGTGTTGGGCTCCATGCTGGGCATGGAGCCTATTAAAAAAAAAAAAAAAAGAGTGAGCATAAAAACCTACTAAGCTGCAAAAACATCTCATCCCTACAAAGGTCTATATTTCATGCAGGGGAAGACTCCATAGGCCTCATTCAGAAACTGCTTACTTTGTTTTGTGTGCCATTCTACCAATTATGATGACTTAGTCTTCAGGTCCATAGTTGAGTAAATTCTATAATTTAGTGATGCTGCTAGCAGGCACATTGTCCTGAGAAATATCATGTGAAACCCTTATAGAGAGAGGAAAGGTAGAAAAAAATTTAAAAGCTGACAGTAATCTTTTAAAGTATTCTGACAGAGGACTATATGATACAGTGCAGTCACTTCTGTAGGCCTCAGGATCTTGCATGATGTTCATAATGATCCTTGATCTGGGAAAAAAGTATCATTCTTTTCATGGTACACATTTTCAGAAACTAGGGAAGTGAGTAATGCATTGAAGATATATTTGTATTCCTGTCCAAAATGGTCATGTTAAAAAATTGTTTTTGACAATTAAAAATGATAAGCATATGATAAGGTTATCTGGAAAGTTAATTTGCATGAGGGGTCTTCTGCAATGTCAGCAGGATTGTGTAGTTATTCTGTGTAGTGTATTTCTGATAATAATGGAAATAATTTTGTTAGTTACTGAAAGCTCAGTCTCTACAAAACTGCTACCATATGGATTATTACTGTAAAGCAGCTGTTGACCACATTGTGAAATATATCAGTTGGCAAAAAGGGCAGTTTTTTTTTTTCCTTTGGTGTGTTTGTCATGAATACATGGTTAAATGCTGTATCAGTGTCACTGGATTGACCTTTGTCTCCACAGAATAAGGGTTTAGACAGGCTGCCTTGTGGAAGAGATTTGGATACTGCTACTTTCTCCCCGTACTCCTTTTATATTTTGAGTCTTATATGTCTTTTTCCTTCAGAATATTTTCTAATTTATAGAACCATTGTAGAAGTAAAGAGCTTCTCCTCTCCTCCACCCATTTGAGAGTAAATTAGGAAGATGATCCAAATAAAAGAGAGTGTATTTTCTACAAATGATAACATTCTTTATAACCACAGTTTGACCATCAACATAAGTTAACACTGACACATTACTACCATATAACTCACACATCCATTCAAGTTTGTCCAACTGTCTCAGTATCTTTTGTAAGAAAAGGATTCCATCCAGGACCATACCTTGCATTTAATGGCCATGTCTATTCTCTGCCAGTCTGAACCAGTTCCTCTGTCTTTCCTTGACTTTCATGACCTTGGCATTTTAAGAGATTTTAGCCATTTACTTTGTAATATTACTTTGTAATATTCCCAATTTTGATTTGTCTGGTGTTACCTAACTGAAGAGATTCACATTACTTATTTTTTGATGGAATGTTATAGAAGTGATGTTGCATCCCGTCAAGTGGTATACAATTTTCATTTACTTCATTATTTGTGATGCTAACTGTGAACACTTGCTCAGAGTGGTGTCTGCCAAGTTTCTCCTATGATGTTCCCTTTTTGACTTGGCAGTCTATAAATATCTTGTATGGGGGGGTTAGATACGTAAATATTTCATTTCTCATTAAATTTCATCCCTCAGTTTTAACATACTTTGATGTTTCTTGGCAGAATTAATTATTAATATGATGCTGATTATTTTCTGATTCCATCACGTCTTCTGTATTCATCCGTTAACATCCTACTATAAAGAGAAGTTGTTGTCTCTTCCTCATGTATTTATCAGAGTGGACTCACGGATTCCTGTGTGATCCAATGGATTATAATCTGTTAATATAATTAATTATATTTAATTTATCATTTAAAAAGATTTTATTTATTTATTGAGAGTGAGGGGAGGAACAAAGGGAGAGAAGGAGAGAGAGAATCTGCAGACTCTGCTCTGAGCACATACCCCTACACAGGACTTGATCCCACAACCCTGAGATTATGACCTGAGCCAAAATCTTTGCATGTGTGGTAATTTTTGATTGGATGCCAGGCATTGTTAATTTTGTCTTATTGTTTGTTGAGTATGTTTTGATTCTATAAATATTCTTCAGATTTATTCTGAGATACAGTTATGTTCAACCGACTGAGCCACCCAGTGCCTCTGTTACTATAGTAATTTATTTTGATACTCATATTATTTCAGGTTTGGCTTATAGGAATGTTTTCAACGTGGCTTTTGTTTTCATTTAACCATATTAACCTTACTCTTTGACTATGTCCTTTTTTTGTTTTTTTTTAAAGGTTTTATTTATTTATTTGACAGAGAGAGAGACACAGTGAGAGAGGGGACACAAGCAGGGGGAGTGGGAGAGGGGGAAGCAGGCTTCCCTCTGAGCAGGGAGCCTGATGCAACGCTCGATCCCTGGGATCATGACCTGAGCTGAAGGCAGATGCTCAACAGACCAAGCCACACAGGTGCCCCCTTGCTTTTTTTTTTTTTTTCCAAAGAAATATGACAGTGTTACCTTTTAATTGGGGTGTTTGGACTACTTTTAATTTACATTAATAACTTATTGCTGAGCTTAAATCTATCTTGTACTCAGTTTGTTGCATTTGTTCTTTGTTCCCCTTTCCTCTTTATCTGCATAATTTTAGATTTTATTTCCTTTCTTGGCTCTCTTAACTTTTAAATTTTTGTTTTGTCATTTTAATGGTTGTGTTAGGGTTTATAATGTCCATCTTAAAGTAATAGCATACCATTTCACATATGGTATAAGGACTTCACATCAGTGCACATTTTTCTCTACCAGCTTTTTGCTATTCTTATCACGTGTTTTACTTCTCCATGTTACCAACCCTACAATATATTGTTCTTTTTGCTTTAAACAGTTGATTATCTTCTACGGAAATTTAAAATAATAGCAGTCTTTATTTTTCCCCAAACAGTTACATTTCTGAGGCTCTTCACTTTTTCTGTATCTAGTATCATTTTTCTTATGCCTAAAGTATTTGCTTTTGCACTTCTTATGGTGTATATCTGCTGGTAATGGAACACTTTCACCTTTTGTATGTCTAAAACTATCTTAATGTTATATTAGTTTTTGTAGGATAGTTTAGCTGAGTATGGAAATCTAGTTTAAGGTGTTTTTCTTTGCTTGGTATTTTTTGTTTTGTTTTTAATTTCTTTAAATATGTTACTCCATGTCTTCTGGGTTACATTGTGTTTGTTCTCTTTTGTGTAATATGGCTTTTTCACAGGCTGCTTTTAAGAGTTCCTCTTTATTATTTCTATAAGCAATTTGATTATGATGTATCTTGGTATAGTTTTCCTTGTCCTTTTTATCCTTGGGATTTTTGCAGAGTTTTGGATCTGGATTTGTAGTATTCATCACATTTGGAAACTTTTCAGCCGTTAATTTTTCACAAAAAAAATTCTGTGTCTTCCTCCACTATTTTCTCCTTCTTGGACTACAGTTACATGTATATTGAGTCTGGTGAGGTTGTCTCACCAGTAACTGATGTTTTGTTTGTTTCTGTTTTTGTTTTCATATTATTGTTTTCTCATTTTGAATATTTCCTATCCAAATATCCATAGACATTTAGTATATCTTCAGGTACTAATCTTTTCTTCTGTATTATCTAATCTGTTCATCCATCAAGAAATTTTTTTTTTCCATTTAAATTGTTTTAGTTTTCATCTCTAAAAGTTCTACTTGAGTCCTTAAAAAATTTTCTTGGTCTCTATTTTACATGTTCAATCTTTTCTCTTTTGAACATATGAATTATAGTTGTAATAACTGTTTTACTGGTCCTGTACTAATTGTATCATCTCTATTAATTCTTGGCCAGTTTTGATTGATTGATCTCTTTCTCTTCTTTCCTCTCCCTTTCCCTCCTTCTCTTTCTTTTCTCCCTCTTTTCTATCCATCCTCATCACCACTGCCTTCCTAGACTCATGTTGATTGATTGATTTTGCCATTCATTTTGTATTCAGTTTCCTGCTTTACATGTGTGGTAATTTTTGATTGGATGCCAGGCATTGTTAATTTTGCCTTATTGTTTGTTGGGTATGTTTTGGTTCTACAAATATTCTCGAGATTTATTCTGAGATACAGTTATATTACTTGGAAAAATTTCAATCCTTTGACATCTTGCTTTTTAAGCTTTGTAAGTCTGGATCAGAATGTCATTTAGTCTAGGGTTGATTTTATGTACTACCAAAACAAAACTCTCCTCAATACTTTGTGTATGGCCCATGGGTTATGGGTCATACTCTGTCTTTGGGGAATAGTCATTATTCTTGGCCCTCTGCAATCTCTGCTTATTTTTTCTTCTAGTCTTTTTGAATGGTTTTTTCTCTGGCTTTGCATAGTTTCCTCCAATGATTCACCGATCAGTACACAACTGAAAACTTGAATGTGATCTTCTCCCGATCTCTGGAGTTTTTTGTGTGCAGCTTTCTCTTCTCTAGTACTATATACTGAGAACTCTAGTACTTGTGGTTTCTCTGGAGTCCCAGCTTTTCTTTTCAATTCAGGGAGATGACCTTACTCTGTTGGGATCCCTTTCCTTTTGTGTCAATCTGGGTATTTTCTGCAGACAGTAAGGCTGGAGAAGTTATAGGGCTCACCTCATGTGTTTCCTTATTCTCAGCTTTTACTGTCTTTTCTTGCCTGACAGCCAGTGTTTTGAGAACCATTGTTTCATATGTTTTCTTAGGTTTTTCTGGTTGTTTCAGTTGGGAGGGTAAATACCATTTGTATTACTCTGTCTTGGCAGAAGTAGAATAAGTTAGGCTGTGTCTAAGAATTTTGATATCCTGTAGAACATTTTAGTGACTTTAGAGTAAGAACAAATATATATATGACTTTACACTCCTCTCTTGTGGAAGACGTGGGCCTTATCTTTCTATTTCTGTGTCGCTTTCTCTGTTTGCCTTTGTTCCCATTCAAATTTGAACTGAAACAAATTTATGGAAGGCATACTATGGGCCAAGCACAATAGGATGGGGATTTAAAAGATTAATAGGATGTCATCCCTTTCTATAGAGAACTCAGAGCTTAGAGATGCTTAGAGAAGTTAGAGAATATCCTCTAAATCACAGCTCTTAAATTGGTAGAACAGTGTTTGAACCAGATCTTTTGGTTTCCAGTTGAATGTCTTTTTACTGTAGCAAAGTGTCCTTATATAATTCCGTACACACATATTCAGTATACATATGTATCTGTATACTGTATACATACATATATGCAGACATACATCCATGCATACTCTGTAGAACTTAGGAGGCCTGATGAATATATAGTCTAAAGATTATGAGGCTGTAATGTCTCACCCTATTTCAAATTGGTTTTTGCTTATCAGTGACTAAAAGACTTGTGAGGAGAGGCATTTGTGAGTGTGTGAGACTGGTAATAAACAAGAGGTCCAATGGGATGAAGGGGGAGGAAAAAGGAGAGTTGTGCTCGTTTATTTTTTTGGAACAGACTTCAAGAGTCATAAGTAGTAATATGCTGGTAGAAACATGTCTTTGGAGACACTGCAGTAACTTTGATTTGTGTCCAGTTAAAACTGCAACAGAGCTGCCAATCTAGAAGGAGTTCTGTATTTGCTCATTTTCTTCAGATAGCGGGCCAAATGGAGAAATTTGTTAAGCCAGTTCTGAAACATTATACTAAAATCCAAAAATGAGCAAAGTTAATCACATGTATTGGCATTGGGGGGGTGTTCTATGAAAACCTTTCAGTTTCTGGGAGCAACGTTTTTTACTTTCTGGTACCAGCAATAAGACCATGTGTATGAGTATAAGCAGCATGCAGATGTGACCAAGAGACCAACAAGGCAGGGTGGTGTAGAGGAAGAAGAAGTGAACTGGACGTTAAGAATCTTGGGCTTTGTCTCAGCTTTCTGACCGGTGCATCCTGACTGAGATTTTGAGCAAGTCACTTACACTAATTGGGGTTTCATTTTCATACAGAAAATGAGAGCATTGATTTAAAAGACCTCTAAAATAACTCTTAATACTAACATTATCATTATCATGATCCTTTGACTACAAAGATGACCTTAACTGACCATGGGTCTATTACTTATTATTTCTGGAGCTAACATTTTAAAAAATTGCTTTATTATATCATCACGTTTTATTTTTCACTTCAAAGGTCATTACCCAACCTGATGGCCCATCTAATTCACAAAAACTTGGCCTAGGTTACTTTTGATGATTCCTAAAATATCAAGTCCTCCAGCAAAGATAGAGATTTGCCATTTATTTGAAGATAATTCAGAGACTGTATAGTTTTATAGGCAACTCCCAAGAGTGCTTTGGACAGTGGCATTCTTGCTGGAATAAATACAGAAAGATTAAGAGGATAATAATAATTAGGGTCATAGCTAATACTGCAGTACTTTTCAAATGATAAAATGATAGATGCTTTAAAATCTTTAATTCTCAGAATAAACCTTTGAAGAATGTACCATTTTATCATCATTTTCTAGATGAGGCACAGAAGGTTAGGTAACCTGTACAAGGTCACATGGTTACTAAACAACAGAGGTGGGATTTGAGCCACCACTGACACCACAGCCTCTTCTCTTCACTATAGTACACTATACCACACATTATAGTTATAAAATCCACATGTATCAAATTATTGTATTTCCATAAATGGACAATATTCACTAGTTGTAAAAGTTGTGCCCTATAAATCAGTGACTTTATGATTATTTTTTCATTCCTATACATAATTATCATTTTAATTATCATAGATTCTGATCGAGAGGCTTCAAGAACGAGTTATTTTTTAAAAAGCAACTCAGGTGATTCTGATGAATACCCTCATAATGAATTATTGGGTCATCTCTGGATTGTCTGCCAGTCTGAACTGTTTGTTACCATTCATTTAACAAAATGAGTTTGCACCAAAGTTTTCAGCTATGTCCTCAGACATACATTTTAATTCAGCTGACATTTTTTTGCAAGAAGTTTTGCTTTCCTGGGTATTTACCCCAAAGATACAGATGTAGTGAAAAGAAGGGCCATCTGTACCCCAATGTTTATAGCAGCAATGGCCACGGTCGCCAAACTGTGGAAAGAACCAAGATGCCCTTCAACGAACAAATGGATAAGGAAGATGTGGTCCATATACACTATGGAGTATTATGCCTCCATCAGAAAGGATGAATACCCAACTTTTGTAGCAACATGGACGGGACTAGAAGAGATTATGCTGAGTGAAGTAAGTCAAGCAGAGAGAGTCAATTATCATATGGTTTCACTTATTTGTGGAGCATAACAAATAGCATGGAGGACAAGGGGAGTTAGAGAGGAGAAGAGAGTCGGGGGAAATTGGAAGGGGAGGTGAACCATGAGAGTCTATGGACTCTAAATAACAATCTGAGGGGTTTGAATTGGCGGGTGGGCGGGAGGTTGGGGTACCAGGTGGTGGGTATTCTAGAGGGCACGGATTGCATGGAGCACAGGGTGTGGTGAAAAAATAATGAATACTGTTATGCCGAAAATAAATAAAAAATAAATTAAAAAAAAAAGTTTTGCTCAATGAAGAAAACACCATTCATGGATTTACTTTGCAGAAGTAAACTCCATAAAAATGCTTTTCTCACTTTACTATTGTTATCTATGCATGCCCAAGCATTTGATGGAGACCAGCTCTCTCTGTTCAGATTTTTGCTATTGTATACACTTTGACATATCTTTATTGTTAATTTCCCTGGATTAGAACTTTTCTGACAAGACCTAAAAACAAACAAACAAACAAAACAACAACAAAAAACACACAAAAACAAAACAGAAAAAAACCCTTACATGTGTTATCTCTTCAGTAAAGCCTCCTTTAAAGTTAGTCATTATAATCACTGCATCTGTCATCATCTCCCTTGAACCTGATACTGTTTTTTCTTTTTTTTTTGGTCCAGAGTTAAGATTAAAATTAAGTAAATACCATTTTCCACCATTGAGTAATTTAAAAATCTTTCATTTTACACTAAAAGTCATAGTCCACAAGAATATCACATTGCTAAAACCTCAGAACCAAGTTGAAAGTCTTTATGAACCCTTACATTGGTCTGTCTGATGACCACAAGCCTGAAAATTCAGAATCCTAGAAAATGTGGCCTATATCTGTACCCATATAATTTCTCAGGAGGAGATGAAGAGGGTAAGGCTTGATCTTAAAAGATCAGAACAGTAAAAACAAATGGACTTATTGTGGTGATCTTTTTGCAGTATATGCAGATATCAAATCATTATGTTGTATACCTAAAATGCATGTAATGTTATATCAGTTATACCTCAATTTAAAGAAATATTTAATCAAGCTTAACAATTTCCTTTTAAATACTGTTCTCACAAAAGCCAATTAGTTGAAGGATATTCTTTAAATTACAGTTTCAAAATTGATTTTAAAAGCCATACAGTGTATATGAAGCACTTGCAAAGTGTGCACCTCTTTGTTTGATACAGGGGGGGAGAGGATACAAGAGAAGAAGGCAAGAGGCTTACTGTCTTTCTAGTTGAATAAGATTTAGTGCTTGGAAAAACTAGTGTGCAGACAGGCATCATAATCGAGTGCTGAACTTTGTGGTACATATAGGAGTTGAATGAAAGAATACATAAGATACTTAGTATCTTTATTTTTGTGAGCATTAAAACAGACTTAGAAAAGAAGAAGCTGGTGTGATTTTTCTGAAGTCTTCAAAGGGAAGGAATAAAGAAAGTTCTCTGGTTAGAAGAGATCTGAGGGTCTGTAAAGAGGTATAAGACCAAACAATAAGAATAGAGAAAGAGATAAATAGAGTAGAAAGATTCTACAGGGGCAGAAGAATCATCTTGAGATTATACAGATGGCAGAACATAGTGAAATTCACATTGAGAAACATTAATTTTGTGGAAGAGGCTGTGTGGAGGCAGTGGATTATTTTTAAAGAGGCCTGTGAGTAATGAGATTTAATCAGTATTTTCAGAATGAATGTATACTAGTTCAACTACATTCCTCTTGCCCCATCTTTCTCATGATCAAAGATGAAAATTTATAAACTGGTTAACCAGGCTTAAAGATGCGAGATCTATGACTGTGAGCCCAGCAAAACCAAACAGTGCATTCGTGCACATATATTTTTTTACTGCATTGGTACCGTGGTTTCACAAATTGAAACAATTAGTCTGCTTGGTATATCATATAAAGTTAATGGAAAAGGTGTTCTAGATTATGCATGCTGGTCTTGGATATGGTTACTTTACTGAAGACTTTTAATCTAACAGTTTTTAACTGACTCTCTTGGGTATATTATATAGATAATTACATCTTTTGCAACCAGTAACAGCTTTGTCTCTTATTTTCTAAATGTATACCTCTTATTTCTTAAAATTTATTATGATTGACTAAGTCTTCCACGGTGAGTATTCTATTGTAACATTATAAAAACATCTCCAAACTTAGTAGTTTAAGACAATTTATTATCCTCAGATCCTCAGAGTTCTCTGGGATGACTTGAGCATAGCCTGGGTGGTTTTTACTTGAGGCAGTTGCAGTCAAATGGCAACAGTGGGTGAAGTCATCTGAAGGGTTGGACATACGGATATTCACTGACATGTTTGGTGCCTTAGGTGGAATGGCTGGAACAGTGGAGAGTGGCTGACTCTGTCTTCTTTTCCTTTAAGGAGCTTCTCTATGTGACTAACTTGGGCTCTCTCACATATGGCATTGTTAGGGTAGTAAGATTTCTTACTTGGAAGCTGGTTTCCCCCAGGATGAGTATTGAGAGAGAGGTTGTAGAAGTTTGTAGGCCAATTAAGGGCTATGCCTAGAACTAGCAGAGTTACTTTTGCTGTACTGTATTTATCAAAACAGTCATAGGGCCTGCCTAGATTCAAGGACTAGAGAAATAGATTCCACCTCTTGGTGGAGAAATATTAAGGCAACATTGCAGAAAACCAGGTAGGGTGGGAGGTCTTTTTGTGGTCCTACACAGAAAATTTAGTTTGCCATGGAGGATATCCTTCATATTCTGGTAGTTGATCATTGAGTACCTTGTATGCTAGATTTTTCTGATAGGTTCCTTTTATCAAGTAAGAACATTTCAGGGTACCTGGGTGGCTCAGTCACTTAAGCATCTGACTCCTGATTTTCTGCACGTCATGATCTCAGAGTCATGGGGATTGAGCCCCGCATTGGGCTCTGTACTCAGCATGGAGTCCGCTTGATATTCTGTCTCTCCTTCACCCTCTGCCCCTCCCCCAACTTAGGTGCACGCACATGCTCTCTCTCTCACACTCTTGGATAAAGTCTTAAAACAAGAAATGTTTCTATGCCTAGTATAAGGATTTTACTCAGTAACAAATCTAATTTTTCTTCTTTGTTTTTCTATTAATAAACAACTACACAGGCTTGATATTAAACCTTCTGTAATCATAGGATAATTTTGCTTGCTTATGATATAATTTTTAATTAGGTTAGGTTTAGGTTAGATTTGCTAATGTTTTGTTTAGTATTTTGCAATTCTTTATGAATGAGGCAGGCATATAGCTTTATTTTTAGTGTGCTCTACTTACCCAAATCAAAACTAGTAAGAGCTACCCCAGCCTAAAATGAATTGAGAGGCTCTCTGTATTTTCCCATGATTTGAAACAGTTTAGATAATTTAGGTTTAGGTGGTAGTTCTCACCCATAAATCCGTCAGGGCCTGCAAACCCTCTGCCTCCTTTTGGTTACCTTCCCAATTTCTTTGTGGTTATTGATCTATTCAGGCTTCAACTGCTTGTTGAGGCAACTTGGTAATTTATTGTTTTCCAGAAAATCATTTACTTTTGCTGGCTTTTTTAGTTTATTGGCATAAAGTTCTATATAGTATTCCTTTTAATTTTTAAAACTTTGCCCTTAGTGTAGTTTGTTCCCTTTCTTGTTTCTAATTCTGAGGTACTTTTATATGTACTTCCTCAAGTATGTTTATTGTAAAATGAATATATTTTAAATTAAACTTGCATTTTAGCACATGGATGGTATTATGAAAACATCTGGGAATGATTTAGCTTGCTCTTATGCCAAATGTGGTTCTTCTTGCCTGAAACGAGTTATTCAAGATGTAAATTAGAAATCTGAAGAGTTGATTATTGTTCTGTAACTGTTGCTACATCAGTGTTGTTTGTTCTTGAGGATACATCTTACTTAGACCTGACATACTCATTATCACATGCTTTCACACCACCTAACTCTCCTCAGTAGAACTTGCCCACCCACGATGCTACCATTTACTTTTCCATGAGAGTGTTAATTTCATAAGTAGTAATAGTGTTCTGTCTTATTTGATGCCATCGCCATGAGACGATGTGTTCTTCTCAACTATGTGTATGGTCTAGACGGAGGAATGTAGAAGTAGGCTTTGGGGTAGATTTCTGGTTTTTTGGGAAACTATCATATTTAATAAACCCATCAACAAATATTTGAGTGAGTCCCATGTGCCCAAGACTGCTGTAGGTGCTGTGGAAATGCAAAAGATTTCTCAAGCAGTTAAAGTCCACAGTAATTTGGGTCTGATCACCCTTCTCAGACTGCCTCTTATGACAGCGCTCTCATGGACTCTTTGCTTTAGCACACCACCTGCTTCCTGTTGTGAACATGCAGTGCACTCTGCTCTTTTAATGATTTTGAAAAGCTAGTCTCAGGACTCAAAATGACTGTTCTCTTGCATACAGTTGTTCTACCTATCTTTCGATAAGATTGAAGCTTAAATCCCTTCCCCTTTAGTGAACCATTCACAAGAACAAGTTACCTCAGACCCATGTTTCCATTTTGAAAGGATAATTAGATTTTTAGATCCAGACAATATCTCTAGGAAGTTGTGTGACAATCTATGTAATGAAACCTTTAGGAACAAAATGAAGAAGTATAATCTGGATGATAGTAAAAAATAGGAAGATTTATAACTGCCTATTATCAATATAGAGGGAAATTTCTAATGGCATGATACAGGGCTCTGTTTTGTCTAGTCTTTATGAACATGTCCATTCATTCAGTTATTTACACACACACATACATACACACACACATATATATTCAGCCCATCTTAAATTCCAAGATGAAATTTAATTGGGATTTAATTGGGATAAGAATATAGCCTTATACTTGAGTCCCAAAACCAACAGTATTAGAAGAGGAAGGCATGACATATGGGCACAGCCTAAGCAAAAGAAGATACAGAACCTTAAGTCAGTAGTTAATCAGTGTTAATAATCAGTGAAATGTGACTGCTAGGAAAATTCAGGCTATGTTGATAGGCATTTAATATCTAGAATGAGAAATGATAGACCTTTGTTCCAGGCAGACATATCTGAATTCCTAGGTTCCATTATAAAAATCATTCTTTAAAATGGAATTTGACGGGGCACCTGGGTGGCTCAGTGGGTTAAAGCCTCTGCCTTCGGCTCAGGTCATGATCTCGGGGTCCTGGGATCGAGCCCCGCATCTGGCTCTCTGCTCAGCGGGGAGCCTGCTTCCCCCTTTCTCTCTGCCTGCCTCTCTGCCTACTTGGGATCTCTCTCTCTGTGTCAAATAAGTAAATAAAATCTTTAAAAATAAATAAATAAAATGGAATTTGACAATTAGAAATTTGTATTCTAGTATTATGTGATTTGCAAACTTTGAAAAAAAAAAAGTTCTCAAGGTATTTTTCCAGGAGTTTTTCTATGCTTGATACACTTATAGGAGAACATGAGTAAATTTATGAGTCAACATTTCATACAATCTAGGAGAAACAGAATCAGATGAAATCTTAAAATAGTCATCTATTATTTACTGAGTGTCTCCTATGCTTTGAGGGTTTAAATGTCTGCTGTGCTTCTGGGCTCCTTCCTATTCCTGAGGGAAGGAAGAGAAGAAATATGTATTGAAGGTCCGTAGCAGGTACTATGAGGAACCTTTATGAGGATATATACTAATAAGATATAGGACTGTGTTTTCAAGGCATATGGAATCCAGTGCTGCAGGGAAAGACAGTAAGCAGATTATTACATGATCTGGACTCCAGATAGAGCCACGCTCCCAGGGTCAGTGAAGAAGACCACAAATCAGATAAGGGTATAGCCTTAGCAAATGTTAACTACTAAATATGCCTGGACTTTCACCCGAGTTTTTCCTCTCCTAGAGAAATTTCTGGGTCTGTTCTGTACTGGGAGGAAGAAGGGAGACAGATAGCTATCTCTTTCTCTTCTTGCAAAGCTACTAATTCAGTCAGATTTGGATCCCTCCCTTGTACCTCACTGGTAACCTTAACTACCTCCTAAAAACCCAGTCCCCAAATACTGTCACTTTAGGATTTAAGGCTTCAACATATGAATTTTGGGGGGGATGCAGTTCAGTTTATAACACCAGCTTATCTCCCTTTTGATTAACTAAAAGTCAGGATTTAGGACTTTAATTATATCTTCCAAATACCTTCACCTTATAAAGTAGCATAATCTTGGGAGTAATATCCTATCATAGTCACAGGTCCTGCTAACATGCATGAGGAGGGGATGATACTGGGCTAGTATACCAGGGGCTGGGAATCTTGGTGGCATCTTGGAATTCTGCCTGCTGCAAAGGTAGTAGGGTAGAAAGCAGTAGCAGATTTAGATCAGGGATAAGGGCTGTTGTGAGTAGAATGGTAGAAAAAGCACAGAGCAACCTGGTATGGTAGGAGCATTAAACTGAGACCTGCGTATTTAGAAAGTTGAGCCAGTGTATCTGAGAAAAAAAAGGACTTTGGAAACTAAAAATTAATTTAACATGTAAAGTATTACTGATACTGAAGTTTGTTGGGGAGATGATGGCAAGATTGGTTTAGGAATGATAGGTTTATGGGTAGAAGATAGGTAACAGTGAAAACCCATGGGCTTTGGACTTAGACAAACCTGGTTTTGAATACTGATTCTGGCTTCTTACATGTAGAATGAGAATGATAATGTATGAAGTTTATGGATTGTTACGAAGGTTAAATGGAATATTACATTTCAGGTTTTTAGCCCAGTGCCTGGCAACATAGTAAGCACTAAATAAATGTTTATTCATTCAATTATTTATTAAATATGTAAATATGTATTATGTGCCAGATGTTCATTTTGGCCCCAGGATTTTAATAATATTAAATACCAAATATTGTGCCTGAGCTAGATTTTATTTGACTTTGAATTTCCAGGCTAAAACAGTTGAGTGTTAATTTGTATGTAAATAGCCACAGTATACATTCAATATGTTCTCAAGCAAAGAAACTAATGGGCCAGTAGTCAGCCTACTTATTGATCACTAAAGAGTTGGCAGATCTCCTGGACCCCATTTCATTGTTTTGATTTTTTTAATAGTCCACCATTAGGGCTTAGTGGGTTGAGCCTCTGCCTTTGGCTTAGGTCATAATCTCAGGGTCCGGGGATCAAGGCCCACATTGGGCTCTCAGCTCACCAGGGAGCCTGCTTCCCTCGCCCCCCACCTGCCTCTCTGCTTACTTGTGACCTCTCTCTCTGTCAAATAAATAAATAAAATCTTTAAAAAAAATAGTACACTGTTTAAAAAAAATTATTTATTTGACAGACAGAGATCACAAATAGGCAGAGAGGCAGGCAGAGAGAGAGAGGGGGAAGCAGGTTTCCTGCTGAGCAGAGAGCCCGATGTGGGGCTCGATTCCAGGACTCTGGGATCATGACCTGAGCTGAAGGCAGAGACTTTAACACACTGAGCTACCCAGGCGCCCCCAAAATAGTACACCACTAAAATGTGTATTTGGGGAGGAGTATTCTCCTGGCAGTGTTCCAAATGGATTGAGGAGGGCAGAGATAGAAAGAGGGAGGGAGGCCTCTTTTTTTTCTTTTTTAAAGGTAAACTCCAGCCAGCTTGGAACCCGATGCAGGTCCTGAACTCAGGACCCTGAGATCAAGAGTCAGACACTTAACCCACTGAGCCACCCAGGAGGCCTTTTTTTAATGCCAAGCTGGGGTACCTATAGTGGGAATAAGGAAAAGGAAATGTTGAGTTAAGAGCATAGGGGAAGAAGAATCAACAGATTTAGGTACTGACTAGGAGAGAGGAGAGGGAGGGAAAAGACTGGTGTAATGTGATATTGCTGCCAGTTAACCCTTCCAGAGCAGTGTGGTGATTCATGACTTTCACGGTGTCTAGATCTTTATCATTGATGCTAAGTGTTATAAACATGACTAGAAGAACATATGTGTTAACTTTCTCTAGGTGTATTACATAATGATAGGAACTATATAGACAAACACTAGCTGTTAGAGAACCTAGAATATCTAAAACATTTTGTGTCTGTAGAGATGAAGAAAGGAAAAGTGATTAGGTATGGCTGCATTAGACAGCACTAATCTTTTAAGTTACAGATTTGTAGATTGTAATATTTCTAGTTGTCTCCAAGGGAATTTAGTCACAGCTATGTATCAAAGCATCAGTAATTAAAACATAAATGAGAACTGGTTTAGCTCTGTTAGTCTGTGAGAGGAGAAACACGGAGTACTGGGTGGACTGTGTTGCTGGTTGTTCTCTTCTTTCACACAAGATTATTGACAGGTGCAACATGCATAATGATGTGGGTGATATCAGACTAGCATAGAGCTTGATAAGGCGGCATTTTGGAGACTCTTTGGTCAGATAAGCTACAATAATACTGACCAGGTGACAAGGTTACCTTTGGTACAAAGGAGAGATGGAATTGAGAGAACAAGTGTAGAAACTGAGAAGCCAGTCAGCAGGGTATTGGCTAGTTGAAAGTTGACGGTGGCAGTGGACTTGGAGAAAGGAGAACAAATTCCAGATAGCTTTAATCAAGCTCTTTTTGCTAAATCAGGAGATTTAGGTTACTCGATGTTAGGACAGTGGTCATTTTGTCTTGAGATGTTCTGTTCCTTGGACTGCTGTAACTTCAACTCTCCCAGCTCTTCTTCTACTTCTCTGGACATTCTTGGTCAGAATTCTTTGCAGCTTTTAATTTTTTTTTCTAATCCCTTAAATATTGATGTTCCTCAGGATTCTGTTCTAGGCTCTGTTCTCTTTCATTCTCACAGTCTTCCAGAATGATCTCATTCACTTTCATAACATTAATAACCATCTGTGTGCTAATGATTGCCACATTTTTGTCTCCAGCCAAGATCAGTCTACTAAGCTCCAGACTCTTATATTCAAGTCATATTCAACACCTCCTTTTGGATATTACACAGGCACCTCAAACTGAAGGTAGAATATCTTTTCAAACTGCTCATTCTGTATTCCCCACCTCAATAAATAACATCACCATTTTCCTGATTCCCCAAGCTGTATACCAGCTATCATTTTTCCCATTTTTTCTTTGCAGTATAATTTATATACAGTAAAATGCAGGGAATTTAAGTGTACAGTGTGATGAGTTTTGACAAATGTACATACCCATGTTGTCATCATTCAATCATGGTATAGAATATATTCCATTATCCAGAAAATTTCCGTATACCCCTTTGCCAATCATTTTTACACCCTTACTCCTACCCCTGACTGAGTTAAACCCTTTTCTTATTGCCTCTTCATTATTAGCTTTTCCTGTTCTTAAACTTCTTATAAATGGAATCATATGGTGTACTCTTTCAGTTTCTGACTTTTTTTTGTTCAACATACAGTTTTTGAAATTTATCTAGGTTATTTTATAGATCAGCAGTTTATTTATTTATTGCTGAGTGATATTTATGTGCATATACCATAATTTCCTTACCCAGTATCTTATTGATGAATGTTTGAGTTGTTTCTACTTTTTAAAATTCTGAATAAAGCTTTTAAGGAATAGCCTTATGGAAGTCTTTTGTGGTCACACGCTTTTTATTTTATTTATTTATTTATTTATTTATTTATTCTTTTATTATACTTCAGAATGGAACTACCTGCTCATATGATAGATAGTATGTTTAGTTTATTGAAAATTGCCAAGCAGTTCTTCAGTAGTTATACAGTTTTACAGTCCTATTAGCAATGTTTGAAAGCTCAGCTTTTCTACTTCTTGCCATCATTTGGTATTGTCATTTTGAAAATTTGAGCAGTTACAGTGCGTTTTGAGATACCTTTTGAGTTTAATTTTAAATCCATCATGAATAGTTAAACACCATTTCATGTTATTGGCCATTTTTATATCCTTTGTGAAGTGTTTATTCAAATATTTTGATAACATTTATTGAGTTTTATTTTTATCATTGATTTGTAAGATTCTTTGGGTATTATAAATATAAATCCTTTGTCAGATTATATATAGAGATTATATATACACACACACATATATATAACATTTTTTTCCTGTTCTCTGTCTTGATTTTTACTTTTTGCTATAATACCTTTTAATAAGTAGAAGTTTCAAATGTTGCTATAATATGTTATATCAGCTTCTTATTTTATGAATAATACCTTTTGTTTCCTGTTTAGAGAATCTTTGCTTAATCCAGGGTCATGAGCTCATGAATACAGTTTCTACATGTTACTCTAGAAGCTTTATAGTTTTAGATTTTACATTTAGTTTTTGATCTATTTCAGTTTAACTTTTTGCGTATGATGTGAGGTAGAGATTTAGGTTCATTTTCTCCCCATGTCAAAATCCGTTATTTCAGTGTCATTTGTTGACAAAATTTTTCTTTCCCTTATCAAAAAATAGATTTATTTTATATAATGGGTTTGTTTCTATACTCTGAATTCTGTTTCATTCATCTATTTGTTTAGACTTCTGTAACTATTACTTTATAAACTCTAGCTTTGCGATAAGTCATAAAATCTGGTAATGTAAGCTTCAACTTTGTTTTTCTTTAACATTTTCTTGGCTATTCTAGGACTTTTATATTTGTATATCAACTTTAGAATCAGCTTGTCAGTTAAAAGAAAAAAGACTGCAAGGGTTTGGCTGGGATTGTTTTTACTCTGGATAGATTTAGGGGAGACTCTTAACTTCTTAACAACACTGAATCTTCCAACCCATATAATTGTTACATGTTTCCATTTGTTAGGGATTTTAAAATTTCTCTCAACAATATTTTATAGTTTACAGTGCATGGGCCTTGCACATCTTTCATTAGTGTTACCTAGTATTTGTTTATATGATACAAAAATACCATTAAGTTTTTATATGTTAATCTGGAATCTTGCAGTCTTGCTAAAGTTATTTATTAGTTTAATTACAGACACCTTTCCTTGCTCCTGATCTAATATTAGCTGTAGGTTTTTTCATTTAAGTCCCTCTTTTGTATTAGCTGTAGATTTTTAAAAAATAAATTCTTCATCAGAGTAAGCTCTCCTTTTTTTTTTTTTTTCAAAGATTTTATTTATTTATTTGACAGAGATCACAAGTTGGCAGAGAGGCAGGTGGGGGTGGGGAGTGGGGGTGTGAAGCAGGCTCCCTGATGAGCAGAGAGCCTGATGTGGGGCTCAATCCCAGGACCCTGAGATCATGACCTGAGCTAAAGGCAGAGGCTTAATCCACTGAGCCACCCAGGCACCCAGCTCTCCTTTTCCCTTAGTTTGTCCAAGGTTTTTTGGTTTTGCTTTTAATCACTAACAGGTATTGAATTTTATCAAATGCTTTTTTGAGGGCATCTTTTGAGATAGCCATATTTTTCTTCTTTATTTTGTCATTATTGATTTTCAAGTGGTAAATTAACCTTGTACTCTTCAAATAAACCTCTTTGAGCAAGATGTGTATTATCCTTTTGATACATTGCTGGATTTGATTTGCTAACATTTTTTAAATGATTTTTGCATTTATAGTCATGTGTGGTACTTGTCTTTTCTTGTCATTTTCTTGTCATGTTCTTGTCATGTTTTGGTATAAGGATTATACTGGTCTTATAAAACAAATTGAGAAGTGTTTCCTCTTCTTTGAAAGATTTTGTTAAAACTAGTATAATACCAGTGAAGTTCTCTGAACCTAGAGTTTTGTACATGAAAGTGGTTTTAATTACAAGTTTAGTTTCTTTAACCAATAATGGCGATTCAGATTTTCTAATTCATTTATTTGTTTTGGAAACTTGGGACTTTTTAAAGCAATTTGACTGTCATCTAAGTTTTTAAATTTTTGGCATGTTGCTCATAATTTCCCAGTAATTCCCTTTAAATGTCTATAAGATCTAGTGATGTCTTTCCTTGTGTTCCAGATGTTGGTAATTTGTTTTTGGGCCTCATTCTTTTTTGTTTTGTTTTGTTTTGTTGAGTTGGGGCATCATTCTTTATTTCTCCTTCTCTCTCACTTTTCACGTCTACACATTCCTGTTCCCTTTTTAATTTAGAGCAATGCCTAAACTTTTCCTAAGGAAGCTATAATAACCACACTCTAGCCTTCCTGTTTACAGTCTTGCCTCTGTGTCCAGTTTACCTTCTTTTAGGAAGAAAGATCTTTCTAAAGTTTAAATGTAATTAAATCTTTTCTCACTTAAAACTTTTTTTTTTTAAGATTTATTTATTTATTTGACAGGCAGAAATCACAAGGAGGCAGAGAGGCAGGCAGAGAGAGAGGAGGAAGCAGGCTCCCTCCAATGCGGGGCTCGATCCCAGGACCCTGGGATCTTGACCTGAGCCGAAGGCAGAGGCTTTAACCCACTGAGCCACCCAGGCGCCCCTCACTTAAAACTTTAATGATTTCATAATTCCTTCAGGAAAAAAAAAATCTATGCTTCTTCCTATGAAATACAAAGTCATCAATGATACGGTATCTGTCTTAATAGATACCTGTCTTTTCTTATATTTACTTCTCCCTTTTTATCTCTTCCCACATGTCATAAGGAAGTATACTGCCTTTCTAGGGATTCTGATTTGTCATATTTCACCTAAAAATAGAATGCAGCATTTCAGATGTGATATGATCGATACTAAGTGGACAAAAATTGTCTCCTAACTTCTCCTTTACTGAGATGATTGTTAATATTTGATTGGTATGGTCTCAATATATAATATTTGTTTAACATAATGCCTTTTATTCCATAGATTTTTATATTCACAGCACTGTCTTTCCCTAAAACATTATTTTAGAGCCCAGTTTCCATTTTACTGTTATCTCAAAGCATATTAAGTAATAGGGCTGCATCTGTTTGCTCCAGTTAGAGTGCCTCTCAGCTGTTTGATCCCTCCTCCTCAAACCCATGGTAATGAGTTTATTTCAGCTTGGCAGTGTTAGTGTTGGTATTTGACCTGCCACCTAGATGACTAGATGATGTGTATTTCTTTATAGTACCATTTCATAGTTTGCAAAATCAAGAAACAGTCCTTTGAAGCGGTCTAGCTGGTTTAGAAGTAAAGTAGTTGTTCCTTTCCTTGTCAGTTCTTCACCTCCTCACCCTCAGGGGAATCAGGATGCCCCATGTTATGTTTAAAAGCCTAAACATATCAAACTTTTATTCTTCTTTTGGGTTTGAAAGGGGGACATTATTAGCTCTGTCTTGATGTAGCAGGGGCTCTGAAAGTCTATTTGGATAACACTGAAGATTGGAGGAAATGTGACTCTGTCTGTGTGTTTTAAGCCCCTAAGGTAAGATCAGAAAGCGTCTGGGGCAGTGAGAGCCAAATAGCTGAAGTCATACATTAATTATGGTCATGAATCATTTTTATTTTTAAAGTCTTTACCATTTGACAAGGTTGTTTGCATAGTACCAGTGAGTTTCAGGCAGCATTTTCCCCCTTCTAAAGTAACAGGCTATTTTGTTGATTTCTGCTCTGAGTTGATAATGCCTATTATTATTACAATTCTGATGACTTTTTTTTAGTAAAAATTGCATGTTTCCTTACTTACATGAGTAGTTTTTATTTTTTTTTGCTTTGAATATCGTATTTTAAAGTTGTAAATATAGAGACTATCACTATAATCTTTCACTCTCCCACTGATACCTGTAAAAAATAATCAAATCTTGGGACTGAGCTTTTATGTTCAGGCGTTAGTTGACATGCAGTTTGCAGATACCTTTTGAGTGCCTCTTTTGTGCCACATTCTGTTCTAAGCGCTGAGAATGTATATAAAAATAAGAGATTTTTTTTTCTTGGAGAGATCTAGTAAGGAAATAAACAGTTGCTATAAAATGTGGTTCTGTCATCTTTGTTAGAGGTTTGTATTTGGAATGCTGTAGATTTCCAGAGGAAGGAGTGCCTTCATCTGTCTGGAATAGTCCAGAAAGGTCTTTGAAGAAGCGATTGTGCTTGAACTGCCTTTTTAATGGACTCAGGAGTGTACTTATCTGTTAAGAGATGGGGAAAACTTACAGGCAGATAGATCAGCTCACTCAAAGGCACAGAAACAAAAAAATGGCATGATATGCTTGGAGAATTGCTGGGAGCTGAGCGCACGCAAGTTAAGGACTATCAGGAAATGAGACTGGAGATATATGCTGGGACTGCATGACAAGGGGCCTCTCTTTGCTTTTAAATTTCTGTAGAGCAACTTTGTAAGAGAGTATTACTACCAAGAGAGTGTGTACATATACATTCCCAGTGCAAGAGGCAGTAGGATGGAGTGTAACCTCTGTTGGATTCCACAGGATCCTCGAGGAAGTTGCTTGAGTAACTTAGCTCATGAGTAATCTAGCTATAGTAAGACTTGTTTCCTTCTAGATGACCTAAGTTGTTCCCTTTTAGATGGCCATTTTAGATGATCTAAGAAATCCTCAATAACTATCAAGCAATTTCTGAAAGTACAGAATATGTCATGAATATTTTTGGTGTATAGTATCATCATCATCATTATCATCATCATAATGTAGGCAGAGATAGTAATGTCTTTGCTTGTGTTCCTGATGTTGGTTTCTGACGCCATCGAATCCCTAAAAATGTTCACCTTGTATATAGGATATCTTTCAGGTTAGAATTATTGAATGATTTTTAAAAATTGAGGTAAAATTCACACAGTGAAATGCATAGATCCTAAGTGTAAATTCTGCATATAGCTATGTACCCGCATTCCAGGAAAGATATGTTGGACATTTCCATCACCTCAGGGAATTCCCTTTGTTTCCCCTGTCTTCTACCAGTCAGTTCCACCCCACATAGACAGCCAGCAACTCTTGGATTTCTGTCATCATGGATTGCTTTTGTTCTTGAACAGTGTATAAAAGGAATCATACAGTCTACTTTTTGTTCTTGGCTTTTTTCACTCAACATAATGCCTTTTTTTTTTTTAAGGTTTTATTTATTTATTTGACAGAGAGAGATCACAAGTAGATGAAGAGGCAGGCAGAGAAAGAGAGAGAGAGAGAGAGAAGCAGGCTCCCTGCTGAGCAGAAAGCCCGATGTGGGACTCAATCCCAGGATCCTGGGATCATGACCTGAGCCGAAAGCAGCGGCTTTAACCCACTGAGCCACCCAGGCGCCCCTCAACATAATGCTTTTGAGATTAGTTCAGATTGTTGCGTGATTCAGTGTGTCTTCCTTTGTATTGATGAGTAGAATTATATGTCATTTTGTTTACTAATGCTTCTGTTTGATGGACATTTGTGTTGTTTTCTATGAAAATTTTATACAGATCTTTGTGTAGACATATGTTCTTATTGTTCTTGAGTAAGTGCTTAGGAGTACAAATACTGGGTTAGATGGATGTTTAACTTTATAAGAAACTGTTTTCCAAATTGTAGTACTTTGTTACACTCTTACCAGTAATATATACAAGTTGCTGCACATTCTTGCTAGTATTAGGTGTTGTTATTTTACTTTTAGCTATCCTAGCAGGTGTAAAATGGTATCTTCTTATGATTTTAATTTGCATGTTCATGATGACCAAGATGTTGAGTACCTTTTCTTGTACTTACTGGCCACTCTTATGTCAACTTGGTAAAGAATTTTACTTTTTTGCCCATTTTTTATTGGGTTATCTTTTGTTACTGATTTATAAGAGTTTTTTATATACTCCAGACACAGTCCTTTGTCAGATTGATGTTTTGCAAGTGTTATCTCCCAGACTGCTTATCATTTTCTTAATGCCATCTTTAGATGTACAGACATTTTTTATTTTTGTGAGGTCCAATTTATCTATTTTTAATTTTATGGTTAGTGCTTTTCATGCCTTCTCTATGAAATCTTTACCTCCCCCAGGGTTGCAAGAGATTCTCTATTTTTTCTACAAGTTTTATGATTTTAGGGTTTATGTTTACTGTGCTGTCACTGAATTAATCTTTTGCATGTGCTGTGAGGTAGGGAATGAAATTAATTTTTTTTGCCAGTTTATCTAGTACCATTTGTTTAGAAAACTTTATTTTCTCCATTAGTTTGTCTGGATTCCTTTGTCCAAAATCAGTTGGCCATATATGTGTAGCTTTATTTATATAACCTTTACTCTGTTCCATTAATCTATGTTTTGATCATTATGCCAGTACCATATTGTTTTGGTTATGTAGTTTTATAAAACAAAGTGTATCTGGGTTTATCTCTTCTAGCGTCTTTGTTTTTCTTTATAAATTACAGTATCAGCTTCTTAATTTCTTTAAAAAAAATGAAAGCCTTTTGAGATCAGAATTGTGATTGTGAAACAAAGACCTGTGTATAGAAATATAATGAATTCTGTATATTGACCTTGTATCCTGTGACCTTATTAGTTCTACTAGTTGTTTTGTAGATTAATAATGAAATTCATTTTCATTATATGAAAATCACGATATCTAAAACTAAAGACAATTTGTATATAGGTATAAAGAAATATATAAGCTATATTTGGAAACCAACAGACTAAGAAAAACACAAACTGATAATGAAAGCAAAAAAGAAAAATAGTTTTTAATTTTTTCAGTGTTTCTTGTTTCAGAGTGGCTACTGCTACTTTAACTGGGATTATTGTTAATTCTTTTTTTTTCCTTCGTATATACCCATAGGTAATATTTTTTGTTATCAATGATCTTCTCCTGGTGACTTTAGCACTCCACTTAATTTCTCTGGGCCTCAGTTTTCACCTTTGTAACATGATAGAATTCAACCAAATTCTTTCCTTTAAGAAAAACAAAAACAAAAAACAAACGTTATTTATCTATAGAGAGAGAGAGCACTGAAGGAAGGACCTCGGGAGAGAATCTTCAAGCAGACTTCCTGCCAAGTGTGGAGCCTGACTGTGGGCTTGATCCCTTGATCCATGAGATAATGACCTGAGATGAAACCAAGAGCCAGGTGCCCAATCAGCTGAGCCACCGAGGAACCCCTCAACTAGATTATTTTCTAAGGTGTCTTCCAGACTCCTGTGAGTTTGCCATTTTAGCTCTCAGTATATCAGAGGTGGGCAGGCAGGCAGGAATAGAAAGGGTGTTTTTAAGGTCCACAGTAATTGCTGTTTATTTCATTATAAATATGCTAAGGAATTATGAAATGGTCAGTTTGAGTTGATTCCTAGTTCTGTTTATCCTGGAAACTTTGTCCTCATTTTGTTCCATTTATATCTGTTGCTCTGTGTTAAAAGTTTATAGTTAACTCACTTAAATTTTTCTGCAACTTTTATTTCTAGGCTTCATAGAGCCCAGTGTGCAATTAAACAGACTCAGGTAACTGTTCAGAAAATTGGAAAGGAAATTGAAGAAAAGCTAAGGCTCACATCTACAAGCAATGAACTGGTAGGTTTTAAAATATATTTACTTGTTTAGACTTCTTGGTCTCTAAATGTGATCATCATGTTCTTCTTATATTAATTAATTTCTTTTTTAAAAAGCTTTAGTTATTTTTTCTTTTAATGTTTTGTTGAGACTTATGTTGGCATTTAAATGTTGGAGAACACTTTCCTATTTCCTGTAATCTAACACGCAGAATGCCTGCCTTTTGCTGCTAGGTGAAATTTTAGATTACATACAATTACTTAGAAAATAATTAAACGTTATTTTATTAATGTCTTATCAATGTAAATTCTAGATGCGAACTGTATAGTGAATAAGAAATAGCTGCCAGAAAGAAAAAACAAAACAAAACAAACTTTAGGGGGACTAATCTCCTTTTTAAAAGATGAATTTTAAATTATTGGATTGGACTTAGTAGGTTGGTTTATGGACAGTGTTCTCTCTTGGGAGAGATTCCTTTTGGGAAAGATTGATGAGGCATTTCCAAAGAAATAGAAATTCCAACCCAAATAGACGAATTTAAGATATTAGTATAATTTGGGGTTGTTTTATACTCTTTCTAGTGGACAAAAATACTAATTTTGATATAAAGATTGTGTCTTTGTAAGCAGAATAGTAGGCATAACTAATAAATTGAATTTTTCTCAAAATGAAGCCACATGGCTATGGTTAGCTTTTGATGAAATTTGTGCTATGGATTATGATAGTTAAAATGCAATTCCAAATCCTCAAATTAAGTCCTAACCAAAAAAGGTTGAAGTATTTGTTTTCTCCCAGATAGGCAGTATCTTCCAGTTGTCATATATAGCACCATCAACTTAGGAGAAGGCCTTTGTACCTCTAAATATTCTGTATTATCTTGAAGATATGCCAGATATAGTAATTTAATAGATGAACTATAAAAAAACAGCACAGTTAACCATCAACAGAGATGTCTCTCTTATGGAATTTGAAGTGAATGGATGATAATGTATTTAAACTTTATAAAATTGCTGATTTTGACCCATAAATGGCAGTTTCATGTAATTCAACCTGATGGATAAAGTGTCTGATGCTGTATCCGGCACAGAGCAGGCATACAAAATATGGTAGCTATAATAGCTATAGTAGTAATGCTTTTCCATCTGACTTTTCTTGCCTTAGGAAATTCTTCTGTTTTGGAGAAGCTGTTAAACCACCTCTTGTTTTAACTTAGCCTCGGTGAAGGAAGAAAAGCCAGACCACAAATATATTGGAAAAGGAGAAAAAGCAGCTAATTTTAAGCCTTTCTGTAGTGTACAGAAATGCCACATTTATAGAACCCTTGTCTGAGGACAAATTGCTAGGGTTTTTTGTTTTCTTTTTTTCTTTCTTTTTTTTGTCTCCGAAGGCAGGACTGGGAAATTACTTATTTCATTAAATGACAGCATATGTTTTGTCTCAGTATGGAAAAATGTATGTTTAATCCTATTTTTCTAAAATATAAGTGGTGACACACCAAGCAAGGTGATAGAATTTGTGAGTTTAAGGAGGTCAGGTTCAGAGGTTCACTGTATGTTTTTATGCTGCCTGGTCAACATAGACAAGAATTGTTGATTTTTGAACTGAAGGTGAACCTAGGCATCATCTAGTTCCCATATAACTTTCCTAAAACCAACCCTTCTCAGTACATTCTGTTCCCTTCCCTGTTATATTTTTCTCCATAGTATTTATTACCCTTTAACATGCTATATATTTTACATAGGTATTTTATTTATCTATCTCTCTAATCTCTGTGAGGGGAGACGTTTTTGTCTGTGTTTCTTCACTGCTGTATTCACCAGTGTCTAGAAGAGTGCTTAACACATAGTAGGTTCAATAAATATTAGATTTACAAATGAATCTAGCATGTTAAATAACAAAATTCAACCCAGTTAATTTGAGTATCTACTTGACTTTTTCAAATGATTTATGAATCAGTGGGGTGGCACCTCTTCTAGAGAGAGCTCCAAAGCTCTCTCCAAAGAGTCCTACAGAATACAAGTTTTTTTTTTAATTTTTAAATTTATTTTCAGCGTAACAGTATTCATTGTTTTTGCACCACACCCAGTGCTCCATGCAATCCGTGCCCTCTATAATACTTACCACCTGGTTCCCTCAACCTCCCACCCCCCCGCCCCTTCCAAACCCTCAGCTTGTTTTTCGGAGTCCATAGTCTCTCATGGTTCACCTCCCCTTCCAATTTCCCTCCACTCCCTTCTCCTCTCTAACTCCCCTTGTCCTCCATGCTATTTGTTATGCTCCACAAATAAGTGAAACCATATGATAATTGATTCTCTCTGCTTGACTTACTTCACTCAGCATAATCTCTTCCAGTCCCGTCCATGTTGCTACAAAAGTTGGGTATTCATCCTTTCTGATGGAGGCATAATACTCCATAGTGTATATGGACCACATCTTCCTTATCCATTCTTCCGTTGAAGGGCATCTTGGTTCTTTCCACAGTTTGGCGACCATGGCCGTTGCTGCTATAAACATTGGGGTACAGATGGCTCTTCTTTTCACTACCTCTGTATCTTTGGGGTAAATACCCAATTGCATGGTCATAGGGAAGCTCTGTTTTTAATTTCTTGAGCAATCTCCACACTGTTCTCCAAAGTGGCTATACCAACTTGCATTCCCACCAACAGTGTAAGAGGGTTCCCCTTTCTCCACATCCCCTCCAACACATGTTGTTTCCTGTCTTGCTAATTTTGGCCATTCTAACTGGTGTAAGGTGGTATTTCAATGTGGTTTTAATTTGAATCTCTCTGATGGCCAGTGATGACGAACATTTTTTCATGTGTCTGATAGCCATTTATATGTCTTCATTGGAGAAGTGTCTCTTCATATCTCCTGCCCATTGTTTTTGTATGATTATTTGTTTTATGTGTGTTGAGTTTGAGGAGTTCTTTATAGATCCCGGATATGAACCTTTTGTCTGTACTGTCATTTGCAAATATTTTCTCCCATTCCTTGAGTTGCCTCTTTGTTTTGTTGACTGTTTCCTTTGCTGTGCAGAAGCTTTTGATCTTGATGAAGTCCCCAAAGTTCATCTTCGCTTTTGTTTCCTTTGCCTTTGGAGACATATCTTGAAAGAAGTTGCTGTGGCTGATATCGAAGAGATTACTGCCTATGTTCTCCTCTAGGATTCTGATGGATTCCTGTCTCACGTTGAGGTCTTTTATCCATTTTGAGTGTATCTTTGTGTACGGTGTAAGAGAATGGTCGAGTTTCATTCTTCTATATATAGCTGTCCAGTTTTCCCAGCACCATTTATTGAAGAGACTGTCTTTTTTCCACTGTATATTTTTTCCTGTTTTGTGGAAGATTATTTGACCATAGAGTTGAGGGTCCATATCTGGGCTCTCTACTCTGTTCCACTGGTCTGTGTGTCTGTTTTTATGCCAGCACCATGCTGTCTTGGTGATCACAGCTTTGTAGTAAAGTTTGAAATCAGGTAACGTGATGCCCCCAGTTTTATTTTTGTTTTTCAACATTTCCTTAGTGATTCGGGGTCTCTTCTGATTCCATACAAATTTTTGGATTATTTGCTCCAGCTCTTTGAAAAATACCGGTTGAATTTTGATCGGAATGGCATTAAAAGTATAGATTGCTCTAGGCAGTATAGACATTTTAACAATGTTTATTCTTCCGATCCAGTAGAACATATCAATGAAACTAGAAGCTGGTTTTTTGAAAGAATCAATAAGATCGATAAACCATTGGCTACACTAATCCAAAAGAAAGAGAGAAAGCCCAAATTAATAAAATTATGAATGAAAAAGGAGAGATCACAACTAACACCAAGGAAGTAGAAGCAATCATTAGAAGTTATTATCAGCAATTATATGCCAATAAGCTAAGCAGCCTAGATGAAATAGATGCATTCCTCGAAAACTGTAAAGTCCTAAAATTGAACCAGGAAGAAATTGACAACCTGAATAGACCAATATCTAGTAATGTTATTGAAGCAATGATCAAAAACCTCCCAAGAAACAAGAGCCCAGGACCTGATGGATTCCCTGGGAATTCTACCAAACTTTCAAAGAAATAACACCTATTCTCCTAAAGCTGTTTCAAAAAATTGAAGCAGAAGGAAAATTTCCAGATTCTTTCTGTGAAGCCAGCATTACCTTGATCCCCAAACCAGGCAAAGACCCTACCAAAAAGGAGAATTTCAGACCAATATCACTGATGAATATCGATGCTAAGATTCTCAATAAGATCCTAGCAAACAGGATCCAACAGCACATAAAAAGATTATCCACCATGACCAGGTGGGATTCATTCCTGGGCTACAAGGATGGTTCAACATTCGCAAATCAATCAATGTGATAGAACAAATTAATAAGAGAATAGAGAAGAACCACATGGTCCTCTCAATTGATACAGAAAAAGCATTTGACAAAATCCAGCATCCATTCCTGATTAAAAAACTTCAAAGTATAGGGATAGAGGGAACGTTGCTGACCTTCATAAAATCTATGAAAGATCCACAGCAAATATCATCCTCAAGGGGAAAAAGCTTGCAGCCTTCCCGTTGAGATCAGGAACACGACAAGGAAGCCCACTCTCACCACTCTTGTTCAACATAGTATTGGAAGTCCTAGCAACAGCAACCAGACAACAAAGAGAAATAAAAGGTATCCAAATTGGCAATGAAGAAGTCTAACTCTCTCTCTTTGCAGATGACATGATTCTTTATATGGAAAACCCAAAAGACTCCACCCCCAAACTACAAGAACTCATACAGCAATTCAGCAACGTGGCAGGATACAAAGTCAATGTACAGAAATCAGTGGCTTTCTTATACACTAACAATGACAATACAGAAAGGGAAATTAGAGAATCGATTCCATTTACTATAGCATTAAGAACTATATGATATCTGAGAATGCAAGGTTTTTAATAGAAGGAGGGTGGGGGCAAGAAAATTATTAGCAAAAGAGAAGGATTTTTCCAGGCATGCGGCTTTCTAGGAGTAAAAGCAAGGTCTCTTAGCTTGTGGATTGCCTCATCTTTTTTGTGGGGATAGAGAGGGCCAAAGTTGCAATCTTACTGGCATAGTTTGAAAGATTCTTGGCTGGCCAAATAAGACTGCATTTCTAGAAGAGGTTAGTTTGCGAACTTGGTCTAAGTGACACTATTTGGGGCCTATATTTTGTCTTTTTATTTATTTATTTTTTAAACAAGGATTAAAAACAAGCATTAAACTGTTTAAAAAAAAAAAAAAGGACGGAGAATGAGGCCTGAAGAAAGGAAACAACTTTCCCCATAATCATTTGACAAGTAAAGACAAATTTTGGTTTACTTGTCTTCTTTCAGGGAATAATACCATTTACTTGTTAATTTTCTCCTTTATAACTTATCTGTAGCAAATTAGAAACCTTTCCTACTACCTTTTCCCCTCATTCCTTTCTAAATTGGCCCAAGGTCATTATACTTCAACCCAAGCATTTTCAATTTTTAAGAATTGACTTTAATTTTAGCCTATATCTAGGGGCACCTAGGTGGCTCAGTCACTTGAACGTCTGCCTTCAGCTCAGGTTGTGGTACCAGGGTCCAGGAATTGAGCCCCACATCAGGTTCCTGCTCAGTGGGGAGCCTGCTTCTCCCTTCTCCCTTTGCCTCTCCCCCTGGCTTGTGTGTCTGTTGCCTACTCACTGGCTCTCTCTCTGAAATAAGTAAATAAATAGATAAGTAAATAAATAAAAAAATTTTAGCCTATGTATAATCAGAAGACATACTTGATGCTGAAAGAAATTAGAACACTTTGTAAGACCAAATGTAAGTGCCTCTGTTATTAGAAATTGAGTTCATACTTGATGGCTTTTAAAGATTTTGCATATTCTCATACTACATCAATAGCCAACATATCTTTTTGACATTTAGTTACATTTCTTATGAAATTTCTGCCATTGTTATCTTGAATTTTTGCCTATATGTTTTGGATTTTGTCAGCTGCCTTTCCTATATCTGTTGATAATTGGATTTTTGCCCATGTTCTTGTATTATGATGATAAAATACATTGATTAATTTTAAATGTTAATCCAGTGTTGCATTTTGGGGGAAAGCCCCTCTTGCTAATGAGGAGTTATTATTTTTTTTTTAAGATTTTATTTATTTATTTGACAGAGAGAAATTACAAGTACACTAAGAGGCAGGCAGAGAGAGAGAGAAGGAAGCAGGCTCCATGCTGAGCAGAGAGCCCGATGCGGGACTCGATCCCAGGACCCTGAGATCATGACCTGAGCCAAAGGCAGCGGCTTAACCCACTGAGCCACACAGGCGCCCCGAGGAGTTATTATTTTTTTATGTGTTTTGCCAGATTCAAGTTACTAAAATGTTTTTAAGTATTTTTTAAAGATTTTATTTTTAAAAATTAAAAAAAAATTTTTTAAGTAAATAAATACATAAAGTAATAAATTAAAAGATAAATAAATTAAAAGACTTTTATTTATGTATTTGTGAGCAAGAGAAAGAGCAAGCACAAGCAGAGGAGGAGTAGAGTGAGAGGGAGATGCAGCCGGCTGAGCAGGGAGCGGGATGGCCTGGGACTCTGGGAGCATGACCTGAGCGAAGGCAGATGGATAACTGGCTGAGCCACCCAAGTGCCCCTGTTTAAAGGATTTTTGCATCTATATTCATAGGGAATATTGGTTTGTAGTTTTGTTTTCTTATAATCTGCGTGGGTTTGTTATCAGGGTGATACTGGCCATAACGAGTGATTTGGGAAGTGTTTTTTCTTCTGTTTTCTAAAAGGATGTGTGTAGAATTGGAATTATTTCTTAAATGTTTGGTAGAATTTACCAGTGAAGCCACCTGGACCTGACTGAAATTTTCTTTGTGGATTTTGAACTAAGAATTCAGTTCTTTAATAGTTGTGGATTATTGATGTTATCTGCTTCTTGAGTGAGCTTTAGTAATTTATGTCTTTCAAGAATTTGTCCATTTCATTTGAAAGGTTAGTCTTTTTAATTTTAGCTCTTCTCTTATTGAATGGGTAGTGTTCTCTAATTTTAGTTCATAATTGCATTTCTATGATAAACATTTTTCATATATTTATTGGTCACTTATGTATTCTTTAAGAAGTGTAAGTTTATTTCTGCCCATTAAAAAAAATAAACTATTTATGTTTACAGAAAACTTGCAGAGATAGTTCAGAGAGTTTCCATTTGACTTTCATCTGGTTTCCCTTAATATTAACCTCTTCTATAACCATGTTACATTTCACATGGTACATTATCAAACCAAGAAGTTGACACTGATACATTACCATTAACTGTGGCCTTTATTCAGGTTTCACCAGTGTTTCCACTCATGTCTTTCTTTTAAATAAATAAACTTTATTTTATAACAATAGTAGATTTATAGAATTATTACAAAGATGGTACAAAGAGTATACCCTATAACCAATTTCTCCTGTTACTAACATTTTACCTTAATGTTTTAGTTAATGCATCTGTACTGATAAATCATCATTCACTAAAATCCATGCTTTCTTCAGATTTCCTTAATTCTCACCTGTAGTTCTTTTCTCTTCTAGGATCCCATGCAGGAACCCATATTACATTTAGTAGACAGGCTTCCTTAGACTCTTCTTAGATGTGAAAATTTCTCAGGCTTTCATTGTTTTTAATGACTTCGACAATTTTGAGGATTACTTATCAGATATTTTATAGAATATCTCCTGATTGGGACTTGTCTGATGTTTTGCCATGGTTAGCCTAGATTCTGATATCCCTTTTTTTGGTTCCAGTATCCAGCCCAGGATACTACACTGTATTTAGTCATGCCTTCCTAGGCTTCTCTGATCTAGGACAGTTTCTCATTCCTTCCTATATTTAAATCACTATTTCTTATAAGTGTTGATATTTACCCTATCCATTATACTCCTTTGGAGTATCCTTTCCATGCTCAATTTTTTTAAAGCAAAATACTAAATCCAGTTTTCATTCCAGTAGAGGGGACTAGTTTCATATTTTTCCCCTCATTTTTAAATGGGATTTCTGTCTTCTTATGTTAAACAGAGGGTAAGGGGAGAAGGAGAGAGGAGAGTATATGTATATGCACATGTTTGCATGTATATTTGTATTTTTCTTAACATTCTGTGACTTGTCTTTTCATGTTCTTAATGATGTCGTCCAAGGAGCAAAAGTTTAAAAGTCTAATGAAATACAATGTATTTTTTAATGTTATTTTATAGGCAGGGTTTTTTGTTTTCTTTGTAAGAAATGTTTGACCTAAAGTTTTTTTTTAAAGGTTTTATTTATTAGTTTGACAGAGAGAAATCAGAAGTAGATGGAGAGGCAGCCAGAGAGAGAGAGAGAGAGAGGGAAGCAGGCTCCCCGCTGAGCAGAGAGCCCGATGCGGGGACTCGATCCCAGGACCCTGAGATCATGACCCGAGCCGAAGGCAGCAGCTTAACCCACTGAGCCACCCAGGTGCCCCTGTTTGACCTAAATTTGCATCAATTTCTTCTGTGTTTTGTTAAAGAAATTTTGTAGTTTGGGGCTTGTCATTTAGATCTATGATCCATCTCAAGCTAGTTTCTTTGTACAAGTTCAGTAAGGTTCTTTTTGTTCTATATGAATATACAGTTGATTTAATGGTATTTTCTGGTTTGATTGTTTTGAAATATTTGTCCAAAATTAATTGACCAAATATGTGTTCATCTATTTCTGGATTCTCTGTTATGTTCTACTGATCTATATGTCTACCTTTCACCAAATACCAAAGTCTCTTACAAATCTGTTGTATTAATACCAGGTAGGGCAAATCCTCCAGTTTTGTTTGTTTGTTTGTTTGTTTTGTTTTTAAATATTTTATTTATTTATTTGACGGACAGAGATCACAAGTGTGCAGAGAGGCAGGCAGAGAGAGAGGGGGAAGCAGGCTCCCCGCAGAGCAGAAAGCCCGGTGCGCGGCTCAATCCCAGGACTCTAGGATCATGACCTGAGCTGAAGGCAGAGGCTTTAACCCACTGAGCCCCCCAGGTGCCCCAAGTCCTCCAGTTTTGTTCATTTTATAAGTTACATGGGTTGTCCATGTTCTTCGTATTTCCAAGTGAATTGAGAATCAGTTTATCCATTTCTTTAAAAAAAAAAAAGTCTGTTGCAATTTTGATAAGGATTTGTAGATCAGTTTGTGGAGAATTGCCATCTTAGCAATAATGAGTCTATGAAACATGGCATTTATTTCTTTTATAGACTTTTCTTTAATTCTCCCAATATCTTGCAGCTTTCACTGTAAAGATTTTGGACATCTTTTATAAGAGTTATTCCTAAGTAGTTTATGTGAATTTTGGGGGTCATTCTTGCAAATGGTATTGTTTTTTAATTTTTGTTTGTTTCTTTTTTTTTTCCCATTTTATTTCCTTTCAGTGTTCCAGAATTCATTGTTTCTGCACCACACCCGGTGCTCCATGCAATACGTGACCTCCATAGTACCCACCACCAGGCTCACCCATCCCTCCACCACCCTTCCCTCCAAAACCCTCATTTTATTTCTCAGAGTCCACAGCTTTACCTGTTTGTTGCTAGTAGGAAAGAATACAGTTCTTACTAATTTATTAACCTAGTATCTTGCAGTCTTGCTCTATTTACTTTTTAGTTCTCAAGAGTTATTTTGTATGTTTATTGAGATTTTCTGTGTAAACAACCATACCTACAAACTTGGACTGCCTTGTGTGCTTTATTTTTTAATTTTTCTGACTTATTTCTATAGCTAGAACACAACAATACAATATTGAATAAAGGTGATACAAGTAGAAATCCTTTCTTTGTTCCTGTTCATGGGGGAAATGATTCCTCCTTTCTTAATCAAGCATAATGATAGTAATACCTTTATTGGTGTTAGGAAGTTCCCTCTTATTCCTAGTTTCTGAGAGTTTTTATCATGAATGGATGTTGAATTTTGTTAGATGCTTTTTCTGAATCTATTGAAATAATCATGTGATTTTTCTCATTGATTCTCTGTAATTTCAGATGTTTAACATTACATTTCTGGAATAAACCTGAATTGGGTACAGTATATACTCTTTTTTTGTATCTTGCTGGATTTAAAAATCCTTGAAATTATTTCATGCTATATTTATTAGTGATGTTGAAATATAGTGTTTTTTCTTTTTAAAATTTTTTTTATTTATTTGACTGCCATCACAAGTGGGCAGAGAGGCAGGTAGAGAGAGGGGGAAGCAGGCTCCCTGCTGAGCAGAGACTTGATGTGGGGCTTGGTCCCAGGACCCCGAGATCATGACCTGAGCTGAAGGCAGAGGCTTAACCCACTCAGCCACTCAGGCACCCTGAAATACAGTGTTTTAAATTATTTTATCAGATTGGTAGTAGGATTACTGTAGCCTGCTCAAATTATTTGATCAGTGTTCCTTTTTCCTATTCCATCTTGACCAGAAGCAGAAGTGTCTGCTTTTAATATTTTCTAGTCCTCTGTTGAGATTTCATCTTTTTATTCATTATGAGAGTATTTACTTTTTCTGGGACTTGACTGAGACGTCTTATCTTTTTACTCATTATAAGAATATTTTACTTTTTCTCACTCAGCATATTTATAATAGTGGCTTTAAAGTCTTTGTATGGTAATTCTAACATCTCTGTTATCTTAGGGTTGGCATATGGTGATTGTCTTTTCCCTAGAGAGTAACATTTTCCTGGCTCTTCATATATTGGGTAGTACTGTATAGTATCCTGGACAATGTGAATGTAATTTTGTGGAATGTCTGGATTTTGTTACTTTCCTCTGAAGAACATTGATGTTTTCATTTTAGTAGGTAATCAGCTTGGTTAGGCTCAAACTGTCATTCCTGCAATGGACCTTGGCTCAGATTTCATTCAGTTCAGTACTTTTACCTTTAGGCCCAGCAGCTTTCTGTTTGCCTCATACATGTATGGTTTATGATTCAGAGATTCATATTGAATTTAAACAGAATCTGGGTGTCCGTTTTCTGGCTTCCTCCATTCTGGTGGCCTTGATTGTGTGATCTCTTTTCCCCTGGTTCCCCTGGCCAGAGAGATGGTTGTCTTTCATTGGAGTTTGACTGCAGCCACCCTCAGTACAAAGCTACAGAAAAGAGGAAATTCATACTTTGTGTTGGTTGCTTGCACCAGGTTCTGAGTCTCTCCACAATTTACTTGTCACTGATCAATCTCCAGAATCCTCAGGTAGTAGTTTTTTGTAATTTAATTAGAGTCAGGAACTATTACTTATGGGAGGACCAGTTTGTTAGGGGCTCATTCTCTTATAGCGGAAGTAGAACTTACGTATTTTTTTTTTAAGATTTTATTTATTTATTTGAGAGAGAGAGAGAGACAGAGTGAGAGCACATGAGAGGGGAGGTCAGAGGGAGAAGCAGATTTCCCGTGGAGCTGGGAGCCTATGTGGAACTTGATCCCAGATCTCTGGGATCATGACCTGAGCTGAAGGCAGTCACTTAACCAACTGAGCCCCCCAGGGACCCAATGTATGTATGTTTTATTATTATATATCTTTTGCTTTATCTTCCTAGCTGGATCTGGGTTCTAGGCCTTATATTGCCACTGAGTCTATGAAATTAATGGGTTGGATTAAGTATTTTCTAAGGAAATATTTTCCCTTTCTTAGTGGTTGAGAAGGTGTAAGTGCAATAGAAAGAACCTACAAATGACATTTAAAAGCAAATTTGTTCTCATAGGACAACTGCCATAGTTCATAGCTTTTCCCCAGATTGTTAATTATTTCCAGGTTTTGTGGGAAAACTAATATAGATGAATGTTCCCTAAGCCACCATTCTCAAACTTTTTGGTCTCAAGACTCCTTTATGCTCTTAAAAATTATTAAGACCTCAAAGAACTTAGCATATATCTGTTGATGATGCCTAGGCTAATAAAAGACAGATGGATTCTCACATTTATTTCTGCAATCAATCTGTTGTGATACCACAAATCTTAGAGACTCTGGAAAACTCTGCTGTATAGTTATGAGAAAATGAGAGTGAAAAAGGGAGATAACAGCTTAGTAGTATTATGAAAATATTTTTGATTTCACAGATGCTGAAATGGTCTCAGAAATTCTCATGGTTTCCTGGACCATGTTTTGAGAACATTTTGTCTAAGACTTTTTAGCTCCAGTGTGATCTAAAGAAAATTGCTTCCTTTAGTACAAATTAGTCTGTCATTCTGAAATGAATCTTTAACATTGCCCATCATTGTCTTTGTAAAGACCCACAAATAGGAATGTGTGTGCTTGCAAATAGATGAAACTGTGATTTTCGGAACAGATACATGTTGTATAAAAACACCAAAATTCAGTTAACAGTGATCCATTGGAGATGCACATGTGACATTAACTAGGAGTAAACAGATAAATAGAACACAGAAACTCATTAGAAGATACTTATAGAACGTTAAGGTCTTTGAGCTCTTGTGTTAGATGCATTGGAAAGGAAGCAGAACCAGATCCCACTTGGGCAGGTTTGTTTACTCCTCAGAAATTAGAGCCAACCATCCTGGTTTTGAATGACTTGATACATTTCTGTAAGTGGGCCAGTTTCTGCACATGGACCATAACACAAACACACTGTAAACAAGCCTTCCTGTATTAGTTTAGTCTTTAGATTAACTTGTACCCTTTGTTCTTTGATTCTAGAAAATATTTCCCAATTTGACTGTATACCCTGGAATAGAACAGATTAACCCTCTAAGTAGGCAGATCTCTGTGTTCTGTGAAAAGTTGTTTTCCTGTTTTTTTGTTTTTTTTCTTGACCAGGTAGAATTCAGTTTGGATATTTTATGGAGAAATTGAAGTTATGAAAATTGAACACTTCTTTATGGGAAAAGATTGCTCCTGAAGAATTTACATATTTTTTCTCTAGGTTATATAAAAACACACTAGAGTGTCATGATCACGCTGTTGAATTACTAAAGAAACCCAAATTGTTTCTTGATTTCTTTTTCTTTAATGATAAACAAACTCACTGACTTTGGTCTTTGTTTTTACAGTGGGTCGATAGGGCAAAATTGCTTTTTTCTCTATTAGACCCAAGCTCGTAGAAAGCAGATACCATTTCTCATTCATTTAGAAGCACATAGTATGCCCTTCATAAATGTTTGCTTTGTTCAAGAAAAATTGCTTAGGAATGTTTCATATTTCATAGAGTTTTCCAGTCAAATATAATAAAGATGATTGGAAATAAGCTTTTGTGCTTGTTTTCTTGGCTTGAATGTCTTTAACAGATGATCAAGCCATCTGTTTAGAATCAGTATTTCAGCGATGAGGAAGAAAGCATTTTGGGTGAGAAACAATAGCTATAAAGTACTTTCCACACAACTGCCAAGTCATTTTCCATGCCTGTTGCTTCAACAAGGCCATACCATTACTCATCTCACTGAGTGCCCTTGCTTCTTCAATATTTGTGAGTCAGATAGAGATGCTGACTTTCACCTTTTCAAGTTTCTTACCTGCCTGATAAACCTATTTAGTTTATTTATTGAAAATAATTTTTTTCTCATTACAATTTTAATTAATATTTGTTTTAGGAAGGAGATAATTTACTAGGTATGACCAAATATTACTGTTTGGTTAAGATTTATGTCATGGAAAATCATGTAAAGTATATTATTGACACTCGATAAAGACCAGGAGACAAGGGCAAACACATTCACAGGACAGTAATTGTGTGTGCATGCAAACATGTGCAAGCACATATATGTATATATACATATACATATGTGTGTGTGTGTGTGTGTGTATGAAATCCTGAAATCAGGATTTCAGATTTTATCTGGAGGAAAATTTTGGCCCCTAAAGGTGTTTGGATAAAAAGGGAGTCTGAGTAAAATTTAGATGATTTTATTTCTTTTTTCCCAGTCTGATAGTTTCTATTTCCTTTTCTTATTGTGTTGCATAGTTAGGTTTTTCAGTACATGTTTCACAGAGTGGTGGAAAGGGACAGCCGTGCCTTGTTCTCCAGTGTAGGGAGAAAGCATCTGGTTCACTGCCATTAAGTGTGGACAATCCCCAATGTAAATTTTGACTTTATGATAGTATGAAAATGATACATATCCAGTAGAAACTGTACTTCAAATTTTGAATTTTGATCTTTTTCCAAGCTAGCAATATATATGATGCTAGGGATGATGCCTGGTTACAGTAACAGATCACAGTTGTCAGTCAGCCATGTGATCATGAGGGGAACAACTGATAATACTTATAACCATTCTGTACCCATGCAACCACCTGTTTTTCACTTTCACTACAGTATTTAATAAATTATATGATATATTTAACACTTTATTATAAAACAGTTTTGTGTTAGATGATTTTGCTCAACTGTAGATTAATATAAGTGTTCTGAGAACACATAAGGTAGGCTGGGCTAAGCTGTGGTGTTCATTAGATTAGGTGTATTAAATGTATTTCAACTTAAAATATTTTTAACCTATTATGGGTATATTGGGGCATAACCCCATCATAAATTGTTGTTGGCTGTAGGTTTTCTGGCAAATATTTTTTACAAGTTGAGGAAGTTTTCCTTTATTCTTAGTTTGCTGAGAATTTTTATCATAAATGGGTGTTGAATTTTGTCATATGCTTTTTTGGCATGTATTGATATGATTATATATATGACTTTTCTTTTTTGCCTGGTTTATATGGTGAATTTCACTGATTACTGAATGTTCAGCCTGCCTTGCGTACATGGAATAAATTCCATTTGGCTATGGTGTATAATTCTTCTCATACATTGTTGGATTTGATTTGCTCCTATCTTATTGATGAATTTGCATCTGTGTGTATGAGAGATTGGTCTGTAATTTTCCTTTCTAGTGATGTCTTTGTTTGATTTTGGTATTAGGGTGATGCTGGCCTCCTAGAATGAGTTAGGAAGTTCTTCTATATTTTGAAAGTAAACTCTTTCAAAATAGAGTTTTTTTTCTATTTTTTATTTCTATAAACAAATAACAAAAAAGAATTAGTGTTATTTATATGTTTGGTAAAATTCACCAGTGAAACCATCTGGGCCTCGTACTTTACATTTTAAAAGGCTATTAGTTATTAATTTAATTATTTCATATATAAGCCCTTTCAGATTATTTTTCGTAACATGGGTTTTAGTAGGTTGTCTTTAAGGAATTGGTCCATTTCATCTAATTTACCAAATTTGTGGCCACTGAGTTGTTTATAGTATTCTTTAATTATTCTTTCAGTGCCCATGGGATCAGTTGTGATGGCTTCTCTTTCATTCTTCATAATATTAATTTGTCTTTTCTCTTTTTCTTGGTTAGCCTGGCTAGAATTTTATCAAAGCTATCGGCCTTTTCAAAAAGCCAGCTTTTGATTTTATTTATTTTGTGATTTTCTCCATTTTATTTATTCTCTTTGGGGGTTCATTAACTTCTCAAATTTGTAGATGTATTTCTTTGCCTAATTTGGGAAGTTTTTCATCATCGTTTCTGTGAGTACTTTTTCACTTCTGCTTTATTTCTTTTCTCCTCCCTGTACTGGATTTTACAAATATTAGGTCTTTTTATATAATTGCACAGATCCTGAGACTGTTTTTGTTTTGTTTTTTTTACACTTGATCTTAGCCAAAAGGCCGAGAAGTGATAAACAACACTCTGTTTTCTCTCTCTTGTTTAAACTGGGTGGTTTCTGTTGCTCTGTTTTCAGCTTAAAGATTCTTTTCTCTGTCTCCTACATTCTGCTGTTCAGCTTATTCACTAAGTTTTTTATTCAAGATATTTTCAGCCCTAAAATTTCCTTTTTTGGGGGGTACCTGGGTGGCTCATTTGGTTGGATGACTCCCTTCGGCTCTGATCTTGATCCTGGAGTCCTGGGATCGAGTCCCACATCGGGCTCCCAGCTCCACGGGAGTCTGCCTCTCCCTCTGACCTTCTCCTTGCTCATGCTCTCTCTCACTGTCTCTCTCAAATAAATAAATAAAATATTTTAAAAATAAAATAAAAATCAAATTTCCTCTTTTTCTTTGAACTGGAGGGGATTATGCTAAGTGAAATAAAATTTCCATTTAATTCTTTTTTATATATTCAGTTTCTTGACTGAGACTTTGTATTTCTTTATCAAGATGTTCTTTTTTGTTTGTTTGTTTGTTTCATGGATGTTCTTAATTGTTATTGAAGCACTTTTATGATAGCTGCTCCCAGGTCTTTGTCAGATCATTGTAACATGTCTGTCATCTCAGTATTGGTATCTCTCTCTTTTTTAAAGATTTTATTTATTTGTGAGAGACAGCACAAGCAGGGGCAGAAGGAGAGGGAGAAGCAGACTCCCTGCTGAGTAGAGAGCAGGATGTGGGGCTCAATCCCAGGACCCTGGGATCATGACGTAAAGACAGACGCTTAACTGACTGAGACACCCAAGTGCCCCTCAGTATTGGTATCTCATAATTATCCTTTTTCATTTCTTTGACATCTTTCTGGTTCTTGGTATATTAAATTATTTTTTTAAATAAATTTTCTATTTTCCTTTCATTAGTCCACCCCCCAGTGATTTATTTATTTATTTACTTGACAGAGATAAAGAGAGAGCACAAGTAGGCAGAGAGGCAGGTAGAGAGAGAGAGGGGGTCCCATGACCCTGAGATCATGACCTGAGCTGAAGGCAGAGGCTTAGCTCACTGAGCCACCCAGGTGCCCCTATTAAATTATTCTTAATTGAGACTTGTACATTTTGGATATGATGTTATGAGTCTCTAGATATTATTGAAACCTCTTTGATCTGGCTTTTTCTGACACCTCTTTCTCTGATAGGGAAGGGAGAGATACTATCTCTTACTGCCACGTGTGTATAAAAGTTCAGGTTCCTCACGCAGCTTCCATTGACACCCAAGTGGCAGGAGTGTGGGGGAGGGCATCCTTACTTTTGAGCAGGACTGGGAGTTCCCACTCTCCACTAGGCCTTCACTGCTACTGACCTGGCTAAGTGGTGTGGGAATACTTTGATATTGTTCCCCATATGGCCTCCACTGATAGCATGCTGAATAGGCTAGCCTCATTAACACTGTGTAGTAAGGAAAGTTCTTACTCTCCACTAAGCCTCCTCTGGTATCACTCAGCTGGGAGGGAGAGGATTATCTCATTATTTTTGTAAATCCAGGCTCCACTTGTGCTGTCCACTGATACTGTGGATGGTTATCACCTGAAAGGTGTGAAAGCCTCAGGTCCCTGGTTACCTTTCTCTGAAATCTGTGGGATATTAGAGCACCTTGGTTGCATCCATGTTGTAGCATTCATCACTGTTTCATTTCTTTTATTGCAAGGTAATATTCCTTTGTATGGATGTACCACATTTTGTTTTGGTTCATCAGATGTTGGACATTTGAATTGATTCCTCCATTTGGTTATTATAAATAATGCTGTTATGAAAATTCATATTCAGGTTTTTGTATGGACATATTTTTAGTTCCCTTGGGTGTGTACCTAGCAGCAGAATTTCTGTGGTATCTCTATGTTTAAGTTTTTGAGACCTCCATTTTTTTTTAAATGTATTTTTGTCTTAATTATATTGTGATCTCGGGAAAGAGTCCTGAGATATTTTGTAGTGCTTTTTGAATTTGTTTTTTAAGATTTTGTTTATTTATTTGACAGACAGAGATCACAAGTAGGTAGAGAGACAGGCAGAGAGAGAAAGAGGAGGAAGTAGGCTCCCTGATGAGCAGAGAGCCCGATGCAGGACAGGTAGGTAGAGAGGCAGGCAGAGAGAGAGGAGGAAGCAGGCTCCCTGCGGAGCAGAGAGCCCGACGTGGGGCTCGATCCCAGGACCCTGAGATCATGACCTGAGCTGAAGGCAGAGGCTTAACCCACTGAGCCACCCAGGCACTCCTGCTTTTTGGATTCTTAGAAACACCTGTCCCCAGACTTCAGGTTTATTCTCTGCTTGTATCTGTGTTCTTTCTATTAAAATGGCTGATGCTGATAATTAAGTTATTCAAGAGATCTTTAAATTAGATGAATATTAAAGTGCTTTACATCATTATTAATTTGGAGACACTGTGAATGTATAATTATTCATAGTCATGACTTTCATAGTCATAAATTTACCTGTGCTTTTTAATTATTTAGAGAAAACAAAGTGAGTGCTTGCAATTAAAAATTTTGGTGCTTCGAAATGAACTGGAAAGACAGAAGAAAGCTTTGGGACGGGAGGTGGCATTACTGCATAAGCAACAAATTGCATTACAGGACAAAGGTGAGTAAAAATACCATACAAACAGCCTAACCTCTACATTCAGTTTTCCTTTTTCATTCTCCAGAGGCTCAAATAGTCATCTTTGTACAAATACGGTGATATGATTCTAAAAAATTTTTGTAAGTATTTTGAAGGTGATACAGAAGGGTGTACAAAGATACACACACATACACCCACACAATATTTGAAAATTTCAAAATGAGCACACTTATGTAGGCAGCATCTCCACTGGGAAACAGGGCACTACAAGGAGCCCAGAATCTCAGAAGATTCCTCGTGTTCCCTTCTGCTTAGGATATTTCCAGCCAGACTAACCACTACCTTGACTTATTACACCAAAATCGGTTTTGCTTCATCTTAAACTTTATGCAAATAAAATCATATAATATGTACATTTTATGTGCTGACTTCTGTTCAATATTTTGTTTTTAAGTTTCATCCTAACCTGCATGTTCTATAGTCTTAGTTCATTCTTACTGCCCATAGTATTCAATTGTGCAAATATATATATGAATTTATTAATTCTGGCTTTTGGCAATTTCTAGTTTGGAAGTATTAGCTAATGCTTCCACGAGCTTTCTCATACATGCTTTTTAATGAAGATTTTTTATGCATTTCTGTTGGATATAAACTTAGGAGCAGAATTATATAGTTACAAGATAGGCATATTTTCAGCTTTAGTAAATTATGTTGAAAAGTTTTCCAATGTGCTTGTGCCCATTTTACCTCCTCTCCACCCAGCAGTGTATCGGCTCTCTTGTCCTGTGTCATTGGTGGCACTTGAAACTTTCGTTCTTTTGTATTTTAGCCTTTCTAGTGGGTATGTTGTAGTATCTCCTCGCAGTTTTAATTTTGATGTCCCTGAAAACTAATGAAGTTGAACACTATTTTATGTTTCTTGCTAACTGGGATACACTCCTTTATGAAGTACCTGTTGAAGTTTTCCTGCCAGGACCTTCTCACCTGCCTCCTCCCAGCTTTTTTGTGGGGGGAGAGGGTCGGTAGTTCTTTATATGTTATAGATAAGGTTTCTTTGTTTGAAATATACATTTAAAAATGTATTCTCCCATTTTGTGGTTTGCCAGTTCATTCTGTTTGGTTTTTGTTTAAGATTTTTATTTATTCATTTGAGAGAGAGAGACAAAACACAAGCAGGGAGGAGAGGCAGAGGGAGAAGCAGGTTCCCCACTGAGCTGGGAGCCCAATGTGGGACTCAATCCCAGGAGCCCAGGATCATGACCTGAGCCAAAGGCAGGTCCTTAACTGACTGAGCCACCTAGGCACCCTTTCTTTAATGATACCTTTACATGAATAGAAGTTCCATTTTATCAATCTTTCCTTTTATAGTTAAGATTTTTTTATGTCCAGTTTAGGAAATATTTGCTGCTTTTAATGTCATAAAGGTGTTATTCTATATTTTTTGAAGTGCTTTACTATTTTACTTTTTACATTTATATTTGTAATTCATCAGGATTTTTTTGTGTGTGTATGATATTAATAAGATTCATTTTTTCATACAAATATTCAATTGACCCACTACCATTTACTGGAAACCTTTCTCCCTGCACTGCAGGCTCACTTTTGTCATAAACTGGTGGCCATGTACTTACCTGTCTGTTGCAGGCCCCCTGTTCCGTGGATCCATTTGCCTGTTCCTTTGCCATTATCTCACTGTTCTCATTTCTCTCGTGTTATAATTGGTCTTTATATCTGTTAAAGTTCTTCCCCTTAGTTGTTCCTTTTCAAGATCACCTTTCTTCATCTTTGCAAGGATGGAAATCTACTTTTTCGTTTTTATAGTTGTGCCTGTTCTGGACATTTCATATAGAGTCTGTGGCCATTAGCATGACCAATAACTGGCTTATTCCTACCCTTTTGCATTTTCATATGGTTCTACACAGAAAAGGAAATCTGGCTAGTATTTTGATTGGGCCTACATTTAATATATTTATCAATACAATTGGGGATAATGGATATCTTTACAATATTGAGTCTTACAACCCAAGAAAATGGTATATTCCTTTGTTTATTAAATCTTTACAAAACATGATTAAGATAAACTAATTGTTAGTACATGGATGTTTCCCATAATTCATTGAATTTATTTCTATTTTTTGATGTTTTATTATACTATTATAAATGTTTAAATTTTATGTTCTCCTTCTTGCTGATGTGTAGAAATAGAACTCATTGTTTTAAAGTGGTATTGATTTTTATTATATGTGCAGATTCCTACCTCACATCCTGACTTAGCATGACTTACAATGTCATGTCAGTCTGAATGTTTCAGCTGTAAAAAAACTTTTAGTTTCTTAAATATGCTTCAGTCTATCTTGCCTGCATTTAAGCCACTGTTTAAATGTTACATTCCCCAGGAAATTTTTCACTGGCTCCCTTTCCCTTCTCCTGCCTCTGCCCCCTTGGTTAGATGTACTACCATGTGTTTCCGTAGCATCCTGTGTCCATTATAGCATTGTTAATTATTAGTTTATCCCTTCCTCTAGGCACTAAGATCTCTGAGGGGAGACATTGCCTGTGTGCTGTGTGAAAAACTTATATTCTTCGGGCATGGTACAGTGCCTGGACTCAGTAAGCATTGAATGAATATTTATTGAATGAATGATTCATATTCATGGTTGTCAGTCTAATGTCGTGGCTTATTGCCAAAGAATAAAGACTTCTGTGCCTTCTAGCTTAGCATTCATTGGGAAAACTGATACTATCATGTGAAACACTATAGAAAAAAATACTATATATTGTTTGGCAGTGGTTGTTAAAGCTATCTGTGCTGCAACACAGCTTGCATATTGATTTTGAGACATGAGAGTCTGATGGGATAATGCCACTTAAATCGTGAGACATTGTGAGCAGAGTCTATTTCCACAGTCTCTATTGAGTGACTCCAGATAACTAGGTAGCTGTCTTCTCCTCTGTAGCAAGACTTAGTTCTTATGATGGTGTGGAATTTTTATTATATTCAAATTGCCTGTTACCTGTAGCATGTATTTCTGCACATCTTTTTGTAGGGTCATCAGTTTTTAAAATGAGAACACTATAGCATTTTAGAGGGGTTCAGGGCATTTGCCATTTTCTAAAAAGAGAAGTAATAATACTGATAGCTATAATGTTTCAGTTGCCATATTACCACTATATATATATATATGATGTTATTTAATCACCACAATAATTCTGTGAGGTAAGTACTATTATTATTGAAATTTTATAGTTAGGGTCAGAGATATTAAATACCTTTCTTAAGTTCACACGGCTAGTGACAGGTGATGTTAGGATTCAGATCTATTGGTTCTAAAACTCTCATTGTATAATACTGTATAATACCACATTTTACCAAAGATATGCTAAGTAAAGCCTGTGGAATGTATATTATTAACAGCATATGGTAAAAGGATAGGGAGAGTTCTGTTATGTTCTCAATTGTGTTTTTTCTTATAATGATAGAGTGAAGTCCCCGGAAGTCTGTCATCAGCCTGTAAACAGATGGAATGAGAAACAGTGATTTCTATCCCATTTAAAAGACTGAGTGTCAGAGTGCCTGGGTGACTTAGTAGGTTAAGCGTCTGCCTTCAGCTCCAGTCATAGACCTGGGGTCTTGGGATTGAGCCCAGCATCGGGCTCCCTGCTCATCAGGGAGCTTGCTTCTCCCTCTGTCTAATGCTCCCCCTGCTTGTACTCTCCCTTTCTCTCTCTGACAAATAAATAAATTAAATTTCAAAAAAAAAAAAAAAAGACTGAGTGTAATAATAATGATTGCTTATATTTATAGATTATTCATTACTGAGGCAATGTCTTGTGTTTTCTATTCTTTATCTTTTTTATTTTTTTAAGATTTTACTTAATTACTAGAGAGAGAAAGAGAGCACAAGCAGAGGGAGTGGCAGGCAGTGGGAGAGGGAGAAGCAGACTCTGTGCTGAGTAGGGAGGGAGCCCAATGTGGGGCTTGATCCCAGGACCCTGGGATTATAACGAACTGAAGGCAGATGCTTAACCGATGAACTACCCACACACCCCTATTCTTTATCTTATTTGGTTTTTACCTGTAGTCCTATCAATTAAGGGTATTCTTATTATCCTCCTAATAATAAATATATATTATTATTCAATATATCTATTGAATATATCTATTGAATATATATATTCAATAAATATATTATTATTCAATTTTCAGATGAGGAAACTGAGTCTCAGAGAGATTAAGGACTTGTCCAAAGCCACAAAGCAAGTTAGAGTGGAGCCTGTGTTCAGAGTTACTAGTGCCTAACTCTGCAGCAAAGGAAGATTATAGGATTTTGTAGGTATCTGTTCTCCTGTTTTAATTATGACAGTCAAATCAGAATTAGCACATTTTTTTTTAAAGATTTTATTTATTTATTTGACAGAGAGAGAGATCACAGGTAGGCAGAGAGGCAGGGAGAGAGAGAGGAGGGGAAGCAGGCTCCCTGCTGAGCAGGGAGTCTGATGCAGGGCTCCATTCCAGGACACTGAGATCACGACCTGAGCAGAAGGCAGAGGCTTAACCCACTGAGCCACCCAGGCACCCAGAATTAGCACATTCTTGAATCTCCATTTTATCATGAAATAAAGGATGAAAATGCTCAAAGTTAAATATATATTTGCCAGGATGGGTCAGAATTACTGACTTTTAACACTGACTCTATATTGCAGGAGCTTTCTCCCCACTTTTATACAAACTTTTGAGATGAATATTATTTTGTATTTTCCTGAACTGTTGGAATCATTGAAAGGTTAGGATCTAACACCTTGGTCTCAAACATAAAGAGGAGAAAGAGTGCTGCTGTTGGCTGCAAAATTTCTGCCATTGTGTATCTCTATAGACTGTGGTGGTCAGCACTAGGGTGGGGGTGGGGGATTGGAAAGAAGGGGTGGCTGGATACAGATAACCAGATTTATGTACCAGTAGATCTTGTTCTACTTGGTGGGGACTGCTGTTCTTCAGAGTGATTGTGCTAAGTAACCAGAGACATATTTATTATCGGTTGGAGAAAGCATTAGTGTTGAAGCATATTCTTGCATGATTACACTGAATGTACTATTTAATGAATCTTGAGTCAGATTAAAATATTTAAAAACACCTGAATCACTGGTATTGGTAACATGAAGGGGAAAATGTATTTGTCACCTGTGCTTGTGGCTTAGATTTAGCATGTTTGCTAATCATTTGTGAAATGACTTGCTAATATGAATATTACTGACTTCTTACATATTATGACTTCTTTTTGGAATTTGGTGCTTATCCAGGCACTTGGTTCTTGGCCCAAGAGTGCAGTTAGTATACAAAGTCAGTAATATATTTAATCATTGCTACTGATTCTTCTGATGATCTTAAAGGAACTACTTAACTCTGCAACTTTTTACACATATGTGTAGTGAGGATAGCAGCTCATAGCAGTGCCATAGGGATTATTTTGTGTGAACATTTGGGAGAAACCAGGTGCCTATTATGTATTTTATATTTTTGTTTATAAAAATTTATTGCGGTAGGATGATATATTGGGAAGAGGCAAAAAGATAATTTCTGTCCATGTTGCTGACTTGCTGAGTGGCCACGTGCTCTGAGGGGCTTCATTACTCCACACCTGTAAGTTTCCCCTTCCGACTCCTCAAAGGCTTGGTGTTCAACTTGTCTACAGCAACTTCCAGATGGGCCATGAGCTGATCCGTTCAGTATTAATGTTTATTATTGGATGCATTTTCATTGTTGGCAGATATTAGTCATTTAACTTATGATGTTAATAAAAAACAGATTTCCCCTCGTTAGTGTCTTAAACCAAATAATCTCTCCATTAATTAATTATATGTTGGCTTACAGTGTCTGTTGCCTCAACCCCCAAATCTTAGAGAAGCAACACTCCATCTAAATTAGTTTGCTTGAAATTTGGTTTAGAAAATGGTATGAAACATTGGTCTTAAGGAAATGTGTTTAGATTATAATCTAAACATATTTTACAAATGTTGACAAAATCTAAGAACTCTTCAGTGTGCCTGGGGAATGATATGAACTTTTTAAAAGCACAGTTCTCTAAGCTTTGTAGGAAGTGGCTATTTTTTAATGCAGTTAATTTTCTTGATAGTAATAATAACATATATAAGGTACTTTATAGTTAGAAAGTGCTTGCACAGAGATTATCATATTTGATTTTAAAATATCCCTGAGACCTAGGTATGGAAAATATCATTATCTTTGTTTCACATATATGAGATAACTGAGAAGATAAGTGACTGGGGCCAGTTATGAACAGATAGTTCGGAGCAAACTTGGGATGTTGACCTAGACCTTCTTTTATCTCTAAACTCTGTGCTTTTGTCACTATTATCTAAAACCTTACAAAATACATTCATTTAAACCTTGCATAAATCTTAAAAAGTGCGTGACTTTTATTGAAATTCCATAACATGCTAGATATTTCACTTATGGTATATTATTTAGCTCTTAAAGGGGCCCCAAGAGAATAATTTCCCCCCATTTTATCAAATGAGAAAAATTGGGCCTCAGAGACATTTGTCACACATAAGAGCAGATCCAAATTCAAATTTAGGTTTCTCTGACTCCAACACCTGTCTTGTTTCTACGAAACAAAATATTGTTGCTTTCTCTAGTATGTGCCCAACAGATAAATTGACTAATGGTTTCCTAGTTTTCCATTTGGCTTGTGGACTATTAGATAAAGAACCTTGTTCTACTCTATACCTTTTTTATTATAGGGTGGGTGAAGTGATTTTTTTTTTCCCCCAAAGATGTCTTTGATTTGGTTACATCTTAATTCATTAAGAAGTCTGGATTAAAAATCTGCCATTTTCTCATTTTCTCCCTAGACCTGTCATTCAGCCTTTTTGGTCTTATCTTCTCTTCATAAAACAAAAAATTTTGAATTATGCAGTCCAGATTTCTTACATCTCTAATACTCTGTTTACCTCAGAAAGTTAAGATTGGCAAAAAGGAGCGGAATCTGTTAATCTTTTTTTACAAATCTCTTTATTTTTCCAAGTTTGGTAACAACAATGTATTTCCCAGCAATGAAAGGTACAAAAATAGAGAGCGAGAGAGATTCTCTGACCCTAAGTGTGTATATGTGTTTATAGACATTGTTTATTAACTGGGAAGGCATGTGGTGGGACCTTCTGTTTTAAAGATCATCAATTCATTTTGCTAAGCAGGAGCAAAAACAAGCACATTCTTTTAGTAATGTAGTGTGTAGAAGTCAGCTATGTCAGATTTCATTGCTGATATTTAAGGAAAAAATCCTCTTGGTAATTTCAGTAAATAGAAAGTTTTAATCCTTTATTGCTAAAATAAGAAATGTTTTATATGGAGTTTCCATCAATTATGATCATTTCTTTTTTAAATTTAATTTAATTATTTTATTTTTTTAAAGATTATTTATTTATTTAACAGAGACACAGTGAAAGAGGGAACACCAGCAGGGAGGATGGGAGAGGGAGAAGCAGGCTTCCTGCTGAGCGGGGAGCCTGATACAGGGCTTGATCCCAGGACTCTGGGATCATGACCGGAGCTGAAGGCAGATGCTTAGCACCTGAGCCACCAAGGCACTCCAGTTATTTATTTTGTAATAAATTTGAGTAAGATGAACTATGTATCTAGTTCTACTTAATTAGCTTCTTTTTGGTCAGTAAAGTATGTGCTCTTTTCTCATAAAAGAAGAATCGCACAGTATATTTAAGTTAGGGTTTCAGTTTCTATTAAAAGGTCACTGATTTCTATTTGAAATTATAAAGACATTATTAAGTATTATGTAACAGTTTTCTCCTCTTCCATCATAAGGTCACAAATTGAAAAATCACCTTACTGACTTTATAATTCAAGATATATTTATTTGTAATGGTAGCAGAATTTAAATTTTATTAGTCTGTGTATATGTTCTGATTTTTTTATAGCCGTCTGACAGAAATTCCTAAGCAGACTTCCTTAAAAATTATTAATATCTGCCTTTCAAAAACTTCTGAACCTGAGGACAGTTTTTCCCTGGGGCTTATGCTATTAAAGTTTTTCTACTTTGAGCTGTTGACATTGTGTGTAGCATGTGAAAGCAGAGAACTTGGCAGTGGGGAGGACAAATCTGAGTCCTGAGTAAACTTCAGGTTTTCTTTTCAGAATGATTGTTTCCATATATTTTATAATGATTTATTCCAGTAATGTCCTAATTGGATTACAGGGAATGTAAACTATCATATTTTAATCTCCCTCTTTTGCAATGGAAGGTATAGATGGGCAAAAATAAGCCATCCGACAGAATTTTCATTTGACTTGCCATCATTTTTCTCTAATGGAATTCCAAAAAGCTAGATGTGGCATTTACAAAGAATACTTTTGCAATTGGCTGGTTCAACACAGAGATAAGAAGAGGTCAGAAGGCATGTAAAGGAAACAGGAAGAACACTGAGGATGTGTATGCATGTGTACCTTCATCAAGCTCTTTAGTCATCATTTATAGAACACTGACAATGACCCCAGCATCAGTAAGATGTTAGAAACATAATGACAGGTGTGCTAAGTGTATGACACAGATATTTCGAAGGTGTTATAGGATCACAGAAGAAGGTAAGTATCTGAAAGTCAACATCGGGTAAAGGAGGTGACCCTTAGGTTGAGTCTAGAAGAATACTTCCCAGATAGATGGAACACTTTATATAGAAGCATAGAGGTAGGTTAGAGAATTGTAGGTAATTCTAGTAAAGCTACACCTAAGGATACATTTAAGTAAGCGTCCATAGGAGAAGCCACAGGGGTAAGGAATGCCTTAATCATAAATGTTTTTGTTGAAAGGGCTGGGGATCTACTGAAATAACTTAAGTAAGCTTTGAAAGACAAAAGGTAGATGAAACCATATTGAGGACTAGAATACAGTTTGGGAATTAAACGTATATTTTAGAAAGTTCTCTCTGAAGAGTTGAGGATAGAGAACTGTTGGGGAGTTAATTACAATAATCTAAGCCTTCCATAATTAAAATCAAAACAGATTGGTAATGTAAAGGAAGGAGAGAGTGTATAGGTTCCAGGAATATTTCGATGATAGTCTCTACTGTTAATGGCTTGGTGGGTTTGAGGAGAGAGGGAGAGAAGGACATAGGATGGTTTCCAGTTTCTGTTTTTGACAACTGGCTGGATGATTAAACAAAGACAAATGCTGGGGGAAAAGCAGATATTGGGTAAAGAGAGAAAAAGGAAGAATTAATTAAGACTTCCAATTTTGGATACTTACCTAGTCGGTAAGGTAAGAAACAAGAAACCAACTAAAGTATCAGGTTGTGACAAGTACTAAAAACAAGCTATGATGATAGACGATAACTGTGGGAGACCATTTCTGCAGAGATTGCTCAGAAAAGGTTTGCCTGAGGAGCTCAGCCTTGAAGGTAAGAATTGCTGGAAAAACAGAGGAAACAGCAAGTGAAAAGGCTTGGAAAGGGCTTGGACTGTGGAACAGGAAAGAGTCCACGGTAGCTGGAACATAATTTGTTAGGAAGAGAGCAGTGTGACTGACATGGGTTGGAATGAAAAGAAATCCGGAGTTTATATAAATGAAGCTATTTGCCTTACCCACTGAACAGGAGAAGGCTAAGAAAATGGCACAGGGGCAGGTTTCCATATTAGGTAGTGGGTAGGATTGTGAAGGAATCTGATTATTTCAGGATGGTACAAGGTGAGACAATTGTATTCAATTTAAAGGTTGTTTAAGGATTGAGGGAATGTGTGGAGTAGTCAGGTCCAAGAGTGGGAAAGCACACTAATGAGCGAATTAGAGTAGGATTGATATTTGGACAGTGTGCCTGGTAGGCTCTGTGCTTGTATGTTTAAAGTGTAATTTTCTCTACCCACTCAGAGCTTCATGGGAGCAGGTTGAGAGAATGAAAATGTTGAACAAAAGTGAAACTAATCCCCATTTTACAGATGAGGAAAATGAAACTCAGAAAAGTTAAGACTTGTCTAGAGTCCTGAAAGTAGCATATGTAGGATTTCAGCCCTGATCTTTCTGCTTCCTGAGTACGGGGGCTATAGAGTATAGTACTCAGCCTCCCGTAGGATCTGCCTATTGTATTAAAACACTAAAATGAGCTCTGACCTTGTTAGCCATCAAGCCATTTGTGTAGAATTACGAAAGGAATCCACTGCTTCCCACTGCATGTTAGAAGGAAGTGCATCAGTTCTTTAGGGAGAAAAAAATTTATTGGCACTAAATTCGGAGAGGAATTTAGCATGCAATTTCTTCTGTGCAGTGTATTAAATAGCATAATGAAATATAGTCAATTGCAATTTTGCAAAAGTTACAGCAAGAAATATCTGTTAACCCTTGAGAAGGGCAGCATCATAAATCATAGTACAGAAAAGGCAATTCTGCAGGGAAGGAAACTAAAATAGTTCAAGTATATTGCTTTTTGGTCATCTGACTTGATGTAGAAAACCCAGAAGAATGACGGTTTATTGGTTTTAACTTTAATTTTGACAGGAACTGGCCATTGTCCAGTCTGAGACCAAACTCTCTGGTGAGAGAGAGCCCAAAGAGTCTGTGTTTTGTTTTGTTGATGGAAGCAAGATTCATATTCTTTAGCTATTAGATTTTCAGGAAACAGCATTGACATTTGGTTATTAAAATTAAGCATCTGACTGGAGTTCTTGCTGAACAGAGAAGCCATCTTCCTAGCAGAGTGGAATGTTAGTGTGTACATGGAAAGGGCCAAACATTTCAGAAAGCCATTTTGGAATATGGTAAACCAAGCAGATGCATTTGCTCTCTCTCTCTCCCTCTCAAGGACCCAGTGATCGATCATAAAGATACTTGCATAAAGAATGAACCAGTGATGGTGGTGAAAATAACAGAGGGTACCATTGGAATAGCAAAGATTTTGACACAGTTCTCAAAGACACTACATAGATATGATTGTTTTGATGCATAAACTGGAGTAGAGAAAAACTGCAGCATGTAACACAAATAGAAAAGGTTTTTGGTACAACTCTCAGAGACTTCAACTTGGAATTTCCAAGTATAGAAATCAGGAATGATGGAGCAATAATTTGGGTAGCTGGGCCTACTAGCTCATTTTCTTTTCTCTGTGAATTTGGAGTAACTTCCTATAATACTTGCTCCAACTGCTTTCTAAACATAATAGATTCTTGACCTAGTTAGGTCGCATGGTACAGGGGTTTGGCATTGGACGGTGGAACAGAGCCTGGCTCTGGACTTTTACAATTGACCTAGAGGGAAAACATGAAAGGCCGCTCTACTTAGAAGTGAAATGCCTAAGAGTAACACAATCCCAAAGTGAAGTTCTCCTTACTTGACAGTTGTGGTGATTCCAGCATGGCATATATACTTGGAAGGAAAGCCCAATTGTCAATAGGACCTACCTGCTTACACTGAGCTGGCATTTGGGAATAATGCCTTTCATGTAAATAAATCTTTATAGCTTCAAAAGATACCTACACTAGTTGCCTGTACTAATCAGTTTAATTGCTTGTCCATGGATTTTATTTGTTTATTTGACAGAGAGAGAGAGAGAGAGCCACATACTTGGAAAGCAGGGAGAGCCATAGGCAGAGGCAGAGGGAGAAGCAGACCCTCTGTTGAGCAGGGAGTCTGGCTCAGGGCTCCATCCCAGGACCTCAGATTATGATCTGAGCCAAAGGCAGAGGCTTAACCAGCTGAGCTGAGCCACTCAGGCACCCCCATTCATGGATTTGAAGGGAAAACCAAGGGTCATCATATATTAGAGGAAAACAGTATGAACTAGCCCAAGTTGCACAAACAGAATAGCAGACCCAAAAGGAGCAGAAAATAGAATCCGATTCAACTTCTAGCATCTGCCTAGGATGTAAAAAGGTAGAAGGAACTTCATTTCCACCCTGACAACAAGAGAAAGCTGGGTAATGTACAAACTCAACTTTTCTTGAATCTAAAGAACTAAGATTACAAGTCAACCAAGGAGCCTGATACATAAGAAAAGATGAGACAGGATATGAGGGCTGACTCAGTAGTGGCAGAGCACAGGGGGGAGTTGGGCCACTGTCTAAGAAGGCAAAATAATTTAGTCATAATTTTTAACAAATTGCTAACCACTAAATCCGCACACCTGTAAGACTATATAACAACTAGAAGGCAGTTCACACCTGTGTATAGTTTATTCTGTGTGAATCTACACTGGATATTCACAAGAAAGACTGGAGACAGGATAGAAGATGTAGAAAGCCTCCCTTGGTGTGGTATAGGTCTAGGGGGATGGGAGTGGATACTGTTGTTAGAAAGCACAACTCTTCTCTAAGAACGAAAGCATTAAGCCTCTGGAGGAGGAGCTGTTAAGCCCTGCAATCCCGTGGGCATAGGTAAAGGACTGGAGGAAAAAAAAAAGAAAACATTGCCCTTAAGGGTAGGGCAGTAACCTTGTTGCACCTGGACTGTTAGAAACCTTCTATCCCTGGGGGAAGGACAGTATCACTGAGAAAGCCCTACCTGATACCTAAGGGACACAGGGTCTGTTTAACTCAAACAAGATGAAAGAAAAACTCTGCTCTCCTCCCCAACCAGGCTGGAGAGCCACCCCAGTGTGCCACCTGAGGAATGAGTTGCTCTTGTTTCAGTGCGGGTTTACATGGAATACCCAAATCTGAGTGTGGAACAGGTTCCCTGAGAAAAAGCCTCCCGCAGATCATCTTCACCACCATCACCACCTCCAGTAAGGGGGAGTTAGAGGAAATTTGAAGAAGGTGTTACACTGAAGGTAACAACAAAACAGCAATCACAAAACTCAAACGCAGCCCAGTTCCTAATTGTATTGACTCAATTGCCATAACAGCAGAAGATGCATGCTCTTTTCTTGCTCTATTGTCCTGTGTTCTCTGTTGCACATGATAGTGAGTATTCAATCAAAATTTTTGAGACATGGAAGAGCAAAAATGAAAAAAAAAACATCATTATCTCTCCCCCCACCCAATACCACCAACAAAATGTTATTGAGAAGAAATTAACTCAGAAGAAGAAAAAACCTCAGCAGTGACTCAGATGTTGGAACTACCAGAGAGTTTAAAATAACTACGATTAATGTGCTTCAGGCTTTTGTGGCAAGGTGGATAACAAGCATGACTAGGTAGTAAATTTCAGCTGAGAGATATAAACTATAAAATATACAAGTCTAATGGATATGCTGTAAAGAAAGAACACAGTAACAGAGGTGGAGAATGCCTTTGACAGACTTTTCAGTAAATGTGATACAACTAGGAAAAGAATATGTGAACTCGAATATAAATCAATAGAAATTACCCAAACTGAAGTGCAAAGAGACCTAGACAAATCTAAGATAATTCATTACCACCAGTCCTATATTTTACGAAATGTTCAAAGAAATTCTTGGGGCACCTGGGTGGCACAATTGGTTAAGCTTCTGACTCGGTTTCAGCTCAGGTCATAATCTCAGGGTCATGAGATTGAGCCTCAAGTCAGGCTCTGTGCTCAGTGCGCAGTCTACTTGAGATTCTCTTTCTCCCTCTGCCCCTCCCATTCTCATTCTCTCCTCTCTCTCTCTGAAATAAATAAATATATCTTAAAAAAATAAAAAGAAAAGGAAAAAGAAAAAAAATTCTTCAGCAGCAGGAAAATGATACAGACAGAAACTTGGCTCTACACACAAAAAATGAGATATCCAGAAATGGTTTAAGATATTATAAACACATTTTTTCTTATTTATAATTATGAAAGACTATTTTCTAATGCAAAAATAGCAATGTTTTGGAATTTAAAACATGTGTAAAGTAAAATGTGTGAGGAATGTGAACAGTGGGAAAAGGAAGAAGTGGGAGTATGGTACTTACAGTTTTTTTAATATTCTACATGAAGTAGTATAATAGTATTTGAAGTTGGACTTGTTTATTGATGTTATATACTGTAAACTCTGGGGCAACCACTAAAAATTTAAAATGGAGGTAAGATAGCCAGTAGTGAAGAAAGAGGGAATGGTAAAAAATATTCAATCCAAAAGCATAAAAAAAGATAAAGGAGCAAAGAATAGGTGGAACATACAGAAAACAACTAGCAAAATGGTAGATTTTAAGCTAAACATCAATTATATTAAGTGTAAGCAGTCTAAATATCTCAGTTGAAACACTGAGATTGTTCAGATTTTATATTTAAAAATGACCCAACTAAAATGGGTATCTCTAAGATATCTAATATATCTCTAAGAAACCCATTTTTAATATAAAGGTAGATTGATTGATGAAAGGCAAAAGAATAGGAATAGTATATCATGCAAATATGAATTAAAAGAAGGCCAAAGTGGCTGTATTAATAATAGACAAAGATTTCAGAACAATGAAAATTACCTGTGATAAAGACAGATTTTAAAAACATTGTGGTGGAAGAGTCAGTCACAAAAAGACATAATAATTCTAAATATGTATAACAAAGCTTCACAGTATATAGGTAGTAAAAATTGATAGAACAAAGAAGAAATAGCCAAATCTATGTTTATAGCTGGAAACCACAACACTTATCTCTCACTAGTTCATAGAAAAAGTGAAGACAAAATTAGTAAGGAGAAAAGACTTTAACAATACTACTAACTAACTTTACCTGATTAAGACTGGACCACCCCAATGCACACCAGCAGAATATACCTTTTTTCATGTGTACATGGAACATTCAGTTAGGCCATAGTTGTTATCCCAAGTACGAAAGAGTCAAATGATGTATAATACGGTCTCTGACTAAAAGAAAGAAACTAGAAATCACTGATAGCTACCTGGAAAATTTCAAATATTTGATAATTGTTCAACACATACATGGGGTGGATGGTGGAGGTTGTCAACTGAATGTCATCTGAAATCATGGAGGGTGAATATTTGGGGAGGACCTATACTGTGGCTAAAAAAGATAAGTGGTGTTTCTTGATTATGTTCTGTTTGGGGGGCAAAGTTAACAACGTATGGATCATTTAAATACAGTTGAGAGAGGAGAGAAATATGTTGATAAAATTGCTTAGGTTGGTGATGCAACATGGGGGCTTAGGTGGGTAGGAGAAGAATGAATGAAACAAGATGGGATTGGGAGGGAGACAAACCATAAGTGACTCTTAATCTCACAAAACAAACTGAGGGTTGCTGGGGGGAGGGGGGTTGGGAGAAGTGGGGTGGGGTTATGGACATTGGGGAGGGTGTGTGCTTTGGTGAGTGCTGTGAAGTGTGTAAACCTGGCGATTCACAGACCTGTACCCCTGGGGATAAAAATATATGTTTATAAAAAATAAAAAAAAATTTTTAAAAATTGCTTAGGTTGGTGAATTTATGCGGAGGTGTAACTGTATTATGGTCAGTAATGTACTTCTTGTTCCTTCCTGCAGGAGATGTGCAGACTAGTTGAAGGCCCCCTTTCCTATTGGATTGTGGTTTATGAAACTAATCCCCTTTGTGAGATCCAGAGATTAGTGTGTCTGGATCTAAGACTGTTTTACTGTGCCTCAATATTTCTGGTGTTATCAGGTCTGGATTGTCAAGGACAGAAGATGCTCTCATTTCTTAGAATAGGAAGACGTAAAAGGACTTTATGATCACATAAATGGAAATGTGGGTTACAAAAGTTGATATAAATACAACAATCAGGCATATAAACAAATACAAATCTCTGTGTAGAGCTAAAGCAAACACTTAAAGGAAATTAAATGTTCCGTAATGGGATTGGGATATGGGGTATCAGTTAAAATGTGGATATTCTTATAATTCACATCCATGGAATTGAATTTTACACAGCCATTAAACATTACAACTCAGACTATCTGTCAACATGTAAAAATGCTTATGACATAATATGGAAAAATCAGAATATACATTTCCTACACACTGGTATTGTAGCTAACACTTCTTATATTTATGAACTAATAATAAGTAGTCAAAATGCAAGTAATTTTTCCTGTTCTACTTTTTATACTTTCAGAAATGTTGTATAGTATCTGTAGGTGAGAAGAAATTAACCACTTTTTTAGAAAATCAACTTCATTTTTCAGAGCAGTTTTAGGTTCATAACAAAATTGTGCTGAAGTTGTAAAGATTTGCCATATATTGCAAACTCCCACACTTGCATAGCCTCCCCCCATTAGCAACATCCCTCACCAGAAAGGTCTATTTATTCAATTGATGAACCTTCAGTGAATAAGCAGGAACACCTAGAGTCCACAGCAACTTTCTTTTAAAACGAAGTTGTCTGAATTTTGAAATCTCATCAGGGTTTCTTGGTCAGCAATCCAGAAATCTGGAGGCAGAGACTCTTATTCTTTGATTCCTGCTAGAGGCCAGACTTGTGTCAAATTGAACAAGTAGGGAGGTTTTTTCCAGTGAACCCTCCAGAAGACCTCTATACCCAGCTTACTTTGCCTCTGAATCTATTCATGGTTAGGGGATGAGCTCTGCCTTTTTGGTTGTTGGGAAGCAGTCCTATCTGCAGTATTACATCGGGAATTGTCTCCCTCTGTTTCTAGGAAGTGCGTTTTCAGCTGAGCACCTCAAGCTTCAACTCCAGAAGGAATCACTGAATGAATTGAGGAAGGAGTGTACTGCGAAAAGGTAAACGTGGCCCTGAGAATAATGGTTAAGAGTGTTGGGTTTGCTTTGAGGATGGGATTTGGAAAAGTAGCATTCTTTGAAAGCTGCTGGTATTAACCTACATTCCGCACATGTCGGTGCCACATTAATTTATTCAACGAATATTTATGCAGCATCTACTCAGTAATGTAGCCATTACAAGAGTTCCTAGTGTATAGTCATAATCAGAAACATGAACATTGTTTTTCTAGTGTTTAAGGCCACAGCACCATGACTTAATGTCTGAATCTTCTCTTCTTCCCATCTTCTACGATAGAGTAGCTTATTTCCTTCAGTCATTTCTTCAGACTTACTCCTGTTTAGTATTAGTCCATTGGGATTACTGCCACAGCTTCTAGCTTATCTAACATCAGTCTGTCTTTCCAGTTCATCCTCTCCCCTTTTTTATTTTTATTTTTTTGTGATTTTATTTATTTATTCGTGAGAGAGAGAGAGTGGGCACATGAGCAGGTGGAGAGGCAGAGGGAGAGGGAGAAGCATTGAACAGGAAGCCTGTTGCGGGGCTTGATCCCAGAACCCTGTGATCATGATCTGAGCTGAAGCCAGCCACTTAACGGACCAAGCTACCCAGGCACCTCAGACCTCTCCTGTTAAAATACGAGGTTTACCATATTTTTTTCTCCTCTTAAGAAGTCATGGTGATTATTTTGCTTAATTTTCAAATAACCTTCAATAAATTAGCACTATACAACTATAGCTAATTTCAGTCCTCCACAGCATTCAGTTAACAGATGCTAATAGTTTTTCTTCTTATTTTTTTCCAGCACATGCTTAATTTGATGCCACCTCTGTTCTTTTGCTCATGTTTACTCACTTTTTCTGGAAAGCCATCTCATTCTACATTTTTCTTCAAGAAACCTTAGCAGTTGAGCATTCAAGAATGTTAGACCTGTAAAGAACCATGGAGATCATCTGGTCTGATCTTCTCAATTTGCAGATAGGAAGGCAAGGCTCTGGGAAGTTACTTTGTCCTGATCACAAGGAAAACAGGACTAGATCCCTTTAGGTCTTTAGAACTCCTTGTGTTTCCTACTACTTTTACATTCCACTGTGACCTATAGTTTTTCTGCATCCCTCTTTTTCTTAAATCGTTAACACAGTTGAGCAGGTTAATTTATCCTATAGATGTTTTATCTCTTGGTCTTATGTCTTTAGTTCAAGAGAAGAGGTACATCTCTTACCACAACTTACTGTTTGTTCTTTTTATTCTTTTATTTTCTGAATATGGCAGCAGGCTATTTTTTGAGGTAGCTATGAGTGAGAAAGAGAAGACTTCCTTAAAAGAATCAGAAATCACATTGGCCTCAGATTAAATGAGACCCTAGTCTGCTTACTGAGTGTCTCTAAATTTTGTATCCTTGTTTGTAAAATGGGTGTAATGATATCAACCTAATTGAGTTTTAATGATTAAAGCCATTTATAAAGCTCCTGACATAGAGTGTTAGGTGCTTGGTCAATGATTATTTTTACCCTTTCCATCTCTTAGCATGGTATTAGACACACACAATAGGCGTCTATATTTTATCTTGATTTATGCTATTTAGAGACAGGTCAGGAGTCATGTTAGCTATTATTCTTGACTACTGTGTTTCTGTGGCCTACTGCAGGCCATTTAATCTTCCTCCACATCAGTTATGTGGAAATAAATGTTAACAAGCATGAAAGCTTTTTTGTTGTTGTTATTTTAACAAATTTGCTTTTTATCTTTCTTCATCAGGGAACTCTTTCTGAAGACTAATGCTCAGTTGACAATTCGTTGCAGGCAATTACTATCTGAACTTTCCTACATTTATCCTATTGATTTGGTAAGTTTCAATTTTTCTGGAAAGAAAAACATTTTTTTTAAAGATGGTTTCTGTTTGAAATGTTTTCACAATGAAAAAACTCATTTCACAGCATAAAACCTTCTAGTCCCATCCATCTTGTTGCAAATGGCAAGATTTCATTTCTTTTGATGGCTGCATAATATTCTATTATATATATATATACCACATCCTCTTTCTCCATGGGGGTAGGGAAGGAAAAAATGAAACAAGATGGGATCAGGAGAGAGAAAAACCACAAGAGACTCTTAATTTCACAAAACAAACTGAGGATTGCTTGAGGGGAGGGGAGGTCTGTGGAGAGGATGGTTGGGTTATGGACATTGGGGAGGGTATGTCATATGGTGAGTGCTGTGAAGTGTGTAAGCCTGACGAATTCACAGACCTGTACCCCTGGGACAAGTAATATATTATATGTTAATAAAAATAATTAATAAAAAAAGAGGAAAAATTATTTTAAAAAGGAAATAATAATAAACTCTTGCTCCAGTCTTAATCACATGCTCTGTCATGATTCATTCAGAAGCTAATATCTGTTTAAAAAGTGGGTGCATGTTAGGTTCCACCATTTGTTTTTTTTTTTGTATCAGTTTGGTGGTGGAATGCACTCAACTTCATCTGAAAGAATGCCAAATAACTTCTGATCTCTTTAAGATCTTTTTTACTCAGCTAGATTATCAACTACCATCAATTCTGACATACATGCAGAATTGTATATGTACTGCTTTAAAAATATAACTGATAATTAATTTGTATTAGTACTCCTTGGGAAATTCCTGGGGTAATGGTCAGGATGTGAAGTTTTTGAAACTAGTTTCTTAAAGTAAATTTGAAAAATAAAACTTCACTAAAATTAAAATGATAAGAATTCTTTTTTAGAGAGCCAGATCACTAAATTTGAAGGTTTTATTTTCTTTTTAATGAAAAACGATTTAAAAGACTAATTTTCTGAGAGGAAAGCTAATGGGATTTTAGGTTGCTCACAGAATCTTGTTAATTCCACTTAAAAATCTTCATTTATAACTATGAATTGATCAAGGAATATTTTTATAATAAAAATATTACATGGCTTTTTGTTTGGACATGATGTTTTAAATGTTTATATTGAAAATTTCAAGTATATACAAATGTACAGATAGTAGTATAATGAATTATTATATACTCGTCACCCAGCTTCAACAATATTATCATTATGATAATATTTTGAGTGTAGGACAATATTGTCTTTGAGTTAACACTGACCTACTGAATTCTTCGAGATATGACTTAGGGTTTCTTTGCTTTACATGGAAAAAATTAATTTCTTTGGTTATATTCACAGAATGAGCATAAGGATTACTTTGTATGTGGTGTCAAGTTGCCCAATTCTGAGGACTTCCAAGGTATTTTATTTCTTTTTGCATCTAATGATTTATATAATAACTGGGTATATTTCAGAGAAAAATAGAGATTTCTTGAAGTGTTGGTTGCCTAGCACTTTATCCAGAGGGCTTTTGGACCTTCTGTCCCTTCCCAGCTGAAAGAACATAGTCAGATTCTCTGATGGGAGATGTAAGAGAATATTTAATTCTAATCATGGGGAAAAACTATTAAGTTGTCTATTTGAAATTTAAAGGAAAATCGTTTTAAGTGAGCTTTAAAAAAATTAGACAGTTTCTTAAGAATACAAATAATCACTCTATCCTTTTGGTTTGATTTTCCTGAAAAATTTGTCTCTGGGAGCAGGAGAATAACAAACACTAATCTGTTCTGTTGTTATTTAGAAAATAACATTTCTGGTAACATGAAACCACTACCATGGTTTCAACATTTATACTGTCATTTTTGTCCTCTTCCAGTAAGAAAAAATGACATTAAAGATATTACAGGCTATGGTTCTTAGTAATTGCTATATTTAAAGTATTTTAATTTTCCTAATCTCTTTACCAGGAGGCCAAAGAAAAGAACTTATTTTATTTGACATATTGGTAAAGAGGTTTTTGGTTTTTTTTAATTGTTAGCAGAGTGGGTTCTTTTCCCTTAGCCTGTACAGTGCTTTGAGGCCTACTAAATAGCTTCATAGATTATTCCCGAAGGTGGTGTATTATCTATTTGGGAAGAAGTTATTAAAAAGGGGCATTACTAGTTTTGTTTCAGACTTTCTTCCATTTCCCAATAAAGAAAATGTTATTTATGGTCATTTAACATTTCAGACTAATTTGTTACCTCCTTTGGCCTTTACAACAGCCCTTACAAGAAGTAGTTGGGACATAATATGAGTGATAAAACAGGAATGGGAAAACCTATGTTAAAGTCCTGGTTCTTTTTCTAGAAACCATGTAGTTTGGAACAAGCCATCCATACTTTGAATTGATTTCCTAATCAATAGTATGAACATATTGATTCATGTCCTTACCAGTTCTGCATTATTGTTGTGCAGATTAGATCTGTAAAAGCATGACATTTGCCTAATCTTTAATCCTCACAAAAACAAAGGAAACCTATAAGGAAAGTGGTATAATTTCTTATTACAATGTATAAATGAGCTATTTAGTGACTTGCTTAAGACCACAAAGCTAGGTAATGACTAGCTGGAATTTGTTTGGTTTCCATTATAAAATGTTCCAGTCTCTTTAAATCATACAAATGTGCTTTGGTGTTAATTTTGGGCAAAGTTAGGAGGTCCTGAAGGTCATAGCACATCTTTTTCCTCATTTCTTCATTCAACAAACCTTATTAAATACCTTGAGCCCTGTTCCAGGGATACAAAGGATTCATTCATTGGAAAATATTATTTGAGCACACCGATATGCCAGGCACTGTGCTGGGTTTTGAGGATATAATAATAGAAAACACAAATACGTTCTCTCCTTTCATAGAGCATAATATCTGTTAAGAGAGACAGCCAATAAGTAAGAAGGAATATACTATCAGAGACAATAGGGGAGCCTACTTTAGATAAAGCAATCAAAGAAGACCTGAGGGTAAACATTTAGCAGAAAATTTGAAGGTTGAAAGACTCTAACTCGGCTGCATCTGGGGGAGGAGCTTTCCTGGAAGAGGATGCAGCAAGCACGAAGTTCATGATGGAGGAATAGGCTTGACATATCTGAAAACAGTTTAGGGTTGGGAGGTATGAGAGAAAAGACCTATATTTTGGGCAAATCATGGAATCTCTCAGCTTAATTTTGTCACCGTAAAATGAGGTAAGATCCACATCTCTAATTTATTGTGAGAACTGAATGAGATAATATTTGAAAGCACTTTTCATATAAGATAATTTATATAAATGTAGTTGGAATTAGTTGCAAGAGAGAGGAGGTAAAGGAAGGAAAGTAGGAGGGAAAGAAGGAAGGATAGAAAAGACCAAACCTGTATTGGAGAGTAGAGCGCAGGGGGAAGAGTTACCTCAGAGGACATAGGAGGGGTCAGCCAGAGCCTTGAGGCCACTGTAAGGAGTTTATGTTTTATTCTCAGTGGAGGGGGGAGACCCTGAAAGGCTTCAAGAAGGGGATGACATGAGCTGATTTGTGTTTTTAGAAGTCACTCCTCCTGCTAATACAGAATAATCTGCAGGGAGGCAGTAGGGGAGTCCAGGATATCTGTATTGGTGATGGTCACCTTACTCCACTCTGAGATGTTTCTTGATTCTATTTTTGTTTTATACGAATTGTTTAGTTTCCCAGTTTTTTGTGGCTTTCATTAGCTCTCTGTTCTTAGTATGTCCACCAAACTGAATATATTTTTCCTACCCTTTAAAAAATTAGCTTAGCTTTTTAGTGCAGTTGCTGAAAAATGAAATGGGAGATGAAATGAAACAAATGGGCAATTTTACTGTAAGGCCCCAGTCAATCCCTATGAGGCCTAGCAATCAGAAATTTTAAGAAGCACATGTGGTGGTATTAGACTTTAAAATCTTATGTTAGCATTTTGCAAGGCACTTCCATATACTCAACTCATTGAGTGCCTCGTGGGTGTTACCTGTGGGGCCATGTGCTGAGAGAACGCAAAGAGGTGTAGGGCGTCGCTCCTACCTCAGTGAGATTTTAGTCCGGGTGAGGCCATTAAACTTGTAATCAAAGCCTTTGAGACACATTTATTGATTTCATACTCTGTATCAGGCACTTTGAAGTTCATAACGGGGACACAAGATTCAAAGAAGTAGATATAATCAGTGCCACCAGAAGGGGAGCAGGAAAACCTTTACAGAGAAGATGGTGCCTGAGGTGTCTTAAAAGACAAAATAGTATTCCCCTGTTGGAAGAAGAGGAAGAGGACATTTTAGATTGGGCGAGTAGAGAAATGTGGTAACATGGAACATCGTGCATGGTGCTTCTTGTTTATTTAATTCTCACAACTGTGAGAATGAATTCTTTCTGTGAGAGAAAGAATTGTATTCCATTTTCTTAAGACAAGAAAATTGAAGCTCAGAGAGATTAATTAATTTTTCCAAAGACTCATACTAGCCAGTGGCAGAGCTAAAGTCATTTCTGGTCAGCTTTCTGGTCACCCTGATTTTAAGATTCATATTATTCCTGTCATGATGCAGTTTGTGTCCTTGTTTTGAATAAAACCTCTTCCAAACTTCTGACAACTTTTTAGTGTTTTGTAACAGCTGCATTCTCGGTCCTTCTCTAGTAAGGACCTCCACACTGGTTATTCTGTGATATTCACAAGACTTTGCTGGGACAGACTTTCCATTGCTTGGGTTGACACTGTCTGGGAAACTCTACCGTAGTCGCCCAACCTTTATTGTGCTTTTTTAAATGGGTAAGTTACTGGTAGAGTTTGCCAAAGAGGCCTGGACACGATGGGACAAAGTTGTCTGCTGAAGGGTATTCGTTTGAGTTCCATTGACTGAGACATTTCTCATAAAAAAAATTGTTTGTGTGTGTTTTTAAGTAATCCATAACACAAGAGCCTTTTGTGGTAATGAGACCCAGATTTCCTTCTGTGTCTGTATCCCTTTATGCAGGCATGATTTCTTGGAAAGGAGAGACCATATGTCAAACAGTGTCTCATTGAGAACATGGAATGATTCCATAGATGCTGTGGCAGTGATTAGAGTCTTAAATATTTTGTCCTGTCTGGATCAGTGGGTGCTTGGTTCCTTAACAAATCAGCTGCCTCAGTGATTGGGAAGGCAGGATGGTAAGAGCCTTTAGATCACTTATTGTACTTGGATGCATTTGAATATTAATAGTTTGTCCAACATATAAGTCAAAGGGGCATTTGAATTAATTTTTAATATTTTCATGGCCGTTGTGGGTTGATGGTATTTATTATCATAAAAATTACACGAAAGCTGCTGCTCTCGATAACTCTTCTACATTTAAAAAGCAAATTAGAAATTATTATTAGGAGGAAACTGCAATTTTTTGTTTTGTTTTTAAGCCCCCGAGAACACTGTTTAAATTAGAATCTTTTTCACACACCTGAGTCTTAAAGTTTATTCCTGTTACTCCCTGAATCCTTGCACTCTCCCCCAACTTCTTCTCACCAACAAACCTATCATCTGTAACCTTTCTCACCCCCAGAGCAACATAAGGAACACAAACCTCTGCTCTGCATTAGGTGTTAGGGACGTCATTAATGCTTACTGGAAAAGCACACCCCAGAGAGCCAGGTTTTGGCTTTGGCAGGTAGAAAGTCTTTTAGATCTTGGAATGCTGGAAACCTTAAACCTTTTGGTTTTTTAGCTGAAGTGATTGGCAACAGAAAATGACATCTGAGGTTCGTGGCCAGCAATAGCCATAATTAACCACATGAGCTCACATTTTCCCACTGGAGGTTCAGTGGTCTTGGGGTGATGAAAGTGACTTCCCTACCAGGAGGTGGTTTTCCTTTTGAGGGTATTGGAATACCCTTGGGCCCTGTAATGCCTCACCCGTGGTCCTTTAAAATGCTTTTTAATATAAAGCTTCAATATTGGAAATCCAACACCATGGTGTTTAACAGTGAGGCTGTGCCTGAGCACTGTGGCCTGGAATGGGAAACAACCTGGGGCTTTTAATAGGTGGAGCAGGGAGTCTTGTGGAAACAATGGTGAGTGCAAATAACCAGAATCAAAACTGATTTCCAGTATTATCCAGTTTCCAGGTTTTGCTGTTTCTGTTTGGATTTTTAGTTCCATGTGTAGGCTTCTCTTAGGGTGCCTTTTTATCTTAAATTAAAGCAGAATTGTTTGGGTCATTGAAGAGAGGTGATGTTAGAAGACTAGTTTTTGTTCTTTTGGTAGATACGTGGACATTGTCTCAAGATTTGCAAACTCACTTCCTTAATATTAAGCTTTTAGAAATATGAAAAAATGTAGGTGCTTGCATCTTTAGCATTGGATAGGGTTTTTTTTTTAAGCACTCATAGTTTGCATTTGACCTGTTTGGAAGGCTAATTAAGAGGCCTTCTCCTGCTTTCCAGAAGTTTGCAAATTCTTTTCTGTCTGGCCACATAGGAAAGGAAAAGCTTAGTGTGAAGCATATATAGGAAAGTGCAAACTTAGTGCAGCATTATCCTTCATTACTGTAAATCATCTACTTCTTCTCCTCTCCCTTCTAAAAGAAGGTTCTTAGAGACCAAGTCCTTTTACTGATAGGAATATTTCAATTTCCGCAAGCCCTATCCTTTATGGAAAGCAGGAGACACAGGAGTCAGTGACCTGTGACAGAATTCCTGTCCCGGCTCTGACTCCAGGGATAGAGGAATTTGGGGGGCACAGGTGTATATATAATCCTCTGTCTTATTCCATCACTCATGGATTTTACCTGTATGGTTCTGAGCAAGTCTCTTATACCACCTAAATCATTTGTCTCATCTCCAAATTGATAGCATCAGACTCAGTGATTTCTAAGGTTTCTCTTAGCTCTAACATTATATATGATGATTAAACTGTAATGAATTTACAGTGTAGTGTAATATAATTTCAGTCTCTAAGGTGGTGTGATATACAGACTTCAAAAGAAGTAAAGCATTATACTACTCAAGGTATTTGGGTGGGACTGGGGCAAGAGGACATGGTCTCTAAGAACGATTAGGATTCTTGTCAGTTAGGGCATGTTTGAATAGTCAGTTGAAATGAATGCTTTTTCTTCCTTCCTTCCTTTCTTCTTTCCTTCCTATCAGTTTGGTTTGAAAGAACATCAGACATTAGTGTGAGAAGCCCATTCTCAATCTAGCACAGTACAAGTCACTGGGAACTCTGTGTTCTTTGCCCTTACAAGAAAAGTGTGAGACATAGTATGTGTGTGTCATCTGCTTGGTACAGTCTAGGTTCCCAGGTTAAGAAATTGTTATGTGTTCCACACTACACTTCTGAGAGAGTATGGTCAAGTGCTTAAGGATGGAGGTGTTGTTGTCAGGCCAACCTCTATTGTAGTTCTGGAGTACTTGAGACAGATCCTTAACTTCTTTGATCCTTAGTTTCTTCATCTATGAAATGAACAAAATAGGATATAAAAAGGTGCCCAGTTTAGTAATTGTTGATGAATTAATGACTGTCATAAAGTACTATAGTCAGTTCTAGGCAGAAGAGAAGTACACAATGAAAGTTACCTGTTTTTATAGTGTTTGATTGTGTATAAAGAAACCAAGAATCTGCCACGATAGTCAGTGGTGGAGAACGAACTGGTGAACAGATCACATAGGGCCGTTCCTACAACAAGAAGGTAGTCCTTAGCTAATAAGTGTAAGTATTAAAAAGAATTTGAAAACCATTTCTAGTAATTGAAGTTTAGGTACCCTTCGAAATCAGGAAACCCTCAAGCCAAAGATACCTCAATTATTTCCACTTTTCTCTAGCCAGAGATAGTCTAGATTATGTGTTAAATCTTTCAGAGTGTGTATATGTGAACTCTTAAAAGTATTTTGGGAATACTGTATACCAAACAGTTACTTTTTTTGTTCCTCCTGGGGCAAGCTTAAAATGTTTTGTTATATTACTCTGTTCTGAGTACCTGGTGATTGTTATCACTTGGTAGGTAGTAGCAGAAATCTAGATGATGAGTTTAAAATGTAATTATCTGTGACTTCTTAAAAGATAAATGCTTATGTTTGACTGTAGGGCACATACTTTTTTTTCCCCAAAGTTGCTTCCACCTAAATTGCATAGATAGGCTCTATAGTAACTGGTTTTTGACATTTTACTTTTACTGTTTAAAATATTTTTCCTCCCAATCCTGTTTCAAATTTTGCAGTCTTATTTATGCAACACTATCTTTATGGATATTGAGAACATACCCCATAAGGATACATCATGCTTTTTTACTTCACCTTAGACTTAATTTGTACAATTGTACAACTATATTGATTATAAAGTTGTTAATGAATAAAATATATAGTGGTCATATAATGCATTATGATTAAACCTCTGAAACTAATGTTCACATCATATGATAGACTAGGTAGTATCTCTGCCTTTAAAAAAAAATGCTGGGAAGGAGAGAAAGTACTGGGTATTTGAGTGTACTAAGAACTCTTTCTTAAGATATATATATGGAATGTTAATCTCATCACAGCAATTACTGAGCAATAGTTTTTAAATATAGTAGATGAAATTTCAGGTCTTGTTAGTATGTTTAGATTTGTATAAAATTCATAAAATTTAGATGTGATTAATATTTTATTTACCAGTTATTTCTTATAAAATCTCTTGAAATTGATTTACTATGATCTTGTAGCTACATTTATAAGGTAAATAGTTGTTTTCTCTTTCTCTGCTTTTGAATTTACAGCAAAAGATGATGGAAGCATTGCTGTTGCCCTTGGTTACACAGCACATTTGGTCTCCATGATTTCCTTTTTCTTACAAGTGCCCCTAAGATATCCTATAATTCATAAGGGATCTAGATCAACGATCAAAGATAATATCAATGATAAGCTGACTGAAAAGGAGAGAGAGTAAGTATCTTTTTTTAATGTACTTTTAACATAAGCCACCTTGAAACATGGAGTACATTAAAAATATGAAATGTGACCTAGACTGTGCTGATTTTTCATATATCCTTTGTGAAGTGCTCCATTTCTTTTAAATAGAATGCGATTATTAATTTAGGTTATAATAAATAAAATCTTACATTTCCTAAAATTGTTAATGATAGCAGGGTTGACTCATTTAATTTGGTTTTGTGAGAAACAAGTATTATATACTCCACAGATATTCACGTAGTACCTATTTCCTGCCAGTCGCCAAGTGAAATGATTAAATATTTGTCAGACAAGCAAGAAGAGCATAAAAGGGCAGCAGGTTGTACATGTCTGAAAAGTAGATTAGTGAACTGGAAAAGAGGTCAGTAGAAAATATATTGATTGAAGGCATAAAGAAGGCACAAGAGATGGATTATATAGAAAAGTGCTAGACTTATGTAGGACCCAATAAAAATGTCTAAGATATGTATAATTGGGATCACAAGGAGGGAGAAGAAAATACATAGGGTAAATGCATTATTTTAAGAGTAGTGACAGAATTTTTCAAATTTGATGAAACACATTAAGCTACAAATTCTAGAAGCATTAAATACAGCCCATTATAAGTATAAAGCAAACATACTAGGGAAATTATAGTAAAATAGCTGAAAACCAAAGATGAAGTGAAAATATTAAAAGTGCCTAGAAGAAAAAGATTAACATCAAAGAGCATTAATTAGACTGAAAGCTAATTTCCCAATAGAAATTTTAGGAACCATAAAGGTAATGCCATGATATTTTGAAAGTACTTTAAAACAGGTATGCCTGGGTGGTGCAGTCAGTTAAGCATCCAGCTCTTGGTTTCAGCTCAGGTTCTGATCTCAGGGTCATGAGATGGAGCCCAGTGTCAAGCCTGAGTTTCTCTCTCCCACTCCCTCTGCCACTTCCCACTCCCCCTTAAATAAATAAATCTTTTTTTTTTTTTTTAAGTGCTATAAAACAGTACTGCCAACTTAGAATTCTATACTCAGTAAATATATCCTTCAAATTAAAGGCAAAATAAAAGACATTTCAGACCATCAAAACTGAGAAGGTGCATCCCAGCAGACCCATGCTAAGGGAAATACTAAACACAGAATAAAAATAAACATAGCACAGAAACATAGAAATATTTGAGGAAGGAAAAAAAACAGTAGGATAAGTATGTGCAATGTCTGAGTGGCTCAGTCAGTTAAGCATCTGCCTTTGACTCAGGTTATGATCCCAGGGTCCTGGGATCAAGTCCCACTTTGGGCTCCTTGCTCAGTGGGGAGCCTGCTTCTCCCTCTGCCTGCCACTCCTCCTGCTTGTGCACTCTCTCTGTCTGACAAATAAACAAAATCTTAAAAAAAAAAAAAAAGGTGTAAGTATGAGTATATCTAAATTAATTTTGACTAGAAAACAAATGGTAGGGTCATAAAATATGAAATACATACACATAATACATATGTGGAATTATAATGCATGACTAACACAAAAGTTGTGATGTGGAAATGGAGTTAAAGTAGTCTAAGATCCTGGCATTGTCTGGAAAAGGGTAAAGATACTGCTTTATAGTAAACTACTAATCAAGGATGTATGTCATAATCTCATAACTATTAAAAGAATTGTTGGGTATAAGCAAAAATTAATAGATGATATAAATAGAAAAAAATTTTGAATACTTTATTAATCCAAAACAAGGCAAGAAAAGAAAGGAAAATGAACATTAAATAAGTGGTACAAATAGTGAATTTGTACTTTATGAACTCAGACATGTTCTCGAGTTACATTAAATGTAAATGTCATTAATATACTATTTAAAAATAAGGATTGTCAGCCTGAATAAAAAACTACACTTAGGGGCGCCTGGGTGGCTCAGTGGGTTGAAGCCTCTGCTTTCAGTTCAGGTCATGATCCCAGGGTCCTGAGTTCGAGCCCCGCTTTGGGCTAACTGCTCAGCAGGGAGCCTGCTTCCCCTCCTCTCTCTCTGCCTGCCTTTCTGCCTACTTGTGATCTCTGTCTGTCCAATAAATAAAATCTTTTAAAAAAAGATTTTTTTTTTTACTAATTATTAGAAAAAGCAGATAAAACAATCAGAATTTAAAAGACTTGAGCAGTGCAATGAACTAGACCTGAGTTATGGGTAAAGAATATTGCACCAATGGCTATAGAATGTACATTCTTTTTCTTTTATTATTATAATGTTCAGATAGCCAAACATATATATAGTACATCATTCGGTTTTAATGTAGTATTCAATAATTCATTAGTTGCATATAACAAGAAGTACATTCTTTTCCAAGTATTCATGTGACATTTACCAAAATTGATTATGCTGGGCCTCAACAAATTTCAAGAGATTGAAGTAATTTACAGTATGTTTAGTGACCATGGTGGAAATTAATAGAAATCAATAATAAAATCCCCAAACGTGTAGGTATTAAACAATGTACTTCTGTAAAACCTATAGGCCAAAGAAGGAACTACATAAAGGAAGTTTGAAATTGTTTTAAACTAAATGATAAGAGAATATAGCATATAAAAGCTTGTAAGGTAAAGCTTAATCTGTTTCCAGAAGGAAATTTATTTTCTTAAAAGTGTGCATTAGGAAAAAAGATTTAGAAATCATTCATCTAAGTCTCCTTTTGAAATCCCCAGAGAAAGAATAGTTCATTAAACCCTAAGAAGTTAGAAGGAAGGAAAGAAGGGTAAGAACAGAAATTAGATGGACAACTGAACAATGAGAAAAAATTACAGGCAAAACATCTAGCCTTTGGGACGCCTGGTGGCTCAGTTGGTTAAATGTCTGCCTTTAGCTCAGGTCATGATCCCAGGGTCCTGGGACCAAGTCCTGCATCAGCTCCTTGCTTGGCAGGGATCCTGCTTCTCCCTCTGCCTGCCTCTCTCCCTGCTTGTGCGCTCTCTTCCTCGCTCTCTGGCATATAAATAAGTAAAATCTTTATTTAAAAAAAAAAAATTTCTAGTCTTTGAAACAACTGGAAAATGGATAAACCCTTAGAAAGAGGAGACAGGCAAAACAACTAGTATAAGTAAAGGGGGAAAAGATGTCACTACAGATATATAGACATTAAAAGATAAGATCTTAGGAACAACATTATGCCTATCAATTTGAAATTCAATGCAATTGGCTACATTTCTAGAAAAAGACAACTTTCCAAAACTGTTACGTGAATGATGGAGTTTAGAAAACACTACACTTGGCTAAAGGGAAGTGGATATAGATGATTCTAGGTCAGTTATTCTCAATACTGGCTGAGCATTATTGTCATCTGGGGAGCCTTTAAAAATGAGCTTCTGACCCCCAGATTCCTGGCTTCTTCCCCAGAAATTCTGATTCAGTTAACAGGGCCCAGACATGAGGGTTTTTTTTTTTTTTTTTTAAAGCTCCTGAAGTGATTTTAATGTGCAGTTGGGGATGAGAACTGCTGTTCTAGATTGAGAGACTATTGTATTCATAGTAATGAAAAAATGAAATATCCTCCACTATATTTAGGAAACTGCAAGAGGAGAGGCAGGAAAGGTAGGCACCAAATGGAAGAATTTAGTGCTGTATCTGGTAGGACAGTGACCCTTGGCTTATAGATAGAGGGCAGGGAACACGGGTTTAGTTTAGTTTAAGTCAGTGCCTTTTAAATCCACTGATTAGTTGATAGCTGAAGTATTTTTTTTTCAGTTACAGAAACATAAAGAGATCCTGAAACATATAGGTATTATAGAAGGGGACATTGATGTGTTTTCTTTTCTCTTTCTAAAAAGTGGATGTGAAATTCACATAAGATTAACTTTTTTAAAATGTACAATTCAGTGGCATTTAATATGTTTGCAGTGTTGTGCAACCACCACCTCTGTCTGGTTCCAAAACAATTCATGACCTCAAAAGAAAACCCTGTACTCTTAAGCAGTAGCTTCCTATTCTTCCCCCACCCAGTGCCCCCTTCCCCCAACCCCTCATAGTGACCCATCTGCTTTCTGTCTATGTAGCTTTATCTATTCTCAATATTCCATATAAATGGAATCATATAAGATGTGATCTTTTGTTTAAGGTTTCTTTCACTTAGCTTGTGTTTTCAGGGGTATCCATGTAGTAGCAGAATCAGTACTTCGTTCACATTTACAGCCAAATAATATTCCATTGAATGTAATACCACATTTTGTTCATCCATTTATCTGTTGACAAACATTTGGGTCATATCCACCTTTGGCAGTTGTGACTAGTGCTGTATGAGCATTCATGTACACGTATATGAGTATCCACTTTTAGTTCTTTTGAATATACATCTTGGAGTAGAATTGCTGGGTCATATGGTAATTCTATGTTTAACTCTTTGAGGAACCTCCAAATTGTTTTCCACAGCAGCCACACCAGTTTACATTTCCGGTGTGAAGTAGTATATCATTGTAATTTTCATTTGTATTTCCTTAATGACTAATAATGTTAAGCATCTTTTCATGTCCTTGCTGCCATTTGTTTATTTTCTTTGGAGAAATATCTGTCCAAGTCTTCTGCCTGTTTTTCAATTGGATCATTCTTTTTTTTTTTTTTTTTTAAATTGTTGAATAGTAAGACTTCTTTATGTATTCTGGATACTAGATCCTTATCATTACATTATTTGTAAGTATTTTCTTCCCATTCTCTGGGTGGTTGTTAGAGTTTAAGGCCTAAAACTAAGGTATATATTATGTGCTGCCTTGACACCTGGTGAAACCTGGAAGGCCTAGAATATCCCCTCCCTTTGTTGCTCCTGTGGATAAAGGTCCCTTATCGAAATAAGACTCTTCCTTATTTAGGGACCTAGGTGTAGTTTCTTCTAATTCCTCAGTGGTAGATTTCAGTTCCTTGCCAGCTTGGAAATTGTGGAAAGAAACCAATTACATCTTCCCACAAGGACCAGTCAACACTGCCTCCTTTTAATACAAAAAAAGTCTGTCTCCCACAGACCCTGGTTGTTCACAGTCCTTCTGTATGTAACCCCATGTAACCCTGCATTCCATGTAGTGTTCTCCTCCCCTAGGCTATGAGTATATGTGACTAATAAGCTGCTCTCAGTCTCATCTGTCATTCATTGATTCTCTCTACTGCTTTTTTATTCTCTATTTTATCTCCACTCTAACCTGTTATTTCCCCCCATTCTGCTAGCTTTGGCTTTTGTTTTCTGCTTCTGTAGATGTAAAGTTTAGGTTACACTGACGTAAGATCTTTCCCTTTTTTGAAGATACTGATTGATTGATTGATTGATTTGGGAGAGAGAGAGAGTGCCCAGGCATGAGCTGAGGGAGAGGTGTGGGGGGAGGGGAAGGGGAGGGAGAGGGACAAGCAGACTCCATGCTGACTACAAAGCCTGACGTGGGGCTCAGTCCCACAGTCCCACCACCCCTGAAATCATGAACAGAAAGCAAGAGTCAGGTGCCCAGCCAACTGAGCCACCTAGGTACCCCAAGACCTTTCTTTTTTTAATGTCAGTGTTTAATTCTATAAATTCCCACATCCTATTAATTTATTATGATGTATTTTTATTTTCATTCATCTCAGAGTACTTTCTAATTCCCTTCATTGACCCATAGGTTGTTTAAGAGAATTTAATTTTCTCATACATTTGAATTTTCTTGTTTATTTATTGATATCTAGTTTCATTCTATTGTGATGGAGAAAATAATTTATGATTTCAGTATTTTAACATTTTTATGACTGTTTTGTGGCCTAACATATGATCTATCTTAGAGAATGTTCCACATGCATTTGAGAAGACTGTGTATTCTACTGTTGTTAGATGCAGTGTTCTATATATATATATATATATATATCTGTTAGGTCTAGTTGGTTTTATAGTATTGCCAGGTCCTCTATATCTTCATGGATCTTTTCTCTAGATATTTTTATCCATTATTGAAAATATAGTATTAAATACACTCTTGAACTATTATTGTAGGACTGTTTCTTCATTGCTGTTAATGTTTGCTTCATATATTTTGGGGTTCTTTTGTTTGGTGCTTCTGTTTTTAGTTGTTATTTCTTCTTGATGAATAGACCCTTTCATTGACCTATTTTGCTTTTTTTTTTTTTTTTTAAGATTTTATTTATTTGAGAAAGAGAGAAAGCATGAGCAGGAGGGAGGGGCAGAAGGGAGGGGCAAGCAAACTCCCTGCTGAGGAGAGAGCCTGCCTGGGGCTCTTCATCCCAGAACTCCCAGACCAGGATCACCACCTAAGCCAAAGGCAGACACTTAACCAACTGAGCCAACCAGATGCCCCAATCTTTTTTGCTTTTTGTAACAATTTTGACTTAAAGATTGTTTTGTCTGCTATTAGTATAGCCACATCAACTTTTCCTTGATTACTGTACGCATGGAACATCTTTTCCATCTTTTCACTTTGAACCTATTTGTATGTTTGATCTAAAATGAATCTCTTATAAAGAGCATATAGTTGGATTATGTTTTTTTTATCAGTTCTCCAAATCTCTGTCTTTTGATTGGTGAGTTTAATCCATTTATTTTTTTTTAAGATTTTTTTTTTAAAGATTTTATTTATTTATTTGACAGAGAGAGAGAGAGATCACAAGTAGGCAGGCAGAGAGAGGAGGAAGCAGGCTTTCCGTGGAGCAGAGAGCCCGATGTGGGGCTCGATCCCAGGACCCTGGGATCATGACCTGAGCCGAAGGCAGAGGCTTTAACCCACTGAGCCACCCAGGCGCCCCGAGTTTAATCTATTTACATTTAATATAATTATTTGTATGGAAGGACTATTTGCTTTCATTTTGCTATTTGTTTTCTGTATTTCTTATACCTTTTTGTGCTTCATTTTTTCTATTACTGCCCCCCACCTTTTTGATTCAGTACACATTTCTAATTTGGTATACCACTTCCTTTTCAGTATATTTTAAAGATATTTTCTTACTCATTACCCTGGGGATTACAGCTAATATCCTATATTTATAACAGTCAAGTTTGAATTGATAACAACTTAGTTTTAATAGTATACAAAACTCCACCCCTCTCTATCTCAGTCCTCCCACCTTTATGTTGTTATTGTCAGAAGTTACATCTTTATACACTGTGTGCCCATAATACTGTCTTTTTCATTCACCTGTGCAGTTACCTTTCTGGAGATCTCTATTTCTTTGTACAGCTTTGAGTTTGTCTGGTATCCTTTCATTTCAACATGAAGCCTTCACTTCTTGCTTTCAGTAAGCCTAGCAATCAGCCAGAGGTGAAAGCCTAGGGCCTTCTCAGGTCTTTTCTGAGTATGCGTCCTATTTTTTTTTTAAAGATTTTATTTCTTTATTTGACAGAGAGAGATCACAAGTAGGCAAAGAGGCAGGCAGAGAGAGAGAGAGGAGGAAGCAGGCTCCCTGCTGAGCAGAGAGCCCGATGCGGGACTCGATCCCAGAACCCTGAGATCATGACGTGAGCCGAAGGCAGCGGCTTAACCCACTGAGCCACCCAGGCGCCCCTGAGTATGCGTCCTATTATGGGCATGTAGGTAACTTCTATCTTCCTCAATTATATATGGGCACTTTTGAAAACACTGATTTTTCAAAGAAACTCTCTGCAAATTTACCTCCCAGGCTTTAGACAGTCTTTTGTATGTCTCAGCCTTGATCTTCCATACAAGGAGACTGTCGGATTTTGCCTTATATCTTGAACAGTGTCCCCTGCTTTTCACTTCTGAGTAAGTAGTTTTGACTAGGCAAAGCCAAGGCAAGGGCCTTGTTAGTACTTCAAGTAGCCCCTAGACAAGTTAGGACAAACAGATTTTTTTAGAATAAAATCTGCTTGGCTCCCTTATGTACTTGGGATCAGGGCTGCACAGTGGCAGACTCCTTTCTTCAAGATCACTGCTGAGCTGGAGAGGGAGTTACAGATGGTGTGAGTAGAAATTCTGTGAAGCTTTCCTCTTGATTTTGAATTTCCTTGTTCTTGATTCAGTGTTCAGCCTATTGTTTGTACACTTTTGACTTTTTCCAGAGTTCTAGTAAAGTTGTCTAACAGCTTTTGCTTTAAAAAAAAAAAAAAAATTTCTCTGGAGGGACAAGTCCTTAGATCTACCTCCTCCCCTGTTTTTGCTGCCATCATTCCATTTGTTTGTTTAATGAAGGAAAACATTACTTACAAGGGATAAAGGGACCCATGATTTTAATTAAGCATGACCACAGAAGATCACCTTGTAGTTTTGAGAATGGTCACCCTCCTAATATTCTCTAGCTTCCATATTAAACAAACTTTAAAACTCTGGGTTTTTAAATCAGTTTTGTACGTGGTGATCTGACTTATTATACATGGTGATCTGACTTAAAATATTAGCTATGTAGGAAAAGCAGTTGGGGAGCTTGAAGGAAAGCTGTCCCTCAAAATGATACTCTCTCTCCAGGACAGCTACACACTTTAATTTATAAAGGAGCAGCTTAACATGTGGGCAACTCCCAATACTATGCCACAGTGTGAGTAGTAGCAGTAATTTATCAATTAATTTATTTTCCTAACTAGTTTGGGAGGCCAGCTTGATTTAGGTGTTTCTTTGGCAGCCGCAAGAAACACAGGAATTGCATTTTTGTATTTTACTGCTATCTTCCCCCTTTACTGAAACATATATTGTATTTTATTGATTCTAATATAAGTACTTTTTGACATTTTGATATTGCTAAAAATGGGGTGCCTCTTATAATTAATGGCATGCCATATTATGAGAACACTTATCTTTTCTTAGTGGTACATAAATGAATGCTGCAGTTCGCAATAGATGCTATCTCAGAGTTCATAAACTATCAGATATTTTAGGTGGCTCTGTACAGTTTAGTAAAGCACTTTGTGTCCTTTTTGGAACAACATTGATGTACATGTAGATATATAAATGTTAATTTATTGCTTATGCTTGTTGATTACATCAGTCTCTCAGTTATACTTAGCCTGGATCACTGAAAGAGCAGAGACCTGGTTTTCTTTTCTCCTGAGTTTGTCAGTGTTGATGAAAGCCTTTCCAGGTTATTAGACGGAATCAGGTCTTCATGGGAGATGGAATTGAATGACTCATCGGATGCGTTACACTTGTTGTAATGGGCCTAGGAATCCTCAACCTCTGCCCTGTCTGATTACCTGCTTCATCTGGCTGTTGGCACACGAACAGGGGAGTTCAGAGACCTATTTGGCCAGTTTTGCTGTGCGCGTGGGTGGAGACTAGATCTTTGCTTTGTCTGGCCTGTTTGAAACACAGGTTTGGACTGATGCTTTGCCTAAACCATCACTCGTGCACCTGCACACTGTAAAGGGAAACTCTGAAATCTGTGCTGCGTTCATTTTGAGGCTCAGACCACAAAACACGAAGGAATGTAACCAGAGTCCAGCCACAGTGTTCTTTTACCCTTTATGTCTTCTTTCACTGAAGACTGAAAAGTGGGTTTTAAAGTGATTTTTGAAATGAAATGTATTAGTCATTGTTACTGCGCTACTTAACTGTTTGCTAGATGATACATTCCGGATGGATTACTGAAACGATCATTGAGCTAGGACATAGCTGGTCAGAGCATATGGCTTTTTCAAGCCCTCAAACAATACCTTAAGTTGGTTGTTTTACTCTCAGAAGGAGTGGTGTAATTGGCAGGCACTCTTGAAACTTCCTGACCTGTTCATGACAAGGCTTTTATGAATCCAAATCACTAAAAGATGCTTAGCTGTTTTTCTATAATGGAATCATTGGAACCTAGAGACATGTAAATGCTGCTTTTCCCATTTCCTTCATTGTTTTGTTCTTATGTTTATTCCTGTGGAAGATCCTGAGTGAACCCTAGGAGATGCCTTTTTTACCTGGCTGATTCTGATTTCTTATAGAGACAGAAGTTTTAGAGTATATAAAGAAAGTGTGATGTGTTCGAAAACAGCTAATATTGGACCCAGATCATAGTCATTGCCTGTGGTTCTGATGCTCATGAGAGAAGGAATGGTCTGTTTGAACGATCTAACACCTTTTCTGTGACTGAATGCACAAGGCAGTCATGTATACCTACATATAAGGACTCACCAGACATGTTCCAGTCTTGTGACTAGAGACTTTTCTTTTTCTAGCAGCCACCAGGGCATGTCTGTGGCATGTTTATGGAGCTCCCCTTTCAGCATAACTTGATTGCATTTTGCCAGGAAGGAGGAAACAGGCGTTTTCAGAGTGGCCATGAGCTGAGCAATTCCCTATTTCTGTATTCCTTCAGCCTACTTTTTGGCCTGGCAACACTGACTTGTTGAATAAATAAATGAATGAGAATTTTTCTAATGGCATCTCCTTGAAGCAGTTAGGATACCGTGAACGTTGCTTGCAAAGAAGGAAATTCTCTATAGTAATAGTGACCAGCACCTGGGTTTTTGTTGGTATAAAACTTATATTAAAAACATAAATGTTTTCAGACTGCTGTACTTCTGACTCTTCATTTTTATTATTACCTGCTTTAGACATACTTAACCACCTGCTGACACATCTTATATTAAGAATTATAGACTCCTTCCTATAAGACTCCTCAGCTTCTGTTTGTTAATCAAGCTGTTTTAATGCAGACCCTTCAGAAATGGGTTGCTGTTTTCACTAAATTAGCATCTGTTTGCTTTCATAGCATCCAATTAAATCCGATGGCCTCCTTCCAGAAGTAGAGATTTTCACATCACGCTTAGGCTTCAGTGCTATGGCTTTAATTTTCAACTCTTCTACTGTTTATCCTATAAATTAGAACATTCTTTATAACCTTTCATCTTCATTTTATTATAGGTTGTTGCTCAGATGCTGGCATTTAGAACACTCAGTACCCTGGATCTCAGACCTTTAAATTGAACAATGAATGTGATGACTTCAGGCAGTTGGGTAGACCACATGCTTTGGTGTTTTTTGTTTTTTGTTTTTAAATTTTTTCCTTAATGTATAACTTAAAAGTATAATCAAACAAATATTTTTCAAGGTGACTAATATTACTGAAATGAATGAAACCATTCTTTCAGATTTTCCACTTGATTACAGGAATATGACCCAGGAATAAAAATCTGTTAGTATGAAAACTTTCCCAAATGTCTGTAGTCTAGCTCCATTATAACTACCTAAGGGAACACCATGGAATGAATAGAAGATGGAAAAAAAAATGTTTAGATCTATGCAGAATTACAGATTTATTGTGTTTTAGAGCCAGCGTATTATTAGGTTGTATGATTTAACTCTTCAGTTCACACATAGAGAAACAGGCTGAGATTAAGAAAGGTCATGTAACAAATTAACTAAGAATTCACTTTAATATGGCCCATTGAGGAAAGCAAGCCCAGAAGATCGTATGCTAACTATAAATGTAGTACTTTTAAGAACACTCGGGAGATGGAAGAAGTGTGTTTATCAAGAAGGGACTGTATATGAGACTGAAATACTGCTTCTCCTGATTTAGGGAAATCTCTGATGAAAATGCCATGATGTGAATTCTTGTACGTTAAGTCACGCTGTTAAGTTCTCATGGAAAATGTTAATTATTTAAATCCCATTTATCAGTTGGCTCACTTGACATTTGTTTTTCCTCTAAAAGGGGCAGTGTAAGATGCCTTTCCTTCTCTCTTGCCTCAACTGATTAAAATTTGGTAGGGTTTGTTTTGTTTTTTATTTCCAATTATTTAAAGCTTTGGAATTACATGGGCTTCAGACCTCTTATCACTGAGCAGCTGTAGAAATGTCCTCTCTGAGTCTTCGTTAGCCTGATACAATACATACCTATGCCACTAGGTTATTATGAGGAGTAAATGAAGCACAGTGCTTGTCACACAGAAGATGCTTAGTAAAATCTGCAGCTACTCTTGTGTATACATTGAGCTTTGCAACAGGAATTCCAGGCAGCCATGTAACTTTTTTATTAAATGTAGATGCTACAAAGAAAGGTGGGCATAAGGAAAAGTTCAGGAAAATCGAAAATGCAACGCCGTGGCATAGCATTAGGTTTTCTTTTATAACAATGCCACGAGGTACATAATTTTTTTCAGTGGTGAAAAATGCAAAGGACTAATGCGGTTTCCCAGAGTGCAGGGGAAAAACTTCCAGGTCTGAAGACTTGGCTCTTTGACTTCAACTCTGCAGGGAGGTTAGTGCCTATTCTCTACTAATGAGTCAAGCAAGTGTCTGTATCTTAGAAGGTATCAGTTTGGAAGACTGGAAATAAATAAATAAATGTAAAAGAAGGTATCAGTTTACTGAATGCTGAAGGAAAATAGATCATGTTCAAAAAAAATTGGTTGCCAGCCTGGCCTGCTACTTACTTTTTTGGTCTTATCCCAGTTCCCTCTGAGTTCATAACCAGTGCTTCAGTCTAACTGTTGGTTTTCAGATATATTACATTATTTTTCACCTTGATACTCTTTGTGCTATTCTGCTTATCTGGAATGACTGGAATTGTTGTACATAAAACCCTACTCTTTTTACCTAAAACTTTTCTCATCAACTCTTTCTTGATTTCTCATCATTTGACGTGCTCTCATAGCCTTCCTTAATCCTACTGTCTGAGTAATATCTCAGAATGAAGTAAGTTTATGTATACTCTTTTCATTTAACAACACATCAGTGATGCAAGTCATGTGCTAGAGTTGTCTGTCCTTTTTTTTTTTTTTAAAGATTTTATTTATTTATTTGACAGAGAGAGAAATCACAAGTAATCAGAGAGGCAGACAGAAAGAGAGGAGGAGGCAGGCTCCCTGCTGAGCAGAGAGCCTGATGTGGGGCTCCATCCCAGGACCCTGAGATCATGACCTGAGCCGAAGGCAGAAGCTTAACCCACTGAGCCACCCAGGCACCCCTGTCTGTCCTCTTCTTATCCAGAATATTTTCAGTGCATCTTACTTGGCATCAAACTTACCCCATTGCCTTGCAGAGAGTCTTGTATTGTGTAGATACTCAATAAATATTTCTTGAATTGAATTAGGAGAGCAAAAGGGATGTTCAGTTTTTGCAAATGCTATTAGGTAATCTGACTCTCCACACTGTAGGCCTATAGTTTTAACTCTAGATGCTCTGGCCAGGACAATCATTATTTCATATGGTCCCTTAGGACCATGGCAAGCTATTAACTTCAGTGCCTGTTGTAATCCAAGGCACAGGCAGCAGTGCTGATGGGGTTGTGTTCAGGAGTGAGAGCAAAAAGCATGTTTTAAAATGAGGAATCCCCATGGAAATTTAAGCAGGAGTGATCAACAAAATAAAAATGCAGAAGGTGGTTGCTGGGTGAGACAGGAAATGAACACCTTGTGAAGATTAGGCATTCCATTGAGAGAAGGGAAATGTGGGAAATGAGTCCAAAGTAATTGTGCAGCTATTTCATTGCTGACACTTGGAAGCATATTGTTGTGTGTGTTGTTTTTAATGAAGTGTGCTTTTATAGTGCTGATGTTATTATCTGGATGAGGAAGTCTTCTCTAGTATTATTGTCATCTCAGCTTTCTGCAACCAACTAAATTAAAATACAGTAATATAATGGGACAGCGGGATAAAAAAGAAAACCAGATGACTCTGACATGTGACCCCAATTTGAACTTAGTGCTTTTCTGGTTTGCAGTATACCCAAATCAGAATAGAGGTTCAGTGTAATGCTTGGCAGGATTGGTGGAGGAACGTAATATATTTAGTTAATAATGGACTATGTCATGGTGTCATGGGGTAAAGATCATTACATTATTAAAATATGCAAAATCAATGTTTCTCAAGAGAACATCAGGGAACTCCAGGTAGCCCATGGATTGGCTTTTGGGAGTCTGTCAGTATGTATCATATGACAGCATAGATGCTTTGGATTCTGATATGAATGAATGAATCATTTACTCTAATAAATGAGACTTTATTTTGTTGGTGTTACATTGAAGTAACACTGTTCTTTAGTTCTTACATGTTAGATGTTTTTAGTAGACAAATAATGAGGGATACGGGGATAACTGTATCAAGCCAGAGAGTTTGGAGTAGGAGATTTGTGGACTTTTGTTTTTCTGAAGAAGCAAATGCATGGAAAGAATAAGAAAATTATTTTTAGGTACATGTGAACTTATTTTAACTTCCCAAAACGTCATATGATAATAGTTCTTCAGACAGTTTTCTCTTTTTTTTTAAGCTTTATTTGTTTATTTGAGAGAGAGCAACCGAGAAAGAGAGAGATACTGAGCATGAGGAGGGAGAAGAGCGGGGGGGCGGGGGGGGTTGCGGAGAAGCAGACTCCATGCTGAGGACTCCACCCCAAGACCCTGAGATGATGACCTGAATCAAAACCAAGAGTTGGAGACTTAACCCACTGAACCACCCAGGTGTCCCTCTTTAGACAATTTTCTAAGGATAACATTTATGTCCTGGATAATAGTATCATTAGAAAACTAATTTATGCCATTCTTTTAACCAGAGTTCTATTTGCTGCCGTATTTTTATACCTCTTTTATAACTAATAAGATCACCAAACATAACTTCTAAATCAAATTAAATGATTAATTCATTTTCATAGTGTTTTTCTTCTCTAATTCCTTGAAATAAAAAAATTGATATGAGAGCTAACTCATATATAGTTAATTCACAAAGAGTTAAAATATAAAAGGCTTATTACATCACAGCAGTCAAACCATGTATTGAGAACTAGTCCATTATTGGCTACTCCTCAAGATGCCAGCATTAGGTAAAATCATTCACTGTTGACTTGGCATCAGGAATGGACAGTAAGTAGGCAAGATAGTCATGTATAGCGTGTTAAGGGCCACCTTGGAGATCAGAATGGGGTTGAGTTGGGGGTGGCCAGCATAGGCATGCATGAGGTGAGCCCTAAACATCAGAGTGTAGAAGAAGATTAGGAGATGTTCCAGCTGAGGCTAGATGCAGCAGATGAACACATACACTGACACCAACGAGGTATTACATCTGTCCAATGACCAAAGCTTCCAATGTCTTCACCTAGCATTGTAAGTGACTTCACTTGAAGTTGCTCAGCAGTTTTCTTTAGGCATAGATAAAAGAAGTAAAAGTTTATATTTTAGTCTTCAGTCTATGTAAAAATAAGAATGACTCTCAAAGTTGATTAGCTATACGTGGTTAATATCAATATACATTAATTCAAGGCATAATAATATACTTTTATAAAGTGTTTTGGATCACAGACTGGTTATGATAAATATGTGACTAATTTGACATAAATATACTTTCACTTTTGTGTGTATTAATAGGGATAAACCATATTGCTATTTAAATAATAAAAACTGTGTATTCTAAACTTAGGAAAGGAGAAGTTATGGCCTTCCCATTTCAGTCTTTTGAAAGAACTTTGGCATTAAACACACCTTGAATCCATTTATTTCAGTTTATTTCACCTCACTATCCTCATCTGAAAATGAAGACAATGGCTTTAGAGAAATGTGAGGAATAAAAGAATTCATATAACATTACCATTGCATATGGTCATTCAGTAAATATTTGTTCCCTGAATAAATGTGCACAGTCGTCACAAGCATTGATTTCTTTTCCCATCTGCCTGAACTTTTTTTTTTTTTAAAGATTTTATTTATTTGACAGACAGAGGTCACAAGTGGGCAGAGAGGCAAGCAGAGAGAGAGAGAGAGAGGAGGAAGCAGGCTCCCTGCTGAGCAGAGAGCCTGATGCGGGGCTCGATCCCAGGACCCGGGGATCATGAGGCTTTAACCCACTGAGCCACCCAGGTGCCCCTGCCTGAACTTTTTGATCTTACTTCATTCCAGTAGAAATGAAAAACTTGTCAAGTCCTTACTTTTCAGTTTGGAAAGGATCTCTTAAATTACAGAAACACACAGACCATATTATGAGAAATCCATAAATTTTTTTCATTAAAAAAAAAAACTTGTTTGAAACAAAAGAAAACATATGCAAGAATGAAAAGGCAAGCTACATATCAGAAATTATTCTTTACAACGTAGATTAACCAAGGGTCAGTATTAGAATATATAAGTAAAACCTTTATACTGTCAATAAGAATAGAAGCAATCAGCCCAACAGGAATATAGATCTAGTGTGTGAAGAAGCCATTCTAGAAGAACAAGCACTAAATGTCCAATAACATAAGAAAAGATACTCGGCTCAGGAAAATTCAAATTCACACCAGAAGAGATGCAACCTGGCAAAAATAGAATGTCTGTTTTAGTACCTAATTTGGTGAACATTTAGAGAAAAAGGAGCTCTCATCCTTTGTGAAAATTTCAGTTAGTTTATCTATTTCAGAGGATAATGTGATAGTAGAGCTCCAACTGTACAAACCTTTCCCAACAACCTCACTCTTGGTTGTATACTAGATTCCTGAGTAGTTTTTATATGTAAGTGGTCTATAGATGTTTATTGTATCTCTATTATGCTAGATAATTAAGTAAATTATCTCTTAGTTACCTCTGTTTTGTATTAAAATTATTCACAATTATATAGCTAGCCTTTAATTTTCTTAAAGTGTGTTGTCTATCCTTTTGTACTGTTCCTTTCAGAATCTTTATTACTATAAAACATTCTTTTCTTTTACAACTACTTCCTTTAAGCCTGGAATACATGTTTCTAACATACAGCTTCTTCTTTCTTTCTCATTACTAACACTGGGTTGATGTGGGTGATTAATTTTTCTCCTAATTCATATCATTTCTATATACCAGTTCTTGATTGGTTTTAAATTTACAGCAGTAGTTCTCCCTATTTCCTTTAGAGAAAATATTGATGTTAATAATGCCTAGAATTTTGAGAGCTACTCATTTATATTATTGGAAACCTTTTGAAAAGACTTACAAAAGAATTAATTTTTCCCATGCTGCTTGTTAGTTACTCTCATTAATGTAAATGATGGCTCCCAGGTTCATGATGTGGAGAGTCTAGTGGTGAAATCCTAGAAGTGTTAACTGTAGTAAGTTATAGAAATTTACTGCACTAAGTTAATTAAACACACCAATAAGCAACTGAAGCATTTTATTATTTTAATTTGTATAAATATAAGGTTGGTAAGTTAATGAGAAGTGGCAGGTCTCTTGGAGTTTGATTGACACCTGTACTAAAACTCTTTTAAGTGTGTAGATGACGCATGAATTTATTGAGACAACTTATGTTGTAAGATATTCCATACAGGAAATATTTGTTTTTGAGTGTGCGGTAGCATAATTTTGTCATTCCGGCTTAAAAAATTTACTTACTAGAGGAAAAACTTGTTAAAAGTGGCCTCCCAATATTGAACTTGCTAAATACTGTTCTGCACAAGAAACAGAATTTATTTTATTATATTCTTGTTTCTGAATTAATCGTGGTCTCTGCTTAAATCACAAAATGGGAGACTCTTCAGTTGAAAAGCAGTTTAGTAAATAGCCTGTTATTTTCCCTCTGATTTTCAGGGGAAATGATAGGGAGTATTCCATTCTAAGAGGTTACAGGTTGGTCACACTGAATTGTAAGACGTTCCACTTCCCATTTTGTATCATTTGGGGGGGGAGCCTACCTGTCTCAGTTTTGTACTATTAAGTTCAAGTTCAAAATCAAGCTTTATGGTATCAGAATTCTAAGTGTGCAAATGAACTCACTCACCTATTTATTCATCAGATGTTTAGTAAGTGTGTAGTGTGTGGCAGACAGTGTTCTAAGTCTTTGGAATACAGTATGACCAACATGAACAATTATAACAATATTTTTTTTTCTCTTTAAAATAAATAATTAGTTTACAGTCAATCCCACAAAAGTACTGAGTGTCTGGCATATGAATAGACTTTATGCTAGGTGGTTTCAGACTAAGAAAGTGAGCATATTATCTAAACTTATTATTTAATTTAAGAAATAACAAAAACTACCTTGTTTCATGGCATTTACTCAGTATCACTTATTTCTTTATAGGGCATGTCCTTATCTTGTGATCACACTGTAGAATTAATTAGGAAGGCAATTCAGTCTGAGCAAAGGAAGAGCTATGGCTGGTTGAGGTGGTTTTTCCTCCACAGCCATTTTGTTGTTAAAAGTAAAGGACTGATTATTGACTGGAAAGTACTTTATAGTTTTGGGACCAACTTAAAAATGACTTTGCTCAGGATATCTATTTTAGTTTTTTGACTTTTCAAGTGAAAATAATGTTACGCATAAATGACCCAGTGCTTATTCTAAGCAAAAATATGCTAGAATCAGGGACCTATTTGTTTGACAAGATTCATTCGGAGGGACATTAAATAGTGTTTATCTGCTCAAACCTTAGCTAATTAAATAAAAAGTTACAAATATTAATTTAGAAATACCATGATTTATTGTCATGAGTTTCACACATGGGCATGCGTAAGTGTACACATGTTTAGACATAGAGCAATATCAGATAATATTTTTTTAAAACAAGGATTCTTAGAATCATTGTGTTCACCAGATATCTTTTGAGTAAAGTATCCTCTTTTCTCTATTGTGTTCCAAACATTTTAACTCCTAGAAAATAGTAAAAATAAGGTTCACCATAAATACTCTTAAGGACTGCCCAATCTACTATCCATCTAGGAAGATTATACTTACTGAAGGTTAAACTGTTTATGGCTTCTTCAGTTGACTTTTTTCGTGTTCTAATCTTTTACAAAATATCCTGGAAATAGAAAATCCAGAGGGGAAATTCAAGGACTCAGGAGGTAAAGAAGCCAGAAAAATAGAATGCACACCTTTGGGGGAAAAAAGGCTTTTGAATATATTCAGGATTTTCAAATATAAAGGAGGAAGTAGCATCCATAAAACAAGAATGGGGGCTTATGAAACAGAAATAGGCAACTGTGGCTCAAAAAAAGTCGATTTTTTTAGAAAGTCATATTGAAAAGGAAAAATCTCTTTCTTAAAAACAAAACAAAAAAACCTCATAAATAGTAGACTGGACACACTTGAGAGAATTTGTGAATAATGAATAAACATTGAAAAAGCCTTCCACATGATTCACTCATTAACAGATTAACAGAAATGTCATATGCAGAAAAAGCATTCAGTAAATTTAGTACATAGAAAAGTAGTATAGGTTTTTATTAGGAGCATAGCTGTGGAACTAGGGCATGAGTTTGCATTCAGATTCTTATTTATTATATGTGACAGACAGAAATTGAAACAGAACTCAAGATTTCCACTGTCCTGGTATCTGCTCTTTATAACTTCTTCCTCAGACTGGCCAGCATCTTGATTTCAGACTTGTTAGACCTTGAGCAGAGAACTTATCCACACTGCACCTGGTCTTCTGACCTCCAGAAACAATGAGCTAATAAATGGTATTTGTTTAAGCTAATAAATTTGTTGTATTTTTTTAAGTTGTAATCAAAATGATTAAATATATGACCTTAGACAAATTACTTGATTTCCCTATGTTTTATTGTCTGTAGCATGGAGATGATAACAGCACCCACTTCAAGGGATATCTGTGTGGAGTAAATGAGTCAGTATATGTAAAATAAATGTGGTACATGATGGTAAAGTCTCAAATGTCCTCAAATTGTACTGGGGTTTATTAAAACTCTTGGTAAATTAGAAACAAAAGAATTTTCTCAAAATGCTAAAGAATGGTTGTCAAATCTATAGCAAGGTCTAGGAGTAATGGTGAAACTATTATTCCCATTAAAGTCAGAAAGCAGATCAAGATGCCAGTTAACAGAACATTATGCCTGAGGTCTTGATCTCTCTAAATATATGGAGAAAAGAGATGAGGTACAAGTATTTGAAATAAAGGCACAAAATTGTCTTCTGCAGAAAGGAATGTTACGTAGAAAACATGAGCAAATCTGCAAACTATTAGAATTAGAAAACTAGCACATTTGTTGGATGTAAGATCAAAATGAAAATCAAGTAGATTCTATACACCAGCAATAACCAAATAGAAAATGAACACAATATAATTACATAGTAATATACTTAGTAAAAAGTGTGAAAGATCTTTATCAATAAAAACAGAACACATAAAAATGATAAAGCACATAAAAGATCCAAATAAATGGATGTGCATACATACATGCTCGGTGTAACTGTGTCTTATGCTGCTCTGATTTGTTATAGCTCTGTTTAGAATATTTTCCTTTAAAATTGTTTTTGAATTTTAAATAATCTCTTAACAGTGTATCACAAGTCTATTTTCTCCCATATGCTATTATCAGATACTATCTGCCAATAATCAAATAGAAAAGTTTGGTCTCATGATGGCTAACCAAAAGTTTTTGCAAATGACAATGCCAGAAATATATTACATGGATTAGGTTTAAAATGGAAATAGTGAGAAAACCATAACAATCAGTAGGCAAACAGCGATTGGTGGAAGTTATTTGACATTAAGAGAGAGATTGTATCTCGCAGAACAAACTGAGGGTTGCTGCGGGGGAGGAGGGTTGGGAGAGGGTGGTGGAGTTATGGACATGGTGGAGGTGGTAATGTGCTGTGGTGAGTGCTATGTAGTGTGTAAACCTGGCGATTCACAGACCTCTACCCCTGGGGCTAAAAATACATTATAAAAAAATAAAAATTAAAAAAAAAGAAGGAGATTAATAAGTTATGGGGATGGGTGAAAAAGGTGGTGGAGATTAAGGAGTACACTTACTGTGATGAGCACTGAGTAATGTACAGAACTGTAGAATCCTATTGTATACCTAAAACTAACACTGTATGGTAATTATGCTGGAATTAAAAATTAATATTAATTTTTTTTATTTTAAAAGATCTTATACATTACTGTAACCCTAGGAAGATTGAACAGCATTTATAAGGAAGTACATCAGAAATTAGTTTGTCTAAAAATGAATGGGATACTCAAATTGGGGAGGGGGAGGATTGAGGCTTTTGTCCAGAAAATCATGGGAGAACCCCAGAAAATCAGGATTCAATAAAAAGTTTCCATTTATAAATTGGTGAGTGAAAACTTTAGCACCAAGATAGCAAACGGAAGAAAGGAAGGAAGGAAGGAATCAATGTAGACTATATAAAGAACATTTTGGTTCAATAGTTAAAAAGAAACAGCTCAGTTGAAAAATAGTGAAAGGGTGTTACATCAGTCAGATTTCAATCAGGAAAGCAGAATCACTGAGTGATTCTGAAGCTGAAAAAGAGTCCGAAAGGGGGAGTTGGAGGATTAGAGAAAAGTCACTGACCTGCGCTTGAGAAGTTCATTGCAGGTGGGCTGCTTGGGCCAGGAAGTGGGAAGCAGGATCTGTCCAGCTGCTCAGTGGAACCCCCAAGGACAGCAGGTGGAGACATCTGTGGAAGACGGTCGCCCCTGCATCTGGTAGTGGGCTTGGAGTCACGATTTGTCAGCAAGGCCAGCAGTTGGGAACAAAAGCTAGATGCAGAACAGGAGGACAAAGACCAGATGGACTCTGTGGGCAGCCTTGTTTCTGCTTCTTTCTGTGTCTGACCACTGCTAACCTCAGAGTGTAATGGCCGCTGCTCCACTTCTGTCTTCCAAACCACTTGCAGATTTTCCTTTTGTTCAGCTCTAGCCTGGATCCATACAGGCAGTGGTATTCTGGGAAACAGTTCCAGCTTAGCTGAGTGAACACAGTAAAAACCCACAGCAAATATGAATAGGCCCTATACTTTATTCTAGGAATATAAAGATTGATAAGAACAATAGACAATAGTAATCACTCGGAAAATTATAGTAACTTTTGCCGTGTTTCAGGTACTGCTATTGTATGTATCTTACAGCATTTGTCACAGCCATCACAAAAGCAGTATGAGATGAATGCTGTTATTACCTCCCTTATATTGATGTGTAGACAGGTGGGTCAAGAAGTTTACTTCCAAGGCCACACATTGTTCTTTAGCATCAACAGCAGCAGCAGCAACGTTTTGGCAGAGTCAAGTAAAATGGGGACATACTTAGAGACTGTACATACATACTAGAGAAACTTGCTCATAGGAGGTCATATAAAGATAATAATATAATAAATTTATCATTATTTGTACTGAGTAAATAGAAAAAATTAAAACTGCCTACATTGCTCATCAGTAATGGGAGGGATCAAATTTGGAATATATGTAAGATGGAATACTAATTAGGACTTCAAAGGAATGCATTAGGTATATATGTAGATATTGGGGAAAAAAATCCAAAAACATAAAAAAAAATCTCCAAAAACAATATTGAGGGGGAAAAGTAAGTTGCTGAATGATATGCATGGCTCACTATTACTTATATAGACATTGAATTTTGAAAGTGTAAAAAGTGATATACACAGGTGTTGACCAAATTTATAAAGCTAGTGACTTGTGGGAGATGCTGTGGCAGACACAGTTGCTTGTCTACCCACAGCCATTCTGGGCTTCCTGTTTATGAGCAAAGCTCAGTTTTGTTACTCTTTCTTTTTATTTGCTATATGAAAGGTGGGCGCCAGAGACTAAACCACAACTGGCTTTTTGCCAACCATGGTATTCCCATACAACTCACCAGTCATTGGTTCTGACATAAAATCTGTCACAATTCTGGCCAGTTTGAAAGGGTGTTTCTGGGAGTGGTTTTATACACTAAGACAGACATGGCTAGGATGTTGATAATATTCTATTTCTTGATCTCAGAACTGGTTTCACGGGAGCATTAATTCTGTGAAAATTCAGTGGTTTTGAACTTATCTGTATGTTGTACTTTAATGAAAAATTTATGTATAATATATATATGTGATGTGTGACCAATGGCCTGGGAGATAAGTCCATCATTGTCTACTAGACGTTGTCTCCAGAAATGATACCTGAATGTGTAGCAACCATTTTATGACCATGAATGGGTCTAAACCAACTTTCTAAAGATGGCAGGATAGAAAGATGGGAAAACCTGAGTCCCGGATAAAGTCCTCAAGTTCCCGAGTTAGCCAATTTTGGAACTAGTCTCCATTCTTCTTATTTAAATCAGTTGATATGAGTTTTCTGTCACTTAAAGTTGAAAGCATCCTAACTGTTGTCAAAAATGGGGAAGTAGTTGTGGTAGGGAACAGTGGAGGCTCACTTTATTTGCAATGTTTCTATTTTACTAAAAAATGCAAAAATAATATCAATTGTCAGGCCTCGGTTGTAGATATATAGTTATTTGGTTGTTATGCTCTAATTTAAAAAAATCTTGGCGCTCTGGGTGGGGTGGCTCAGTTGGTTAAGCAACCAATTCTTGACTTTGGCTCAGGTCATAATCTCAGAGTCTCCCTTTCAGCAGGGAGCCTACTTACCCTCACCCTCACCCCCATCCACTCCCAACCCACACACACGCTCTCTCTCTGAAATAAATAAATCTTTTAAAAAAATCTTTAAAAATAGGGGTGCCTGGATGGCTGAGTTAGTTAAGCGTCGGACTTTTCATTTCAGCTCAGGTCATGAGATCAAGCCCCACATCCAGCTCTGTGCTCATTGTAGAGGTGACTTCTCTCTCCCCCTCTCTGTCTCTCAAATCAATAAAAAAAATCTTTTAAAAGAATCTTTAAAAATAAAAAGAAAGAGAAGGTGATAGATGAATTATATAAACATCAGGAACAAAGATGTGGAAATGGTTACTATAGGTTGAGGAACAGCTGGGAAATATTTTTTAGCAAATGAATCAAGAACCAATTGGTATTCATTTAATAAATATTTACTGGGCTTTTACTGTGTGTAAGTGACACTCAGCTTGGGCCTTATATTTGAAATCACTTTTTTTTTTTAAGTTTTTATAAGGAGTATCTTTTGTTTTTAAGATTTTTTTTTTTTTTAAATTTATTTGACAGACAGAGATCACAAATAGGCAGAGAGGCAAGCAGAGAGAGATGGAGAAGCAGGCTCCCTGCCGAGCAGAGAGCCTGATGCAGGACTCGCAGGGTCCTGGGATCATGACCTGAGCTGAAGGCAGAGGCTTTAACCCACTGAGCCACCCAGGTGCCCCTATGAGAAGTATCTTAATATGTTGGTACATGTCTTCAGTGTTCTGTAGGGTAACTTGCTATATGTCTACACTAAGGTCTACATTTTATTTTTATTTATTTAAAGTCCACATTTTAAATTAGATCACTTCCAACATTATATTCAAATTTGGTGAAAAACTTTATAATCATATTTTGCATGATTTTTTAAAAACATATCTGTCTCCATCATTTGGCTCAGTAAAATTCATAAAACAAATTTTATTCTTACCTCTGGTGAGAGAGGGATCAGAACTCTTGACACCTGAATTCTATTATTTTTTCTTGAAATAGTAATTGTACCCAATTCTTAAATTATGACATGTATGTGTATCTGGTTCTAGAATGTATAACTTAAAGAAAGCCAATTGCAGTTGAAAGTTTAGGCATACCTCAGAGATATTGTCAGTTCAGTTCCAGGCCACCACAACAAAGCAAATAGCATAATAAAGCAAGTGAAATGAATTTTTTTGGAATTACGCTACTGTAGTCTATTAACTGTGCAGTAGTATTATGTCTAAAAAATGTATTAATTTAAAAACTTCATTGATAAAAATGCTAACCATCATCTGAGCATTCAGCAATTTGTAATCACTGATCACACATCACCCTAACAAATATAGTAGGAATGAAAAGGTTTGAAATACTGTTAAGAATTACCAAAGTGTGACACAGAGACACAAAGTGAGCAAATGCTATTGGGAAAATGATACCAGCAGACTTGCTTAACATAGCATTGCCACAAACCTTCAGTCTGGGGAGAGGGGAGGCTGGTGGTATCTGGGAAGCTCAGTAATGCAAAAGCACAGGCAAGTGAGGTATGTATGTATCAATCTTGGGTGTAAGACCTGAGTTAGCTCTCCTCCTTCTCACTCTAATCTTGGTCAAGTCACTCTCCAAGCGTCAGTCTGGGGAAAGAGTATCAGTTTGGGGTTTGTCTGCATGTAATGGAAACCTCAAATTAACAAGGACTTAAACAGATAAAATTTTATTATTGCACATAAAAATCCGATCAGTAATCCAGGACTGGAATGGCAGTTCCATAAAAGCTTCAGAAAATTCAGGCTCGGTGAAGCTCTCTGTCTGCCATCCCTGGGTTGTGGCCCTCATCGTACCAAGATGGTTGTTCGAGTGTCTGTCTTATTCAACCATCAGGAAAATGAGCACTCTTTCCTCCTATAAGGACTTTCACATGTTCCATCCTCCACAAGAGACTGAGAAATCTATTTCTTCCGAGCGCAAGGAGGCTAGAGAGGTGTGTACAGAAAAGAAACAGAGAAAACAGTGTGGGAAATCATCCAAGAAAGAATGTGAGAAAAAATCCAATAATTGAAAGACTTGATTTCAGATTGCAAGAGCCCACCGGGTGCTGAGAACTGTGATATTTCAAAATGCTGGAGGTAAAGTGAAGATTCTGAAAGCTTACAAAGGGGAATAAATACATACAAAGGAATAGGAGTTATAGTGTCTGACTGCTCAACGGCAACACTGAAAATTACAAAACAGTGGGGCATGCCCTTGACGTACCGGGAGTCATTCCTATGACCTCGATTTATCTATCTGTCAGACCAATCAAATGTAAGACTAGAGAAAAGACTTTCAGACATCGAAGTCCCTAAAAAAACCTACCTCTGCGCCTTTTCTAGGGAGCTCCTGGAAGATGTGTTCTGTTAATACAAGGGAATAAAGCAAGTAAAAACATCATTTAAGGAAAAGAAGGGATCAGCCTGGTGGTGAAGGGAATTTGCAGGTCAGCTTTTCAATTGGGCTAGTGAGCAGGTGGACTGACTTGAAGAAGGAGTTGAAACGGAGAGAGTATCTGATGTATTTAACTGTATCAAGAGGGAATTTTCATGGCTTTCAGGGAGTCAGGGGCTGAATTAGTGAGAGGTATACATAGCTAAATTTAGCAAATGAACTATAGTTATTAACTCCAGGAAGAACCAAGCTTAAAAGAAGGAAGATGTAAATATTGTATACTATGTAGCTTAGCTCAAAATAGTAATTATGTGCTTTTGATGCTGTAATGTTACATATTGATTTAAACTGATTTAACCAAAAGTTGTAGTGTTGACCCTGTTGAGAGAATGGGAGGAGGGGAAATATGGGTGTTTTGAGACGAGGTGGGGAAGCAGCATGTAAGAGAGCTAAATCCTTCCCCAGCAGGTTGTCAGTAGAATTTAGAAACAGGAATATAGGATATTAATTAGATATATGTAGGGTAAATACCAAGGGGAAAAGGCAGCTTAAAGTGTTGAGAATAATTGGCTCTGGGATCTAGGAATTGAGGTAGAGTTAAGGTATTAGCTAATAAGCATGCAAACTGATGTTTTTACTTCAGGTTTGTAGAGAAATTTGACTTTGTGTATAAATATTATTTTAATAAAAATGACATTAATTTCCATGTGCTTCATTTATACAAAATCTTTTTCTTTGTAAACCAATTCAATACAATTCAGTGAACATTTATTCAGTGCCTGTTAGATTATTGTATAAGAGAGAGACATGTAAATATGTGAAAGCTCCCAAATGATGCATAAATACTAATAAATCTTATGGAAGCACCATCAATTCTGATTGGAGAGTTGGGAGAAGTAGAGTTGATAGAGGTTTTTTGCATTGGGCCTCAAAGGATGAGAGGAATTTGAATGGGAGATTAAATGCCAGCTGTGACCAGTGTTGTCAGGTCCCACCATGACTGGAAAAGTAAATGTGTGTAGGAAAGAAGTCTGGTAGAGCTGTGGGAGGCTGTGTTGACTTCTCTGCCTTTCCTAGACATTTCTATTAGTCATTTTTTCCTGAGGATTTACTCCTCCCTGCCCTATCACCCAGACACTCTTAATTTTAGTATTGACTTTACCATGCTGGGTTAGGTGGTGGTTCTTTCTCTCTGCTGGTGCCCCGCCTCTCCAACTTTTGGTCTAATTTATAGAAGGATAAGGGAAGGGAAAAGAAAATCTTGCTTTCATCTGGCTGGATGTAGATTCCTGAATGTAAAGATAGGAATGCTCTTCCCTGACCTCACAGGCAGCCAGATATGGCTGTTCCCTTTTTTGAGGTCCTGAGATAAAACAGTCACTTTTGTAGTTTGGGCATAATTCTTAGAACCCTTGAGAGTAATAGGGGACATATCTAATTGTTTGCAAAGAAATGTAATAATTTCATAACTGCAAAATATTTTATTCCTGTTATTTGTCAGAAGTGCTCTTCAGAAGTAATTGGGGAAGTGTGTGTGTGTGTGTGTGTGTGTGTGTGTGTGTGTATGTGTGTGTAACATCCACCAAATTTAGCTTTTTGTGCTCTGGGTTTGTTTTATATTGTTGGGTCCATAAGAGGAAAGGCTGACTTAGAACTAAATAACAGAGTTAAACCATATGTTTTATACCAAATTAGAAACAGGTGAAGGTAGTTAAATCCGGCAAGCGCTTACAAAAGCTTTAGACTCAAGTTTGTATTAAAGGCAGGTGGTTATATGTACAATAAAAAGCAGTCACCAGCACACCAGCTTATTGATACATATGTGATTGATCTTTTTGGATAAAAACAAGGAGGAGTTAATAAATCACTGCACATAGCTATAAAGATGTTTGGGCTTGAAAGCCTAGCCTGTAAGAGCAAATGTGGACCCTAAAGGAAATTTATGAAGCATAGATCCTTTTAGCTTTACTTAACAGCTAACATCTGACTGACCCAGGGGGACCATGGAAATTTATTGCTGGGCCATTCAAATATTTAAGCTGTTGTGTGATGTAGAACAGGTAAAGATTAGCCCAATAACAAATATGAGGCTATAAAATAAAATGAGATTTCGATGACTTGTAAGTACTTGTCAGAGGTCAGCTCTAAATGGGCAGAAATGGAGAAAACTTGTTGATAATTAAAGCAGATTGATTATGACAACCTAGATGTTAGCATTGGTTGCTGTCAGGTCAATTATCCTTGGAGTTTTCTCCTCCTGTGGAATCTTCACTTAAACAGAAGGACTTTTAAGGGCCACTAAATTATCTTTCTGTGCTCTGAAATTGGGTGAAATGATGAGTTGAAGTGATTCCTTTTGCAATTTCAGAATTGAAATATGTCTTTCTCAAATATATTCTTTTTTTTTTTTAAGATTTTATTTATTTATTTGACAGAGAGAGATTACAAGTAGGCAGAGAGGCAGGCAGAGAGAGAGAGGAGGAAGCAGGCTCCCTGCTGAGTAGAGAGCCCGATGCGGGACTCGATCCCAGGACCCTGAGATCATGACCTGAGCCGAAGGCAGCGGCTTAACCCACTGAGCCACCCAGGCGCCCTCAAATATATTCTAAATATATGGAATTCCTAGACAGCATATTCATTTTAGCAAACTCACTTTAGTTAACTTATATATGTAATTTTGAGCTTTGACATCTAGAAAGCACATAGACATTTTTAGGCTTCATGATAAATGATCTAAAATTAACCTTTAAAACTAAAGTAGTTAAGAAATTTATGTACGCAATGATTGAAAAATCAATGTAGTGAAATTAAGTGGATATTTCAAAACATTTTGGGTTTATTTCCATGTTTTTTAACCACTCTTCTTTATGTATAAATCCCCAAAGTCATACATATATGTAATGTTGTTACTAGGACTTTAGAAGTTACATTTTGGATTTTAATGAGATCTATAGATATTGGTATTAACAATCTCACCTTTTCAACTTAGCTGTAAACCCGAAATGTTGTCGTATAAAAGCTAGATTTGGTGGTTTTCAAGATGCCAGCTTACCCAGGCAGTTGATGAATTTGGAAATTATTTGCTTCATGAACATCTGACGTTTGAGATGAAGAAGGAAGTCCCATGAATTTTTACAGAAATCTTGAGTAAATGAAGTTTACAAAATAACACAGACTCACAAAATGGGTTTATTACTAGATGGGGACAGTGGTGTAGAATTGAAAGCACAGGATTAGGAATCAAACAGGCATGCATCGGAATTGTGGCTCTACAGCCACATTCACTCTTCCGTCCATCCCACAAGTAAATATATTCCAGATGCTGTACTCTAGAAACTGGGGTACAGTATTAAGACTTAGCCTCACGTTTTTCATTCTTAGATTCAAAGGAATGAGTAATCAATTACAGTATAATGCAAAGGGTACTGTGTTAGGGTACACGGTTCTGTGAGGACAGAACTAATCCAGACTCCGGGCAGGGGTGAGGTGGAGTAGAGTGGGATTGGTGGCTGTTGAGTATTAAGAAGGACTGTGTGATGGTGGGCACCTCCGTAGTGCCTATAGGACAGTCCTGTTGTATTGCTAATGTAGAACAGAGTCCCAACATCAGCGTCTGCATTGCTGTAGTGTCACTATGCTTATTGGCTGTCTTACTCTGGTGCTGGAAGGCACTGCTTCCTACTAATCCATGGTAAACACCTTCTGTAACTTGAAATTTCCTCCCCCCGCCCACAAATTTTTCTTTTGAGCAGAGTTTGGAACACTTTCTAAAAATGGGAGTTGACTGTCTAGGTATATTATATTAAGGTTAAGAAAGAAAGATGAAAATATTTCTGTCTTAAAATCTTTATTATTTTTTTTTTAATTTACAGGGCTGTATATCATCAGATACTTGTTCTTCAGTATTTTTTAAATTTAGTCTTTATTCATTTGTTGCAGGTATTTGTTGAATACCTACGGTGGGTAAGGCTCTGAACTTAACACTTAACGTTCTCGAGGAATTTATAGTGTAATAGAGAAAATAGGACTTCTGTGTAAACAACTAAAATATGGGATAGGAAGTACCAGGTGTATAAGAATACTGTGTGATTTCAGGAGGCAGCAAAGTGAGTAAACTATGGTATCTTCCATTGTGGCACATAGAGATAGATGTAGGAGAGGTGAGGCCAGGAAATAAAGCATAGTAGTAATAATAATTGAATGCCTACTGTATCCTAGTAACTGTGTTGGCTCTTAGATTTTTTTGTAATTCAGTTCTTATAGCAGTCCTGAAAGATTGGTATTATTAAACCCATTGTAGAGATTTGGAAACAGGTTAGAGCATGCCTAAGTTAACACTACACGTAAATAGCAAAGCTGGAATCTGAGCCTATGCCTGACTTCAAAGCCAGACTTTTAGAACTCTGACTTTCATAACTTAAAAGCCTTATATCCCCCTTCTATTTTTCTCATCCTCCTTCCCCCACTTCTAAATAGGTACTATAATTAAATGCATTATTTTGTTATACAACATGGAGTCCCTATTATCTTCCTAGCACTGATAAAGAAGCAGTTTACAGAGACTGTTCCATTAGGTGCACCGATATGTTTAAACAAACCTATATTATACGCACCCTTCGGGAAGTTGTCTTTAGAAATTCTAAATGGTGAATGGTCTTTTTTCCGAATTCCTGTTCCAGATGGAAAAATCTTCTGGCATTACCAAGTATGGTAGGTTTATGCACCTTGCATGTTTAATTGTAGGATTTTGTGGGGGTCTTTTAACGTTTGCAGATTTTGTGGGAAACAGGTGCTATTAAACCCAGGCAAATAGAAGATGGCTGTTAATTTTGTGGAATGTGATTTTGATTTTCTTGGCAGAATTTTTATTTTACAAAACTGACTATTAAAAAAGACATGGTTTCCATCCTTTAATTTTGTCCTTTTCACTGAAATTTGCCTGTAGACTATTTTTCAACAGTTAGCAAAAGGGTGTGGAAAAATTGAAAGGTTTCTGCAAGGAAATTGATATTGAGTTCTTTAACAATTTCCACAACCCTGCAGCTTACCAAGTTAAAAAATGGGGATTATTTTTAACCTTCTTACTGAAATTATTTGGAATTCTGTTTCCCTGAAATTCCATTCTCTTTTTAGTACAGCTCTAAAGAACTATATTTAAAATTGCCAAGGAAAATAATCTGATGTAAATCTTTTCATTACATGATTTCTCCTTTAAAAACTTGTGATGGCATCTTATTACCTGTCGTATCCAGTATAATCTCATTTATTGGCCTGTGAGATCTTCTGTTCTACAATCTCTCTCCCTTTTCTTCCCATAGAGGAAGATGGGGAAGAAAAAAAATCACTCTTCTTATTCTCCTGTGAGGACTTTTGTCACCCTCTGCTCATGGTATTTCTACATTGTTAGTTATTGTTTGCTGCTTCTCCTCTAATCTCTTATCACTGTCCTTACTTCCTCCCTAGATCTTTCCTCTTTGCTTTCTAAAATTCTTCTTCAGTGATTATAATATAGACAAGCTTTCAATCCTTTTACTATATTATTGTGTAAACAACTCAGATATACCACTGACTATACAACTGCTTGATGTAAGTAAAATAAGTGGCTCTCTCCTAAAAATATCACTTACCCTAGAGCTGTCTTAATGGGAGACTGTTTCTTGTCTCACACCTCCATATATCTGGGTCTAGAGCAAGTAATATCTGCTGTGTTTCCTGGTGGCAATTTAAAATCATTTTTCAGGGGCATGTACCTAGTGTTTTTGACACTGGAGTGGATCACCTTTTAAGATTTATTTATTTGAGAGAGAGAAAGAGAAAGAGAGTGTGGGCCAGGGGGAGGGGAAAAGTAATAAGGGGAGAGAGAGAGAAACGAGAAAGAGAGAGAAGCAGACTCCGCACTGAGCGAGGAGCCTAATGTGGGGCTGGATCTCACAACCATGAGATCATAACCTGAGCCAAAATCAACAGTCAGATGCTTAACAGACTGAGCCACCCAGGTGCCCTTGGAGTAGGTAATTTTTAATACTGTTTTCTCTATATGATAAAATTGTGTCCACTAATGATCATGAAATGAAACAAATAATGGCAAAAAAAGAAAGGCAGAAAATTTTCTTTCATTGAGAAAATGTGTATATGTTTACTCTTTTATTGAACACAGTTTCAGTGTGTCCATCTTCAAGGAACAATTTTAAAGGCTTGTATGTCACCATACCTTGTTTAAGGCCAACTGCAGTAGTTTTGTATCTGAATAATCTTATCTAAAACTCTATACCAGAAAAAAAGTCAGACAAAAAATTACACACTACCATCATTGTTTACTTTGAATTTACTGTTTCAACACAAGAATATGTAGCATGGAACAGTTTGGAGACACAAACATGCCCAGAGCATTCCAGACCATTCTAAACCATTCAAATTTCAAAACCAACACTAGAGATGGAAGTATATAGCCTCGTCCACTTCGTTCAGCTGACTGTATAACTGGGAGCTCTCTGAACTAACGTCCATATAGATAGAATTTTTATGGGGGGGTAATGAAAAAAAAAAACCCTGATTTGAAGCATATATATATATATATATATATATATATTAAACAATCACTGCAATTTCTAGTTGTTTAGAAATTAGACAAAATATTTTTTCCTGGGAGAAATATTTTATAATTGACATTGTTTAGATTTTTTGGGTTTTGATGTATGTTAGGATCATTTAAAAACTCACTAATGTACCCCCTTAGAGACTTGAGCCGTCATCCTGCCCCTAGTAGGCCACTGTCATTATTCTTCTATCGTAGTAGCTTCTTCCTCATAGCTTCTCTTTTGTCAATATCCTAAACGCCCCATCCCATCATTCTTACCTCCAGTCCACTTAGCCCCTGGAACAACAGTAACAGCTGGAAAGACTGCTGGTGCTGTATATTTAGACTCCTCCATCTCCGCTCGATCAATGCATCCTAGATAACTAGTTCTCCTGCTGTGTGACTATATCAGAACTTCTCTCCTTTTTTCCCATCCCTGATTTTCCCTTTCATGCTTGATAAATTGCCTCATTTCTGATTTTACAGAGAAGACAGAAACTGTCCAGTGAGAATACCTCAACTTCCTACCGAAACATTTCAAAATATTTTATTATCATAAAATTTTTTAAATAAGATAGAAAAGAGAAAATAATAAATTGACATTTGAACATACATTTTTTAAAAAATCGTGTCTTGTCATCTCCATCATCCTCAAAATGCCCTCTACATCCTTGACTCTGATCCAGACTCAAGCCCTTCAGCTGGATCCTCTGAAAGTGCATCTGTATAATCAACAAACCCTCCTATATCTTCAGGTTCTTATCAGAGTTCAGCCTAACTGAGTCTGAATTTTCTCTGAGGACCCTTCTTTTCCTATAGCCTTCTCATTGGTAGTTACTCATTTTTTTAAAATGCTGGGTATTCAGATTTAGGAGGTGAGGTTAGGGTGTTCTTGCTCCTCATTGCTTTTTCTAGATTCTCACTACTCTGTTGGTAAAGCAAACCTACAAGAACCATTCTCTTTTGAGAATGTATTCTTCAACTATACAACCTTTCCCCTACCAATCTCCCAGTTATAATGCCCTTACACTCATATTCTGGCAACTGAGAAACAGAGAAAGCAGAGTATTTGGGAAAGAGAAATACTCTTTCTCTTTATTCAAGGTCTTGCTATTATGGGTGAAATTAACACCCAAATGGATGATCCAGCACTCTGGCCTTCATTTTCTTGATCTTTGTTACCAATCACCTCTTGCATTTCATTGTTTTCACTTAATCTCATGGTTCATGTCATCATTTCAGTTCACATCCAAAATCTTGATTCTTGCTCTCTGAATACTTTCTCTCCTTCTGCTCGTTCCTTCAGCCATTTGTTCATTGCTCCTCTTGGTGGCCTTTAGACCCTGGCCCCTTTTTTCCAGTTTAGATGTTATGGCCCATTATTTTAGTAACACCTTCATCTTGCCCCTTGTAGTTTTTTTTTTCATCTTTACAGCCCTGCTGTCCATTTTCTCTGTACTTGCTGCATCCAAGGAGATGTCTAGAGAAAGTCACACAATGTACATTATAAACTCGTGATTAATAACCACTTCTGGGCTCCGAGTAGTGCTCTGCAGTTCCATTACATTGTTCAAGATGTTCTGCCATTTGATCAAGCTCCTGTTTGGTTCAGCAGAACAAACATTAAGAGTTATCCATGATCCCACCCTCTCCATCACTCTTCACTTCCAACCAGATAGGAATCTTTATGATTTTATTTCCTAAAAGCCTTCTAAATTAGTCTTATTTTTACCATTTCTAATATCACTACCTTAGTCCAGGCAACCATGATCTCTGCCCTAGTCGTGTATAACAAGCTGGTCTCACCTCCAAACCATTTTCCACTGTAATCAGCCATAATTTCTTCAAAATGCAAATCTGTCATCATCAGGAAAGTTCAAAGAGAAAGTGCTCATTTAAAAAGGAAGGTATCAAGTAGAATTCTGAGCAAGTTACACCTTTATTTAAAGTCTTTCCATGGTTTCTTGATTCTCTTAGGAAAAGAATCAGACCATAATCTAGGCATATCTAGAGGGTAGGGGGCCCTGCAAATTTTCCCTCCTATCCAGCTTCAGCTTTATCTCTGAGCACAACTCGCCTCAGTCCAATATACTGGCCCTCCTTCCAATCCTTGAAGCACAATGCTCCTTCCTGAAACGGGGCCTTTACATATGCTGCTTCCTCTAATTGGAACATTCCTTCCCTTAGCTTTTACCCATCTTTGAGATCTCAGCTGGAGTGTCACTTTTTTTCACAAGTCTTCCCTGACTCTTAGTTTTTGTCTTCTTCTTTTCTGGAATAGTGCTCTTTCCTTCTGAGTACTTAATTTATAAATTATATATTTGTTAGTGATTATATGAGCAATGCCCGTGTACTCCACTGGATTCCAGGCTTCATTGTCTGTGTGTGCACACCCTCCTGTCTCTGCCACCAGCACTATAGCTGGCACAGTGTGAGTTCAGTGGAAATTTGTCAGATGGATAAACTGTGTTTATCCAGGCTTTTTTCATTTTCTTTATCCTTCCTATAATGGGATAGTTGTCCCACCTGCCACCTAAGGCAGATCTTTCTCCTGTATCCTCACCTGTAGGATGGAGAGCCTGTCCATCTCATCTTCTCAGGAAGTTTTGCTGTGCTTCACCCTGTCCTCCTGTTACTGAGCTCACTGTTCTCTGTGCCAAATTCTCCACTCCATTTTCCCACTTCATCACTCCTGAATTCATACCAGCCTTCCGTCATCCCCCACTACTTCATTTAAACTTGTGTTTACCATATTTCCAAAGCTCCCTACCAATGAACTCTAACAATTACATCCATTATACATGTTTTCATGTCCATTTTGCCTAATCTGTCAGCCGCATTTAACTATTGATAATATAGTCTTTCTTAAATCAACACTTTCTCTGAGCTTTTTTGATGAGACACTTGGTTTTCCTTAAATCTTTCTGACTAGTTCTTTTCTGGCTGCTCTTCATTTTCACCATTCCTTGTTGATATTCTCAAGGCTCTGAAATAGCTGTCTTTATGATTTCTGTAGGCCATCTCGTTCATATCTATGGCTGTAGTACCTATCTCAATTATTGTTTCAAATACTTTATTTATTTATTGACAGGAGAGAGAGCACAAGTAGGCAGAGCAATAGGCAGAGGGAAATGGAGAAGCAGGCTCCCCACCGAGCAGAGAGCCTGATGTGGGGCTTGATCCCAGGACCCCAGGATCATGACCCAAGCTGAGGGCACACGTTTATCCCACAGAGCCACCCAGGCACCCCTCCATCTCAGTTTTTATAATTCCTTAACATTTTTACCCCAAATTTCTCTTCTAACCTTATATATAATAAAATTGTGTATAACACATATATTTTAAATCTATTATACACCTAAATAACATATTTACTTGTTCCTCCTCCAGTGCCCAGTCTCATTTCACAGATAACACCATCTACCTACTTACTCAATCAAAACACAAAATGGTCAACTTTGACTCCTCCCTCTTCACCACCTTTACAACCAATCTGTCCCAAAGTCCTTTCAGTTCCACCAATTATAGCGCAAATCCATTCACATCTTTTCCTCTCCACTATTGGAATCCTAATCAAAACTGTCACCATTCTGGCTTAGATCACTGTAGCAACCTCTAACCCAGGTCTGCAGTAGTCAGGGTGCTCTTTACAAAATATAACCCCAATCCTGTCACTCCCACACTTAAAAAAGTCTTTGGTTATTCTCCCATTGTCCTTAAGGGTATAGTCTTGGTATCATATGGTTTACAGGACCTCGCCCTGTCTGGCCTCTGCTGTCCTCTGCAGCCCTGAGCCCGCATTCTGTTCCTCACACCAGCCACTAACTGTCTGTTTCAATGCCACCTGTACTTGTGTCAACATTGAGATGAAATTCTGTCAGTTGCTTAGGCCAACCACTTTGGAGTTCTCCTTGACTTCCCTGGCTCCCATACATCATGTAAGATTAGCCAACCAATCTTGTTGGTTCTGTCTTCAAAACAGGCCAATTCAGCCACTTCTGACCACTTCCACAGCTGCTGTCCTGGTTTAAACCACCCTCTTCCCTTGCTTTGATTTTTGCAGTGGCCTTTCCATGTTTCCTTTCTTCTCCCCTGAAGTTTGTCCTCACAATCCCACAGAGTTTCCCCTCATTTGGAGTAAAAGCCAAAGTCCTTATTGTGACTGGGCATGACCCAGACCCTTTACCTTACTGACTTTATTTCCTTTCCCTTTCCTTTGTTCTACTGCAGCCCTTTCCCATCCTGTAAGTGTGCCTGTGGTCTGCCTCATGGTGTCACCGCATTAGCATCAACTTGCAGTGACACACACTTAAGGCTTTAGTGATACTATACAACTCAGTAGAAAAATGTGAGCGCCTGGGGCTCCTGGGGCGCCTGGATGGCTCAGTGGGTTAAGCCCCTGCCTTTGGCTCAGGCCCTGATCTCAGGGTCCTGGGATCGAGCCCCCGCATCGGGCTCTTTGCTCAGTGGGGAGCCTGCTTCCCCCTCTCTCTGCCTGCCTCTCTGCCTACTTGTGATCTCTCTGTCTGTCAAATTAATAAATAAAATCCTTTAAAACAAAATGTGAGTTTTTTTTCTTTAGTCATGACCAAGTGAAACAGTCTCTTTTCCTCTGCCAGGTGGAAGGAAAGGGAGATGAGCATTTCTAGTAAGTGCGCAAAAGCAGAGAGTGATGAGCTCGTGTGTCTTGAGACTGTGAAGAAACCACTTGAGCATAATAAGCTGCACATACATCAGGCAGACAGGTCTGGTCCCTTAGGCCTGAAAAGCTGGGCAGAGGAGTGGAAATTGAAGACAATAAGTGATTAGGAAGCAGAGCTGAGAAGCAACATGAGTTTTAAAAAAAAAAAAAAAAACTTAAGAGGATAAAGAATAATTCTGGCTTCTAATGAGTAGCCAGGAATGCAGCTAAAACATCCTGAAATGCATACTTCAGCAAAGAATTTTCTAGAGTGGCAGTGGAATGGAGAGATAGTAATGTTTCAAGGAAAAATGACTTGTTGACTTGGTGAATCATTGCAAATACAAAAGGCAAAGAAGGTGGCTAAAGATTGAATGTCATTTTAAGCCTGAGTAACTGATAAAAGTGGTGGTAGGAAACTAATCTGAAGAGGAGAAAGTACGTTAGTTTGAAGTAAAGTCATGACCTCAAAATATACTGAGTATATATGTTGTCACGTTTTCTACAGATGCACTGAGCAGAATTGATCTTAATATACACAATAAAAAATTTCAATTAACTATATCATGTCCTTATCCCCAGTTGAACCATTAAAGAACAGACCTTGATGTAGGTTCCTGAAGGTGAAGGCAAGAAACCGTCACCAATTTGGAATTCTTTGTAAAATTGTCTAGGTTGGGGAGAGGGTAGTGCTTTTAATAACTGTTATCTTTTTAAAGGAAGAATGACTCATAGTCACTTCCTTTTACAGTTTTTTTCCAAATTCAGTGAAATTCATTCTTCGTGTACCACACATGCACACACATAGAAAGTAATTCACACATATCTATATGTGAATTCATATACATAAGAATCTCTTTTTTGCTCATTCCATTTACTGGCATCTCAGTAGATCTACTTTGCAGCCTTAGCTGTTGACTATCATGACTCTTTGGATTACAGTCTTGAAATATTTTCTTGGTTCCTGAAGGAAAGATGAAGTTATATTCAGTATATTTAGTTTTGCTTATTTAATATTACAGAATCCTGGAGATGGAGGAGGTATACTTCATCTAGTCTACTGAGTCATTCAGTGTTTGGTACTCCCACCCCCCTCACCTGTGTGTCAGTTTCTAGGGCTGCTGTAACAAAATATCACAGACTTGGTGGCTTCAAACAGCAGAAAGTTATTCTCTCATAGTTCTAGAGGCCTGCGGTCCTAAACTAAAGTATCAGCAGGGTCACACTCCCTCCAGAGGCTCTTGGGGAGAATCTTTCCTTGCCTTTTCCAGCCTCTAGTGGTCCCAGGTAAGGCTATGCAACTAATTTCTGCCTCCATCTTCACATGATGTTCACCTCTGCGTCTGTTCCTCTGTGTGGCCCTGATACAGACATGTATTGGCTATAGGGCCTGCCCAGATAACTAAAGACGATCTCATCTTGGGACCTTAACTTAATGGCAGCCCTTTTTCCAAATAAGGTCACATTCACAGAATTTGGGTATGGACATACCTTTGGGGGACCACCATTCAGCCTATTAGGCCCCTGAATATATGTCCATTATTTGTTGTCCATCTTCTGATTGGCTGCCTTTACCCAGGATCTTTTGGATTTTGAGTGACTCTGGGTGAAATCAATTTTCCTGTAACTTTTACCATTAACTTCGGTTCTCCCTGTTTGAAACCATGAGAACAAAAACAATTCTTTTTCTCTCTGGAAGTCCTTCGTTTGTTTTCTCTGCAACTTCTGTGCTCCAGAGTGAACATCTCTTATTCTTTCAACCATTTCTCTTAGAACCAGAGCTCCCATTCTTCTAGTGATCCTGGTTGTGCTGCTTCTCTTAAGCATTTAGAGGCGATAAAGAATACTGAATTTATAATTGAAGACCTAATACTCCAGTCATGTCTCTCCCACTGAGTAGGTGATCAAGGCAAATCATTTTTTTTTTAACAAAAACCCTGGACCATCTGCTTCACTGCATGCTTTTTATAGTCAAATGAGATTATTATAAAACCCATATGAAATATAACCTATAAGAATTTCCCAATTGGGGGCACCTGGATGGCTCAGTGGGTTAAGCCTCTGCCTTCAGCTCAAGTTTTGATCTCAGGGTCCTGGGATTGAGCCCCATATTGGGCTCTCTACTCCACAGGGAGCCTGCTTCCCGCCTCTCTCTGCCTGCCTCTCTGCCTACTTGTGCTCTCTCTCTCTCTCAATCTCTGTCAAATAAGTAAATAAAATCTTTAAAAAAAATTTTTTTTGAAAGCAATGTAAGATAGGAACTCTGTCCTAATGATCGATCTGTCTTAAAATTATCCTATTTGAACCTTTGGCTTTAATCACTCTTCAGATTTGTTTTAATGTTATGTACACACCTTATGACTTTTTCTATAAAGAAGTCCTGATGAAGTAATAAAGTCCATGTTGTGAGATCCATTTTTCAGGAATGTAGAGACTTGGCTTATTAGCATGTGCTTATTTCAATGTACTGTTTCTGTATTGGTAACTTGAAGGTGTAGATATATGTGGGATTGGAAAGCTGTGCAGATAGTCTACATGTGATGTTTATAGAATAACAACTACATAATACAGAACTTTGGGACTCTAATAGATTCCTTCCAGAGGGCCCCTGTGTTACTACGTCTTTGCAATTAGGTAGTTTCTTTGCAAGATACCTCATACAAATTTGGATGATGCCCAAACACCCTGGGAAAGCCTAGTGCTGCACTTTGCTTATCCTAAGTTTGCTGTTATTTTTATGTATCTCAATTTAGGGACACACCACATGGCCTGCTTTATTTTTTGCTGTTTCAATTAAATACAAAGCTTTATCTTCTTGATGGATGTATGAAACATTTGGTGTTCCCTTAGTAGAGAATAAAGAAGTTCATGAACTTATTCATTCCGCAATGCCTGTAATTTTATAGCACAGTGAATTTACCTTTCGGAAACCATATGTAATCAACAGCTTTCAAGAATTTAATATGGGGCCCCTGAGTGGCTCAGTGGGTTAAGCCTCTGCCTTTGGCTGGGGTCATGATCTCAGGGTTGTGGGATCGAGCCCCACGTCAGGCTCCCTGCTCAGCCAGAAGCCTGTTTCCTCCTCTCTGCCTGCCTACCTGTGATCTCTCTCTCTCTCTCTCTGGCAAATAAATAAATAAATAAATCTTTTTAAAAAAATTTAATATAAAGTTTTTTTTAAAAGATTTTATTTATTTATTTGACAGACAGAGATCACAAGTAGGCAGAGAGAGAGGAGGAAACAGTGTCCCTGCTGAGCAGAGAACCCAATGCGGAGCTTGATCCCAGCACCCTGGGATCCTGACTAAGATGAAGGCAGAGGCTCTAACCCACTGAGCTACCCAGGTGCCCCAATATAAAGGTTTTCAATTATTTCCTTTATTTTTCCTGGAAAACAATATCCATCAGACTTTATGGAATGTATCTTTTCCTCGGACAGTTGAAATTAAGAATGTCCACTAATTGTCACCTTCCATTCATTTCAATAGGATTATTTTATTTTTGAGAATAATCATATATTGCAGAACTAAAGAAGGTGAAGTTTTCTTCTTGATCCTATCTAAATTGTGATTGATCTGTGTTTGTGTGTTTATTTCAGAGGATAGAAATGTATGTTTGGTCTTGAGAATTGGGAAGATATGAGTAGAATATAACATTTTCTTCATTTGCAGGGATAAGGAAAAGGTAATAGTGAGAGAAACTTATTTTCTGAAATAACTCATCATGTTGATAAGGATCCACAAATCTCATGCCTTTGTTAATTCAATGAGTCAGGCTAAAATGGAAAGTCTGATGAGAGCTCTGTGGCATGACATTGACTTGGAGAAATAACATACAAATAGCACGCCTGTGGGTGTGAGTGAATTTTGGATGAATTTTCACTCATATTAGTACTGTTGATTTGACTGGCCACCTTGAAAGAAACAGAAATCTTATATGTTGCTTTCAAGTCTGATTTTTCCCCCCTTAATCTTCTTTTCTATTTAATATAACTTGAGCTGTCAGGCCCAAATTATTAGAGGAAAAGCTTTTAGGATCTTAAGTTTAGAGTGGTAAGTTTATGATGCATAAATATGAAGCATAGTGGTCTCAACTTCTTGGGGTTAGTTGGGTCATTTTTTTATGTATTAGTCCATTGTGGCATGATCTATTCAACTTTTTGGAAAGTTATTTATTTGAGAGAGAAAGAGAGCACATGTGTAGGAGGGGTGGGGCAGAGGGAAAGGGAGAGAAAGACCCCAGCAGACTCCACGCTAAGCTTGGAGCCCGTTGTAGGGCTCAGTCTCGTGACGCTGAGATTATGACCTGAGCCGAAACCGAGAGTCGCACGTTCAACCAACTGAACCAACCAGGCATCCCTCAGGTTTTTTTTAAACAAAGGAACCATTGATCTGATTGGACTAATTATGAAGATATTAAGCTAATGGGTTGCAGGGACTATAACCAGCTGGTAGTCCAAGTCTTTACATATTTATGCTGTATTCAGGGAACTTCTATCTGTGTCAACAACTTGGAGGTTATTTTACTCAAGCTTTGGAAAACTTCTGATCCTACTGGATTTTTTTTTTTTTTAAGGTTTCCATTATATCCAAAAGGAGGGGAGAAGTTACAATTTGATTATGGTGTCTATCTTCTGAACAAAAATATAGCACAGGTAAGTAACCTCTCTTCACTCCTTTTCTACTTCCCACATACAACCTACTTCTTGGATTGCTGACCATCTTTCTTTATAAATAAGTACTACTACAGTTGACTGTTTTATTTAACCAGTTACGGTGATAATGTGAAGTTCTTTTTTGGCCACAGCTTAATTTTACGCCATTATAAGTACTCCTGAGAAGCAGTGGGTGCACATTGAAATCCTTCTAAACTCAGAAGCCCTTTACTAAGTTGTTACTTGCTAGTAGACTGTACTTGAATATGTCCATTTATAACTTTTTTCCTATAAAGCTTTCTTCTCTTAGATCAGTTTGTTCTCTTAAACCACTTTTAGGGACTCATTTTGCATTGGGTGTTGTTTATGGAGTAAAAGTTTAGTGCCTCTGGCAAGTCCTTAATGGTCTCCTCACCTTGTTTTGCAAGAACCAAAAAGAAAAGACCAACCACGTGGTCCTTCCAACCCATCTGAGGTTTTTGCAGCTCTCTCGACATTAAGCCAGTTAGTATCTCATTTAAATAAAGTCTTCCCATTTGCTGTAGAAAGACTAACAGGTGCTCGGGTTTTCATTTTTTAAAAAGAGCCATGCAGAATTTCTGTAGCATACTTGACTGTGTTTCCAGAGGTAGACGTTTTGTATATTTTCTAGTTGTAAAGGAATATCAGCTTCACTGCATTGTTTTTATTTGGACATAGTTGGAATAGCACATGGATAAGCATCCAGGATTTGACTGTTATTTAAAGACATTATCAGCTGTATCTTCAGACCTTCTCTTTTAGTAGAAGCAAGAAGGTTTATGATTTTTTTTTTGTTTGTTTTTAAAAGACTGCCTTTTATCTGTCTGCATATAAAGACTCACTGAAAATTTCCCTTATTCTTTCCTGATGGATCTAAAATTATTCCTCCATATGGTATCATCTTTGCCTGGCTATCCCTCATCAAATATCAGTTTAATGTTTAATTTGATTTTATTTAGATTCTTATCTTTTCCGATATTGGATCAAATTTCTAGTCTGCAGTCTTCAGTTAATTATTTCCTTTGTAAGTGCGTACTCCTCGCCCTCGCAGTCATACTGCTTGCTTATTACTGCCATTCCAGCCTGTGTTCTTTACTTCAGGCAGTCTACCGAGCCCACAGGCTCTGACCTGTGACTCATCTTTCCATTCTTGTGCCATTCTTCCCACACCTGATGCTTTCCCTCTCTCCACTTTTGGCAGAGAATCACCTTAGTCTAAGAAATAGGACTTTAGGGGCACCTGGCTCACTTGTTTGGTGGAGCATGCTACCCTTGATCCTGGGGTCATGAGTTCAAGCCACATGTAGGGCATAGAGCCTGCTTGGGGGGGGGGGGGAGGAAGGAAAGAAAGAAATAGGACTTGTATTTCAAGGCTGTCTTATGCTACTGATTATAGTTTTATTTTTTTCTGATTATAGTTTTTATACTATGGAAAAGGCAGAAGTGGCCTAAGAGTGCATGAAGGGAGAAGAGGGCTACGTAAATTAGAGAGTACCTCCAGGTGAGGTCAGCCAGTGTGGAAAAGGGCACATGAGTCCAGAGTCTGGGGGGCAGGATGTCAGGAAGGTTGGTGGAACTAATTTCTGATCTGAATGCAGAGGTTTGTCTCTCCTTGCTCTATTTTCTGTTTCTTGCCCTAAATACTTAGGGTGAGGTCCAAAGTCTGTTGGAAGATTCTAAAACCTACTCCTGATTAAGGCTAGAGCTGAATGTCTGGATTTCCTGGTAAATTTCAGCTGCGCGCACATGTGCGTGTGGACACACACACACACACACACACAGAGCTCACACACATCACATAGGAATGCCAGAGAAAAAAAAGAAAGAGGCGCTATGAATAGTTCAGCTTGCTTTGAAAACAAAAAACAAGACAAAGATGGAGGCTGTGTGCAGTGGAAAATATGGGCAAGTCCACACTGCACCTCAGACTCAGCTCGGGTACCTGTTTGGTCCTCACTCTGGAGCACTTCCCAAGACTATTCTTAACTGAACCAAGGTCACAAGCATGCTGAACTAGTTTTATTCATCTGTTTAAACTATAGATGGTTTCTAGTTTTATTTGAATCTGCAGCTTAATAATTTTTTTGGAAGATTTGAGAGACTATGTTTGTCACTTGTGTGTGGGTTAAAGATTGATAAGTTAACTCCTTTAAATCCAGAGAGTGCAAGTATCTTGCCCTCTGTATTTTTCGTCACTGTGTGGCAGTTTTAAAAGGAGAGGACAATCAGCTTTTTATAAACAAATTGTCTTGGGTTTCAGAGTGCAATCAGGAGGCCCCTTCTGACAATTTAGAAAGAAACTATTATCGAATTTGTGACCTTAAGCCTTTTTTTGCTTCAACTGTATAAGGTCCATCTTCTAATATTTCTTGCGAGGATGCCCATTATCACCACTGCTATTCAACATAGTACTAGAAGTCCTAGCCTCAGCAATCAGACAACAAAAGGAAATTAAAGGCATCCAAATCAGCAAAGAAGAAGTCAAATTATCACTCTTCACAGATGATATGATACTATATGTGGAAAACCCAAAAGACTCCACTCCAAAACTGCTAGAACTTGTACAGGAATTCAGTAAAGTGTCAGGATATAAAATCAATGCACAGAAATCAGTTGCATTTCTCTACACTAATATTTCTTGCGAAATATTTCATTTTGTCTTTGGCCTTGATACCATCACTTTGTTACAGTTCAATTTATAACAAATCAAAAAAGCTTTAATCAGTATGAGCCCTAATCATACATTGTATGAGGAAACAATTTCCAACTTTTTGAAGATTTAGTTTTCTATACCTTACATATATTTCTGTACCTTACATATTAATACATGTTGTCAAAGGAGAGCTTTTTCTTCTCAGCCAGTCTCATTTATACCCCACCTCTAGAGATGTGAACAAATCGTACTATTAAAATGGCCCCACCTCAGTAATTTATAGGCCAGGTTAGTGGAGGTGGATGAAAGCATTGGCATGTGTTAAAGTGCCAGAGAAAAAGGAGTGAAGTCATTTAATACTGCATCCATAACTTGGTTGAGGATTTGAATAGTCAATAGGACCTTTCATCACAACCAGAAGTAGTAGTAAAATCACTTTTTTAGTAGAGGAAATGACAGAATTTAGTAATATTTGTTACTTCAGTATTTGGGACCAGTCCAGCCCGTTTTGAAAGCACAAGCTTAGAAAGACAGGCCTTCAAGTAGAAATCCTCAAGTGTTGTTTGAAGAGCTGAGAGGGGTGGTAAGGCCTCCTTGCCCTCTTCCTGTCATTGCGGTCTAAAGGTATGTGTCTGTGTGCTCTACTGGGTATTGAAAGTGAATAAAGCGAAGTGCCTTGTTTTTAGTACCATTTGGTAATATTTTTCACTTGTCAGCCCCTTTGTCTGGAAATAGCTTTCTTTGTTGGTCAACATGTAACACTATAGAAACAGGCCTGGCGGGATGCCTGGGTGGCTCAGTTGGTTAAGCGGCTGCCTTCGGCTCAGGTCATGATCCCAGCGTCCTGGGATCGAGTCCCACATCGGGCTCCTTGCTTGGCAGGGAGCCTGCTTCTCCCTCTGCCTCTGCCTGCCACTCTGTCTGCCTGTGCTTGCTCTCGCTTCTCTCTCTATGACAAATAAATAAATTTAAAAAAATCTTTAAAAAAAAAAAAAAAAAAAAAAAAAAAGAAACAGGCCTGGCAAAATTCAGGCATAGTATAATTAACATTGTTTAAAAACTAGGTTCTGGGGCACTTGGGTGGCTCAGTCATTAAGCCTCTGCCTTCAGCTCGGGTCATGATCCCAGGGTCCTGGGATCAAGCCCCACATTGGGCTCCCTGCCCCACGGGGGCCTGCTTCTCCCTCTCTCACTCCCCCTGTTTGTGTTCCCTCTCTTGCTGTCTCTCTCTCTCTCTCTGTAAAATAAATAAATAAATAACCAGGTTCTTGCCACAATTGTCCGTAACTTTATAAGCACATTACATTAGAATTTGCATATAACACAGTAGTTTGCTTTTAGTTCTCAGAGCATAAAAAGTAATAAATAAAAAAATACAATACTTTTGCCTTACATTTATGGAGAGTTCTATTGTTTGAAACATATATATGTATCCACGTGACCCTCATTATCACCCTATGAAATGAAAGACGCAGCTAATGTTAAATGGATTTGAAGACAGTATGGCTTTGGACATCTGTTGCCCCAGTTAGGATCACATATTCTGACAGGTGGGGCAGAGATTCCCTTGCTTCCGTATGCTTCATTTTTCTGTATACAGTTGACCCCTAAAACAACATGAATTTGAACCATGAAGGTCCACTTATATATATGGGTTTTTGTTGTTGTTGTTTTGTTTTTGTTTTTGTTTTGCTACGGACAGTACTATAAATGTATTTTTCTCTTTCTTGTGACTTAACATTTTCTCTAGCATATTGTAAGAGCAAGCACACAGTATGTAATACATATACAGAATATGTATTAATCAACTGGTTGTATTATTGGTAAGCTTTCCAGTCAGCAGGAGGCAATTAGTAGTTAGGTTTTGGGGAGTCAAAAGTTAGAGACAGTTTTCATCTGAGTGCGCAGTCAGCATCCCTAACCCTTGCATTGGTCAACAGTCCACTGTATTTCCATCCTAAAAGTACACAGAGTCAAAGAAGATGACGTTCCCATATAGGAAAGAAACTGAATGTTCATTGAGCAGAGACAGCTATTTCACACATTATGATATTTCAGTGAGTAAGCATGATGCTTAAAACTGTAAACTCTCAAAAGAATGTTGAATGAATAAATGAATGGTTATACACAGTTAAGAAACAGATCCCAAAGAATTGTGACTTGCTTCAAATTATGAATTGAGTCAACAAGTATTTTTGTGCATCTACCATGTGCTGTATATTCGGAGTGAGAACAGTGAATAAGGGGACGCCTGGTGGCTCAGTTGGTTAAGCACCTGCCTTCAGCTCAGGTCATGATTCTGGAGTCCTGGGATCGGGTCCCACATCAGGCTCCCTGCTCAGCATGGAGTCTGCTTCTCCCTCTGATCCACCCCTTCTCATGCTCTCTCCCTCTCTTTCTCATTTTCTCTCTCTCAAATAAATAAATAAAATCTTAAAAAAAAAAAAAAAGAACAGTGAGTAAGACACATAAGATCTCTGTCTCCTAAATAAGCCAGGTACAAAAACTCAGATACTGTATGGCTCCACTTATATGAATTATCAGAACTAGGCAAATACATAGAAGTTGGAGGTTACTAGGAGCTGGGAAAGGGGGAAATGGGAGAGTTATTACTTACCTCTGTAACAGTTTCTGTCTGGGGTGATGAAAAAATTTTAGAAGAAGATAGTGTTGATAGTTCCGTAACATTGTGAATATAATGATAATGCCACTGAATTATACACTTAAAAATGGTTTTTAAATGGCCCAAATGACACATTTTATGTAATATATTTTACCGTAATTAAAGATAATAATAATATATTAAATACATTGGATTATACACTTCACAATGGTGAATGTTATGGTAGGTGAGCTATATCAGAATAAAGCTTTTTTTAAAAAAAAAACTCATTGAACTTATAAGCTAATGAAAAGACAGTAAACAAAATATTCTTAGATTGTGTTAAGTGCTATAATAGAAATCAGCTAGGTGATATAATGGCACATAACTGGAGAGAGGGACCTGCAGATAACATTGTCAAATAAGCCTTATTGAGGAAGCAATATTGAGTTAAAACATGGAGATGACAAGGAACCAGCCATGCAAAGAGCTAGGAAATAATAAATTAAGGTCATGGGAGCAATGAGTGCCCAATCCCTGATGTAGGAAAGAGCTTGTGTAGATGGCTAATGTGATAGGAGTATAGTAAGTAAGGAGAGAGGTAACCAGGGAGTATATCCTATAAGGCCTGAAAGATTATAAAGAGTTTGAATTTAATTCTAAATACAAAGGGAAGCCAATGAATAATTAAAGCAGGATAGTGGCTTGATTTATTTTTTCAAAGATTGTTCTTCCTTCTCTCATGAATTATAAAGAAGTAGAATAGAACTAAGATACCACTGAGGTGGCTGTCTCAAAAGACCTAATGAGGGTTGTTGGTAGCTCAGACTAGGATAGTAGGGATAGAGATGGAGAGAACTGAACAGATTTAAAATGTATGATGGTTGGTGCTAAACATCCCTGATCCTCAGGGAAATGCAAATCAATACCATGATGAAATATCACCTCACTATTATCCAAACACAAAAATTAGCCAGTGTTGGCAAGGATACGGAGAAAAGGAAACATTTGTGTACTGTTGGCAGGAATATAAATTGGTGCAGACAAAATGGAAAACAATGTGGAGGTTCCTCAAGAAATTCAAAATAGAGCTATCATATGGTGTAACAATTCCACTTCTGGGTATTTAACCGAAGAAATGAAAACACTAAGTCTAAAAGATGTCTTCACCCACATATTCACTGTTGCATTATCTGCAGTAGCTCAGATATGTAAACAGTTTAAATGTCCATCAGTGGATGGAGGGATAAAAAAAAGTATGGTATGTGTACACACACACACACATTCCCTGGAAAATTATTCAGCCATAATAAAAGAAGTAAATCCTGCCATTTGCAACAAATGGATGGATCTTGAGGGCATTGTGCTAAGTGAAACAAGTCAGGTAGAGAAAGACAAGTGCTAAATGATCTCATTTATATGTGGAATCTTAAAACAAAAATCGAACTCAGGTACGGAGACTGTTCAGGGGTTGCCAGAGCTGGGGGCATTAAGGAGTGAATAAAATGTCTGAAAATGGTCAAAAAGCCCAACTTCCAGTTATAAAGCAAATAAGTCCTGGGGATATAATGTATAGCATGGTAACTACAGTTAATAATACTGTGTCGTATATTTTAAGTTGCCAAGAAGGGTGCCTGGGTAGCTCAGTCAGTTAAATGTCTGCCTTCAGCTCAGGTCATGGTCCCAGCATCCTGGGATGGAGCTGGAAGTCTGTAGAGCTCCCTGCTCAGCGGGGAGCCTGCTTCTCCTCCTCACCTCATGCACTCTCTCACTATCTCTGTTGTTATCTCTCAAATAAATAAATAAAATCTTTTTTAAAAAAGTTACTAAGAAAGTACAGATATTTGACTTGTGGTAGGCTTATATTCTGATTACCATTATCCTTTGTAAGTTAAAAATACCATGTCAAAAATGTATTTAATACTACTAACTGACTGAATGTCATAGCTTAGCCTGGCCTACGTTAAACATACTCAGAACACTTTCGTTAGCCTACAGTTGGGCAAAATCATCTAACACAAAGCGCATTTTGTAATAAAGTATTGAATATCTCATGTAATTTATTGAATACTCTACTGAAAGTGACAGAATGGTTTTATGGGGACAAAATGGTTGTGAAGGCATCAGTTGCTTCCGTTGTGGTCACATGGCTGACAGAGTTGTAGCTCTCCACTGCTGCCCAGCATCGTGAGAGAGGATTGTACCACCTATCACCGGCCTAGTGAATGTGTATCAATTTCACTCCATCTATAACCCACACCATCAAAAAATCGTTAGTCAAATAAATCACTGTTCGTCAGAGGCCGTCCATATATCTTAAAATTCTCACCCTAAGAAACTTCTCACCTTGAGAAAAAAAATTAGTAACTATAAGGTGATGAATGACTAGACTAATTGTGATGATCATTTTGCAAATTATATACTTATCCAGTCGTTATGTTGTACACCTAAAACTAAAACAGTGTTTCATATTAATTATATGTGTATTTAAATATTTTATTTATTTATTTATTTAACAGAGCGATAGAGAGCACAAGCAGGCAGAGCGGGCAGGCAGAGGGAGAGGGAAAAGCAGGCTTCTCGCTTAGCAGGGAGCCTGACGAAGGGCTCAATCCCAGGATCTTGGGATCATGACCTGAGCCAAAGGCAGACTCTTAGCCGGGTGAGCCACCCTGGTGCCTGTCTGTTGTTATTTTTAAATGAATTAAATATTTAAAAGTAACTTCTAATATGGTAAACATTAGTATAAATGACCCATATAAAAAGAAAGTTCTTTAACGTCCTCAGTAATTTGAAAAAATGTAGAGATCTTGAGACCAAAAGGTTTAAGAACTGCTGTCGTAGAGAAGGTGGCCATCCAGATTTCCTACAAAACAATTGAATTGCTCATAGTCTGTTTCCTAAATTTGGAACATGATATAAGAGACTTAACAGTTAAATTCTGGTAATATGTTCAGTACAAGTCCATCAGTATGTTCAGTTCATGGCCAGGAACTATCAGTGGGCTCTTTCCTAATTGCCTTTGACATTTCTTAAGCCAGGCCTTTTCACTCCTTTCTAGAAAGCTCAGGGACTTAACAGTAATACTTTTTGAGGATCTAGTTTACAAATATTAATGATGATTTACATTTGTTCTGAATGTAATGTAGCTTTTTATTATACTTTTACTTCTTTATCACATTTCATGCTCATTGAAGCAGTTGACCGGGTCTGTCTTTAGAGATAAGAAATTGAGCTGCTACTACACTAACTTCCAGAGGACGACAAAACTATTAAATGGCAAACAAATCAAGACCAAATCTCCAGATGTCAATCTGGCTATATCCCACTGACGTTTATTTCTTTATTTCTTTTTTAAATTTTTAAAAAATGTGGGTCTTCTTACAATCCTATGAGGTAAATAGGTCACAGACCGTGATCTGCCTTTTGTGGATGGGAAGCCTGAGAGCAAGAGCTCAACAGAAGAACCAGGTCTAGAATGCGGGGACTTCATGACCGCTCTTCCTTTCACTCTCTTACCTCTCTTCCCCCTCAGGTTATTTTAAGACTTCATAGAAAGTAAAAGTAGATTCTCCTTCCAAAAACAGTTGGAAACCTCTGTTCTGCCAAGGACATGGTCTTTCTCTACAACCTGACTACTCTTGGGGCCTACTGTGCTCAGCTATTTAGAAGGGATGAATGCCAGCATACAACCAGCAGCTTAAATTCTTGTCTATTTCTTCAACATACAGTCCAATCTGTGTGACACATGGGAAGAAAACATGTTCTTATTTTCTTAATTCTTGAAATAGAGAATACAAATTCCAAGGATGGTTTAATAGTCAGACTGCCGTTTTCTCCCACTGCTGCCTACGAAGTTTGCCAGTAATGTAGTAGAAACGTTTTTTTTAAAGTCCCATACCTATATCTTTAAAGAAAACTTTACTGTGATATAATTCACATATCATATAATTCACATATATAAATAAATGTACAGTTCCATGGTTTTTAGTGTATCCACTGAGTTGTGCAACTATCACCACTGTCAACTTTAAATGTTTTTATTGCCCCCGAAGAAACCCTGTACCCATTACTAAATTCCCCATTCCCCAAGACCCCCATCCCTAGGCAGCTAACATTCTACTTTCTGTTTCTACAGATTTACCTATTCCAACATTTCCTATAAATAGACTCCTAAGTATGTGATCTTTGTGATTGGCTTCTTACACTTTTATATATTCAAGGTTCATCCATGTGATAGCATGTATCATTCATTCCTCTTTTTTTTGGCCAAATCATTTTAGCTATTTGAAGATGTATATGGATATATACCAGATTTTATTAATCAGTTCATCAGTTGGTGAACATTTGGGTTATTTACACTTTTTGGCTAGAATGTATAATACTGCTAGGAATATTCATGTACAGGTTTTTTTGAGGACATATGTTCTCATTACTCTTGGGTATTTACCTGGGAGTAGAATTGCTGCACCACATGGTAACTGTTTAACATTTTGAGAATTGCCATTTGACCTTCCCAGCAGCAGTGTATAAGAGTTTCAGTTCCTTACCCATCCCCAGCAGCACTTGTTATTTTCTATATTTTCGATTATAGCCATCTTGCTGGATGCAACATGGTATCTCATTGTGGTCTTGAGTTGAACTTTCCTATTTGCTAATGATGTTGTGCATCTTTTCACATGTTTATTGGACATTTGTAATATATTCTTTGGAGAAATACTCAGGCCCCTTGCCCATTTTTAAGTTGGATTATTTATCCTTGTTTTTGAGTTGTAAGGGTACTTTATATAACCTAGACACAAGTCCCTTCTCATATGTATGATGTGTAAACATTTTTTTCCCCTTCCATAGGCTGTCTTGTTCACTTTATTGATATTGTCCATTGAAGCACAGAGGTTTTTAGGTTTTACGATTTTATTTAAATTCCAGTTATTTAACATGCAGTATAATATTAGTTTCAGGTATATAATATCATGGTTCAGTACTTCCATACATCATCTGGTGCTCATTATAACCAGTGCACTCCTTAGTTCCCATCACTCATTTAAACCGTCCCCTGGACACAATGGCTACAATCAAAAACACAAGAAACAGCTGGTGTTGGCAAGGATGTGAAGAAAGGAGCACCCTCTTGCACTGTTGTTGATGGAAACTAGTCTAGCCACTCTGAAAACAATATGGAATTTCCTCAAAAACTTAAAAATAGAACTACCCTACAATCCAGCCATTGCCCTACGACATATTAGCTGAAGAATACAAAAACACTAATTCAAAAGGATACTTGCACGCCTGTGTTTATAGCAGCATTATCTACAATAGCCAAATTATGGAAATAGCCCAAATGTCTGTCAACTGATAAACGATAAAGAAGAGGTGGTGTGTATATATATATATGGTGGAATATTACTCAGCCATAAAAAGGAATGAAATCTTCCCATTCTCCAGGACATGGTTGGAGCTAGAGAGAATTATGCTAGTTTTGATAAAGTCTAATTAAAAAAAAAAAGTACTTATTTTAGAGAGAATGAGAGCAGAGAGAGGCAGAGGGAGAAACATTCCTTCAGCAGACTCCTCACTGAGCACGGAGCCCAACGTAGGGCTCGATCTCATGACCCTGAGATCATGACCTGAGCCAAAACCAAGAGTCGAATGCTTAACTGACAGAGCCACTCAGGCACCACAATAAAGTTCAATTTTTAAATTTACTTTTCCTTTTCTTGCTTGTGCTTTTGGTGTCATAAAAAAAATCTAAAAAAGTTTAGCACAGGTTTGCTTCTGTGTAGTTTCAGCTCATACGTTTAGGTCTGTGATCCATTCTGAATTGATTTTTTTGTAGAATTTAAGAGATCCAATTTCATTCTTTTGCATGTGAATATCTGATTATCTCAGAAAATTTTGTTGAAAAGACTACTCTCTACCCATTGAGTTGTCTTGGCCTTCTTGTTGGAAATTAACTATAAATGTGAGGATTTATTTCTGAACTCTAAATTCTATTCCATTAATCTAGATGTCTGTCCTTATGTTAGTACACTCTGTATCTTTTTAAAATTTTTTCCTGGAGTATTTTCTAAAAAATATTTTCTAAATTCAATAGTAATATATGCCAATTTTAGAAAATTTTTTAAAGACTTAATTATTTTAGAGAGAGAGAGAGTGCATGTGAGTGGGAAGAGGTACAGAGAGAGAGGGAGAGGAAGAATCTCAAGCAGAGTCCCCACTGAGCATGAAGCCCAAAGTGGGCTTCAACCCAGGATCCTGGGATCATGACCTGAGGCAAAATCCAGAGTCAGCCACTGAACCAACTGAGCTACCCAGGTGCCCCATAGAAACTTTTTTAGAGTACAGAAGAAGATAGAAGAATGGAATTTTTTAGAGTCTATAATCTCATCATTCATATTTGCCTTCCAAATCCTCAAAACTTTTTGTCTTTTTTTTGAAGATTTATTTATTATTTAGTTGACAGAAAGAGGAGGGAGAGCACTCATGGTGTGGGGAACAGGCAGATGGAGAAGAAAAGAGAGACTTTCAAGCAGACTCCTCAGTGAGCATGGAGGCCAGCACAGGGCTCGATCTTACAACCCATGAGATCATGACCTGAGCCAAAGTCATGAGTCAGACGCTTAACGAACTGAGCTACCCAAGAGCCCTTTTTCTTTTTCTTACATGGTTGAGGTAACATTATATCTTTCTGCTTTATATATAGCTTAGATATAGCTTTATATCTTTCTGCTTTTTTGAACACAAGCTTTTTCCCAGGGCAGTACAAGACCTACAATGATCAGTATCAAAGGAGAGGTTCTGTCCAAGGTACAGATCTGGCTCCTGGTAGGTAGAACCCTGTGGTGGGTTAGGGTTCCACAGACCTGGATGTGCATCCCACTGACTGTCTGGATGAACTTGGGCATGTAATAATATCTCACTGCATCTCTATTTCCTTGTATCTGTAAAGGCTGGGTAGTCCTCGCAGGATTGTTGTGGGGGCTAGAAACAGTGAATGTCAAGTTTTAGCTCAGAATTTGTCCCCAGAAAGGGTACTCAATCACTGGTAACTGCCATCATCTATTCTTGATGTTGACTTCTCATTCCTGTTAGGCTGATGTGCAGAAGGAATCCTTCAGTAGAAAGCTATCGCACATGAACTGGGATTCAAGGATTAAGGTGTTTGGCTAGTGAGAGAGGAGGGGTAATGAAGGTGCAGAAGAAGCACTGCTTAAGGTATATCAAGACCAGCCTGGTTGAAGCAGAAGGTTACCTTAATAGCAGAGATAGGAAAGATGGTTTTGTTGAACAGCATTGGCCCCAGCCCCATGCAGTTACGAGTCTTTGTACTTAAATCTGATTGTGGTCTTTAGGAGCTCCCAGGGCATGTTTGGGATGTTTAGTAAATAATAACTGAAAGAATGTAGCCAGAAGACTGTTTAGTAAATGTTAGAAAATAATGTTTAATAAATAATAATTGAAAGATGTTTAGTAAATAATAACTGAAACAATTAGCCAGAAGATTGTTTTTTCCTTGTTAAGGTTGATAGTTACTTCTATTTATATATGTGTGTATTAAATATATATATATATATATATATATATGTATGTGTGTATGTATGTATGTATCTTGACATATCTATTATATCTCTTTAAATAAAGGCTTTAATTGAGGTAGAAAAATCATATATGTAGTTGTTTTCCAAAAGTATCATTCTGTATTTAAAGGGATGATAATTACCTTTTTTTTTTTAAAGATTTTATTTATTTATTTGACAGACAGAGATCACAAGTAGGCAGAGAGGCAGAGAGAGAGGGGGCTCCCCACCGAGCAGAGAGCCCGATGCGGGGCTTGATCCCAGGACCCTGAGATCATGACCTGGGCCGAAGGCAGAGGCCTCAACCCACTGAGCCACCCAGGCGCCCCAGTATTACCTTTTTGTAGTTGTAGGTAATAGGTTAAGTGTTCATTATTAAGAACACTTAACCAATTAATTTTACTTAACACTTAATTTTAGTTATTAACCAGTTTACTAGACTTTTTTTTAAGCAGATGAGAGGGTTTTTTTTTTTTTAAGATTTTATTTATTTATTTGACGGAGAGAGATCACAAGTAGGCAGAGAGAGAGAGAGGGAAGCAGGCTCCCCGCTGAGCAGAGAGCCCGATGTGGGACTCGATCCCAGGACCCTGAGATCATGACCTGAGCCGAAGGCAGCGGCTTAACCCACTGAGCCACCCAGGTGCCCCTTACTAGACGTTTTTAATGATATATTGGCTATGATCACTGTACTCTTTAAAGCTGAGTGATAAGTTGACAGGACAAAATAATTTATTTTTACCTTCATTGGACATCTTTTCTCACTTTAAACTGAAACTAGAAATCCAATGTCAAAAACACCTTTCCAAATGAAAAATAAAGCTATTGTAACCTGTATTTTAGAGTGCAAAGATCTTTCACATATATCATCTCTTTTTTTCTTTGCAAAAGCCCTGAAGTGTTAGTATTGTTGTCCCCATTTTATGTTTAATTAACCTGAACCTATGAAGGGGAGCAAAGAAATTCAGACCCTAAGCATCTGGCTAAGTTCAAGAGACTGTACTTGCCGGTTTCTTTTTCTCAGACAGGAAGAAACAGTAAATAACAGGTTTCCCTTTTATCTGTGGCTACCTAAGAACTAAGTATAAATTTAGCAGCTTATCTGGTTTAGCTTCCTTGATAACTTCTTTTTTCCTTTATCTAATTGTTTTAAAAGATTTACTTTAGCATTTTATTTTGCATATTTTAGTATTTTAGGCTGCCAAATTATTTTCTTCAACTAAAGAAATAAATACCTTATTCAGTAACGGCATTAGCTTATTCCAAATCACCACCAGGAGCGACATTTTTTGCTGGGAGAAAAATATTTGAAGAACGCACCTCAACTGAAATGAAATACACAGTTCTTAGTTCAGAGAAGGTAGACTCTAAATTCTAACTTTTTATGGTTAAGCATCATGAAATGAATTATGAGAAATAATATCTATGAAAAGCCTGATTTTAGTTGGCATTAAGTGAACAAGCATAACTTAGGTATAAGCTATTTAAGGAAATGAACATCAAAAAATTATTATACGTAAATTTGGGTACCTATTAGAGAAATGCATTTTAAAATGTCCAGATGTGGGTTTCCAGGGAAAATTCCAGGATAAAATTATTATCCTAATGATAAATAATTTATCAAGGCCAAAATCCTAGAATAAAACGAACTAAAAGAAATGCTTCATAGCTGAGTGTTTAAGATCGAGTACTATGGATGTAGACTGCAGGGGTTCAAATGTTAGTTGCATCACTTAAGCTATTTGATTTTGGATAAGTTAATTCACCTCTCTGTGCCTCAGTATCCTGTAAAATGGAAATAGTAATAATACCTACAAGGGTAGTTCCTGTCTCAGAGTTGTTATGAGGATTAAATAATTTGTAAAGATTTAGCATACTGCCTAGAACAGAGTAAGTGCTAAGTAAATGTTTGCCAAATACATAAAATGCAAAGTATAGTATAACTTTGTGATAAAGAAATCCCATATTCCACAAATACAAAATGAGGTAACAATGTATAGAAGTAGATTATAAGCTAAATACAAGTTACAAATAAGCAAAGAAGGGGGAAAATTTGCCTGTTTAGTTGCCTTGGTGAGTACCTTGTATATGGGAAGAAAATATTCAGAATACTTTGTTCACTGTAAATGAGCTTTTAGTTTCAGGTTAAGGTAACAGTTTTCTTTTTTCAAAAAAAAATAACTTTTATCCTGTAAATCATCCAGTCTCATTATAAATTTGTTTTTAAAATACAGAAAAGCATTAAAGAAAAAAAGTTAAAACCACTTTGGATTCTACTACTCAGAGATACCATTGTAATATTTTGATGAACACCTTTCCAAACATCTATGCATATATACATACATAAGTTAAATAGGTAAAATTTTATGTAAATTGTTTCATACTGTGCATTTTATTGTTTGTTCTAGTTTTCTCATTTAATTATATTGTGAAGATAGATTCATGTTGATGAGTATAGTTGTGTAAAATTTTGTTGTCTGCATTGCCTTCTGTTGTATGGACGTACTATAACAGTTTCCTTATTGATGGGCGTTTAGATTGTTTTCCAAGATTTCTCTATTGTGAACAAATTTGTAATGAGGAAGATCTTTCTACTGAATTATACCTGTGCTCAGTTATTTGCTTAAGATAAACACTTAATTGCTGGGTCAAAGAATATATACATTTTAAAGTTATATATAGGTGCTTCTTTACCCTCTTGCCAATATTATGTATTCTGTGTTGTTGCATATTGTGTATTTATTAACCTTTTTTTATGTAAGAGAGGAAATATATATCTATACTGATTTGTAGCTTGTTGATTATTAGTGAGTGTTAAGTTCATGTATTTCATATATTTACTTGTTGTTTCAAGTTCTTTTGTGAATAACCAGTACCTTTTGATAAATGTGCCTTTTTAAAAATTATAGATAGACTGTAGAATGCCCAAAATTATATAAGATACAAGGAAATAGTGCATAGGCCTTGCAACTAAGAGTGAAGAATTTACTAGTCACAGACTTGTGTCAGTCTTTTTTATTTCTCTGTTTTTACCTCCTTTCTAACCCCAGTCCTCTCTAGGATCTTCAGTTCCCTTTCTATGTAAAAGCTCTCTGGCATTAGGGCAAAGGCTTGATGAAGACAGCTTTCGGAAGAGCCTCTCAACTCCCATCTCCCACTGTCTGGCTTTTTTTTTTTTTTTTTGCTCAGCACATTTTCTTTACTGTCTGTGTTTCTTTTCATTCATCTTAGTCCTATGACTGGTATGATATTTCTGTTTCCTCTCTTGGTGTTTCTATGGCTGCCGGTAGGACTGATTCATCACTTACCCTGTGTCAGGTACTGGACTGGGCGCTGGGGAGACAAGGATGAATAGGACTTGGTTCCTAAACCTAAACCTGGTGCTCCCCTTCCAACCAACACCGTTGTATGGTGTGTGCAGTAGTGATAGAGATGTATGAAACTTTCTTTGGGATGTTTTCCTAAGGAAACATTCAAGTTAGACCTTTAAGAGCAAGTCAGAGTTTGCTGTGAAAGTAGAGGGAAGGGAAGTAGAGAGGGGAGGGTAAAGACCCTCTTGCCCCCCAAACAGAGGTATGAGTGTGAACAAAGCTCAAGAGTAGATACACATGCTGGGATCAGTCCATATCTCTCCTCAGGCTTCTTGATGACATAACGTACTCTGTGTCCCCGGACAATGAACTCCTCTTCTCACTGTCTCTATGATATGTTGCCCTTACCTGGGCATTTTTGATTGTTTGATAAATTGTTTACATTTTTGATTGATAAATTGATTACATTTTTAATCAGGGAATATTACATTCCTAGAGTGCTCCCCCCAAATTTAGCAATATTTTCTCTGTCGTGCTGTTTGCAAACTGATAATATTTTTAACTCATAATGGGATAATTTTAGAACTGCGTAAAAAGATGTGTTATATATTCAAGGTATTAAAACAAAAATTACAAATCTCTTGTTCTATTCATCCTTATGAAAATGGACACTTAGTCAGGCTTTAATTCTCCTGATTAAGCCTGGTAGATTAGACTTTGAGCATTAAACTTTTATTTCTTCTCTATTGCTTGGTATAATAGTTACACAGATAATCGTAATGATGTTTGTAGTTTAGCATTGTACAGGTAACAGGGCACATTTCTAATAATCTTCCATAACCCTGTGAGGCACAAGATTATTGTTGCCTTCTCTTGCTAATAAGGAAATTCAGCTTTGAACAAGTTAACGTGCCTGCCTCAAGGTCACACAGACCCATTAACTGGTAGAGCCAAAACTTGAACCTTGGTCTTCTGATTCAAAATCTAGGATCTCTAGCTTTTAGGGGAAGATAGCACAGTTGATTTGAGAGTCTAGAATTTAAAACCTTTAATTATTATATTTTGCTAATTTATCTTTTAATAAAAGAATAAGAAAAGACAGACCCACAGTTCTCTGTGGATAGACCCAAATCATAGTCCTATATTTGGAACACTGCCTTTATAGATACTTCTGTAAGTTGTCAGTTTAAAAGCTGTATATATTGTCAACTGAAGCTAGCATTTTAGTTTTAAGTAACTTGGGCAGATATAATGGGAAGAATGAAATTCTGTCATCCAATGGACTCCAAAAAGGTAGATGGTATGGTTTAATAGAAAGAACATAGCACCAACAATTAGAAATGTTGGTGTTCTAGTCCATCTCTTTTTACCTGCTGGTACCTTGGGCAAATGGTTTCTATTGGGCCTTAGTCATCTCATCTAAAGAGTAAAGGGGTTGAGCTCTATGTACTTTGAGGTCCATATCAGTCCTAATAGTGTTTGAGTTTGTGCTTCTGAACTTTACCACTTACATTTCAATGTGTTCGTTGCTTTTTATTATTACCTTCAAGGTTTTTTTGACTTACCACAGCAAGATCAAAAAGATTTTATGATTCTCTAAGATAAAATTTGTAAACAGTATGCTACATGGTAGTGATCTTGTTGGTAGAAAATAAGCAGATATTTATGGAGTACCATTCCAGATAGAGAATGGGTCAGTAGAAGTCCATATTACATTGACTTACAATAATGATAATACCACCATGTGTTTATATTGTGCTTTGTAGTCTTCAAAGTGCTTTCCTATGAAAAGCTTATATACCAATTCTCAAAATCGAGAATTGAGTCACAGAGGAGACTCTGATGTAGATTTAATAAGAATTTTCACCTTTGATTTAGTAATTCTTCTTGGAAACTCTGTCATAAGGAAATAATTCTAACTCCTTGAATACAGTTAGAAGATGTTTATCATAACTGAAAATAGCTATCTAGGGGTAAGTTAAATAAACTGAAGGGCATCCACAGTCATTAAAGTGTTTATGAAGATGAGGTAATAGTATAGAAATGCATTTTCTATTAGTGAAGAAAAGAGGATATGGAGTTGAATGTATATGCTGTAGTTATGGAAATAAAAATTTTAAAGGCACCAAATAAATATTCACCCTTTATGTAGGGGGGGAAATACTGCTCGGATTTTGACAAAATTGTGTTACATGTTTGTTTTGTGGGATTTTGCATAATTTTTCTACTTATCTATTTCTGATTCTTTTTTATTGAGTACATTACTGCTTTTATAATAAAATGTATATATATATAAATATATAATAATATTAAAATATATAATAATATATATAATTAGATATATTTTTAGTAACAACCAAAGCACAGTAAGGTTTCTTGACATTCTCAAAATGGGATGAATGCTTTGGTGAACCTGGGACTAGAAACCACATTCCTTAATCTATCCATTAGTGCTAGGCTTCTACAATCAAATTGTAATGATACACCGACAGGTATAAAGATTCCTGCTTTGAAGAGGTTGCCTAGGTACATTTTTTTTCTTATTATATGTGTTTTCCCTGTGGTATTCATTACTTCTTAGTAAAATTAACAAAATCAACATTATTTTGTTTTGTACTTTTAAAAATACAGCAGTATTCCATTGACTGAGTAGATTTAGTGCAGTATATTATGGTTAGGAACACAAGCACAAATGGACACAGGTTAAGTTCTCGGTTTGGTATTTGTCGTTTGGTGACTGTGGTGTTATCTGAGAAATTTCTCTCTGGGCCTCAATGTCTTTATGTATGTGATGAGGCTAACAGGTCTGTTTTACAACATAATGTTGTTGCCACCCTTTTAAAATCTCTCTGAAGCATTTCTGTCTTTCTCCTCATTGTGTTCACCTTTACAGAAAACAGTTTTAGTTCATTGTTTTTAGACCGCCTTGCAAGGTGGCTTAGTGTATCTATCGAGAAAGCCCTACATTCATCCTAGCTTCAGCGTTTGCTGTATTTGTCTTGAGTTCTGTCAGTGTGCCTCTTACACACTGTGATATTAGACAAGTCTCTAATCTTTCTAAGCTATAGATCCTTCTAGAATAAGGATTTGAAGTAAATAATCTCTCAATTTCCTTCTAGCAGTAATGTTCTATGGTTCTTCCCAATCTTGTTTTAAACAGATACATGATTTAAAAAAAAAAAAAAATGCAAAACACACACACACACACACACACACACCCCAGATTGGTTTCTCTTAAAGTAGAAATGATAGGAGTGTAAATTGATAAAAATCATTTTAGAAAACAATTTGGCATTATCCAGTGAAGTTGAAGATACACATATGAGAATGTTTATGGCAGCACTAATCGTAATAGCCAGAGACTGGAAACAGCTTAAACTCTGTCAGCAATATGTTTATCATTAATCAGGATATATTTATGTAATGGAATACTGTGCAGCCATGGAGCCATAGCTGTATGCAGTGATAAGGACGAATTTTGCAAACATAATGTTGAGTAAAAGAAGCAAAACAAAAGAGAATTTCCACAGTGTTACTCCATTTATGTGTAGTTCAGAAGTAAGCTAGGTGAAACTGGATTGCCAAGGTTGGAAACTGTAGGAAAAGCAAGCATAGTGACTGTGTCATAATGAGGAAGAGGCCCATGGGGGCTCCTGGGGCCCCAGCAGCATTCTGTTTCGTGACTGAGTGCTAAGCAGCACCAGGACTGGCTCTATCATGGTCCTTTAAGCAATGCACTTATGTGTTTTAAGCATTTTGCTATGTGTATGTTATATCTGCACATGAAAACATTATAGAATAAAAACAATTTTAAAAAGTATGTGTAGTACTGTTTTAGTTAATTTCTTATAGTCTCTGAAAAATACTTGCTGCTACTAAGGACTTGATATTTCAGTGTCCTATACCAGAAGAAAAAAAGATTTTGAACTACAACACTTGGAAGTTCCTTTGTCTTAGCTTCACGAATAAGAATGCCTGTTTTTATTAACTATCTCTATGCAAAGCACTTTTTATTCTACATCGCCAATCTTCATAATAACCCTTTCAGGGTTTTATTATTATCCTTATTTTAGAAATGAGGAAACTGAGGCTTAGAGTAATTAAATCACTCCTTGGTTGAGGAGGAATTCTAAATAAACCACTGAAATGAGTATTTTTGATACTTTTTTTTCTCCTTCATGTTGTGGAAAGATAAATTGGAAACAATGTTTGTGACCATTTTAAGGATATGTAATATAAAAATACACCCCAAATAAATGAATAGACCAAGTTTTTGGATACATCTCTTTTCTTAAATGTGCCTAAAGGGCACCTGGGTGGTTCACTCGGTTGGTTAAGCAGCCAGCTCTTGATTTCAGCTGGGGTCATGATCTCAGGTTCCTGGGATCGAGCCCCGGGTCAGGCTTTTCATTCAGTGAGGAGTCTGCTTGAGATTTCTCTCCCTCCCTCTCACCCCCTCACTCGCACTCATGTATGTCTGCTCTCTTTCTCTCCCACTCTCAAATCTTTAAAATGTGCCCAAGAATATGGGAAGTTTGAAATGCCTAGTAGTAAATGTGTTTCTGGGTATTTGGGCATTTTCCACTTATAGGTCAAGCCTCTGCACTGAGTGTACATAATTAGAAGAGAAAGTGAGAGACATAATTTATACATTTTTGATATACTAATCATAGTGGTCACTTTATCCACAGTTTGCTGAACCATGACCACTAAACTAACCACGAAAAGGAAATTTTTTTGTAGAGCCAAAGCCAGAAACAAGTTTTTAAAATTTAGTTTGCAGTGTCACTTAGGATTCTTCTTAAAGGCTTGTGAACCCTCACCTTCTTTGAATAAGCCTTCGTAATGACAAGGTCCCCTGAGAATGAAATCATCTGAGTGGAATGTGCCTGCGTCTTAAAATCTGATAAACATCACTTCATGGTATTTAGGAGATTAAAAGAGACTTAAAACACGTAAATGTTACTTTCAGGTTATTATAGCCAAGGAAGCCTGTGGCCCAGCTATCAAAACAGCTTAGCTTCAGCAAGTTCCAAGCAATGGGCTTAGCCAAATTGGTTAGCCCTGCTTTAGGACTGACTGCAGTGTCTTTTGCGTTGACCTTTAACTTGTGATACAGAACATAATTGTTTCATCTCTGGGACACATTTATGTGTCCCTTTGCCCCGACACTAATTCATCATTTGCTTTATAGTAATTCCACTCAGACATCACCATCAAGTCCCACTGGAGGTGACTAAAGCATGTGAGTGGATATATTTCCTAATCAGTGACATTAGTTTATTTCTCCTTATTAAGATACCCATTAAATTCATACTGGGAGAGATAACGTGAACACTAATGCACTTTCCGTCTCCCATCAGTGCTTTTTTATTTATTTCTATAAAGGAGTTATTAATATCTGAATTTAAGAGTCTACAAAAATGCAGAGCTTTTAGTAATGGTCTAAGATCTTTATTCTGGTAAGTTACGGAAGATGAGAGAAACAAAGACATTCGTTATTATGTTGTCATTTTTATTCTCTTTCTCTCCCTAAAATGTAGCCATTAAAAATAGATATATAATATCATTTATTTTTAAAGTTAATTAATATCTTTTATATAATCTCCTTTTCTAAACAAAATACATTATTCTAGTTTCCCTGTACTTTATGAGTTATCTTGGTTTTCTACTTTTAATCTAAAACTCAGAATACATACAGAGTTTGTGTACCTTTTACATATGCCAGCCAAAAAAGTATTAATTAAATGTACTATACAAGGCTCCAGTGGGTGAATGGGTATAAGAGAAGTTGTTCCTTATGAAAAATAGTCCAATGTGTATAAAATCTAATTATTCTGATGAATTCCCCACCATACCGCCTTAACCAAAATAGAGGTTCAATAAATATCTCTTCAGTTTCATTCATTATCATATCCAATCGAGACATTTGGCAAAGTTGCTAGTGTGACTTTCCATTTGAGGAATCCATAAATTACTCCCTTCCGGGGCTGTGGCAGCACCATGGCAACATGGCACCCTTTTGTTATACTTTGGGTTTTTGCTGTTACTGCTTTTTTTAAAACTGGCAAAATGAAGTTAATGATACTAAGAAGAAGCAATTTTGCAAATCTGCTAGCCCACACACTTCTATTAGTCTCCCTATCAAAAGTCATTACTTTCCACTTCTGGCCTTCATTCTTAGTGTATTATCCTCAGTGCAGAAAGAGAAAGACAGTAGCAGCCTTTTAAATTTGCTCCTTTGATCAAAATTCCTTTAGTGGGAGTAAAATACAATGTGTTAGACTCCCTGTAGTTAATTCTTTTTTTTTTAAGAGTTTATTTATTTATTTGTCAGAGAGAAGAGAGAGCAAGCACAGGCAGACAGAGTGGCAGGCAGAGGCAGAGAGAGAAGCAGGCTCCCTGCCAAGCAAGGAGCCAGTTGTGGGACTTGATCCCAGGACGCTGGGATCATGACCCGAGCTGAAGGTAGCCGCTTAAACAACTGAGCCACCCAAGCATCCCACTGTAGTTAATTCTATACCAACATTCTCTTCCTCCAAATAACCACGTGGTCGGGACCAGTACTACATTTACTAACTGCCTTAGTTTGGTTCAACACAAAACAGAGGTGATTAATGTACAAAGATTTATTGGAGGAGCAAGCAAAAGAAGGTGCCAAGAGCCTTGGGAGGAGAAAGGGAAGGAAGGAGGACTGGGTAGGAGGAACCTTAGCCTGCAGCTCTGTTCTAAGGAAGATTCATCAAGGTTGATGGGAAGTCAAGGCAGAGTTGACTATTGGAGGCATCCCTTGTCTCACCCAAATGTGAGACATGTGGGAGTCATTGGCTGGGAGCAGCCTGCAGGAAGTGGGGCAGGGGGCATGAATGCAGAGAAAATCCAAACATACGGTAGTTGGATCCATTAGCCAATTATATTCCCTGCCACAGGGGCACATTTCATGGCTTCTCTATTAGTTTCAAGACTTTAGATAATTTTAGCACCTCTCTGAACCTCAGTCATGAATGGTGATATTACCAATACAGGGTAATTGTAAAGGTTAAATAAAATTATATATGTAAAAGCCTTGGAACATCATCATCATCATCATCATCATCATCATCCTAAATGTTAGTTTCCTTTATAGACCTCTTATATTATAGTGGGTGATTGTTTCCTAACTTATTCTTCTTAGGGAAAACATCTTTTGGGTATAAACTGTGCCAAGGTATTCTCTACCAGGACAACTCCGTTTGGTCTGTGGACCTGCAGGCAATCTGTAGCCCACAGAGCTGCTTGTACCAGGGTGCAGGGAAACCACAGGAACTTGTACCAAAGTCAGCTAGGTCAGTAAACACACTGCTTAGCTCAGATGCAATTTTTTAAAATATGAAGACATTCTCAATGACGGAAGGTGGTGCATTTATTTATATTCTGGCACAAGCTCCTTGTTTGTTGTATCCTGGCACTTTGAGCAGCATTGGAGTTTAGTAAAATATAAAAGCAGAACATATGGGGCTTTATCATATGTATTTCGGCTTGTCTGTTAGGAAACCACTTGGAGCTGGACATTGGCAGTTCATGTTATTCATGTCGGTGGCAGCCAGTGGCACTTTTAGCATTTGTCAGTTTCCGGGCCTGTGATCAAATATCAAAGTAGGCAGCTTTGTCACTGTTATATTTCCAAGGCCTTTTCCCAACGCATTTATTAGCATATATTTGTTGAGCTCCTTCTAACCTTCCAGATACCATGTACCTGCTGATGCCCAGTGTTCTCACACTGCTGTGTCACAACCTTGTTGAATCCCCAAATTGTGAGGCCCCACCAAAATCCACTTCCCCTTGCTGTTCCAGAGTGGTCAAAGCCCCACTCCCTCAGAAAACAGATAGGTCAGTAATTAAGAAGAAAATAATCTGAATTAAATAAGTAATACAAAGGTGCCTTCCTTCCTGGTTACATATTGGTAATTTAAAATTTAAGCCATGGAACTGTGTAAAACATATTTTTGAACTGTGGGTGCCCCATCTTAATCCACGAGCTATAATCCTTCTTTAGTTCTTTTTACCATGTATTCCAGAAATACTTGTCATTATATCCATAATGTTGCTGACCTCTACCGTAAAGGGTTTGTTGGATTTTCCCATAATCTTTTGCTTTTTTCAGTAACCTTCTTCTATGGAATATTGGTAACATTGGTAACCTTCTTCTGTGGAATATTGGGAATATTCCACAGAAGAATATTCCAGTATCCCAATATTCCACAGATACAGGAATATTGGAATATTGGGAGACATGAATCCAGGGAGCAAATCAAACATGTTCCTTATCTATTTAAGAATTTAAAGTATTACCTGTGTATTGTTTTTAATTGACAGCAACCTTTCGTATTTGAAACTAAGTAGATGGAGATTCAGTGTATTTTTTTCCCTTTATATTCCCAGATCTTTGATGGCTTGTTAACGCGATGTAGTAGATTAAGAATACGCAGTTTTGCTTTCATACTTTTAAAAACTAAAGTGCATGTTTCATAAAATTAAAGTGTCCCAAGAGTTGGTTAATATAAAGTAATATTTTATCAGGGTCATAAATGATTTAATATTAAAGATCATATTTTCTCGTAACCATAACAGACTTAACAAAACCTAGGCAGACAAATTGCTAGTTTAGAAATGATCTGAACCTATTTTTCCACAAAAAACAAAAGCCCTCAAGATTGTGTATATATGGCAACAGGCATTAATTGATTGATCCCCAAGGCTGGGGATCTTGCAGCAGCTATTATAACATGCTTTATTTGTATTATTGCACTGTTTAGTTAGTCATCCAAATTCTAGCCATTTCTGTTTATAGCAAGAAATAGCATCCCAGCCCAGGCAGCACAGCTAGTCATACCTTTTTATTGATGTAATTGGACTTATTTTGGTTCCTTTCCTGGTGTCGAACACTTTGTGAAGCCCTAACATAAATTATTGGCTTGTATAACCCACTGCATCACCTTCACCCAGAGATTTGCTGCCTGTGCAGTTCTTAATTTTCAAGTGTGAGAGATTTATTTTTCCTTAGTGAGTCTTAATGTTTCTGCACGCATACACACACACACGGTTGTGAATGTGTGTGGGTACACGGAAATGCCAAGGAGAAAGTCAGACATGTTCTTGGATAATTCCTGCATGAGATTCTGGAGAAAGCTTTAAGCCTGTAGGTACTTGTTCCTGTGCTCGAGCTGACCTGATCATGAGCATTATGGTGGTATTTTAAAATTTTGTTCCAGCTTTGCTTATTTTTCCTAGGAATTCTGACTAATCGGGACTCTGTACACTTCATGTCCTCAGTGAATGCTTATTAACTGCATAACTGACCAACTGACATTCAGTGAGCCAGTGTAAATGGTTAAGATACTGTTACAGACATTGCGTGTCTGGCAAGGCACTTCAGTCCTCTTTGCACTCTGTAAGATAGATGGAAGTATCCCCACTTTACACATGAGGACTTCGAAGTTCAGGAAAACTAAAGTCATACAGTTTACAGATGGAGAGTCAGGATATTTTACCGAAAAGTGGGGGGGAGGGCAGAGGGAGGAGAGAGAGAGAATTGCAAGCAGACTCCCCGCTGAGCACGAAGCCCAGTGTGAGGCTCAATCTCACAACCCTGAATTCATGACCTAAGCCAAAATCAAGAGTCGGACAATAAACTGACTGAGCCACCCAGGCACCCCTATCAAAAGATTTTTTATGTGCATTATTTTATTTGATCCTTATAATGATCCTTGAAGTGGACAGAATATAAATTCTTTTCTGTTCTCATTTTAGCACTAAAGAGATTTAGTAACTTAGCCATGGTCACTGCATTGGGCCTAGTTCAGTCCAGTACTACCCTCTGAACCCTGAGGCATTTATAGACATTCACTTGCCACTAGTGGCATTGATTACAACATTGTAATGCCCCTGGGGTTTCACCTTGGGTGATTTTTGTTAAGAGATTCTTTATTGCCTCCAAGGTAGAGCCCCTGTTCAAGTGCTGGCATTCAAGTAAACACTCTTACAGTGAAAAAACAATGGGGAGGGCGGGAGAAACCTTATAAATCTGTTCTTGTCAACCCCTTAATTAAAACCCTTTAATATTTTTCAGCGGCTCTTAGGTGGCTCAGTCGGTTAAGGGTCCATCTCTTGATATTGGCTTAGGTCCTGGTCTCAGGGTCCCGGGATTGAGCCCTGGGCCGGGCTCCATGCTGTGGATAGAGCCTGCTTAAGCTTCTCTCTCTCACTCTCTATCTGCACCTCCCCCACCATGTGTGCTCTCTCAAAAAAGAAAACAAAACAAACAAACTTCTAATAGTTTTCAGTAGGCTATTTCTCCACAGCCCTTCCCCCTCAAAAAATAATAGCAACAACAAAGCTTTAGCAAACCTAAAGCAAAAAATAGCAAACAAACCTTGGCAAAGGCTTCCCATGGTCTTCTTCCTCCCTTTTTAGCCTCACCTCCTGCTTTCACTTAATGCCCAAACTCCTACTACTGGCCCTTTATGCCAGGAAAGCTAAACCACTGCACTAATGTGAGACCCACCTTCTGCTTTTGCTTTTATATATATTTCCTTTGCCTGACATCTCCCCCTGTCATCCATGTGCTAAACTCCTACTCATTTACCACTATCCAGAAGAGGGTCATTCTGGTCCATGAAGCCTTTCATTACCCTCCTGAACAAAGTTACCCTCCATCGTCTGATCTCCCTGCTGTACTTTTCTTTAAAAACAGTCAATCAAACATACCAATATTCTTACATTTCTGTTGTTATGTAGTGTGTGTGTGTGTGTCCCCTACTGGGTGAATAAGCTCTTTAAGGGTGAGAGTTTGAAGCTTTCTCATCCCTTTATCCTAACACAGTGTCTAGCACATCAAATGGGCCCAGGAAGGGTTTACGTGCAGAAGATAAAATGAATCCGTGGCCTTCCTACTTGGGCTAAGGACTGAGAATTCAACACTGAAAGGGATAGCCTGCATTTGAAAAGAGAAGGGGCAATGCACATTTCTATCAGATGAAATTACTATCTTCGTTTATATGTGCTTGGCTTTGTTATGTGTCCAGAAATAATGCAAGGCTTTGAGAAGTGGAGGGAGGTTAAGGAAAAATGATGCAGTAACTGAGCATTTTCCCTGAAACATACGCCTGTGGTAGTAAGTTGTTAAAAGTTACTGGATGCCATTTTCTCTATTTTAATTCATTGTGCTGGGTATTCAGTGGATCCTTTCAGTCTCAAAATTCAAGTCATGGAGTGCAAGAAAATTTCCTTGAATTATTTCATTGATGACTTCCTCTTTATTTTCTCTTGTCACTCTTTTGGGGCTACTGTTATTTAGTATTGGATTTCCCACACTTACCTCTCATGTTCGTATCACTTCTCGTGTTTTCCATCTGTATGTTGTTCTGCCTCCTGAGAGAGTCCTTTAACTCTGCATCTTGCCCTTCTGTTTTTCATTTTTCATATTCTGCTTTCATATTTTAAATTTTTTAAAGATTTTATGTACTTATTCAACAGAGAGAGTGAGAGAGTTCAAGCAGAAGGAGCATCAGAGGGAGAAGGAGAAGCAGGCTCCCCGCTGAGCATGGAGCCCCACGAGGAACTTCATAGCTGCTTAACCGACTGAGCCACCCAGCCGCCCCTATATTTTTAAATTTTTTTTTTTTTTTTTAACATTTTATTTATTTTTTTGACAGAGAGAGACACAGCGAGAGAGGGAACAGAAGCAGGGGGATTGGGAGAGGGAGAAGCAGGCTTCCCGCTAAGCAGGGAGCCCGATGCAGGGCTTGATCCCAGGACCCTGGAATCATGACCTGAGCTGAAGGCAGACACTTAATGACTGAGCCACCTAGGCACCCCTATATCTTAAATTTCTAAGAGCTCCTTTTTCTCTGAGTAGCATCCTGTTGTTTCATGTGTGTGGTATCTTCTCTTACTTAAGCATATTAATGATTTTTAAAAATTTTATTCTTATTTTTTGTTTCAGTTTGATTTTTGATGTATTATTTGCCTTAGAGGCTTGGGAGTCTGATGATATTTGGTCGTATACTTCTTTTTAAGAAGAGAAGACTAGAAAACATAGGAAGCTTATAGAGTGTGGATAGAGGTTGTTAACTTTGGATTTCGCTGTAGGGTAATTTGTGCTCTTTTCATTGGGGAAAACATACTGTTATCCTACATAAGTCTTCCCTCTTCAGCTTGCCTAGAATCTTCCAGTTACAGCTGTCAAGTCCAAGCCTGTAAAGTATTTGCCTGTATTCTGTAAGCTGAGTAGGGGAGGATGACTGGAGAGGTCTCATCACTTAATATGCATATGTTCACTTAATCACCTTGTTTTCAACCCAGTGCCTTGGTCTTTAATTGTGCTAATGTTTCCCTTTCCGAAGAGTAAAATTCAAGTTTATTTGCTAGTGTGTAAGAGTGGTTATGGGTGTGTGGAGTTGGGAGAGGATCTGGAGATACAATTGTCCTACAGATTTTCAACCAGTCTTCCAGTTCTTTTTTTTTAATTGAAATATAATTGGCATACAACAGTATATTAATTTCAGGTATATAGCATAATCATCCAGTATTTGTATACACCACAAAATGATCACTCAGTCTTGTGTTCTGAAGCCGTTTTGCTAACACTTCAAGAAGTACACAGGGTTGCCGGTTTCTGACCTTATGGGGGTTACTGAAGTATAGTTTTTTTTTTTTTAAAGATTTTTATTTATTTATTTGCCAGAGACAGAGGGAGAGAGAGTGAGAGAGCACAGGCAGACAAAGAGTCAGGCAGAGGCAGAGGGAGAAGCAGGCTCCCTTGCCGAGCAAGGAGCCCGATGTGGGACTTGATCCCAGGACCATGGGATCATGACCTGAGCCAAAGGCAGCTGCTTAACCAACTGAGCCACCCAGGCGTCCCCTGAAGTATAGTTCAAGTCACTTCTCATTTTCCTTCTGCTGGCTTACTGCTCATTTTTTTTTTTTAAGTCTGCTAAGTGAGTTAGCACTTGTTTATCCTCTTTTCAGTTTCCAAAATTTTGTTGTTGTTATATCCTCCCTTACTGTCTTTCTTTTATTTATACATAAATACAGTACATACAGGGAACAGCAGTTTAAGATGTTACTGTTTTCTCATTAGAAATAGTGGAAGATCATTCCTGGAATGTTATTGGAGTTTCAGGAGTAAATGTACCTGTTCAGTCTGCCAATTTAACCTGCAAATCCCCCCAAATAAGATTTTAAATGGAGAAATTAGGTTTTTTTTTTTAAAGGTATAAAAAAAATAGTAAATTTTAAAATATTCTTTTTAACCAAATTCAGTCTGATTTTACTGCTTTTCCAACAGTACAAGAATGAGATCTGAGTACAACCAGCAAATGTCCCAAAGCCATAACCAGACTTTGCTGAATATAGTCTTTTCTTGGTTAAGAATTAAAGTCCATAGAGTCACAGTATTCAGAAATCAGAGACCTCCTCTACTTCCAACACTCTTCCATAGTATTCCTAAGAGATAGGAATATCTTCTTAGATATTCTTAAAACTAATTGACAAGGAATATATTTACCTTCTGAGACACTTCATACATTTAGATCGTTTGTGAAGGAAGCGAGGTAAATGGAAGGTTAGTTCTGACTCTAATGTTTATCCATGATACACATGCTATAAAGAAGATAAGCAGTATCTTGGGAACAGCATTATTAGATATGCATGGGCTCTTAAATTAGGTAGATCAGAGTTTTTCTTGTTTTAATAGTTGTATAACCTTTAGGAATTACTTATCCTCTAAACTTGTATTTTCACCTGTGAAGCAAAGATAATAACACTTTGAGGGTTAATAAACTTTGAACACCATAAAGTATTGAACAACCTGACAGAGAGCGTAGGACAGGGAGGCTGATGGTTAAATGATACCCATTATCCTTCTTACTGATTCAACCAGCGAAGGCTTTTTGGTGATATACCTGATCAGAGGGTAAGATTTTATTTAATAAGAAAGCCAGAGAGATGGAAAGGACTAGGTTTGACCTTCCAGACTGAAGGAATAGCAAGACAAAAGCATAGCTATGTGAAGAACCAAAGTCTGAGGTTTATTAAGGACAGGTATATAGTTCTAGGTGTTTGGATTATGGAACCTGTGGAATAATAGAGTACAAGCCTGAAAGGTTTTGACATAGAAACCCCAGTAGAACAAGAGTCGGTGTTCTCTCATACTGTATCATTCAGTAGACAAAGACAAAGCAAAGAACTGGTGGGGAGGCCAGGATCCCTCTTTGTTAACACTTACTTAATATGACTTTTTAACAGCTTGATCTGATAGAGATCAAGATTGTAGTGAAAGTTATTGGTAAACCTGAAACGTGTTTGTTATATATATAGTTATTGCAGACGAGTCAAAAACGTAAGTAAAGATTATGTCCAAGCGAAGAAGATATCTGTCTTTGTATCTGAAAGGTTGTCAAGAGGAAGAAGGAGTGAAATTAAACTTTGCTGATGGATTAAATTAATTCAAAAAGATAGAAATCAGAAAGGGGACATTCCTAGTTCACGTGAAAAATCATGATTTTTAACAGATCATTTTTAAAGATCAGGTGGGCTGATGCTTTCAAAGATGCCATTCACCTCTATTATGAATCCTGTGACTCTAACAGTAGTTGATAGTATAATTGGGAGGAGGAATAGAAGAAGCGTTTCCATTTCTTAGACTTGACTTTTGGGCTTTTCTGAAGCCTGAGGTCAGTTATGTCCATTGTTTATATTAAAACATACCTATTTTGGAAAAGAACTGGCATGGTTTGTAGATGGGGATGGAAAAGCACTTAGGTTGTACTCGCAACCAGAGGCCCATAATCTGTCCAACATTGGAATGAAAAACTTAGGGAGGAATTAAGTATCTAAGTGCTAGGAGAAGCTAAATGATTGTCAAGGATACTACAAAACACAGATCTGTTTTGGGAAAAGGTGAAACCAAGTGCCTTCTAAGGTTACACTCTAGTGCCTATGATTCTATGCCTAACAGGGCTCTTGCTGTCATCCATATGTACACCTTGCTTGATCCTCAATGCCCTTGTTTGTAGAACAGGCTGCCCAGAACAGCAGCCTGTTCTACAAACAAGGGCATTGAGGATTGTTAGAAATTCCCTGAGGCAGTCCCTTCCTTGAGCCACTTCATAGACGATTTCACTAAAACAGGCTCCTCCCTGGTACCTTCCCCAGGGACTTCTCTACAAGGCTGCTGAACACAGACCGTCTTCATCCAGGTGATGCCGCTCCACAGACATCAAGGGCACCCTCACCGAGCAGGAGCCTCCAGACATCTCAGGACAGCGCTTCCCAGGCCCTGGCAAAACCCTAGCAGCTGTAGACCTCTCTCCTCTTTATCTTAACCGAAACCTAAAGCCCCTCTACTGAGGCCTTGCTTTCTGAGACTCCACAACAGCGAGGTGGTCAAGGGGAGGGATGTGTAGTTTTTCCATTTCTGCAGACCATGGCTTTTCCCTCCTTGTGTGAAACCATTATCCTTTGAAGCCTTTTACACGTTCAGCTCTCTGTCACACTGTGTCACAGTCATCTGACATGCTGGTTACTTCTTTGGAAGTAAGAAGTGAGTTCATAATTTAGAACTTTGCTAAAGGCTTTCCTCCCTAGGCTGCTGTTCCCATGGTAACCCTGCATTACTGTCGTCTCACCCCCGTTCTTTCCATGCCAAACCACTTGCTGTTCTCCCTGTTCGCTTCTGGGCTTTTCCACATGCAATTTCCTCGGTTCGGAAGACTGTTTCCCTACCCTTTCACCTGGTAAAATCCAGTTGTACTGTGTAACTGGCTAGGTTACCACATCCTTTCCAGATATTCCGGTCTTCCCTGAACTTAGGTCTCCCTCCTCTGTGTTCCTATAATTTTCTCTGATGTGATGCTATTATTCTTTAATATAATTACGTTCCTGATTTTTAAATATCTTTTCCACTTTATTCTGACTATTTTTTAAACATTTTTATGTGAGAGAGAGAGCATAAGTGGGGGAGAGGTAGAGGGAGAGGAAGAGAGACTCCTCAAGCAGACTCTCTGCTGAACATGGAGCCCAAGGCAGGGCTCGATCCCAGTATCCCAAGATCATGACCTAAGCCTACATGAAGAGTTGGATGCTTTATTGAGCCTCCCAGGAGCCCCTTATTATTAAAGGAGGAACTGCCTTTTTATTTTGTGACTCCAGCCCATGACCTAGCACATAGAAAATGTTCAGAGTCTACTGACTGAATGAAGATATGACTTCAGCTGCTTGTCTTCTTTGTACCTGCATAAGACCGAAGGTGGAACAGAAAAGAATAGACGTGTTGTTGTTAACTAGAGCTAGATTATTTCTAGCTCAGATTATGTTTGACACACACACACACACAAAACACACACACACACACACACACACACACACACTCTTTGAACTTAGGTTCAGAATGTAAGCCTGCCCTTTACCTCTAACAGTTTCATGCCTTCTACCTGATAACCCTACCACTGTCATCCCACTTTTGATTTTCTGTCAATTTTCCAATCCCCTTACTTCTATCTACTCTGATCCACAGAATTTTGACATTTCTTATGTTTAAAATGCTATGGATATATTTTTTACCTTGGATGTTTTCTTTCTGGTGAGCCTTGTTTTTTGGAGGCTTTCACATGTCACATTTAAAATGCATCTGATTCACTGGAGACCAAAACTAGCATATAGCCTTAACTAAAGGAAGTTAGAAAGAAAAACTAGTAATGAAGGAAGTAGAAAAATGAGGTATAGCATTAATGGTTTAGTAATGTTTCTTAAGAATAGCTGTTGAGGAACAAGGACAAGAACTAATAACTGTAAGATATTTACAGCTCACTGAATGTGTTGGGAGTTTTACCTGCATCGTTTTATTTAATCCATACGATAACCCAGGAAGCAGACATTGTGATGGGCATCTGGTACACAAGGAACCAGAGGCTCAGAGGGTTTGAGTGATTTGCTTGAGTTCACACAGTGGCCCCACCCCATGACTCACTTTTTAACTCCCTCTCCTACACCAGTCCTTATATTTTCAATTAGCTTTTTCTTCGATTATTTTTGATGTAAGAATTTCAGAAGTTAGCTAGGAAGTTCACATGGAAGTAGCCGTTTGAAGGAAGAAGATCATGTTGTTTAAGAACTTTGGCATGTACTTGTAACAGCTAATTGATTTGATGGGGTGGTTTTGTTTCAGAATTTGTTCAAAGATTAATGGTGCGAGAGACTAATATTTAAATAGCAAATGGAGCTCTCATTTAGGAAATCTCTTGATGGTAATTTTTACGCAATCTAAAATTGGTGCTGATTTTTTTTTGTGCCCCCAGTAAAGTTGTCCAAAATTGTTCATACCTGTTTTGATGGTTAACACATTATAGAAACTTTATTTTCAGTGCACTTCCCAAGGGGGGGGAGGGGATTGCATTCCTGCTCTATTATGAGAAATTAAATAAAATAGTTCCTTGGTGAATCTGTTCTCAGCCACCACCCCTACCTCCCTCCCCGCCCTTGCAACCATGTACTTTCATCTAACGTACTTGCCTGACTCTGAGCTTTGCTTAGGTTCTTTTTTCCCATTCCACTGGCTTCCATCCTTCCTACTATTTACTGTCCAGCTTGGCTCAACCCACTTTCTGTCAGATTATGGCTTAAGTCCCAACACTCCAAGAAAGCTTTTCCCACAGAGATTTCTTTATAAATCAAATGAGCAAATAAGAATTTCACCCCTACAATTTGCAACTCAATCCTCAAAAAAAAAAAAAAAATTTTTTTTTTTTTAATTAGTTACCATGCACCTGGCATCATGTTAGGTGCTGGGCATTTAATGATAAATAAAATAGATCTACACCATTAAAGAGTTGTAGTCTTGTGATATTATGTAGGATAAATGATTTAATCTCTAATATGAAATTTCTTTATATTATTGGTATTTCTTCAGTTTCTTCATCTGTAATATGAAGGTGATGATGGTAGTTGCTTTGGTAGGTTTCTTACAATGATTGAATGAGTTAATATTTATAAAGTTCTTAAGGTAGGGCCTAGCAATTAGAAAATGCTGTAGAACTGTTTTTATTTACCAAAACAATACTGAACATTGAAGTCACTTGATCTAGTTCTACAAAGCCCTCTTTGGTATTTCTAAGTGGTAGCATAATAAACTTATAGATTAGCTTGTAGTGAAATGTCATCTTTATACTAACAACTTCCTATCTGAGAGCAGGGTGAGTTTACATTTATTAAGATCTTCTTTTGCATCTTAATAGAGTATAATAGTGGTCCTCATGTAGATCTTGCCATTTTGGTTATTTTTATTTCAAGATATTTTATCTTTGTTGCTATTTAAAATGGCACCATATAATTTTTAAATTCATTGTTATTTATATGAAGAAAGACTACTGATTTTTGTTTTTTTGTTGTTGTTGTTTTGGTTTTTTTTTAATTTTTAATTTTTAATTTTTTATAAACATATATTTTTATCCCCAGGGGTACAGGTCTGTGAATCACTAGGTTTACACACTTCACAGCACTCACCAAAGCACATACCCTCCCCAGTGTCCATAATCCCACCCCCTTCTCCCAACCTCCCTCCCCCCAGCAACCCTCAGTTTGTTTTGTGAGATTAAGAGTCACTTATGGTTTGTCTTCCTCCCAATTCCATCTTGTTTCATTGATTCTTCTCCTACCCACTTAAGCCCCCATGTTGCATCACCACTTCCTCATATCAGGGAGATCATATGATAGTTGTCTTTCTCCGCTTGACTTACTTCGCTAAGCATGATACGCTCTAGTTCCATCCATGTTGTCGCAAATGGCAAGATTTCATTTCTTTTGATGGCTGCATAGTATTCCATTGTGTATATATACCACATCTTCTTGATCCATTCATCTGTTGATGGACATCTAGATTCTTTCCATAGTTTGGCTATTGTGGACATTGCTGCTATAAACATTCGGGTGCACGTGCCCCTTTGGATCACTACGTTTGTATCTTTAGGGTAAATACCCAGTAGTGCAATTGCTGGGTCATAGGGCAGTTCTATTTTCAACATTTTGAGGAACCTCCATGCTGTTCTCCAGGGTGGCTGCACCAGCTTGCATTCCCACCAACAGTGTAGGAGGGTTCCCCTTTCTCCGCATCCTTGCCAGCATCTGTCATTTTCTGACTTGTTGATTTTAGCCATTCTGACTGGTGTGAGGTGATACCTCATTGTGGTTTTGATTTGTATTTCCCTGATGCCAGGTGATATGGAGCACTTTTTCATGTGTCTGTTGGCCATCTGGATGTCTTCTTTGCAGAAATGTCTGTTCATATCCTCTGCCCATTTCTTGATTGGATTATTTGTTCTTTGGGTGTTGAGTTTGCTAAGTTCTTTATAGATTCTGGACACTAGTCCTTTATCTGATATGTCGTTTGCAAATATCTTCTCCCATTCTGTCAGTTGTCTTTTGATTTTATTAACTGTTTCCTTTGCTATGCAAAAGCTTTTGATCTTGATGAAATCCCAATAGTTCATTTTTGCCCTTGCTTCCCTTGCCTTTGGCGATGTTCCTAGGAAGATGTTGCTGCGGCTGAGGTCGAAGAGGTTGCTGCCCGTGTTCTCCTCAAGGATTTGATGGATTCCTTTCGCACATTGAGGTCCTTCATCCATTTTGAGTCTAGTTTCATGTGTGGTGTAAGGAAATGGTCCAATTTCATTTTTCTGCATGTGGCTGTCCAATTTTCCCAGCACCATTTATTGAAGAGGCTGTCTTTTTTCCATTGAACATTCTTTCCTGCTTTGTCGAAGATGAGTTGACCATAGAGTTGAGGGTCTATTTTGGGGGCTCTCTATTCTGTTCCATTGATCTATGTGTCTGTTTTTGTGCCAGTACCATGCTGTCTTGATGATGACAGCTTTGTAATAGAGCTTGAAGTCCGGAATTGTGATACCACCAACTTTGGCTTTCTTTTTCAATATCCCTTTGGCTATTCGAGGTCTTTTCTGGTTCCATATGAATTTTAGAATTATTTCTTCCATTTCTTTGCAAAAGATGGATGGTACTTAGATAGGAATTGCATTAAATGTGTAGATTGCTTTAGGTAGCATAGACATTTTCACAATATTTATTCTTCCAATCCAGGAGCATGGAACATTTTTCCATTTCTTTGTGTCTTCCTCAATTTCTTTCATGAGTACTTTATAGTTTTCTGAGTATAGATTCTGTGCCCCTTTGGTTAGGTTTATTCCTAGGTATCTTATGGTTTGGGGTGCAATTGTAAATGGGATTGACTCCTTAATTTCTCTTTCTTCTGTCTTGTTGGTGGTGTAGAGAAATGCAACTGATTTCTGTGCATTGATTTTATATCCTGACACTTTACTGAATTCCTATACAAGTTCTAGCAGTTTTGGAGTGGAGTCTTTTGGGTTTTCCACATATAGTATCATATCATCTGCGAAGAGTGATGATTTGACTTCTTCTTTGCTGATTTGGATGCCTTTAATTTCCTTTTGTTGTCTGATTGCTGAGGCTAGGACCTCTAGTACTATGTTGAATAGCAGTGGTGATAATGGACATCCCTGCCGTGTTCCTGACCTTAGTGGAAAAGCTTTCAGTTTTTCTCCATTGAGAATGATATTTGCGGTGGGTTTTTCATAGATGGCTTTGATGATATTGAGGTATGTGCCCTCTATCCCTACACTTTGAAGAGTTTTGATCAGGAAGGGATGCTGTACTTTGTCAAATGCTTTTTCAGCATCTATTGAGAGTATCATATGGTTCTTGTTCTTTCTTTTATTGATGTGTTGTATCACATTGACTGATTTGCGGATGTTGAACCAACCTTGCAGCCCTGGAATAAATCCCACTTGGTTGTGGTGAATAATCCTTTTAATGTACTGTTGAATCCTATTGGCTAGTATTTTGTTGAGAATTTTCGTATTTGTGTTCATCAAGGATATTGATCTATAGCTCTCTTTTTTGATGGGATCCTTGTCTGGTTTTGGGATCAAGGTGATGCTGGCCTCATAAAATGAGTTTGGAAGTTTTCCTTCCATTTCTATTTTTTTGGAACAGTTTCAGGAGAATAGGAATTAGTTCTTCTTTAAATGTGTGGTACAATTCCCCTGGGAAGCCGTCTGGCCCTGGGTTTTTGTTTGTTTGGAGATTTTTAATGACTGTTTCAATCTCCTTACTGGTTATGGGTCTGTTCAGGCTTTCTATTTCTTCCTGGTTCAGTTGTGGTAGTTTATATGTTTCTAGGAATGCATCCATTTCTTCCAGATTGTCAAATTAGTTGGCGTAGAGTTGCTCATAGTATGTTCTTATAATAGTTTGTATTTCTTTGGTGTTAGTTGTGATCTCTCCTCTTTCATTCATGATTTTATTTATTTGGGTCCTTTCTCTTTTCTTTTTGATAAATCGGGCCAGGGGTTTATCAATTTTATTAATTCTTTCAAAGAACCAGCTCCTAGTTTTGTTGATTTGCTCTATTGTTTTTTTGGTTTCTATTTCATTGATTTCTGCTCTGATCTTTATGATTTCTCTTCTCCTGCTGGGCTTAGGGTTTCTTTCTTGTTCTTTCTCCAGCTCCTTTAGGTGTAGGGTTAGGTTGTGTACCTGAGACCTTTCTTGTTTCTTGAGAAAGGCTTGAACTGCTATATATTTTCCTCTCAGGACTGCCTTTGTTGTGTCCCACAGATTTTGAACCGTTGTATTTTCATTATCATTTGTTTCCATGATTTTTTTCAATTCTTCTTTAATTTCCCAGTTGACCCATTCATTCTTAAGAAGGATGCTGTTTAGTCTCCATGTATTTGGGTTCTTTCCAAACTTCCTTTTGTGGTTGAGTTCTAGCTTTAGAGCATTATGGTCTGAAAATATGCAGGGAATGATCCCAATCTTTTGATACCGATTGAGTCCTGATTTAGGACCGAGGATGTGATCTATTCTGGAGAATGTTCCATGTGCACTAGAGAAGAATGTGTATTCTGTTGCTTTGGGATGAAATGTTCTGAATATATCTGTTATGTCCATCTGGTCCAGTGTGTCGTTTAAGGCCTTTATTTCCTTGCCGATCTTTTGCTTGGATGATCTGTCCATTTCAGTGAGGGGAGTGTTAAAGTCCCCTACTATTATTGTATTATTGTTGATGTGTTTCTTTGATTTTGTTATTAATTGGTTTATATAGTTGGCTGCTCTCACGTTGGGGGCATAGATATTTAAAATCGTTAGATCTTCTTGGGATGCCTGGGTGGCTCAGTGGGTTAGGCCACTGTCTTCGGCTCGGGTCATGATCCCAGGGTCCTGGGATCGAGTCCCAAATCGGGCTCTCTGCTCGGCAGGGAGCCTGCTTCCTCCTCTCTCTCTGCCTGCCTCTCTGCCTGCTTGTCATCTCTCTCTGTCAAATAAATAAGTGGAATCTTCAAAGAAAAAAAAAATTAAATTAAATCGTTAGATCTTCTTGTTGTACAGACCCTTTGAGTATGATATAGTGTCCTTCCTCATCTCTTATTATAGTCTTTGGCTTAAAATCTAATTGATCTGATATAAGGATTGCCACTCCTGCTTTCTTCTGATGTCCATTAGCATGGTAAATTCTTTTCCACCCCCTCACTTTAAATCTGGAGGTGTCTTCGGGCTTAAAATGAGTTTCTTGGAGGCAACATATAGATGGGTTTTGTTTTTTTATCCATTCTGATACCCTGTGTCTTTTGACAGGGGCATTTAGCCTATTAACATTCAGGGTAACTATTGAGAGATATGAATTTAGTGCCATTGTATTGCCTGTAAGGTGACTGTTACTGTATATGGTCTCTGTTCCTTTCCGATCTACCACTTGTTGGCTCTCTCTTTGCTTAGAGGACCCCTTTCAATATTTTCTGTAGAGCTGGTTTGGCGTTTGCAAATTCTTTCAGTTTTTGTTTGTCCTGGAAGGTTTTAATCTCTCCTATTTTCAGTGATAGCCTAGCTGGATATAGTATTCTTGGCTGCATGTTTTTCTCGTTTAGTGTTCTGATAATATCATGCCAGCTCTTTCTGGCCTGCCAGGTCTCTGTGGATAGGTCAGCTGCCAATCTAATATTTTTACCATTGTATGTTACAGACTTCTTTTCCCGGGCTGCTTTCAGGATTTTCTCTTTGTCACTGAGACTTGTAAATTTTATTATTAGGTGACAGGGTGTGAGCCTATTCTTATTGATTTTGAGGGGCGTTCTCTGAACCTTCTGAATTTTGATGCTCGTTCCCTTTGCCATAATGGGGAAATTCTCCCCAATAATTCTCTCCAGTATACCTTCTGCTTCCCTCTCTCTTTCTTCTTCTTCTGGAATCCCAATTATTCTAATGTTGTTTCGTCTTATGGTGTCACTTATCTCTCGAATTCTCCCCTCGTGGTCCAATAGCTATTTGTCCCTCTTTTGCTCAGCTTCTTTATTCTCTGTCATTTGGTCTTCTATATCACTAATTCTTTCTTCTGCCTCATTTATCCTAGCAGTGAGAGCCTCCATTTTTGATTGCACCTCATTAATAGCTTTTTTGATTTCAACTTGGTTAGATTTTAGTTCTTTTATTTCTCCAGAAAGGGCTTTTATATCTCCCGAGAGGGTTTCTCTAATATCTTCCATGCCTTTTTCAAGCCCGGCTAGAACCTTGAGAATTGTCATTCTGAACTCTAGATCTGACATATTACCAATGTCTGTATTGATTAGGTCCCTAGCCTTCGGTACTGCCTCTTGTTCTTTTTTTTTGTGGTGAATTTTTCCGTCTTGTCATTTTGCCCAGATAAGGGTATATGAAGGAGCAAGTAAAATACTAAAAGGGTGGCAACAACCCCAGGAAAATATGCTTTAACCAAATCAGAAGAGATCCCAAATCGTGAGGGGGGAGAAAGGGGATAAAAAGAGGTTCAAAAAGGAAGAAAGAAAAAAAAAAAGAGAGAAAAATAAAAAAGAAAAGAATTTAAAAAAAAGAAAACGAATAAGGAAAAATATAAAAAGAAAAAATATATATATTAGATAAACTAGTTAAAAAACGTTAAAAAAGAAAAGGGTAAAAATTTAAAAAAAAATTTTTTACCCGAAGGCGAGAAAAACGAAAAGAAAAAAATTAAATTAACTCAAGACTAAAAAAAAAATCACAGGGAAAAAGCCATGAGTTCCGTTCTTTGCTTTCTCCTCCTCTGGAATTCTGCTGCTCTCCTTGGTATTGAAACCGCACTCCTTTTTAGGTGAACTTGGTCTGGCTGGATTTCTTGTTGATCTTCTGGGGGAGGGGCCTCGTGTAGTGATTCTCAAGTGTCTTTGCCCCAGGTGGAATTGCACCGCCCTTACCAGGGGCCGGGGTGAGTAATCCGCTCGGGTTTGCTTTCAGGAGCTTTTGTTCCCTGAGCGCTCTCCGTAGAGTTCCGGAGGACGGGAATACAAATGGCGGCCTCCTGGTCTCTGGCCCGGGGGAGCCGAGAGCCCAGGGCCCCACTCCTCAGTGCGCCCTCAGAGAACAGCACCCAGTTACTCCCGTCTGCCTGACCTCCGGCCGCGCTCCGAGCTCACCGATCCTGCGACCGGTTCAAGGTAACACCGAGCTGGGAGCTTACTGTCGGCTCTGTCTCTGTAGCCGGCTTTCCCGTTCCAATACCCGCAAGCTCTGCGACACTCAGACACCCCCGATCCTTCTGTAACCCTGCGGGACCTGTGGCCACGCTGACCCCGCGTGGGCTTTGCCCCGGTTTAGCCTCTGGAGCGATGTCCCTCAGTGGAACAGACTTTTAAAAGTTCCGATTTTGTGCTCCTTTGCTCCGCCGCTTGCCGGGAGCTGGCCCCTCCCCCCGGGGTCTATCTTCCCGTCGCTTTGGATTCACGTCTTTGCCGGTCCTACCTTTCAGAAAGTGGTTGTTTTTCTGTTTCCAGAATTGCTGCTCTTCTTCTCTTCGATCTGCCGGTGGATTTGTAGGTGTCTGCAATCTTTAGATAAGCTATTTAGCTTATCTCTGGCTAGCTGATGTAGTCTCAGCCTGCTACTTCTCCGCCATCTTGACTCCTCCTCCTGATTTTTGTTTTTAAATTTCCTACTGAATTATCTTATCGTTTTTGGTGAGTTTTCAGTTGGTTTGCTTGGAGTTTCTTGATATATAATATATCATCTCAAAAAAATGATCATTTTGCCCCCCCTCTCAATTTTTATAAGCTTGTCTTATTTATATTGTGAGTTTTGATTTGTGACCATTTTACTTGAAAAAGATTCTTATATACAATGTGTTTTGTTTTCCCAGCTTGATAAACAAAGTCACTAACTGCTGTGCTTTGCTTTAAACAACCAAAGATTTTGTCCTGTGCTGAACAGTCATTCGTGTGTTTTTAGTTATTCAGTCTGTCTTCTATAAACTTGAACATCCACACTTGGCTCTTAGCCTGACAGGATCTTGCAGAGAATATTTTAGAGAATCCATATCTCTGGAGAACAAAACCTCAGACTCCCCAAAATAGATAAAGTTGGAGATGATTCTTAAGTGTCTCTAACCCCTTCGCCTGAGCACTTAAATTAGCCATCAGAGAAGTATGTTCCAGCATGTGTTTAATGTTCAAAATATTATTTTCTAACTAAAAACCTCTGTGCTCGTGTATAGAGCTGTCCCCATTGTGCTGACACATAGTAGATACATAAAAATGTTGTCGGTCCACTGCTCAGGCTACAGTATCCCCATGAATTCACTTCAGATATCTTCAGGTAAAAGGTAAAAAGAATCTTTTTCACCGTTACTAGTTTTCTGTTGCTTCATACAAATCACCACAAATTTACAAATTTAGTAAACAGCATGCATTTTCATCTCACAGTTCTGTAGGTCAGAAGTCTGGGTGGGCTCATCTGGTTTCTCTGCTCAAGGTCTCAGAAAGCCAAAATCAAGGTGTTGGTCAGGCTGGGCTCTTATCTAGAGGCTCTTGGGAATAATCCACTTCCAACCTCATTTAAATTGTTGGCAGAATGTGGTTGCTTGCAGCTGTAGGTCTGAAGTGTACATTTACTTGCTGGCGTTTAGCCAAGGCCCAGCCTTTGCTCCTAGAGGCCTCCTGCATTCTTTCTCACATGACCCCTCTGTCTTCAGACCAATAATGTCCCATCAAGCCCTTCTCACAGTTCAGATCCTTCTGAACTTTCTCTTCTGTTGCCAGCCAGAGAAAACTCTCTGCTTTTAAAGGGCTCCTGTGAAGAGATGAGGTCCATCCAGATAATCTCCCCTTGCCATAAATATAAAATAATCAGGGGAGTAACACCAGGGCATGAAGGCCAGGGGGCCATCTTAAAATTCTGACCACTGTCCCACCCTTCAAACTCTCATAGAAGGTTATACTTTCCCTTCTCGGTTCATTTTTAAAGGTAACCTCCTTCAGCGTTCATGGCTGCGTCATTCTGAGATACTCCATCATACTTGCCTCTAGTAGACATTCAGTACATATCTAACAAATTGTTTCGCATTAAATGAATTGTAAGATCAAAAAGGTGAATAGAATTATCCCAGACCAAACTATAAGAGTATCTGTCCAGTTGAAGGAGCACTGTGCACTTGACAGTTCATTGCCATTTTTGTCTTGTTTTCCTTTTGCATTTTTTGAAACTACATTTATTTATGATCAGCCAGAGAGACTAAAATAGTGGATACAGGGCTTTAGACTCCAGTGCAATTCAAGTTAGGTCAGGAGAATTCCATGAAAAAACTGGAAAAGCATGAAGTAGATAATATAGCAAAATTAATATTTTAAGGGGAAAAATCATTAATGAGAGAAAAGAAAATTCTGGAAAACTGTGTTCCATTTAGGGCATCTCGTTACCAGATTCTTTAAAGGAAACTGGAGGGAGTTCAGAGACATCAAGAATGATGAGGAGCCTGTAGAGATTAATTTACAAGCAAAGATTTAAAAAGACTAAACATGTATAACTAGCTGAACGACAGCTGAGTAGAGATGTAGCTATTATCAAATGAATGATATCAAGAGAAGGAATGTGTTTCTCTAAAGAGTTGAGAGTCTCTTTCCAAGTATTGGAATTAAATGAAGAATGAGAAAAAAACTTTTTCTAACCAACTTGTAAGCAGTATTTAGACTGTGTTGGGGTGTAAAGTATCCATTGAATTCAAATCCCAGCTCCTCAGCTTGCTTACCTATGAGATTTCACCCAACTCCTTTAACCTTTTAAACTTTATCATGTGTAGAGTGAGGATTATAGCACCGATATCATGGGGTTATTATGAAGATTAAACAAAATGACATAAGTAAACAGTCAGGTTCCATGCCTGGCACAGATTGCAGGTTGAGAACAGTAGATGCTATTGAGATTACCGTTATCATCATCATTCTTGAGTGGTTAAGAGTTCAGAGTGCTAGGGTACCAGCTCAAGCTCTACCACGTGTGAACCCTAAGCCTTAGTATCCTCAGGTGTAAGAGAGTAGTAGTAAGGACTGAATGAAATAATGCAGTGTGAAATGCTTAGCACAATGCCTAGCACATAACGAATCACTCAGGAAATACATTAGCAGCTCTAGCATTATTTTCATTATCAGTAACATGGTCATTATTCCACCATGGAACCTGGCCAAAGGCTTAGAGTATAATCAATTTCCAAATTTCCCCCATTTACAAGCAGTGCGGTACATATATCTCCATTTCTGCCATTATCACACACACGCCCCCTTCGTACACACACACTGTTCAGTAATTATTTGCTGAATTGCGTTAAGTAACTTCTTCTAGTGATCCTGTCAGTTATTTGTGGTCACTGTACATTGTTGGGGAGATGTCAGAATGGGCTTTTCTATTCCTTATGTAATCAGATTTATGCCAGTTGATTTAAGGGCATTTTTCGTTCCATATAACTGATGCTTAGATTTACATAAATTTCTTTGAGAGAATTCCTGCACTCATAATAGCATTTTCGTTTTTTACTTTTATACATGTAAGAACTCCTTGTGGCTCCTTACTGCGAATAGGATTGTGGCATTGTTGTAAACAGAATCTTCTCTAGCTAGATTAAGTAGAAATGGTATTCACTAGAAGATGATTGGTTAGAAGGCCTTATGATGAATTAGAGGGTATTAATCAGATATATTAGGTATTCATGAGAAGTAGCTTAGAGAAACTACAAGTGGGACAGAAGAAGATACACAGATGGCAAGAAAAGCATATGAAAAAATGCTCAATTGTATTATTGATTTGGGAAATTCAGATTAAATGCATAGTGAGATACTACTACCCACTTACTAGAATGGCTAAAATGTTTAAAACTGACAGACCAGGATCAGGTCCTGATGATGTCATAGAGTGGCTGAAACACTCAGACATGGCTGGTGGGAATGCAAACTGGATAGCTGCTCCAGGTAACAGTTTGGCATTTTAAAAATACAGCTAAGCATATTTCTTCCATTCAGTCCAGAAATAACATTCCTAAGTATTGGTCCAAGTAGAATAAAATTACAAGTCCAAACAGAAACCTGTGCCCAAGTGTTTATTGCACCTTAATTCATAATAGCACAAACACAAAACAACCCAAATGTCCATCAGCTGGTGTCCAGATAAACAATTGGTGGCCTGTCCCTACAAGGGACTACAGTAAAAAGGATCCACATACAACATGGATAAGTCTCAAAAATATAAATGAAGGAAGACAAACACAAGAGGCCACATATTCTGTGATTCCATTTATAAGACATTCTAGAAAAGAGTTTCTGCCTGATTAGACTATGATCTTCTTGGTCCAGTATAGCTCTTTGCACCAACATGGCATCACAGTCAGTGAACTGGAAGCAGAAATGCTGAGTTTGAACTGTTTAGGGAACAAGGTATAGCTGCCAAGGGAATCGGGAATCCAGGTTGGTCAAAGGTCAATACAAGGTAGTTTGGGGTAAATCAGGATGCACAGGATTGTTAACATTGAGGGCAGGAAGCTCGGTCTGACAGTGTGAATGTCTGCCCAATGGATCCTCTAAAGTTTGTCCACTCACATAGCCTTTAGCCTCCAGAGAACATGACCTTTCTTTGATGATCATTAATTAAAGCTGATTGCAGTTGCTGTCAAGGGTATGATCTGCCTGCCTTTGACAGATGACCCACTCTGCCTCGCCTGGCCATCTGCAGTGTGTGTTTTACTGACCCTCTTTAGCAACTACCGAGACCACACTTACAGATGAGGTTGACCCCAGAGTTTTATCAGTGTGGTAGTGCTTCTAGCTCTTTTCTGGCAAACATAACTTTCTGAAGCAAAAGACTATCTTAATTGAAGTACTTTTAATATGACAGATTTTACAGTGATAAGTGCTTCATAAATACAACATGTGATATAAAGAAAAGAACCTGTTAGAACTCAGCACACCTACATTCTGTTCCTTAGACTCAACCCATTCAACCTTAGAAAGGTGGCATAACCTTGTACTTCCCATACAGTGTCACTAAAGCAGGTGGGCTGATGCTATCAAAGATGCCATTCAGCTATAATATGAATCCCTTGACTCTAACAGTAGTTGATAGTATAATTGGGAGGAGGAATAGAAGAAGGTTTCCATTTCTTAGACTTGACTTTTGGGCTTTTCTGAAGCCTGAGGTCAGTTGTGTCCAGTGTTTATATTAAAACATACCTATTTTGGAAAAGAACTGGCATGGTTTGTAGATGGGGATGGAAAAGCACTTAGGTTGTACTCGCAACCAGAGGCCCATAATCAGGTTTTTATACTTTTCTTTAGAGGTATATATTGCAATGACTCACTGTAAGAAACAATATTATTACTCATATTAAATATTCTTTAAGTAGCTTTTCCATATCTTTGAAAGAGTTGTAGTTTCTTCTATGAAAGCAGGTTTTATTTTTGACATGGTGGTACCCTTTTTTTTAAGCTCCTCATGTAGTTCGTTTCATGTCAGTGAAACCTTAGGATTTAAAAATGAATTGAAATATTGGTAACTAGTCCAATAGAGATTTTGACTACATAAGCCAGAACTCCAGAGTTAAGATTAAGTCTTTGATGCATATGTACATTTTTAATTTCTTATTTTTTCAGTTCCTATAGACCAGTTCTCTTTGTAGTCAAATTCATTGTAATCCCATCACGAAAGTGTTGATCTTTTAGTAACCTTTATTGAAGCATTGTATTAATCCACATTCCCTCACGGTAACAGACGGTTTGTATCAAACATATCATGCAGCTTAGCTCAAGTCCCATATGGAACTAATAAGCCACGCAGTAAGTGGCCTTGTGTAGATGAATATAGTTTGGAAGGGTATGGGCGTGTGTGTGCGCGCGTGCGCATGTGCGTGCCTGTGTCCGTTGTCTAAACTGAATTTCTCCTGCCAAAACCTAAATGACAAAATGATTCCTGAACCCCTAGAGTCCTTCCTGGCCTGGAAAAATTGTGTGTTTAAAAAATAAAAATAAAATTGAGCACTTTGATATTAAATTAGGTCTCTTAGCTCAATAAGCAGATGCTCACTGAGTACAAGAACTCAGCATTTATTCCTTAGAAGTTCAAGACACTTTATTTTAAAATATGGTCTACAGAGCTGCAAATGGTCTTACCTAGTCAGTGGAGCACCATTTACCAACTGTAGCAACTAGTTAATTTCAGCTACAAAGGTTCTAAAGTCATAGTTAATCAGTCTTAATTTGGTGAAACACACAGTGAATATATAGTGATTTGAGATGAAACCAAGATGTGGCTTTGGAGAAATAGTGTATTTTTATACAAGGAGATGGTGTGGGAGAGGAAAATAGAGAAAGATATTTAATGGAATTGACATGGTTATGATTATCTGCTGAGGTCTAAATGTATTCTTTGCCCTAGTTTTCTTTCCTTGTGCTTGTTCTAATAACTATAAAGCCACATCTTCCTGGTTATTTTAGTATAGGGATTTTCTTTTGCTAATAGACAATAGCATTTGTTCATTTTTCCAGGGAAACCACTAAACATTGCTTCTTCCCACTTCCCCATCTAATTTATCATGTATGTATAGTTTTCACCTACTAGCTTACTCTACAGTTGCACAAAAGCTTAATTGCTCCCGTGGAGTTCTAAACCAATCAAAGTAAGGCTGAAATTCAAGCTAATTGAAACCAAAATTCCACTTAAAAACTGCTTAGACTCTTTGGGTGGTGGTGCAGTAGGAAGTTGTTACAAAAGGTGTTTATTTCAGAGACTAATTTGAGGCAGTTAGACCCAAAGTAGTATTTTATTTGCCTGGGTTTCTTGGCATCTGCCTTCTCTAATCAGAAGTGAGAGCAGACAAGCTTTTTAGGGAAATGTGGTATTGATAGTAGCTGGTGAGGGCAGGTTTGGATGGAACGTGAAGTAAGATTTTATCGGAGGAAAGAGTACTTCAGTCTTTTCACCTGTCCTTCAGAGCTGCTTTTGGAGTTGTTTCCTCGTTCAGTCTCCTGCTTAAAACCCTGTCCTAGATTTTCCCTGCTGACAAGATAAAAGCTGAACTCCTGAGCTTAGCGCTCCAGGTCTTTAGCAGCTTTGATGACTGCCCTCTAAACATCAGGCCTCAGGAGTTTCCATCCTCTGTCAGTATCCCAACTGAACTCTTACAACAATATGATGAGACAAACAGTGCTGGTCATGTTCTATAGACAAGGCATAGATTGGTTATGTGACTTGTTTAAGATTAACATACATTCCATGGTGAGAGCAGACTGTGAGTCCAGACCTGTCATTCCAGAGACAGAGCTGATTCACACTGCCTACCCTGATGGACACAAAATAAATACTTGTTGGATGAAAGAATAGAATGTGTAGGAACTTAGTAAAGGTACTTCTTCCTCCCCTTGTCCTGTCCTTGTCTTTTCTTCCTCAGCCTAACTCCTGTTTCTTCCTGTTTCTACTAATACATCCCCTAAATAATTCAAGAATTATTTAATAAAAATTCAGATTTGTTTCTTTCCTGAAGTATTTACATTTTAATAGTGGCTCAGCTCTACCTGACATAGTATAGCATGTAAGACTGAACCCTGGGGCACCTGGGTGGCTCAGTGGGTTAAGCACCTGACTCTTGATTTCAGCTCAAGTCATGATCTTAGGGACGTGGGATCAAGCCCCATGTTGGGCTCTGTGTTCAGCACAGAGCCTGCTTGTCCCTCTCCCTCTCCCTTTTCTCTCTCTCTCAAATAAATAAATAAAAGTTGTAAAATAAAAAAAGATCGAACCCCACCCTACCCCTTTCATTTTTATACACTTCCCTGGAGGTGTCCAGAAAAGTACCTGCCGTAGACTCTTCCGTCACACCCACCCCTCAAGGGACTACATAAAGACCAGACACCCTCTTAGCCACGTTTGATTTCTGACACCATCAGAAATGGCACTGACTGGGCTAATGTGCTTTCCTTGCTCACATTGTGAACACGCATCACGCAAACCATATTTTTATATTAAAATCCTTAGATGCATGGTTCCAGCCTATAATTTTAGAGCACTTAAAAGAAGACTCACAGAACTTTGAAAGGCTCCTAAAGATGTTGTAGTTTAGGAGTGTTTAACCTGCAAGACAGGATGCCTGCCTGTTCTCTGACTCTACTCCACCACTTCCCTACAGTTAGAGCGGTTCCCTGTTTGTTTTACACTTTGGGCTATAAATAATATTTCATTTGAACAAAGGATTCCCGGGCTATAAAAAGAGGTTTGAAAATTCTTTGGCTAGCCCTCACTCATGATCATTCAGCAGAGCTCTGTCCCCCAAATCTTCTGAACATCCATGTCTCATACCCAGTCTTTCCATTTCTCTGTGCAGTTGTTTTAAAGATATTGACATGTATTATGTTCATTGCTGCCTCTTTGGAGTGCTTATAGTCAGAAGCTTAGTAAGTGAGTAAAAATTAGCATTTTAAAAAAGTAAACAGTATAGTTAAGATTTTTTTCCCCTTGACTGGAAGTCTCTTTTTTCCCTTTTCTGATTTCTCATTCTAATTGGTTAAGTGATAAGCCATCATTGAATACCAGTTTTATGCCCAGCCTAGTGGTAGATGCTATGATAATGAAAACGTATAGAGCATATATGTATTAAAATGTCAATAAGTATAGTTTATTGAGCACTTACTATTTACCAGATATAGTTTGGAATACTCCAGATATTTTGTCTTATTTAAACGTTACAACAGCTCTGCAAGGCAGATAACGTTCACCATTTTACAAGTAAGGAAACTGAAACTCCTCAGAGAAGCAAAATGACATTCAAAGTCAGACAACTAGGAAGTGACGCACTGTCACTTACAGATCTCCATTGAAGCTCATTGCTGTCGTGATGCCTCTCATTATCTCTCATATTCCATTGATTTAACTTATTAACAAATATTTGTCAAGTGCCTACTGAATTAGTTAGGGCTTTCCAAAGACAGTACGTGCAAACATGGTGTAGGAAGAGATTTGAGAAGAGATGTAAAATGCTTCCTTGTCCTGGAGTAATCAGAGAGAACCACCTACAGGAAATGGAACTTGTGTTGGCTCTTTGAGAATGGATAGAATATGGCCAGATGGATGATGCCTAGAGAGAGACTTAAAGACAGAAAATAGACCTCCAGTGAGTACTCTGTAAAAGGTATAAGGAAGTTTGTTAGCCACTATTGAAATGCTGCATGATAAACAAATTAAATATCCCCCTTTATGTCTGCTCCCTAATGAAATACTACTAATAAAGATAAAACAGTTTGAATTTGCAAACTCATGAGGATGAAAAGAACAGAAGAGACAAGAGTAAGTGATAGTCAACAAAATTTTAGAAGAATGCAAACAAATAAATGAGTGTTAAACTGAGTTGACAGAATGGAGAAAACCAAAACCTAAAGACTTCAAGCAGCACTGCAATTCAAACCACAGGACTCCAGAAGGATTTAGGAGGTATCAGGTACCTCATAGAGCATAGAGTAAGGAATAAGTAAAAAGGCAGGGTTGGCGGTGCACAGTATCTCTGCAGGTATAGTAAGAGACACGTGAAATACTGATCTAACAAAAATGTGGTATTGAATATCTTGAGGATAAAAAGAAGTTTATCTGGGAGTTTATCCTCATATTCTTTAACAAAAAAATCAATAGATGATGGAGGGGTAAGGGGATAAAATGTTTGTGTAAGAGAAGAGTAATATAAAAGCTGAATTTTTATTTTTCGTAATAGGAACACAGTAGATGGTGTCTAAAACTGGGAAGAATAGGAAAGAACAGGAAAATTAATATAATCATACTACTTAGAAATATGAAGATAAAGAAGAAACAGCTAAAAGTAGTTGCTACTGAAGAGCAAAGAATTTGCTTTTTCATTATAAGCCTTGGAGTAATTTAGGCTTATTAAATAGTATGTGTACTTTATTTTAAAAATGTAATATATGTGTATTATGAATTTGTTTTATATGTTGAAAATTAAAATTTAAGAAATTCTTAAAAATTCAAGATAATTCAAATATACAAAAAAAAAGAATGAAAAGAAATTATAGCCTTATAAAATCAAAAACACCATGAACAACAGGTATTGGTGAGGATGTGGAGAAAAAGAACCCTCATGCACTGTTGGTGGGAATGCAAACTGGTGCAACCACTGTGGAAAACAGTGTGAAGCTCCTCAAAAAGTTAAAAATAGAACTACCCTATGATCCAGAAATTCTACTACTGGATATTTATCCAAAGAAAACAAAAATAGTAACTTGAAAGGATATATGCACCCCTATGTTTATTTGTTTATTGAAGCATTATTTATAATAGCCAAGATCTGAAAGCAGCTCAAGGGTCCGTCCATAGATGAAAGGTTAAAGAAGATGTGATATATATAAATATCACATGTATATATACATTCAGTGGAATGTACGAAGATGTCACACACACACACACACACACACACACACACAAAATATTACTCTGGAATATTACTCAGCCATAAAAAGGAATGAAATCTTGCCATTTGCAACAACATGCATAGACCTAGAGGATATAATGCTAAGTGAAATAAGTCAGTCAGACAATGTGATTTCACTCAAATGTGGAATTTAAGAAACAAAACAAGTAAGGGGGAAAAAAGAGGCCAAAAACAGCCTCTGAGATACAGAAAACAAACTGATGTTTTCAAGAGGGGAGGGGAAGGAGGGATGGGTAAAATAGGTGATGGGGACTAAGAGTACAATTACTGTGATAAGCACTGAGTAATGTACAGAATTATTGAATCATTACATGATGAATATTGCATCAGGATTGATTATATTGATTCAACATTCATCATACAGCTGATGTGTATTAACTATACTTGGATTTTAAAAATAAATAAAAATTTTTAAAAATTCCAGCCTTGGCTTTGTCCTTTGTCAGCTCTGTGACATTGGGCAGGACACTTGCCTTACTGAGCCTTCATTTCTTCATATATAAAAGGAAGGAGGTTGGAAAAATGATCTCCAGGATCTCTTTAAGCTATAATATCCTATTCCTATGATTCTATGATAAAAATGATAATGCAATATAGCAAATATAGAGGTAGAGGCTCGAATTTCCCATATTTTCCTTTTTTGATTGAAATCAGTCTTGAAGAAAAATTTTCATTCTGGTCTCTGCGAAGAATGCAACACCAACCTTCCACTGTGGAACCTGGGGCGGGAGTTGACTATGTACTGGCTCAGGCACACAGAGCTTTGTGTTATTTCAGTATGAGTTAGGGGTTTTTTTTAATATTTAATATTTTTCAGTATGAATCACAGGTGAAATTTCCATGCCATGTGTAAACAATTTCACTTTTTTATTGAAACAATGAATTCAGGAATGTCACATTGGGATATCAGCCATTTTACTTTTATCAATGTATGGAAAAATGCTTTTATATTAATTTAAGAAATGATGTCATTTAATATAGGGTAGATCTTATAATTCAAGGTCAGCAAATCTCGGGAGGTGATTTAGGTCAGCAAGCTAGCTTTGGAAAAGGAAAAGGATATTTTCCCTTTGTCTTCTCAAGCACTTCAACCAATTTTCCTCTCAGACTTTGGGGTAGATGGTGGAATAGCAAGGTTGTAAGAATGAGGCTGTAGCTAATAATATCTTTGTTATTGAAACACGTGGCCCTGGAGAATTTATTTCCCCTTTCTGGGCTTCAGTTTCCCCACCTACAAAAGGAAAGGATTAGCTTAAATTATATTCAAAATGCCTTTTTACCTTTAATATTCTGTGTTTCCTTTTTCCTTACTTTATGTGTGTATTCAGACCATTCAAGAGATCTGATTAGGTGTGGGGGGTTTTCCTTTAAAAGTTCAGGGTAGTAAGAGTAAACTAAACTCTTCTCTGCTAAGTGTCACTCATACTTAAAAAAAAAAATCTGTTCAGTACTAGATACAAACAAAAGAGAACTATTTTTTTTGTTCATACTGGTTTTATTTTTTAAGAGGAGAAAATATTTAGAAGTTTGATTTTGTCACTTTTTTTTAAATTTTATTTTTTAAAGATTTTATTTATTTATTTATTTATTTATTTATTTATTTATTTGACAGACAGAGACCACAAGTAGGCAGAGAGGCAGGCAGAGAGAGAGGAGGAAGCACGCTCCCTGCTGAGCAGAGGGCCCGATGTGGGGCTCCATCCCAGAACCCTAGGATCATGACCTGAGCTGAAGGCAGAGGCTTTAACCCACTGAGCCACCCAGGCACCCCTGATTTTGTCACTTTTAAATTTAGGTGCTGGAAAAGTAAGACTTCACAAGTGATTATCCTTTATGTTTACACACCAGTACACAGTTTACAGAGTACTTTTTTCATATATGTAATTTGAAAAATACATTTCTACTGTACCTTAACTGTGTATTTGATGTGTGTGTGAGGGAGAGAGAGCATGGGTATGAATATGCACATAAATTCGCCTCTGATCTCCATCACGAGCAGTTAAGGAAGCAAATGGTGTTCAGAGACAAGGAACAGACCATGAAAACCATTTAGCAAGTTACCTAGGTACGCAGAAGGACCTAGGGTTGGAAAATCAGCTCTAGCAGCAATAAGTAAGACTAAGACCAGATCCATCCATAGGCCATAGTGCCTCTCATATCAGCTCTATAGCTCTGTGTACTAGTTCTGGACAAAAGGGAAAGTTAGGAATCCAAGAGAAAAACAGAGCACATTGTCCTCAAAAGTGGCTTGCTATTTATTTGTTTAGCAAGCATTAACTGAGTGCTGGCACTGGCAGACACTGTTGGGGATTAGAGATGAACACAGCATGACCCTTAACCTTGGTTGTTACACAAAAGGAAAGAGTCAGTGAAAGATGGGCTGAATGTGCCCAGAGTATGTAATGCCAGCTGTCCGGTATCGAAAACAAAATACTGAAGGGTGCCTGAGTGGCTCAGTCGTTAAGCATCTGCCTTCGTATCAGGTCATGATCCCAGGGTCCTGGGATCGAGCCCTACATTGGGCTTCCCTGCACAGTGGGGAGCCTGCTTCTCCCTCTCCTCCCTGCTCATGCTCTCTCTCACTCTCTCTGTCTCTCTCTCTCCCAAATAAATAAAATATTTTTAAAAAAATAAAATAAAATACTGGTTTTACAGCGTATGTCCCTGGAACTGATGTTAGCCAACGCTACGGGGCTCTTTGAAATATGCTGACTCCATAGGTTGGCATTCTTTGTCTTCTCCAGCTTTAGGAAGCAAGGGAGCAGGAGGTGAAAAGGCTACCTTAATTTTATTTATTTATTTGTTTATTTATTTGAGAGGGAGCACATACACGAGCTGGCATGGGTGCAAGGGTGGGGAGAGAAGAAGCAGACTCCTTACTGAACAGGGAGCCCAGGACCGTGAGATCATGACCTGAGCCAAAGGCACACACCTAACTGACTGGGCGATCAAGCGCCCCAAGAGACTCCCTTTAAATACCATCCCAAAAGTGTGGTCAGTGATGTTGGGGTCATATATTTACCTTTCCTCTTTTAGAGTCCCAAAGAAGAAAAAAAAATGTAGTGAATGGATCGTGTTTGGGAAACATTGCCTCGTATCTGGCAGAGTTTCTTTTAATTCTATTTTTCCATCTTTGCAGCTAAGATATCAACATGGACTAGGGACTCCAGACTTGAGGCAAACCCTCCCTAACCTGAAAAACTTCATGGAACATGGACTAATGGTCAGGTGGTGAGTACCTTTATCTCTGACACCCAGAAACTGGAATGCGGATAATAATCCTGAGAAACTTTCCTGGTTTCCCATTGCTCCTCACCTGCCTTCTGTGTTTCCTTCTTTATTAAGATGCCTGAAGAAAAGGAAAGGCAGCCATTTTCATGTGTGGGTCTAACCCCCAGTCTTGCTAAGCAGGGTGAAGCATCCTCAGGAGGAGAGTGGGCTCGAGGGATATTGTTTGAACACTGGGAGGTCAGCTGGGTGCGGAATCCTTGAGTGTGATTCACAAAAGGGAGATGTGGGGCCACTAGGACTTCCTCAAAGAACAGGTGAAGGACATAACTACAGAAATAACAGCGTGATCAGTGGCTGTGAGAGTTAAGGGAAAAAAGCAGACAGTGAATAGAGTCAGCTTGGCAGGACCTAGTCTGAGACCAGGAGACACATGCTAGAATGTGTCTTATATTTGATGTCAGTGCCTCTTGTACCATGAGGGCAAATTGCTGCTTGCAAATGCTTTGTCAAGATAGACGGGCTCTTTGAAAAAGAGAAGGAGCAAGAAAAAGTCTATTGCAAAAACGTGAGATTGGTTCATCTGACTTAAATAAGTGGAAAGCTGTGTGTACTAGCCATTGAGTAATTCTCGAAGTTTGAATTTTTGGGCGATGGGCAGTAACTGACAATCACGTAAATGGAAATCAGGCCTCAAGAGCTAGACAGCTGGGAACAGTGTATTTTCTTCTAAAGAACACTGGCTCCTCGTCCGCCATCTTTCTCTAACCTACTGGGTGAACCTAAAGTATAACTTCTTAGAAACTTAATTTCCTCATCGGTAATCCCTGCCCTGCTCATCTCACCGGTTTGTGGTGAGAATAAATAAGAGGTTAGACAGAAAAATTACTTGTGGGGAGGAAGGTACAAGATTGGTTTCATTTTCTTCTGTGCCATAAGGATGGGCCTTGAGAATAATGAGAAAGTGACATCTTTGACCTTTATTTTGACATTTTTTATTTTTGTCCTCTTTGAACCTCAAAATGCGTGTTCTGGTTGTATGATTTTTAGATAGGATTCCTGTTAAGTCAATGCACAATTGTTTAAAGAATCCTACTACTCAGAATATCAAAATAATTAGAAATACCTAATACTGATGTGGACCTGTATGCCCTGAGGCATGAGGGATATGAATTGTGTTTTAATGTAAAATAATAATGAACCAGCAGACATTTACTTAGTGCTGTCTCTGTGTAAAGCTCAGTGAGAGGCACTCTGGAGGGTTAACGGGAAATGTAAGATTCTATCCCTACCCTCAAGGGGTTGTGATCTAGTTGGAAATAAGATATATAATTAATGAAAGGCTACAATAATGCAAATGATAAATAACCTAAAATTATTTTTTAAAGAGGCCACCCATAATACCACCTGATGAATCACTAAATGAACCTTGCTCAGTCCAGACAGCAAATTGTCCCAGTATTATTTGTTGAAGACTCTATCTTTTGTCCACTATTTGGTAATGTCATCTCTTTCATGTACCAAGTTTACTTATATATGTGAGTCTGTTCCCAGGCTCGCAGTTCTGCTCCTTTGTTTTATTTGTCTATCTATGGGCTAATACCACATTTTTACACTATTATAAGATGTAATTTCTATAAGTCATGTTGAGATTTGAGGGTACCCAATAAATAGTATACTTTCCCCCTAAATTTGGGACCATTTGAGAGAGGAGATACAAGAGACAGACTAATAGAAGTCACGATGTCAGTTTCATCACTACTGATGAAGACTCTTGGAAAATGTGGCTTAAGATCTGTAATAAAAAGGACTTGCAGAAATGTCACTCAAAATAAAACTTCCCTTCACAGTTGCATTGTGAACTAGAGAATCCCTGGCTTTTTCCACAGAGGCAGGCCCTTGACTACACCATGGAGAGCAGTCAGAGACTCCTGTGGGAAACAAGATGGGACTAGGCCAAGAATACCCAGGTTTTATTTTTCACTCTAAATTCATCCATCAGAAAAGGCCCTTGTCCTCACAGAGAGAGTGAGAGGATGGAGAGAAGCCAGGAGTGCTACTCCTAAATCATGTTCCTTCATAGCAAGAAAAGGAAGATATGCCCGATTTTCTTGATGTCTGATAGAGTGAGGCTCCTCCTACCTATGGTTCTTCGAAACTCTTTTGATTTTCCTTGACTTATGAATTATATTTGTATGATTTGACAGTTTTATAATAAAGGTCTTCCTTACTATGAACTTGATATCTTTTCCTCAAAGATTTTATTTATTTATTTATTTGAATGCAGAAAGAGAGAGTGAGCCAGGGAGGGGCAGAGGCAGAGGGATGAATGGACTCCCCGATGAGCAGGGAGCCTGATGTGGGGCTCGATCCCAGGACCCTGGGATTGTGACCTGAGCCGAAGGCAGATGCTTAACTGACTGAGCCACCCAGGGGTCTCCTGTATCTCTTTATATATTTTCTTTCTGTTTTTTAAACGTACCTCAATGAAGTTTTAAGATTTTCTTCATAAAGATCTTACACATATTTTATTAGTCCCAGGTAGCTTGCCATTTTGGTGGTTATTATGAAATTTTTTATTAATAACATCCAACTTTTTTGTGGTTAGTATACAGGAGTACCACTGACTTTTGTATTTTGAATATATTTAGTAACCTTGCTAACATTAATTACAGTAGTTTGTCTTAGATTCTCTTAGATTTTTCTGTATATACAATCATACTATTTCAGTGAATGATGGCATTGTTTCTTCCTTTCTGTTTTTACTTTTATTCTTTTTCTTATTATATTTTATTATTAAAGAGGAGCAGCAATAGTGAATAGCTTTGTCTTACTCCTGACTTTAAAGAGAATGCGTCTGCCTCTGCTCAGTGGGGAGCCTGCTTCTCCCTCTCCCCGCTGCTCTCTCTTGCTCTAATAAATAAATAATCCTTTAAAAAAAAGAGAGAGATTGCTTCTAACTTTTCACATAAATACTATATTTATTGTGGGTTTGGATAGATATCCTTGATTAGCAAAAGGAAATTTCTCTCTATTCCTAGCTCACTAGGTGTTGTTTTTTTAAATCATGAATGTGTGTATTTGGGGTTTTTTCCATTTTTTAAAATTAAGTTTTTAATTTTAATTCCATTATAGTTAACATACAATGTTGCATTAGTTTTGGGTCTGCAGTATAGTGATTCAGCAGTTCTGTGCATTCCTCAGTGCTTGTCAGGATAAACGTACTCTTAATTCCCATCAGCTCTTCCACCCATCTTCCCACCTACCTCCCCTCTGGTAACCATCTGTTTGTTCTTTAGAGTTAAAGGTGTTTCTCAGTCTAACACTCTTTTTTTTCCCTTTCTTCATTTGTTTTGTTTCTTAAATTCCACATGTGAGTGAGATCATACAATATTTATTTGCCTTTGTCTAACTGACTTATTTCACTTAGCATTCTACGCTCTATCCACATCATTGCAAACAGCAAGCTTTTATTCTTTTTTAAGGCTGAATAATATTCCTGTGTGTGGGGGTGTGTGTGTGTGTGTGTGTGTGTACACATACACTGAGTGTGTGTATTTTGAATTTTATCAGATGCATATTCTGAGTCTATTGAGATAGCACTGTATTTGTTCTCCTTTACTATATTAATATGTTAATAAGTATTAATACATTTTCTAATGTTAAATCATTTTTGCCTCCTGGGATATACTCTACTTGGTCATGATATGTAATGATTTTTTCCTATGTTATTAGATTCAGTTTGCTAATTTTTAGAGTATCTACCTCTGTGAACTGAGATGAGGCTAGTCTTGAATTTTTCTTTCTCATCTAATAATCTTTGTCTGGTTTTGGTAACAAGGTTTTAAAAGCCTTAAAAGATAAATGGAGATCTTTCCTTTCTTTTGTATTCTCTGGAACAGTTTATAGTTTGTGTAAGATAAAAATTATCTACTATTGTGAAGATCTGATAGAACTTAGCAAAAACCTAGTGTTTTTTTATTTGTTGAGAGAAGAAGTACAGCCTTTTAACTACTGATTTAATTACTAAAGGTCTATTTATGTTCTGTTTTCCCAGTTCCTCATTAACTACTTCAGTATGATTTCCAGTTCTGTCAGTAGACTGAAATTCCTTTTATCTAAGTGGATGCCAACCTAAATGTCACTTTTCTGTCCTTATCCTACTCTGTTCCACATCTGGCATTTGGCCTTCATCGAAGCATCTCCTCTCTTGTCTTCCTTAACACCAGCCTCCGCTGGTTTTCCTCCCTTCTATAGTTCTTCTCTTTTTTTGGTCTTCCTCCTCCTGTACTTCCATCATTAAATATGGAATTCTCCATGGCCCCATCTTAGGTCCTCCTCTCTTTTTCTCTCTCTACTCCCTTCTCATGTGATCTCATCCATTCCCTCAGCTTTGAAAACCATTTCTGTGCTGATGACCCCCACAGTTATACTTTCAGCATAGATCTCTCTTGCCAGCTCTGCCTAGTCAGAGATCTGCTTGATGCTTTCCCATGGAGTATCATAGGCCCCTCAGCCTGGACATATCTGAAACTGTCTTCTTCCTGTCAGCAAATGCTCACACTGGGGCATGATCCTTGATTCCCTTCTCTTCTCCTCTCCCACCAGATCCAGTCTGCATAGTGTGTGTATCAAATCCAGCCACTGCCGCCCATGTCTGCCGTGACTGCTCCAGTCCAGGGCATCACCTTCTCTTGCCCCAGATGGCACTAGTCTGGTTTGTCTCCTAATTTCACTCTTGCCAACACCCCCCACCCCATGTTCATTCCCCACAGTAGCCAGAGGGGTCTTTTAAATTTTAACTATATCTTAATCACTCCCTGGTTTCAGTGGCCAGAATGAAATTCACACTCTTTGGCATGGTCTGCCTGCCCCTGCCTTCTCCTGTCCTCTCAGGGGTGGTCGCTGTCCTGGCCTCCTTTTAGTTACGGGGAACAAGTTCTCTCCTGACTCACTGCTCCTCTGTCTAGGAGTCTAGGATGTGCTCTTCCCCTTCCTTCTCTCCCACCACCATCATCACCTGTCCCCTCATATGGAGGGAGCAGTTGTAGAAAAGGCCCAGTAGCTTTATTGGCAAAGGACAGACCACCTTGGCTAGCCTATGCATTCACATTAGGAAGCAAGAGAATCTGGGTTTTGTGGTCCTTCGAGCTTATACAATTTGGGACTGCTTTTCAAGAAAAAGAATATATGACTTCAAATAAAAAATTAGAAAAATCTAAATACTTAAAAAAACAAAGTTGAAATAAATGACTGAAACTTTTAGAGATCCGATCCCTTTCTCCTGAGCTGACAGTTTACCCAAAATGCTTACAAAGAAATGCTTCCACATCCCAACCTGCCTGCCCTTCCTCTCCTAAAACACTGTGATTTCCAGCAACTCTCCTCCTAAGGTACAGAGAAAATAAATGGCTTTCTGAGCATGGTTGACCCATGAACCTATGGCAGTAAAACTAGAATCTAGGTCTCCTGGAACTGATCGAGTAAACCCATTAAGCCCTAAGCGCACACATTTACTCAGTGCCCCTCTGTGCCAACTGTGCCAAGCGCATTAGCACCGAGTGAGTAGCAGGGACCACTTTATGGTGCTCTAGTGAAAAATGGGCTACAGGTAGATGCAGAACACCACAGAATGAGTGCTACGTGATGATTCCAAGTAGAAACCACTGCAGGAAGCCAGGCTGGAAGTTACAAATGTAAACAAAGCTGGAACAAGCCCTTTTAGCCTCCAAGGAAATCTGAGAATTTTCTAACGCAACCGTGGACTAAGGAGTTACCTCCCAAGCCAGTGCTCCTTAGGGCAGAGGGTAAAAAAACTCACACTCCTGAGGGAGCCTCTTACATCTTTTGTAAAAGAAAACACTTCCATGTTCCGTGTGGTTGTTACCATTCACAGATTGGTCCCCGTGGAAGCAGACTTGCTGTATGTTCTTTTGGTGTCGAGGATTTCAAACTGGCTAAGAATCAGTGCAGTCACTGAATTCCTCCTTATGGTAAGCTTCAAAGTTACTTGACAGCTTGTTTATTTTGTTTTTTAAGGACAGACAGTGTGATTAAAATTTCTTTAATGACGGGATTTTTTTTCTTTCACGTTACAGGATTCTGATCTAATATCAAAAGCATCTATCTGATTCATCCTAAAACTAACCCCTTTTCCTCATGAACAGACTTACATGGGGCACAGTGCTTGGTGCTTTAGGCTAGCTCTTTCCAAAAGAGGTCCTGTTTTTTTCATCAAGGATCACTTGATCCCATTGTAACTGCCAAGTAACATGGTTTTGAAAAGCAGAATTTCAAGTCAGAGGCTGTACTCTTGAGTCGTTTGGTTAAAAGCCACCAGCCTGCCATTTAAACATCCCATTTTTTCTCTTGCTACTAACTACAGTCTCAGATGCAAATTGACGTGCACATGCGCAGCTGACACTCGTGCTGAATCACGGTCAGGGAAGAATGTATACACGAGCTGCGGCTTGATGCCTGCCAGTAAGACGATAAGTTTAAAACAGAGTCGCTGGGGTGGTTGTGAACAGGCTGTGTGATGGGGCCCCAGCATTCAGGTCCTGGGACAGGGCCTTGACTGTGTTTCTCCACTGCTCTCTCACCCCTTCTCCGCTGACCCCCAGACAGACCACACTGTTTCCCATTTCAGTTCTTTACTCAGACAAGTTCCCACTACACAGAAGAGCCTGCCCTTGCCTCTGCCCTGTCCAGGTATTGCTTTCTCACTCTGAGTATGTCCGACCTCATTCATTCACTCACCAACAGGCACAATGGCAGATACCAAGTTAAATACATAGTCCTTCGGTAGCAGAGGTTCACTTCTCCCAGGAAGTCTTAACCACTATGCTCTTGAGCCGCTGAGGACTGTGTCTTTTTCATCCTGTGGTCCCAGCCTAGCATCAGGGAAGCCTGGAGTTATGTGAGTGAATAAATTAGCCATCCGTCTTGTTCTGTTCATGGAATATACTCCTTGAACTTACATTCAAGGAGGGTATAGTCTATTTGAGGCAATGTGATGGAAACAAGCAGTACATAATGGAAAATAGAAAGTATGAAGTATTCTAGGTAGATAAGTTCTTTGGAACATTCAGAGAGAGTCATTGACTTCCTGATGTGGGGGCTGTGAGTGAGACCTGGGCTGAGCCTTCACTAAAGGAGGCAGCATTCAGTGGACCTAGAGAACAGGAAGAATTTGGCCATGTGAAGACTGGAGAATAGAACAGAGTAGGTTAGGGAAACAGTTGCCTGGTCATACTGAGCCTGAAAAGACTGTGGTTTTGAATACCAATTCCACCACTTACGGTCTCTGAAACTTCAAACAAGTTTAAGCTGTCAGCTTCAATTTATCTATAAAATGGAGTCATTAGTGCCTACCTGATAGAGTCGCTATGTGGGTTAAATATAGAGACGTCTAGCATACTGCCTGACACACAGCAGTCATGAAGGGGTAGCTGTCATTATAAATATGTAGTGGATAAGTGAATCATAGTTACTATCTCTGTCTTCAAATGTTAATCCAGTCTTTGTTATAGGTATTTTGTTTTTCCCTTAATATCTACAAATAGGTATGGTATATGGTTCTTGGTCACATTTTTTAATAGTGGCTCAGGCCATCTTGTAAGTTAATGATACAAAATAGCCATCTTCTCCCTCTTGCTTTCCCCAAGTCCTTTTTAAGACCCTTTGAGAGCCACAGAGATAAGTATCCTACAGATCTGTTTGCCTACCTACTTTTTTTGGCACCTACCTTCATAGGTGCCTTTCATATGGAGTTAGAAGTTATAAATATAAGTCTCTTACTTGCAAAATGTTCCATGTTTTTATTTAAGTTTGCAACAACCTTGGGAGGGCAAAGCAAATAATCACCATTTCACAGATCAGAGAACCAAGACTTAGAAAGGTGAAGTGAAGTGAAGTGAAGTGAAGTGAGAGGCACCCGGGTGGCTCAGTCAGTTAAGCTGATTCTTGATTTTGGTTCAGGTCATGATTAGGTCATGATCTCAGAGTTGTGAGATGGAGCCCTGTGGTAGTGGGTGCTGGGCTCTGTGATCACGGGGCAGGGGGCTACTTGAGGATTCTCTGTGCCTCTCCCTCTATCCCTCCCCCTGTTCTCTCTCTCTCTCCCTCAAATAGATAAATAAATATAAAAAAAAAAAAAAGTAAAGTGAAGTGAATTGCCAAGGTCACATGCTCCTAAGTGATGGAGCTGGGGCCAGAAACCCAGATATCTGGCTCTTGTCTTTTTATCACATGATGCTGCCCCTTCTTAATCAGTGGTCATCCTTCTCTTTCTCTGCCCTTCCCCAGCCCTCCTGTCTCTGTGCCACATGATTTCGAACACCTGTTACCTTCCACAGGGAAATCTACCAGAGTCAAGTCCAGAGCACTAAGAAAATACACTGCTGTGGTATCAAGGCAGCAGTCCTGGTGAAAACACTCTTTGAAGCTTATCCTACCCCATACACTCAGAGAGGGAAGAAACTCAGAGTCAGAAAACTTTGTGAAGAATTGGGGAACTGTAAGACCAAAAGAAACAGAAATGATTATATGTTTCATCTCCATTCCTCAAGAAAAGAAAGCTGAAGGAAGCACATGGGTTTGCCTAAAACATATGTTTGCTCCCAGTGTTTGCCTTCCCCCAATTTTATGGTTTTTTCTGATTGTTTGTTTGTTTGTTTTTCAGAATAAGACATAATAAAAGTGGGATTTCAAAACCATCTGTCCTGCTTTATATGTAGAGTTTTTCATTCCAAGTTTAATTTTTCTCAACTACAGAGCTTAAATCAGCAACTTCATGCAAGGCAGCGTAATACAGCAGAAGGAGCACTCGATCTGGGAATCAAAAAATGTAGGCTCCAATTTCAGCTCTGTCACTTAATTTTCATTAAGTTAGTAGCACCAGCCTTATTTCCCAAGCATAGTTGCATGGAGCAAATGAGGTCATGTCTAAGTGAATGATAAACTAAAAAGGACTATGCAAAGTATTGTTAAGTAGGATTTATGCTTTTAACAATTCATTAACTATCTCCTCTGCATATAGCACTATTTAAGAGACAAAAAAGATTCAAAAGTGTAAGGTAACTCCTGCTCTGTTTAGATGACAGTTGTTTAGTTTGGAATCTAAATGAGTGGATAAGACAAATTAATATTTTGAAGGACTTGACTTGCAAGAATTTCCCTGTGCGTTGTGCATTCTTGCTGTCACGTTGGGTCTGGAGCCTGAGACCCAGCTTCAGTGTACAGTCTGGTAACTGCTGGAGGTCAACCTTGGTCTGAGTTGTTTGACGTTTTAGGACCAGGTGTGCAGTTTTTATAGAGACCACGTCAGTTTCTGTGACCTTATTGAAGATGGGACGCTGAAGAGAAGCATCGTTGACTATCCCGCAGCTTGCTAGAATAGTTCTCCGGATTCCTTCTACCACTTAATGGTGGGACTTAGGCAGAAACAACTAGTGGCTTTGTGTTGGGTCATCTCACTTAAGTGGTATAAATCTCTAGATGGCATTTCTGGTGACCTATATTTTATCTAGTCTTCCATTCCTTTTCATAAATAGAGAGGACCAAGCTGAACAGCTTTGGAAGGAAGGAAGGAGAGAGGGAGGAAGAGGAAGGCAGGCAGGAAGGAGGAACTTTGGCACATTTTAAGAAAGTCCCTTTTTTAAAACTGAGAATAATGAAAATCAAGAGCAAGTGGGCCAGTCTACTTTTTTTTTTTAATCTGAAGGTAGTAAGTACTATAATAGTTTAGCTTTTAAGCCAAGCTATTCACCTTTGAAAATGAAGCAGTATCCAGCATTAACATTTTTTGAAATCCTCTTTAAAAGCAAATGTGTCCTCTTTCCTTCCCTCTATCATGCTTACATGGAATTCAGCAGTAGTTTCTGGCAGGTGACCCTGAGGGACTTAAAAAACATGCTGTCTAACTGATGTTAGTTTTTAAATTTAGATCAAATGACATTGTCTTTGAAGTCTCAAGTGTACCACTTAAGGTAGCGGCATCAGATGGGCTTGCCTTTCAGAGTACCTCTTGCAAACTGGCATCCTTAATATGAAAAGTGAAGCCTGGTCAAAAATAAATGAAAAAGAAAGTTTTATTGGAGTTGTTTACTCCAAGATAGCTATTTTAGAAGGAACCTTGACAAGTCATCTCGTTGCCTCTAGACAGGAACACACAAGGCATATGGGTATCTGTAGTATTTTAAAAGACCTTGGGGGACCAGGCTTCTTCCATAACTCATTCCAGAGTTTAAACACCCTCGCTTCAGGAAATTCTTCCCTATATTTAACTTACAGGCCCCCTCCTGCGGTTAACACCCATTTCCGCTTTTTTCTGTCTCCAGTCAGGATGGAGAACAGCTGGCCAACATCCTTTGTGTGCTAACCCTCCATCAGTGACAGAAAGTCATTTGGGTATCCCTGGGCTTCTTTTCTCAACCCCCAGCAACTAAGTCTTTGAACCAAACTGGACTCTTTTTCTCTTTGTTTTTATGTGTGTCTTGTGTACTTTTGTTAATTCCTTCTGATTATAAAGTAATATGTGCTCAATGAATCAAATTTGGGAGGTGTAAAAATATACAGATGAAGGAGGAATAATAACCCCACAATCTAGGAACAAAAACCATTGTTGATCAGTTTTCTGTGTGTTTCTCTTATAGTTGAGATCCTATAGTCTATATCAGTGCTGTCCAGTAGAAATATAGTCTGAGCCACGTGTGTAAATTTAAATTTTCTGGCAGACATATTATAAAAATGTAAAAAGGAATAGGTACATTAATCTTACTATTTTATTTAATTCTAATAAAATCTAGTTATAACTCATCAACATGCAATCAATATTTTTAAAATTATTAATAAAATATTTTGCATCCCTTTTTTCATACTAAGCCTTCTAAATCTGGTATATATTTAAAGACAGTATGTCTCAGATCCAGCTAGCCACGTTGCAGGTACTTGGGGACCATTGGCTGGTGGCTACAGTGTCAGACAGCATAGTCCATCCATACAATTGTATATACTACTCTTTACATCACATCTGTTTTTTATTTTAAGATTTTATTTATTTATTTGACAGAGAGAGAGATCACAAGTAGGCAGAGAGGCAGGCAGAGAGAGAAACAGGCTCTCTGCTCAGCAGAGAGATGCGGGGCTTGATCCCAGGATCCTAAGACCATGACCTGAGTCGAAGGCAGAGGCTTAACCCACTGAGCCACCGAGGCACCCCTGTACATCACATCTTAAGCCTTTTATAACGGCCATTTAAAACTTTTTAGCATCATTTTAATGGCTGCATAATATTCTCATTTAGATTTACTGTATCTTTAAATAGTTTTGTTTTTCATGTTATAAATAACATGTTCTTCTTTTTACCTTCTTTTTTACATTAACAGAATGTTTCTCAACACGTTGCCAAAAAAAGAAAAAAAACATAAATTATTCCTTTTGAGTACAACTAATTAAATCCATCTATTCATAAAACAAATAAGTTCATTTAATACTCACTCTTTACTGTGTTCGATTGGAAAGTGAAAGAGTAGATTTCAAGAAATAGAAGACAAGTCCTGTCCCCCCTTACAGTGTTTACAAGACTTGGCTCCATAGCTGGACTGCACACATATTGTATTTTATTCTGCTTTAACGACCCTTCACTTCATTTCTTACTCTTGCCCCCCTACACACACACACAAATACACACACCACACACACCGATTAACTCCCCCCTATCCTTCAAGGCGCTGATTGAATACGGCCTCCTGTGATGAGTCCTCCAGATGATCACTGGCTTCCTCCTGCTGCAATATACCAAGTGTGCATTGTACGCAAAGCACCATGGTGTTCTGGTTAATGGTTAACTCTCCATCTTCTTGACTACAATGGGAACTCCTTTCTGATAGAAACCTTATTTTATACACTTTGTCATTTCCAGAGCCTAGGAGACTGCCAGACAGTGACCGTGGATGTCAGTAACGTCTACTGAAATATGTGTTGAAACACGAGTGAGCGTATTAAACATCAGTTGGATGGGCTAATTACAAGTGCTGTGGCTGTTCAAAGAGATTACTTTAAGTCGACATGGTTAAAGGCTTCAAAGGAGGTTGGACTCGAATTGGGCTTTGGAAGATGGGCATGTTTAAATGAATGGAGGGAAAGAATTAGCAGAAAAGCCGCTAATGTGTCCTGTACTAAGAAGTCAGTATTTTTTAGAAGGGCCTGTGTAGCACGTGCCAGCTCTCAGCAGATAAGCATCCTTCTGGATCTAAAGGACTGTATTAAGTTTCAAGAAGCCTGTAGAGCTATGGTCTGTGCCCATTAAAAGCTGACAAGGGTTTTCAGCATTAAAAATGATTACTGACTACTTCAGCATGACCTTTGAATTTAAAATCAATTCAGATACAATTCCCTGTGTTTTAAGTTTGGAGTTTAACATTTAAGATCATTTTATGTGATGCTTCTTCCACAATTCTGTTAGTAAAGAGCAGTATATAATAAGTAATGCCATTATAGCTAATGCCAAATGACTGTTAGGGCCAACCAGGCACTCTTCCAGAGCATTCTGAGTGTATTAGTTAACTCATGTAATCCTTACAACAACCCTGAGAATTAGGACCCACTATCCTGCCTCATCTTCTCAATGAGGAAACTGAGGTACAGAAAGGTGAAAATAACTTAAAGGTGACCCAGCCATCAAGCAGAGGAGCTGGACTTGGACCCAGGCCAAACAGTTTTAGGCCCACTTTGTTACTCAAGCCTTGTTTATAACTACGTTAAGACTAAAATGTTTTATACATGGGACTGTTTAGCACCCTGTGATTTCAGGAAAAGAATGCTATCATTATAACACTCTCCTAGTTTTCTTCTTTCCTCTCTGACCACTCCCTCTCATTTACAATCTCCTCTTCCTCTACCTCAGCATAAAGAACGGGAGCTCTTCAAGGCTCAGTCCTAGGCCCTTTTTTCTCCAGTTTATTCTCCAGCCTAAGGTGATCTTATCCACAACCATCATTTTAATTATTACCCAAATTGAAACGAAACACAAGCACAAAATCTTCAGCCCAGGTCTCTTTTCAGATTTCACACCTCCCTTCCCTTCAGACTACCTCCTGAATGTTTTCACAACACGTGCTGTGTGCCTGTGTTTTTTTCCTTCCTGCTGGCTGCCCCAACCACCATAAGCCTCGTGGTCTTCCGGTGCTCTGTTTAAGCAAATGGAATCTCCATCCATTCTTTGACAGTGGCCAGAAAGCCATGCATAATCCTTGCTTCTTCACTTGCCCTCTCATCCCCATAACCTTGGAAACCCCCACTGATTTCTCCTGACAGGTCTACTATCTATATTGGTAGATTTCCATTCTGGTCCAAGCCCCCATTGTCTCCCACCTACACTGCTGCACAGCCTGTGGTCCCCAGCATCCACTCTGGGCCCCCTCCCATCTCTTCTCCAACTTCAACCAAAGGGTACGTTCCAAAAAACTGATCAGTCAGTCAATTAATAGATCTCTCTTTACGCCACCTTTGCCTTCCCCACCCCCGGCACACACACCAGTAGCTTAAAATGCTTTAATGGCTTAAAGAGAAAAATTATCAATTTGGTCTGTGGACATCTACATGATCTAGACATTGTTTTCCTCTCCAGCTTTATCTTCTGCCATGCTGCTCTCCACTTGATGAGATGCAGGGGCTTGTCATATGCTCTTCCTTTCACTTGGAAGATGCTCTTAACCACCAACCCATTCTTCACCCGGTGAAAAATTCTACGAACGCTTCAGTTCTTGACCTTTTCTGGATCAGTTCTGTTACACGCTCTATTAGCCCATGTCCTCACCTGCACAGCATGTGTCAGAGGTTATCATTTTACATTTTTGTCATAATTTTGTGACAGGTTTCTGTCCTCTCCACTGTGACAGGTATCTGTCCTGTCCACTGTGGGGTAAGCTCTGCAAAAACAGGAACTGGGGCCTTACTTTCAATCATTATTGTGTCCCTAGTGTTTAGCACATAATAAACATTTAATAAATATTTGCATCAGGGAGTAAATCATTTGTCAGTATTCATACAGTTTCATGCTGCACCTCTTGGTAGTATGGAGGACTACCGAAGACAAGGTTCCCCAGAAACTACCCCCGGAGCCCCACAGTCTGTCACTAAGTGATGATTAGATGGCAGCTAATGTAATTCAGGCACTTCTTCTAGAGACCTCCAGCATCTTGGGAAATGGTGGTGGCACTATTCATTTTTCTTTCAAAATAACAAACACCCAGAGCCCCACGGTTCAGCTCATGTCAGAGCTTATTAGAAATGTGGAGGTAGTTGGGCTTTTAAAGTATCTTTCGAAGACTTCATTGCACAGATTCTGTCACTGGCTTATGGAGCCTAAAACTTCCTTTAGCTCTCTCTGCAAGTCTATTTTTGAAATTCAGAAAGCAATCTCTGACCAAGGTTTTAGTCTGTCTCTGAACATCTCCCTGAGGCTGGGTTCTGTGAGATTGCCTCCTCCAGTGTCCCTGCCAAAGGCGGAGGCTACATTCCCCCCACCCCAACCGCCAATTCTCAGCCTAAATACTCTATTACTCCATTCAGACACTCCAGGGGGCCCCTGGTATTATCTCCAGCATCTCTTTCTGTTCCTACAGACCATTTTATGGTCTTCATAATGTTTGTTGCCGGACTGTGATTTTATTACATCCATTTGTATGGTGATTTCTTACAATGAAAGCTGATGGGTAACGTGGTTGACTTGACTCATCCAGGGACCCCTCTCTATCTCACTAAGGATTACTCTCTATTCCCTGATCCCAGGGAACTCGGCCTTGAGACTGAGGTGGAGCTGGCCCTCAGATGAGCTCCTGCCTGTGGGTATCCCCTTAGCCTCTGTCCGCTGTCCTGTGCTGAGGCCTCTTTTTCCCAAGCTAGGCCTTCTTGTCCAGGGCCATGGAGGCCTGATGGTCAGGCTCTCGGTCAGATCACGTAGCCTGGGGAAATGGATTTCTTCAGCTTGCTTTTTTTACCCTTTGCCTCTGAAACTTTCTCTTTTACAAATCCGTCTTTCCATCAGTCCTTAGTTGAAATAAAATTTAAAGGCTCCCTTGTTCAGTTATACCTTTTTAAACTTTCTGTTTTTATTTAGTCAGACTTTGGCAGAAAACCTTCCAAGCCGAGCCCAGGGGAAAGGTGACCATTGGCACAGGTTTCAGCCTATGCTTTTGGCCCAAATTTGTTTCTATTTTTATTTTGTTTCTTGTTTTTGTTAACATCCTGGGCAAAGATTAAGCACTTTCGCTTATCTGGTAATGGTGAGAGGTCTTTAGATTGCTTGCCTGTGGTCAGGATACTGCAGGCTTCAAACCGTTAACCCCCAGCCACCTCCTGAGAGATAAGATCTAGCTGTTAAATTTGGCTTTCCCAAAAGGAGTCTCTGTGCTTCTGCTTGATCTGAGAGAGCAAGGAGAAAGATAAATCCCAGCTTTTGCTGGATTCTGAAAAAGGATAGTAGTCTAATTTATGGAGGTTGTTTTTTTAAAAAAACTAACTTTATGTCATAATTCCGTAGCTGCCAAAAGACGTAATTCTACCTCAGCTTCGCCTTGGCAACCTGCTTTTGGCACTGGGCGCAGCGCTGTCGTTGCTCTGCATTATTTAAGCAGTAATCTTTAAGAAGGTGAGAAACTATTATTGCTTTTTTAGCACAGTTGACATGCTATTGGCGCAGAGGAGTACCTAGAGCTTCAAACATTTCTAATGGCCGTAAACCAACTTAAACACCTCCACGGAGAGGCCTCACAGCCGTGAGGTCATATCTTGCTGCAGGGGGAGAAAGAAGATCGAATGTTGTTTAAAAGCAGGGTGTTTTTTTTCTGTTTTCTTTTTAAGTATTCTTATCCCACTGAGTTGTAGCTGTCGACTTTGGCCGGGATCCAGACAATCAAGATTTAGCATTTTGACCAGCTGTGATCTAGTAATGTTCCTCAGAGGAGACGTTCTGTAGGAGGGAAAGACACATATTTGAGACTGTGGACTGTGCTCCCTCCCAGTACCTTACAGAGTGGGACCTGGCCATAGACCGAGAGAACCAGCAAAAGTGAATCTGAAAGAGAATAGGGAACAAAACCATTCCCCATGGCTAAAAATTCACCCTGCCTTCAGGAACTCTCTCAATGTGGCCAATCTTTACGTTTTTCCTTTATTTCCCTTTCCCCTGAGTCTCCACATTTACATCATTTGGTGGCAAAATGTATTCCTATTTTCATAATCGATGCTTGGACTCCATCAGCATTCTTACAGCAGAATAACAGTTCCTAGGAAGCCAAACAAGTCACCAAACTTAAAAATAGAGGCAAGAACAGAAAAGCAAGAGAAGACACCAAGCCGCTTAGCCTAAACATTATTCCTCTGAGTCTCCCTCCTCCCTCAAGTAGAAGCATGATTAAGTGTCTATGTTTTGGTGTCAAGTCCTGGGAACTGGGAGAGAGAACCAACCTAATTTATTTAGTCAGATTGTGTCTGTTTAGTCACAGTGAGTGCTTCTGACCTCAGGCAAGTGACCTAACCTCTGAGCCTCCCTTTCTTCATCGGTTAAAGGAGGACAACATTTGTAATACTTCACAAAGATGTGAGGCTGAAGTGAGACCACGTAGAAAGCCATCCACAGAGTGCTCACTTCATCACACTCCCTTACTGTTAGCTGCTGCCGTTGTATCATTAGTAACAATCTATGCCGTACCTACTCGTTGTACTAGGAATTTTACTCCTGCTGTAACCACCTTCAGGTGGCTCTCCACGTTTCACAGAAGAGGAGACCTTGGTTCAGAGCACTTGGTGCTTAGGTGTCTCCCAGGCTCTGTGCCGCTGGGGCTCCCTGCCGAGCTCTGGAATGTTATGTAGGGGGACGTAGAAATGGAATCGCATTTTGGACTGGTGCTTTCATACCTTATTTTCTCTCTCCCAGTCCTTCTGTTTAAAGGAGGCTATTGCTTTAGGCAATAAAACCAGCAGAAAGAAGAGGAGGAGGGGAAAGTGGCAGAGGCAGGAAGAGCAGCAGGGGGTTGGGAATGAACTGGGTTCTGCTGTCCCCCACGTTGGCTTCATGGCAAAGTATTTGTCTAATGGTCCTAGAAGGCTGAGCAGGATCCTCCTCCTTTAGGACGGGACAATAGAAATTCCCCCCTTAGAAAAATTCCTTCTCCCTGAAGCTAGATTCATATAGAAAAATGATACATCAGGGGTTTGGGGACAATTGGAATGTACCTCCAAGGATGCTGGGAAGTTTTTATAGTCCCTGAGCATTTGGTAGATCATGTAAATAGAGGCAATTGAGCATTTCTACTTTATTCAAAGCCTTCCCCACCCCATGTCTTCAAGAAAAAAGAAAAAAAAAAAAACTGGGGGGATGTTTTGCTTTTGATTGATTTAGTACCTTTCCTCCAAAACTCTTTTACACTTGCCTAAGTTCTCATTCTCCCTCTTGCAGCTGGCTCCCTTCTGTGCACAAGTGGAGACGGGGCAAGGGGGAGGAATTCTGTTTGTCCCCATTCTAAACAGCATTCTGTACTGGAGGAAATGGCAGGAGGAAGGAGACCCGAATTTTGGTCTTTACTTCTGGTTACCTATATGCCATGGTCCCAGATATTATATGCCTTTGAGCCTCAGTCACCCCTTCTGTAAAATGAGGGCAGTTCTTTTGGAATTCAAAGCCCATGGAAGCTGATAATGATGACAGCAGCCACAGTTAACAGCTTCTGCTGCCAGTAGCTTATATGCCAGGCATTCTGCTAAGGGTTGCAAGTACGCTATTTAATCCTTGCTGTAGTCCAGTGATCTGTTTTGTGATGAAGAAAACTAAAGCACAGAGAAGAGGAGGGGCTGCCTACAGTCCTATAGTCATATAACAAGCAAGTGGTGAGTCTAACCTTAAGTTAGAACTCCAGATCGAGGGGCGCCTGGGTGGCTCAGTCGTTAAGCGTCTGCCTTCGGCTCAGGTTGTGATCCCAGGGTTCTGGGATCGAGCCCCGAATCAGGCTCCCTTCTCCATGGGAAGCGTGCTTCTCCCTTTCCCACTCCCCCTGCTTGTGTTCTCTCACTCTCTCTATCAAATAAATAAGTAAAATCTTAAAACAAAACCAAAAAACTTTAGATCGACAGTCATGGCTGCAGCGCTTGGAGCAGGATCCAGGTTTTGAGCCTCCTTTGTCATCACCACCCCTGTCTCCAGCTACAGCTGAAGACATAACAACAGGTAACTGACTGCAATAAATCAGGACGCACAGAATGAGAAAGAAATTAATCACCTTAATTTAGAGAGATCAGAGAAGACTTGATCCAGAGAAGCCAAATTTAAAGCAGACTGCCCTCCTTGATCTCTGAACTACAAACTACTTGGCTTCTCCCTCATCAGGCTATTGTTTGTGACTCTGGGGTATCCTTTTGTACTTGTAGCAAAAGGTTGATCATGAAGTAATCTAACAGTCCCGATGTGGTTCAGTTACTCAACAACCTATTCCGTGTTTCCCTAAACTATGGCCTGGTAAATTGGCAATTACAGTATCTTTGGGTTGTTTTTTAATAAATTCCTTTTAATTGCAGCATTAAACCCCAGATGTCATGTTTCCAGGTTTCCAGTTTGAACCTAAGCCAGGCTGGAAAAGACATCCACTCAAGGCAAACTGCTGATGAGAATGTGTGTGGTGAGCTAGGGGACTCGGTCTAGTTACCACACCTCATATCTTGGGCCCCCTGATCTAGTGCCACAGGGCCCTTAGGGACCCCTGACTAGAGTGGAGGATGGAGCAAAGCGACCATGTTTCCTGCAGCATATACCCCTCCCCAAAACATCCAGGTTCACTCCGGTTGTTTCTAAGAGTAAAAATTCCTGATTAGTGACTCATCGCCACAACTTAAATAATGTACCAATTTCATTTGATAAGTAAATTGTCAGCAGCCTTTAAAAATTGGTCGTGTAATTAGTAAATCTATGCATTTTGACCTCTTCTTCCATCTAGATGAAATAGTCATGAAGCCAGACTGTAATCAGACAGAAAAAATCTTGAAACCTTCCAGGCATTCTTTTTTGATCTATCATTTGCCTCTTTAATTGCTACCTTTCTGTATTTTAGGCAATGGTAGAGGTAAAAATGCCCCTTTTCTTATTGTAAGAATTTAGCTTGTACTAAAATGTGTAACAAAGATTCATTCTAGAAACTTTCTATTAAATGTTAAAATCCAAATTATTTTATTAGAAGTCTTTAATTATGTTTTTAGAGATGCTTGTAGCAGTTTGTTTTTTAATAGCAAATACAAAAATAAGGGAATAATATTCCATTCAGTAGAGCAGCCATTTAAAATTGTTTACCGAAAGGTTTTAATAAAATCCAATGGCAGGATACAGAATTGTGAGAGTGTGTGTGTGTGTGTGTGTGTGTACCACAAACATAACTTCAGGTTTTTTCTCTTTCTTAATTAAACACACATATGTAAAATCAAAGTCTAAAAATAAAATACTCGGAATTAATTGTGGTTATTTGATAGGTAATGGGCTTGTGAGTGATTTATATTTTTCATATAGTTTATATTTTTTTAGTTTTCCAGGGAGTATAAATTATTATAATAATTAAAAATGCATGTGTGTTTGCATATATTTTAATGTGATCATTCAGCACTTCAGCTGTTTAGAACTCAGCTATCTGAAAAATCTGGACCACTGCTAAGATCCTGGAAGTAATAAAAAAAATTAACTCTGAGCAGCCAAAACTAATGTTACAAAACTCATAAAGTTAAGAATGTTATGCCCTGGATGTAGCTGGCCCCCTCACTCAAGCCTACGTACTCTTACTTGGCACACAGTTCTCAGGCCATCCACCGCAGGCAGGCACAGCGAGTCAGAAGCAGACATTAACCAAAGACAAGGGCCTGCAGACTGGAGCACCAGCGCAGGGACACCGCCAGCCACGCAGTGAGAGAGGACCCAGGGAGGCGTGGGTGTGGGCGGGAGAGCCTGAGACCCAGACCCAACGCCACTAAGTGTCCCATCTTGTCTTCCCAATATCTGTCCGTAATGCGTGTTCATATCGATGGCCCAGCATTGTCAAGAAGATCCCCTTTTCTTCAACTTACCGTCTTTACAATTATAAGAAAGACTTTAATAAAAAACTTTTGAAAGGTCTTGTTACACGTGGCTACAAATGGGGGAAAGAAAACATGTGGTGACTGAAGGGCAAATTCTAGACACGGAGACATTCTTGGCTATCTGTAATAAGTCATTTCTTTACCATTCTTCAGAGGGGACATTTTACTGTTACTTGGGCTTTCCAGATAGTATCTGATACTGTCATTACCTGGGTTTTCATAAAAATCTAAAGGATTTTTGATGAAAGGATGTCAGAAAATGACTAAGTCTCTACCTTGCAAAGCCTTTAGAATCCATACGTTAAAATCGGAGAAGCACCCCAGCGCTTCGAGACGGACTGGGCGGGTTAAATGAGAAAGCCTGCGTAAGGGCATTCAGCTGGAGGCTGGGCATCTCACTGGCAGTTAGCAAATGTTAGTTGAATTTGAATGTGATTTTCCCATTTGGGACGCAACAGCCTGGGCTCTGGAGGCAGCCTTGAGCAAACCGCATAACCCATCCACCTGCTTACCTTTTCCACCAGGTAGATGTGAGGGTTCAGCTTTATTGATGGGCAAGAAAATCATAGCTCCCTTCCCAATAGATTAGAGGGGAGGGATGTCATGCTTGATTACTTTTCTGTTGTACAAAGTTGTGGAGAGCTTTCACAGAGTCTCCTAATCTAAGAGGGCTGCAAAAGCCCCTTTCCTCTTGTGTCAGCAGCACAGTGTGTTGGGCCCAGGCCTGTTCCTCCTGCAGCCCAACAGAGAAGCAGAACAGGGTGCTTGCGGGGCGCAGGGGGAGGTGTGCGGGTGGCGGCAGGGGGGCCCTGTCATTGAGCCTTCATAGCTGCGAGCGCTCCTGCACCTGACTCTGGCTGTGTGCCAAGGATACCACCTGCGGCGTTCCAGGCTGCTGCACGTGATGTGTCCCTCCTTCTGGGTTGGGGTGGCAACTGAAAGCTTGGCCTGTGTGCCCGGAATAGAAGGTCTAAGGGTAGTCCTGAGGCTGTGTTTTAGTCTGATTACCTAGGGCCCCTGCAGAATCATTTAGAGAGGGATACTGTCAGCAGGTGGTAGAGTAAAATCAACAAGGTAGGCAAAAACGTGTGGCTTACCCAATTACTGTGAGTTTTGACAACATATTAACTGAAAGCCTAAATTAAGGCCAGTAGATTCTTCTCTGTTTTGTTTTGTTTCTCTTGAGAACTGAAAACAGTAATTTGCTGGTCTACTTGCCTTGTTTTATATGTGCACCAGTGACCACCCCTAATTATGAAATCTCTCCTGGCACCAGCACTTACAGCCAAGCTATGGAGTCTGATGAGCCTGTGGATTAGCAGCCTGGTGGTTGCCTTTATGCAAGAAGAAAAACCCTTTCTTAGATGTCTGAGACCACGGGCATAATCGAGCATCAGAAAAAGTCTGAGAGAAGAGGGAGCAAGCAGCTGGCCCGAGGGCTTGTGGCTGAGGACAGTGGTGGAAGGAGCCCTAGCTCCTTCCTTCTTATTCAGGGCACTTAGCATAACTTGACCATGTATTGTTTCAGTAATTATGGCTGACTTTCTCCTGCAAGATTGGAAGCTCCTCAGAGGCAGGGCCTGCTCTGTCTTGCATCCGTTTGCCCTCCCCAAGGTCTGGCATGTGTAATAGCTGGTCATTGGGCAGGTATAGTTCCATGTCTAGCCTCTTTGCTTGACTGATAGCTGCTGTTTTGCAAGCCACTTCTCTGGATGCGTCCTCTCTTGAAGAATCCAAGTCAAATGGATCTTGTGTTTGCACCTCCTTCTGTCTCTGGCCCCTGTCTGTTCACATCGGTGTATTGAGCGGACAGGCTCCACCCAAGTGTACTATCTAGAACAGTGATCCATACTCCAGGCTGGCCTCACCAGCACAGCATCTGCTGTGACCATCATTTCCAGGGTCTGTATTCTCGATTTCCATTAACTCGTGATTATTTATTGTTTCAGACTTCAGGGTAGTAGTAGTGGATACCCTACTTTCTTGACAGGGTTTTTGTGAGAACCAAGTGAAACGAGATACATGAAATCACTTTAGAAACTAAAATGCTTTGTATAGTGAAGCCGTAATTGTTATTGCTGGCCCCAAAGTGTCTTCCTGAGAAGGAACTCAAGTTCAGGAGAGGGCACTGAAGACCAAGCATTGTAAACCATGTGTGTGTGACCAGCCTTAGGAAGGAGAAGCCATTTTCCAAGTTAATGTTTCATTAAAAAAATAGCTGGATATATATATTAGATCGATAATAATATCTAATAGATACAGATACAGATGCAAGTCCCTGCTCTGCTGGTTCTGTAATGCATGTTGGTGTCAGAAAAGCTGTTGATCATTGAGTCATGGGTTTAGTTTAGCCTGCCACCCCGCCTCCCTGAAGTTATCAGAGTCATTTAACCTCTCTGCGAAATAAGGATGCCTGCTTTATGAAGATAAAATAAGAGTTGAATATTTTTTAACATTTATTTATAACAGAGAGAGAGAGCATGAACAGCGGGTGGGGGAGAGGGAGAGAGAATCCTGAAGCAGACTCCCCCACTGAGTGCAGAGCCTGATGCAGGGCTCAATCCCAGGACCCCAAAACCATGACCTGAGCTGAAACCAAGAGTTGGCCGGCCACCCAACTGACTGAGCCCCCCAGGTGCCCTAAGTTGAATATTTCAAACAAGAATAAAAATATTGCTAGCGCTTCAGGCCCGTGAGGTTGATTACGTCCCTCAAATACTTTTCCATCTCTCCAGTTACTTCGGCCCTTCCCCACACGACATGGTTTCTACCCCCATCCCACCCTGAGGACTGTCCTCTGGATATATTTTAGTGTGTCTTGTATCCTTCTAGAAGGAAGCTCTCAAACTTGAATTCAGAATGCTTCGTGTTTTTTCTTGCATTCTTTCACTCAATTAATACTAAGGTTGATTATTATCAATTTTTGTTCTCTCGAACCTAAATATATTGTTTCCTGTCTCTGGATCCAGAAGGCTTAGGCTAAGTTCGAAAGTTGAAAGTAACTTCTCATTTTTTTTTTGTCTTCTAGTGACAGACACCACACCTCCAGTGCCATCCCTGTTCCAAAGAGACAAAGCTCCATATTTGGAGGTACAGACGTAGGCTTCTCTGGGGGGATCCCGTCCCCAGACAAAGGACACCGAAAACGGGCCAGCTCAGAGAATGAGAGACTCCAGTACCAAACCCCTCCTCCCAGTTACAACTCAGCGCTCACCCAGCCTATTCCCGCCATCCCTTCTGCAGGAGAATCTGAGAGAAAGACAACATCCCTATCCTCCTCCTTGGATACCTCCTTGGACTTCTCCAAAGAAAACAAGAAAAAAGGAGTTGATTTGGGTGACAGATTCAACGGCGGTCATGTGGGTGTGAGCACCGGCCAAGAACAAGAAGAAGCCCTCTCCGGGCACGCATCCACGGTCAACGGCACTCTGCTGCCCGGCGAGCAGGCGGGCTCCTCCAGCGTCCGCCTCCCGGGGGAGTACCACCCGGGGTCCGAGCCTGAGCTCTGCTGTACTGTGGAGCAGGCGGAGGAGATCATCGGGATGGAAGCCACGGGTTTCACCTCCGGTGATCAGCTGGAAGCCTTTAACTGCATCCCAGTGGATAATGCCGTGGCAGTGGAGTGTGACGAACAAGTTCTGGGAGAATTTGAAGAGTTCTCCCGAAGGATCTATGCACTGAATGAGAATGTGTCCAGCTTCCGCCGGCCACGCAGGAGTTCCGATAAGTGAAGTGAGCAGACAGCCGGTAGGACCGGGACAGAGGCACTGCCTGAAAGAAGGAGAAAGCTGCACTGGTTACCCCCTGGAATAATTATGACATAAAATGAATATTAATGGAGGATATTCCTCAGCAAAACAGACTTTGTCAGTCAAGGAGGGACTCAGGATCATTGTGTATCAGTGGGCCAGACAAAGTTAGATTCTGCTTGCAAGATTTGCTTTTCCAGGCCTGACGATTGTTTTAGGGCAAAGGTCACACTCTAGCTCGAGTCACCTTATAGGTATTTGTCTGCTTTTTAATTTACACTTCTGTGTTATCCTCAGAGGGGAGATGATAATATATAAGAATATAATAAACTCACTTTTAGTTTCTCATAAGCATTTGCCCTCACCATAAGTTTATAAAGCTTGGGAAAACCAAATAATCCAAAAAAGGTTTTCACCATTTACTGGAAGATCTTTGACCATCCATGAGTTTGGTGAATAAGAAGCACAATGGTCTCCTTACACCCAGATCTCCCTGCACCTGCCCCCAGTCACCCCATCTGCTGCCCCATCTTCACAGTGGCTGGGTTGTACACCCAGAAAACTGAGGACCTCAGACTCACTGGTTCTTGAATGCAGTAGCCAAGACCTCCCACCTCCTCAGCTCAGCCATAGCTTGGTGTAACCCTCGAATCAGAGGAGAAACCTCCCCTCTGGTATATCCCAGGGGATGCTTAAGGACCACCCCCAAGGTTACAACAGTCAGATGGCATCCAGTCCCCTTTGGGAGCCAGAGTTTTTCTGTGGGCAGATGCTGCAGTCAAAAACCAGGCAAGCTCTCTAGCAACTCACCAGACAGAAATCCCATGTGTCAATTCCACACTCATTGGTTAAATTTCAGTCAGAAAGGAAGGCGCTGGATATGATGTAAAATCTGGAGAGAGTCAGGCTGTCCGATGTGCGGACCACAAGACAGTCGGGAGAGCTGGGTGAAGAGGCGTAGTTGAGGTGTAAAAACTGCTGGTATAATGCAGGTGCGTTCATAGTAAATTATGTTCTTGGAAGTCCGATTTCTTGAAGTTTGATTTCGTTCCTGGAGCTCAGCTCTCATTTGCTATTGCTCTGTACTTTCTATACCCAAGGACATTGCCTCAGGGTTGCAAGCTCTTTAAGGAAAACTTATGCATATATTCATGTATTGTATAGAATAAAAACTGAATTTGCTTCACTTGACCCGATTTGTTTTTCCAGTTTCGAAATTCATCTAGAACCTGCATCTCCAGGTTACATCAGGACAGGGCGAGCTGAACCAAAAGGGTAGCTGTGTCCGTGCTAATGTCGACTTGAGTTGACCCGGTTTGCATGGCCACACAAAAACCCTCACACCTGTCCTGTCCTGTAGCTGCGTCTGTCCCGAGCAACAGCTGATCTCCTAGCTCTCGCAATCCTTTTCATGTATTGTCCAAGCACCCTTGGGCTCAAGCTCTCATTGACAACTACATCGTCAAGCAGAATAGTTCGTGTTGTTACTTTCCACATAAAGAGAACTCACAGAATCCATGCTTGACAGGCAGACACGACCTGCAAGCAATTAAGAGCTTTAACTTGATCGGGAGAAATCCATCTTATTCCACAGAAAGAAGTGGAACACTTCCAAACCTAAGGCAGAAGCCATCTGTCGAGTCACAGCTTTTTCGCAGAGTACTGTCACTCACGTTAGAGTCCACCAGGGGGGAGATAACCGTGGGCTTGGCTCTCCTTCAGACTAGGCTGTGTGGAGCCCTCCAGGGAACTAACCCCTCCCCCCCCACAAAAGGAAAAGGTTTTGGAAGGACTGTTAGTATTGCCCAGTGACAAGCACATCGCATGTGGCTTAAGGTCCACAGAGGAGAGTCACTTTAAACTTCATGCCAAACTTACAGATAGGGTACACTGAGGTGTGCGCCCTCCAGCCTGGGTCTTGGCAGCCCCAAGCAGGGGGACCACACACAGAAAACCCCTAGTTAGGATGTTCATCTCAGGTTCCACACAGCCAGACAGAGCCCGGGGCTCTGGGGCTCTGTCAGTCTCCCATCCGTGGACTCTCTCATTCTGGGACCCACAGCTTTGCACCCCCACAGCACAGAGCCTTGCCCCTGAATGTCCTTAGGCAGCTCAGAACTGGTTACCTGCGTGACGGCTGGGTCCGCACTGTGCTCAGTGACGGTACACCTCACAGCGCCGCCCCTGGGTTTGCGTTCCTCTGGGCTTTTAGTTGTTCATTGAGTTCGCTTGGTGCCTCCTGTTTCTGCCTTGCCTTGGGTGGGACCTGCAGTCTCACGTGTCTCCAGGAGGAGCCAGGCTCCACGTTTTCCAAAGCCGAAGAGTTCGTTTGGCCTCTTTCAAGTGGCCAAGGCCAAAACATGGGATGAGTTACTATCTTCTACTAATTTTTTTAATTAGTCTTTTAAATCACTAAAGACAAAGAAAAGAAAAAAAAAATCTGCTCTGAGGATACAAGCTGAAATGAAATTCACTACTATCCGTGTCAGAACTACTAAAAGCTCTTTTCGTTTTCATGTAGCTGCGACCCTTATAACAGCCAGTAAATGTTATCAAATGAAGATGATTGTGTTCTCTCTCTCCACTTCCCCTTACCCGCTTTAGAAATTCCAGAGATTTTTTTCCCCTCAGAATATTAGTTTTGGAAGATTGTATCCAGCTATATTTTTTTAGCCGTTCTAATGGTGCCCATTTATCCTGACCTAACCGGTTATTTAAATAATTTTTTAAACCACCACCAATAATAAATGGCATGTGAAACTGATCTGTTGGTAATTGGAAGAAAACTCAGCATCTGTATTTATAAAATAAAATTGATTAGTATTTATTTTGAGAGTAAAAGTGTATGTTATTCCCCTGCCATGTTTGAGTCCCGTCTTCTTCGTTGTTTTGAATTTCATGTTGAAGCTGAGTTAACTATGAAAACCTTGTTCATAAACCGTCAGCCAGCCATTTCACATTTACTAAGCTAGCTCTCCCTCTTTCTCTGTCTTGTCTGTGAGGGACTGGGCTAAGCAAGGTCAATACAAAGATTCATAAACCTTGGCCTCCGCTGTTGCTCTAGGGGTGGAGCGTGAGGGGTGGGCGTATTGCTGTGTTAGAATTTAGCATGCTCCGTTCTGTGATGGGACGGATATATAACCAGCGTGTGGAATGCAGAGAAAGCTAGCTGACTCAGGGATCAGGAAAGGTTCGTGGAGGTCATGCGAATGAAAGCTAGATAGGATGAAAGATGTCTACGACATTGCGGGTGGAAGGCACAGCACGGGCAAGGGCCCAGAGGCAAGGCAGGGCCTCAAGTGTTTGCAAAATGTCAAGTTCCCCCGTGCTGGAGACCCGAGCAGATGTGAAGAAAGGTGAGGAGAGATTGAATTGCAGGCTGGTGGGGAAGGCCTTCAGGTGGCGAGACGGATTTAGATGCCTGCGGTGGGCAGCTGGGAGGCACCCTTTCCAGGCGGCAAAGCAGGAGAGTAACTTGGTTAGATTGAGTAGCAGCCAGCAGCCAAGTCGGGGCTGGACTTCAGTAGTAGTAAACAGACTTGAGCTCATTTAATCTTCTTTCCCATTTTGTTGTGTGAGGAAAAATATCTGAAAAAGAGGTGCCTCCTTGCGCCCTGGTGTTTTCAGGGTAGGTACTGGGTAACAGGCTGAGCTGGACAGACACAGTGCAGGGAGCATCTGGTCTGCAGAAGCTGATCCCAAGGCCCCGACTCAGCCACTTTGAACCTGTGACCCTGCTCACGTCATTGAGCTTATAAGGATTCCACCCTGCCCCCTCCCCCATTTCTTAATCTAAAATATGGGAGTGAACTCTATCCTTACACTTACGTTTGTACAGGGCCTGTGCATCAACAGTGGTCCCTATTGTCCTACAGGAGGCCACAGCCTAGTGACAGGACGCCCAAGACTTATTCTTACCGTTTCCCGTTCTAACACCTGGGGACAGCCACCTCATCTCTCAATGTGGCCCCTGCTGTGTGGAGTAGGGTAGGGACTTCCCTCACTCTCCCCCGACCCCACACGGGGCTGATTATAGTGTTAGAAGAGCTCAATATTTTTACGAAAGCACTTCGTGATCATTGTAAAGCACCATGCACACCGGGAGGAGTCGTCAGTCAACAAGGATTTCTGGCATCATCTAGACCAGGGCAACTGAAGTGCAGATATTTCTTCTGTTCACATGAAGAATGTGTCAGGGCTGAAACCCGTCTTTTGAAAAACTAAGCTCTAAACAGACGTCAAGTGTTCCGAGGATTTTTAGTGGGTGGTTTGGACACAGTGTTGAGATGTGGTCTATAAGCCCGATTAGCTTAATTTGCATGTTTTTAAACACCTGGCAGATGAGCTTGTTCAGGCCCATCTCATCCATAAATATTCTCTTACACAGCTTCTGGCTGTCTCACTGCATGTTGAATTACTGCCCAGAGCTCTTAATTTTGCTCAAAGGAGATAGAAGCATTTTCTTTTTTTCTTTTTTTTTCCCCTCCTAGCGCATCTAATTACAGTTTTGTAGGTAGACAGCTCAGCCTTGTGGATTTGAAATGAATAAAAAACACACGTCTACACGATAATTCCACATATTTTAGAGGCTGGCCATGTCAGCGATCCAGAAAAAGAATAGTCTTGAGTCTATAGCTAAAAGTGAAAGGCTGGTTGTTGGCATCCGTAGTCAGCCGGGCCCGGGCACAGAAGTCAAGCAGGGCCATGACAGGCGTGGGTCCCTTCAGTTTTGTACAAGACACGATTGGAATCAGCTTCCCTCAGTCCCCACTAATTATAGACAGCAAACTGGAAGGAATGGAGGGTGCGAGTGGACAGAGATACAGGATAACCTGATTCTTGAGAAGCAGGAAGGAAACAGTCTGGGCATATGTGTGAGGAGCCTCCCTCCTGACAGATCCCGCCCCGCCGGCCTGCTGCTCCCAGGCTATGTGACCCTTTACTTCTCTGAGCCCGTGTGCTCCTCTGAGAAGTGAAGCCAGGCCCTTGTGCCCGGATGGAGATTCTTCTTACCTTAAGAGCAGATTGGTATTCATTCTTCAAAACCTGCCTCAGCTTGCCTTGGGCTCCAGAGCATGGCAGAAAAGGGGAGGACCCTCACCTGTCAGCCTCTGTGTGACAGAAGGTGTCACACCAGAGTTCTTGTGAAGAACTTGGGGCTAACCCATTTAACACAGCCCGCTTCTGCTCAGGGATTTCTGGGTACCAGTATGGTGACTACGTTGCTCAAGGCTACATTGCTACGTCTCCTCAAGATCCTTCACACAGGGCTTCTGAACTCTCAAACAAAAATTAATAAACCAGCTAGCTTTAAAAATTCAGCTAGAATGACTTCTACCGTTTTTAAAGATGGCCCTCTGTCATCAGAAAAAGGATAAATTAATTGTAGTTTGATAGGAAACGAATTTTAGTTTGATAGGAAAGTGCATAAACTATTTTAACGGAGTATACGATTCTGAAGGGCGAAGTTTTGATATTTTAAGGGATAAACACGTTCTCTCAAAATTTTATTTGCCAAAAAAAAAAAAGGTTTCCTTCCCTTATAGGGAAAACATTATTCCTCAAAGAAACTGGCACCGCTTCGTGTCCACGGATTTTTTGCTCTTTGGCTGAGGGACTTAGCCATACTTTGTTACTGTGGTGGGAGGTGACCCCGTCCCCGCCCCAGCCTACCTCTCACGCAGATGGTATGAGAATGTTTGTTCATGAGACAGAGGTCTCTACAGCTTGCTGACCTCAAGGCCACACCCTCTGCTTCCAGAAACCTTCCAGTTCCCTTGACAGCTCTGTCCCCAGCCCTGTCTAAAGTCTCTGGGGGCACACAGCAAGTACTCATGAAGTTGGGGCGATGGGAGAGTGAGACAGAGAGCAGATACAAAGATTTTGTAACTCACTTGTGCCTGTCTCTTGGTCCCTTGGGAGCTCTAGGGGGACCCAGCATGCCCAGAGTCTGCCTTAAAAATCACTGGCGACCTTCAGAGGCAGAACTGTCCATGGATTAGCTGAGACTCTGGAGCTAGGCTTTTGTAAATAGTAAAAAGAGGTGCGTGTTTGAGGGTTTACCACAGATTTTCAGTAAACATCCTGAGTGGAAATGACCCCCCAAACCAGTGCAGGGGTTGAGCCTCTCCTGCCCCGCCCTACAGAGACCCGGATGCAGTGGTGTTTTCCTGCCCCAACCCAGTCACTTACATGATAGCCTCTGACACTGCGGAGAGCCGTGGGAAGACGGAGGCCGTGTGTTACCATCACCACCTGACCAGGAAGCCCTCAGAAGGCGCCTGAGGGAGGGTGAGCTGCCTGAGATTGCGTAGATTCCAGAGGGACACTGGGGCCAAACCAAAGCCTGACCCCTCCACAGAGCCTCTTCCGCACCCTGAGCCTTAGCAAGGCCCTGTAGGTAGCCTGCTCCCTCTGCCCACCCCATCTGAACATCCTGCCGGCTACAGGTAGCTCTTCCCCATTCAGGAGCCCCTTGCTAAGAAGGGGGCGCAGACTCGGAGGACATTCCTGCCCAAGGAGTAGGAAGAAGTCAACACCTCATGAACATTGTGTTGTGAGGGGGGCCGCAACTTTCCAGGGAGTGGAAACATCCCTTTGTAACTGTCAGAAATGCATGTAACTGTCAAAACTCAGGAGTTCAGCCATGGGAAATGTGATGCCCGGACACCTAAGATATGGGGGCCAGGGGAGGCTTCTTGGAGGATGCACCTTAGCTGCATCCAACAGGTAGGTGAAGGGAATAAAACAGGGGCAGGGCCAGCAGCCAGGGCTTAGAAACTGGAGAGAAGAAATCTCCAGGGCCCTGTATATCTTCATGCCATGAGCTGTCACTGTCTGCACGGAGCCAGGGGGCAGTGGCATTGAGAACAGGGATGGCAAGTGTGGGCAGCACTCCCAAGAAGTTTGTTTATAAAGGAATGGAGAGAAATGGGGCGGAAGCTGGAGAGCAATGTGAGGTCAAGGGCAGATTTCAGGTAAGCAGCCAGTAGGCAGCAGCAGAAGCAGGTGAAGGCTCTGGAAGGAGGCAGAGCAATGAAAGGAGGAAGGTCTCAGAGCAAATCGAGGGGTCGGGGAGAAGGGAGCCCCTGGGGGTGGCGCAGACATTACCTGAGCTAGAGGAGGACAGGTGGAAGGCGGGGTGGGGGGCAGGCAGGACTGGTCTAGAGCGTCTTTCTACAGAGGGTGGGAGCGGCGATTTTCCTGCCTTGCCCCTGGTGCGGGATGCCTGGGATGGGGCCTGATGGGATGCCTGTCCCAGGCACAGGCAGGTGGGGTGGGGGGCTTTCCAGCCTTTAGAGGGCAATTCCTGAGGTTCAGGGGCAAGGATTGGCTGGCTGCCCAGGGAGGGGCCAATCCATGGCTGAGGTCCCTTCCTAGATGGCCATCACCTCCTCCCTGGCTCCCTCCCTCCACACTCCCTAGACATAGCTCGAACCCTCCAGAACTGTTACCTATGAGAAAGAGACAGATGCTACTTACCTCCGCCAGATGGATTGTAACTCGCTAGTTAGCTTGAATTGCTGATGAGGGGGAAATTCTCATGCTGAAATATTCCTTTTTTTTTTTGCCGAAATTTTAATTTTTATTCCATATTTTGCTGAAATATAAAGATCCAGAAGGGATAATAGAACTAAACTATAACCACGATGCAACTCCAAATGAATGTGAAGTGTCTAAGACAACAATGGGACATGACTACTCATGTCACAGAGACAGCGAGCCTCGCATTTATGCCTCCTGTTGGAAGAACCCATGAAGCACTCTTGACAAAAGTTTGACCCTAAATAAGCATCAGAGCTCTCTCTGTGACGTCCCATGCAATAGACGCTGGCTCTATTGCAAGGTGGCTAGTTCAAACTGAGATGTGCTGGGAGTGTAAATTATACCCCGAACTTCAGGGATTTCATACAAAAATAGAATGATAATTTTATATTAATTTTAACATTGATTACATGTTAGAATGATAATATTTTGCACTTGCTGACTTAAGTAAAATATTAAAACTAATTTCATCCATATGTTTTACTTCTTAAAACATGATTACCAGAAAATTTAAAAGTGCACATCTAATTTGCATATACTGCACAGAAAACTCTGCATCTAACAACAAATTTGTAGGAAACTCAGAAGGCAGATGTGTATGTTAACACCTGGAAAATGCAGTCAGCAAAATCTAGACCGTGGGAAACCCTGCAGGACAAACAACCTGGTTTCTCCAATACAGTGTAAGAAAAAATAGAAACAAGAAGGGGAAGACCTATTAAAAAGAGACTCAATATCTTTGAGGCGTAGCAGTCAATTCTGTGATGAACCTGGTTTGGTTCCCATACACTGAACAAACTGAAAAAAAAAAAAAAATGAAGGGACAATCAAAATGCAAATACTGACTACCTATTTGGTTGTCTTAAGGACTCCTTATTTTTTGGGGTGTGATAATAGTGATAGAAAAAACAGTCTAACAGTTTTTGTTAAGTCCCTTGTCTCTTAGAGACGCATACTGACATATATGCAGATGAAATGCCTGTGTCTGGGATTGAGGGTGTGGTGGGTAGAGGACACAGGACTGGCCTTGGTGAGGTGTGACAGGCAAGTGGGCCCATTACTCCCCACTGTGCCTCCTGGCGGGCATCCGGCCCTCCAGCCAGTTGGATGCTTGTCATTCCCAGAACAGCCCTGCTCCTGAATCTCCCAGAGCCTAGATTATCTTTCCCCGTCGCCCACAGCAAACTTCTGTTCATCCTATAAGCCAGGCGTCAGCCATTCTCCTTTCTTCATTGAAGTCCTCCTGCGCTCTGCCCCAATCTCTATCCCCACCTTCGGCCCACAGTAGGTAGGTGACCCTCCTCTAGGCTCCTCCCACCACCAATGAGTTCTTCCACCACAGCCCTTCATACTTTTTTCTAGGTGTGTGTCTCGCGGTCTGTCACCTCCAGGAGGCTGTGAGCTCCCAGAGCACAGGCGCTTTGTTTAAGAAACAGCTACTGCCCAGGAAGGTTTGCTCAATCAGTGTCCGTGTGCTGAGTGCCCATTGTACAGATGAAGCAGCTGAGGCCAAGAGAAGTCAGTGTCATAGCCAAGTCCCCAGAGCCAAAACGTGAGAGAGCTAGAACACAAAACCTAAACCTTTGAGTCCTGTCTCTGCATCCCATCAGAGCCCCAGGCCACAGTTCCCTTCCCGCCATCATTCATTCATTTAGCGTTGGTTAGGCGCCCCCTGTTGGTCCGGCTCTGGCCAAGCAAATCTTGCGGCTGGGACTACAAGTGCAGAACTCTAACTTGCTTTCCTGTAACTATTCTTCAGCCAAGCTCATTATGCCCTTTCCAGCTGGTGGCAGAAACGCCTGATTGTGACACTTTGAGGCAACTCAGCCATTTATGGTTAAAGCTCTTAACTTCTTTGGGTAAGTGTTAAAATTCCCAAATCCTCCCTAATTCCATCCTTCATCCACTCTGGCCCCAAGTCTGGGGCTTCCGACGAGCATCTCTCTGACCTGCACACAGTGTGGCTCATCTGGGTGTTTGCTGCCTCCACAGCTCAGGTTCTCGGGCAGTTCTGGTCTCTGGGTCCTTCTATCCTGCCTCATTCTTTCCCTGGTCCAGTCCTCTTGGGCCTGCTCACCTCCTTTGGGAAATGGGGCCACCTGGCCCCCTTTCTCTTGCTGCCCTGAAGCTGCCCTTAGGCCCACCTGCCTAGACTTCTCCCCTCTGCTAGGCAGCTTCCAGGCACCCTGAGGACCATGGCACTTCTGTGAAGGCTTTCCCAGGTCTTCCTGGCAGACCCTAGACCGTTGTGTCCCTTGCCTCTGATTGCCCCAAACCTCCCTCCTGCTTAGACCCTGGATGGGGGCAGGGACAAGGAGGGAAGGGCTCCTCTCAGGCTCTACCCGTCTTTTGACTTTGGGGTCTAGCTTTGCGCTTTCCAAATAGTGCGTCCTGAGGCTCTCCCAACTTTCACTTCCTTTTCTAGGTGTGGGAAAAAACATTTCTACAACATCATCAACCTGTATTCTCCTCCCCTCTATGGCTTTTTTTAAAAAAAATGATTTTGTTTTATTTTTATGACTGTACACTCAAAGTTCTCCAGGCTCCAGGCCTGTCTAGTCAGAACTCAGAAATCCTTTTTCTTGCTCAACAAAGCCTGGCCTTGCAACGAAAGCCCGGCTTTTGAGACACTCGGCACTCCAATTCCCTTTATTGTGTTGGACGGTATCCATCGTCTGCCCTGGAGGCAGCAAACGTGGGGCAAGCGAAGGGGTCAAGCCGTGACAAACACCTCGGGATCGCTCCACTGCACTCGCCGCCATTGAGCAGGGACAGAGGAGGCCAACTGGACGAGTAACCAAGCATTCCTGCTGAGTGAAGTCCAAGTGACGTCAGGGTTGTGGCCCCAAGGAATCCCAGAAGTTCAGAGGCAGAGAACAGTGGGAGGAGAGAGTCTCCGCTGGTGTAGGGACAGATCAAAGGCTGAAGAACTCGCTGGTGCGTTCAGGCAGTGCCGGTCCCGTGATGGCAGTGACGTAGTTTTTGCAAAATGTCGTCTGTCACATGAGATTCATGTTGCTTATATGAATTTAACCGGCTTTGTAGTTTCGTGTGGTCTTAGTTTGTAAACTTGTTTTGGTTGTTGGTTGTAGGGGGGCTATAGACGTTAGCTTATATTTGTTTGTTTGTTTGGTTGGTTTTTTGTCTGCCCAGGGTTCTTGAGAGTAGAAATGGAAGGGCGGAATGGTCTGGCTTGGAGAAGCTTCCCTTGCGGTTGTTCACCAGCTCCTCCCTGCCCCCAACAAAACCAAATAGGATCCAGGAGGAAATGTCAGAAGTCTTTACTTCAGGGCTGCTGGGACATATCTGAGAAAGGAGGGGGACAGGCTGTAGGAAAGGCTGCATTCCCCCGCCCCCAACCTTGGCCCCTGTTCTAGTTCCTCAAGTGTCCTCTGTGGCCAACACCTCTGTTCCAAAGACTCTCCCCTTCCTTCTATTTCCCTGGATGCCTTTTAATTCCTGGGTGCCCCTCCCCTTTGGAGTTTCGCTTCTTCTTCCCCTCAACCTCTGGAGGGCCTGGGCAGAAGGAGAGGAACTTTCATTTCTGCTGGCAGAGCCTCACCAGAAATCCTGATCACCAGCAGCGCCTAGATGGGGCCCCTCCTAGCATCATTTTGCCAGAAGAGTTCCTGTCCTCTCGCTTCACCTTGGCCACATTCCCAAATGCTCCTTTTGATTTCTGGCTCCGGCATATGCCAGGCCTCGGGAAGGGGATGGAAAGGGAAGGGGAAGACCCTACGCTGGCGCAGATTGTTCAGGCGATATTCTAAATAAAAATCAATTTTGAACTTTAGGGGATCTACAGGAATTTTTAACGTTAAAAGAGTCTGTACCCTACTTTTTTGTATGATGTCGCAGGTCTCACTGGGGACTGTGTACTTGGCCTTAGGGCAGTGGAAAAGCTCTGAAGGTTCTAGTATATGTTTTAAAAGGGACATGCTCTAGTATATGTTTTAAAAAGAATGCAGTGGGAGGAACTTCTGGTAATGGTGGCGGTAGGAAGTGTGCGCACGAACCTTCCTGAAGATAATGATGAAATCTGGACAAAATTTCAAAACAAAACAAAACAAAACAACCATTGAAAGGCCCTGGGAAGTGTCTCAAAACAGACAGAAGCCAGGGGAAAGTTGACTTTTGAAAAACCGCCCCTGGGTGGTACAAGACTCACTGTGGTCTTCCCCAGACTCCACCACCGCAGGGGGTGGAACACCCCACCTCACCTCCTCTGGGAGCAGAGAGCCGAGTTCGGAGCCTTAGGAATAGCCAGGAGTTGAAAGGGAAAATTCTGGAAGTGAGAGAATTGCAGAAGGTATAAGACGCAAAATCTGAGCATAAATGTCTGTCTGCGTCTTTAGACCAATGCTAGAGTGCCTCATTGAAAAAGAGGCCGGAACCAGAGGGGAAACTACCTTTGTAAGACAGAGCTACACTAAACCCAGAAGGTGTGCGAGTACACTGCTTTTATGAAACAGCGGATTTTCCCATGTGTGCAACACAGGTAGCAGAGAACTCAAGACTTGCTGGCTTGAGGTGTCGGGGTACAGAGTCCAAGACTGGCCGAACAGCTGGACATGTAGGGGTCAATCCACAGAAACAAGGTAACCACCAAAAAGTGAGCACCCCAATCTGAATCTACGTTGCCCCAATCCTTGGGTGATTGCCAGCTCTCAGAGGTGCAGAGAGAAGACCCCTGGGAGTCAGGAGTTTTTAAAAAACAAAATAAAACAAAACAAAAACCCAGAGAAATCTATTACTGCACGCTGTCAGGGGACAGTGTTTGTAGTTTGAATCACGGCAAATCAGCTGCTCCCTAGAATCAATACTGAGAGTCATCAGAAGAGCACAGGGTGGCTCAGTGGGTTAAAGCCTCCACCCCCAGCTCAGGTCATGATCCCAGGGTCCTGGAATCGAGCCCTGCATCGGACTCTCCGCTCAGCGGGGAGCCTGCTTCCCTTCCTCTCTCTCCGCCTGCCTCTTTGCCTACTTGTGATCTCTTTCTGTCAAATAAATAAATAAAATTTTAAAAATAAAGTAAAATAAAATAAGGAGAGCACGGAGGATCCCAGAATTAACACAGTGTCTAGTTTTCAGACTGCGGAGAAACAGGGAGATGCGACCCATCCTCAGGGAAAACAAAACACAGTGAAAGACCAGCAAGCAGCTAAGTAGGACACAGATGTTGGATTCAGCAAAGATTTCAAAGCAGCTTTTATACATTCAGTAAAAGGAAGATATATTCAAAGATTTAAAGAAAAAAAGGTCTAAATGAGTGAAGAGAAAGAGGATCTCAAAAGAGAAAGGGAAATTATATGTGTGTATATATATGCTTAATTAAATGGAAATTCCATAACTGAAAAAGTACAATCATTGAGATGAAAAGTTCAGTGGCTGCGCTCAACAGTAAATTAGAGATGGCTATGAAGACTCACTGATCCCTGCAGGCAGATGAACAGAAGTCACTTAATCTGCAGAAAGAAGAAAGACAGAAGAAAAATGAATAGAGCTTTAGAAACTTGAGGGATATCATGAAGTCTAAAATCCGTGTAATTGGAATGCCAGAAGGAAAAGAGAGAGAGATAAAATGGCAGGAAAATGTATTTGAATTCATGCTGGCCAAACACTCCCCAAATTTGGTGGAAAACTAACTTTAAGAGCTAAGAATCTCAAGAAGTCCCAAGGAGAGAAATACAAAGAAAATCACTTTTAGGCACATAAGGCAAACTGGTGAAGGGCTGCATGGTGGCTCAGTGGGTTAAGTCTCTGACTTTGGCTCAGGTCATGATCTTGGGGTCCTGGGATCAAGCCCTGTGTTGGGCCCCATGTCAAGCCCCAAGTCAGACCCTGTGCTTAGTGAGGAATCTGTTTCTCCCTCTCCCTTTCCCTCTACTTGTCCCCCTACTTGTGCATGACCTCTCTCTCAATCTCTCTCTCTCAAATAAATAAATACAGTCTTAAAAAAAAAAAAAGTCAAACTGATGAAAACCAAAATTAAGGAGAAAATCTTGAACACAACCAGAAGAAAAAGATAACTTGTATACAGAACAGTCAATTAGTCAATTAGTGATCCATTTCTCATCAGAAGCAGTGGATGTTAGAACACCCTGAAACACCTTCAAAGTGCTGGAAAAAAAAACTGTCACAGATAATTCTATATTTATCAAACCATCCCCCAAAAATGAATATAAAGTAAGACATTTTAAGATAAACAAATAAGGACATAATTTTTGACCAGGAGTTCTTAATGACCAAAAATGCTAAAGGAAATTCTTCAGGCTAAAGGGAACTCAAATCTACAGTAAGGGAAGAAGAGTACTGGAACTGATAAATATGTAGGTCAATGAAAAGATTACATATATATTTTGGGGGCTTATAAAGTATGCACATGTAATCGACAACAATAGCATTAAGGAGAGTGGGAAAATAAATAGAAATATATTACTGCAACATTCCTAAATTAAGTAATTCATTAGCTCCAAGTAGACACTGATAAAGATATGTATATGTACACATATCATGTTCATATGAATATAATAAAGATGCATATTGTAATCTCTAGAGCAACCACTGAAAGTTATGCAAAGAGATGCAGCTAGAAAGCCACTAAAAATGGGATGAAATGGAATATTAAAAAATATCTGGTTAACTCAACAGAAAACCGGAAAGGAGGAACTAAGGAACAAAAAGACATACAGCAAAGTGACAGACTAAAAATATTTCTTTTGAAGATTTATTATTTATTTGAGAGACAGAGAGCATGTGGTGGGGGGGGCAAGGGGGAGAGAGAGAGAAAATGTCAAGCAGACTCCCTGGTGAGCATGGAGCCAGACATGGGGCTTGATCCCAGGAGCCTAAGATCATGACCTGAGCCAAAATCAGGAGTCAGACTCTCAACCAACTGAGCCATCCAGGAGTCCCTAACAGAAAAGCATTTCAATCATTACAGTAAATACAAATGGGACAAATATTCTAGTCAAAAGGCAGAGATTGTCAAACTGAGTTAAAAAAAAAAAAAAAGGCAAGAACAAATTCCATGGCTCCTAAAAAAGACACACTTTAAATATAAAGACACAAACAGACTGGGGGGAAAAGGATGGAATGAAACAGACCATGCAAATGGTAAGCATGAGACAGCTGGGGTGGCTATATTAATATCAGATTAAGTAGGCTGGAAAAAGAAGGTATCATCAGGCATAAAGAAGTACATTCCAGAATAAGAATAAAAAGCTCAATATATTGAGAAACATAAGAATTACAAAAGTACATTTTAAAAGGGTGCGGTCTATTGCATGTAATTATGCCTCAATAAGGTGGATTTTTAAAAAATGCAATCCCTACCAAAATAACACTGGCATTTTTCACGGAGCTGCAACACATAATCTTAAAACTTATATGGAACCAGAAAAGACCCCCAGATAGCCAAGGTAATGTTGAAAAAGAAAAGCAAAGCTGGAGGCATCACATTTCTGGACTTCAAGCTCTATTACAAAGCTGTAATCATTAAGACAGCATGGTACGGGCACAAAAACAGACACACAGATCAGTGGAACAGAATAGAGAGCCCAGAAATGGACCTTCAACCCTATGATCAACTAATCATCAGCAAAGCAGGAAATAACATCTAATGGAAAAAATAGTCTCTTCAACAGATGGTGTTGGGAAAATTGGACAGGCACATGTACTTGACCATTTTCTTATACCACACACAAAAATAGACTCAAAATGGATTAAAGACCCCAATGTGAGACATAAATCCATCAAAATCTTAGAAGGGAACACAGGCAGCAACCTCTTTGACCTCGGCTACAACTTCTTGCTTAACACATCTCTGGAGGCAAGGGAAGCAAGGGCAAAATGAACTATTGGGACTTCATGAGGATAAAAAGCTTCTACACAGCAAAGGAAACAGTCGACAAAACTAAAAGGCAACCTATGGAATGGGAGAAGATATTTGTAAATTATTTATCCAATAAAGGGCTAGTATCCAGAATCTATAAAGAACTTCTCAAACTCAACACCCAAAGAAAAAAGATCCAGTTAACAAATCTGCAGAAGATGTAAACAGACATTTCTTCAAAGAAGACATCCAAATGGCCAATAGACACATGAAAAAATGCTCAATATCACTTGGCATCAGGGAAATACAAATCAAAACCACAGTGAGATACCACCTCACACCTGTCAGAATGGCTAAAATTAACCAGCCAGGAAACAACAGGTGTTGGAGAGGATGTGGTGAAAGGGGAACCCTCCTACACTGTTGGTGGGAACACAAGCTGGTGGAGCCACTCTGGAAAATAGCATGGAGTTTCCTCAGAAAGTTAAAAATAGAGCTACCCTATCCAGCAATCTCACTGTAGGTATTTATCCAAAGGATACAACATAGTGATTTGAAGGGACACCTGCTCCCCAATGTTTATAACAGCAATGTCCACAATAACCAAAATATGGAAAGAGTCCAGACGTCCTTCGACTGATGAGTGGCTAAGGATGTGGTGTGTGCACATGCACACACACACACACACACACACACACAGGAATATTATGCAACCATCCAAAAGAATGAAAACTTACCATTTGCAACAATATGAGTGGAACTAGAGGATATTAAGCTAATCAAAATAAGTCAGAGAAAGACAATTACCATATGATCTCACTGATATGTAGAATTTAAGAGACAAAACAGGATCATAGGGGAAGGGAAGGAAAAATAAAATAAGGTGAAAACAGAGAGGGAGACAAACCAGAAGAGCCTCCCAACTATAGGAAACAAGCTGAGGGTTGCTGGAGGGGAAGGTGAGTGGGGGGATGGGGTGGCTGGGAGATGGACATAAGGTGGGGAGCCCGTGATGTAATGAGCACTGGGTATTATATGCAACTGATGAATCATTAAATTCTACCCCAAAACTCATAATACACTATATGTGAATTAAATTGAATTTAAATTAAAGAAAAAAAAAAAAAGCACAGTGGATGCGGAGGGGGAAGGGCAGAAGGGTAACTTGGGCCAGAATGGAAGTGAGATGGGGCTGTAATGCCAGCAAGAGGCAAGCAGGTTGACGGGAAGGGGTGCTGCTTCAGACTTAGACCTGATCTGTTTAAGGCGCCCGCCTGACTCCCGAGGGTAGAGGTGGGTAGGCGCTGCGGGTGTGGATAAGAGGTTACTGGCCAGTCAGAGAGTGAGTATAGAGTGGGAGGAGAGGGTCAGCCTGAGCTCTGAGGTACATTTAGAGGTGGGAGAAAGAGGAAGAAAGGAACCCTCACATGAGACTACGAGGACGTGGCTGGAAAGGTGGGAGGGAGGCAGGGAGTCCAGAGGAAAGGGGGTGTGGCCAGTAGTGGTGAAGGTCACTGCCAAGTCAGGCCAGCCGGGTGGGAGGACAGAGCCCTCTTCTCCTGTGAGATTCTTTTCGGGACCACAGGGTGTGGTTGGGGTAGAGACAGTGGGGCAGCAGGGGAAGGAGTGGAAAGGACCCTCACCCTGAAATCTGCAGACCTGAATCCAAATGCCAGTTCTGTCCTTTACTGGCAAGTGACTTAACCTCTCTGAATGGCAGTGTCATCATCCAGAAATCAGGAAGCACTTGTTTCACCTCAGTGCTCTGGTGAAGAGCTGACGAAATCACTATCCCAAAGGCACAGACAGATGGTCCGGCCTCACTGCCCCCCTGGGCTGGCGAAGGGCACGGGACTGACTTGCCTTGCTCCTGAGTGACTCCTCTCCCTCCTCATTAGGTGAAGCAAATTGTGTTGACTTTATTTACTAACTTCACAAACTCTTCTGAGGAGTAAATGTCACTTGTACCAGAGCCTCACAAAATCCCTGATTGCCAGCACTGGCTGACCCTGACCTCTCTGCTTAGTGGCCCACCTTGTGTGGGGACGTCATGGGCTATAGTCAACGAGCGGCGATGAGCTCTGTGCTGGGCCAGGCCTCAGTCTCCCTGACCGAGACTCCTGGGATGGGCCCAGAGCAGCTGCTCCCCGGGCCTCTGGTTCCCCTGTCCAGCCTCCTCCAGCTCTTTGCCCCCTGACTCTGGTTCTTCTTTGAAGACCCTGCTCTGCCTGGCCTGCCTGCCTGCGCCCCTCCGGGTACCCTGCCTGGCCTCCTGCTGGGCCTCAAAGGGCTACTCAGGGCTGGAGTCTGAGGTGTGGCCTGAGGGTGAGGGGCTTGGGCTCCTGGGCCTGAGGGGGTATGAAGTGCTCCTACAGTCCCCAGAAAGCTGGGAAGCTGCCCCAGCTGGTGACCCCCTGACCTGGCTGGTCCCTGGCCCCATTCAAGTGGCCATATGACCCTGGGTAGGTCCCATCCTTCTCTGGGCCTGTTTTCTAAGAGGTTGAATGGGGCTGCTGAGAAGTTCCCAGGGAAAGGCCTACCCCCTGCTCTCAGATGAGGAGCCCTCTGACCTGCATGGGGGCAGCCCTCCCTGAGCAGGTGCTTATCAGGGACCCCACAGCAGCTCCCAGTGCCTTTCAGAATTAGGGGTTCCCACAATCTGGCTCTCCCACACTGGCATGGTCCACTTCTGGAACCAGCTCTGTGTGACCCTGGGAAGTCACCCAGGTTCCTCCCTCATAGTTCATTTGTATTTTTATAATTTGCAAAGTCCATTAACATCTCTCCTGTCTTTCGAGTCTTGCAATACTGTATATTCTCTGACCTGAGTCATTGTCCCATTTTACAGATAAAGAAACTAAGGCTCAGAGAAGGGTGGTGGGTGGGCGAGGGCTACCCTAGCGGTAAGGGGCACAGTCCACCCAACTCAAAGCCAAAGCCCAGCCTCTCTCTGTCCCTCCCAGGGCCTGGCAGGGGCCTGGGATCCAGCAGGGAGCATTTGAGGGCGTCATTCGGGCTGCTGATGAGAGGAAATGAACTGGCAGAGCTGTTCTTCAACGAGGCATTTTCAGGCTCCAGAACAGATGTGTGTTGCAGGGAGGCGGGGGCCGCGGTCTGGAGAGGCTCAAGCTCCAAGGGTTGCTTGTAGGAAAAGCCTCCCTGTCCTGCCTGGCATGTTGTCCGGGCTCCAGCACTGCAGGGAGCAGAGGGCAGACACCACAGAGCTTGGCAGGGGCTGGGGCGTGAGGGGCAGCCACAGGCCAGAGAGCCCAAGCAAGGAAGGTGTTTACGCAGGAGAGAGACGGGGGGCCTGGCCTTACTGGCCCTCTGCTCAGGGAAACGGCTGCGTCCATCTCACGCACAGGGCCAGGCTGGGAACTGAACAGATGAATTCTGGTCCTGGTTGGGTCTTTAGTCCCCTGTGTTGGCCCTCCCCGGACCTGGCTGTCTCATGGACCACATAGGTTGACATTTCCTGTCCTGTTAGCAGTCCTGGGCTCCTGGGAGCTCAGAGGCAGAGGGCACGGAAGCCTTAGGGGACAGCACCGGATGCCAAGCTGGCCCTTTCCTCATATCCTCCTCTGCCACAAGGAGAATCTGGCCTCTCTGTCCTTCCACCCAGGGCCAAGGGACTGAGTATGAAGGCCCTTTGTGAACCGTGAGGGCTGAGATGCCCAAAGTTTCATTCCTGAGTGGGGAAGTGGGAAACACTTCCCTGGACCTGCTCCCCAGTCATGCTCAGATAGTATGATGTCTGGGTCCTGGCTGTTTCTTAGTCACCCACCCATCCATCTGTCCATTCAGCAGCCACCAACCCCCACCCCTGGAGCTGTGGGGAAAGCCTAGACAGCAGCAACCTGAACTAGCCTCATGACCCTGCCTAGCACAGGTCTCAGAAATCCTCAGACCCCCCCCCCTTAGAGATGACCAGTGTTCCCCAGCTCCTCTTTCCAGAGGCCGGAGGGAACCCAAGATGATCTGCTCAGTTCCAGACCTCAGCATCAGACTGCTCCTCCGTACCCCCACTCCGATGTCTGCGCCAGTTTGGGTTTTTCAAGGTTGGAGGGGGTTCAGTGGGAGGGGGGCCAGGCTGTACCCCAGGCTGAGAGCAACACAGCCCCTGCCCAAGAGCGCAGGCTCGGGCCCAGGCAGGGGTGTGGGTCGCGGCGGGTGGGGGTGAGGCCCAGCCCCACTGCTCTCTGCACGATATTATCTCTGGCCTTGGCGCAGCCCTCCAAGCAGGATGCGGCTTTCAACACCTTTCTCCCTTCGGAGGGGCTCGGGGCTTTTCGAGTTTCTCACGACGGGGATGGAGAGCCCTCTTCCCACCCCCCCCACCAAGGCCAACCCCAGCCCAGGGGCAGCCAGTCCTCAGATAGTCACAGCCCCTGATGTGGCAGGGGGAAGGGCCCTGGTGACTGAGAGGGGCAGATCACAGGAATGACCCCCCCTGAGCGTCTCCCCCATCCCTTCCCCTTCTGTTGTCCATAATCCAGGGCGCCTGTTCAAGGAATTCCCCCCCCCCCCCGCACCCCCGTGTGTTAGTGATTTATTTAGACTCTGCTCACCCCGCCCACCCAGCGGGGGACAGACCTCCTCCCCACCCCCTTGCCCCCTCAGCTGCGTCCCAGGGGCCGTTTCTCATCTCCAGCACAGCAGGCCTGGCCCTGCTCCAGATGGCTCCAGATGGCTCTGCTGGACATTGCACACTTTCAGGGGACCCCGGAATCTCACTTCTGGGGGCCCAGCCAGCCCCCTGATTTTCTGTGGACCCTTCCCAATCCTGGCCCTCCTTCCCAACTGGGGAGGTGACAGGTGACTTTTAAGAGCAAGACGCAGCCTTCTGGATCCTTCAGCCCAGTGTTCCCCATGGAACAGATGGACAGCCAGAGACAGGAGGGGAAGGCCGGGAGGCAGGGGGAGGCCCCAGTCTGTATCTAACGAAAAGGCCTCTGGGATTATTGAGGACGCCCCCCCCCACACACACACACACAGGACCTCATCTGATCTGCACCTAAACTCTCGTCAAGAAAGGGACAACATCCCCACTTTACACACAAAAAGGAGGGCTGACCCTGGGCATGTGGCTGGACCAGAGGGCAAGTTTGAAGCCATCTCTCTCCATCTCTCTCGGGCTCATTCAACCTGGGCCTCCAGCTCCCAGGTCAGGTCCCCGCTCTACAGGACCCTCCTCCCCAGTGGAAGCTGGATGGGTGCATAAGTCTGGCGGTCATGAGTGCTCAGGCGGCGCTCTGGGATGTGGGGAAGGGTATGCCTGTCCCCAAGCCTCCTGGGAACATGAAAGCACCTGGGAGGGTATCCATTCCCCAGCCCTTGCCCCTCAGCGCCTCCCATCCCGGTGCGCATTAGGAGGAAGCTGGCCCAGACTCCCACATAGCCATACGGCAAGAGATTTCTTAGATTTCTATGGGTCCATGAGCTTCTCCCCTGCTCCCACAGAAAACTTCCTGTTTCTGACCTAGCAGAGTCCCCTCCCTGGATGGCTGCCTCCATTTGCCCCAAGATAACAAGGACTCCAAGCTCTCCCTCTCCTAGCAAAGGGGAGGGGAAGGGTGGGCAGCAGGGAGGACTCTTGGGCCACTGGCCACTCTGGCATTGCCCTGGCCTCTGGGGAACTGGGTGCAGTCCCACATCGTAGGCAGGCAGCACCCTCACACCCAGACCCCACTGTCTGCTGGGAAGCGCTCCACTGGGAGAGACCCGGTCCTTGTTCTCCTGGTCCCCGTCCCCCTTTGCAGCCTGAGGGTCTCCTCCCATGCATGGCCCTACAGAGGCAACAGGAAGGGACACATGTGGGGAGCTGTGGGCTAGCACATCTGGGGTTGAGTCTGGCCGGGGATAGGTTATAATGGGCTCTGGGTGTCACAAAACCTGATTCTAATCCCAGTGGCCGCAGCTCACAAACCATGTGGCCAAGGACAAAGGCCTTCACCTCTTGGAGCCTGGGTTTCCTCCTCTGGAACAGGGCTGAAAGCCAGGCCTGGCTCACGGCAGTTTTCTGAGGAGTCAATGGGTTAATAGTGCAAAGCACCTGGCCTGGCTACCGGCTCAGAGAAAGCAGGCAATGGATATCGGCAGTGACGGCTGCAATGGCTGCTGACTGACCCCTCTGGGCCATGGTCCTTCCTCACAGGGTGGCCTTCCTAGTTTGGGCTTCGTGGGGTGGCTGGACCCAGCCTCTGTCGCCAGGTCTCTGCAGGGAGCAGGGTCTGTAGGGGGCAGCTGCCCCTTTCCCCTCCCTTTCCTAGGCCTTCGAAATGGAGAGAGAAAAAGCCCTGCTTGCCCACTGTCTGAAAGGCCATAGGATGGGATGTGAAAGGAAGAAGAATGAAAAATGAGGTCACTACTATACCTGGAATCCGAGCATGACTTTTCTGTGAAGGCCTAGCGAGGGACAGTGACTTGCCCAAGGTCACATGGCAGGGAGGGCTGGGCTGAGGGTGCAAAGTCAGATCTTGTGACTCCAGTGGAAACAGAGTGCCTGCGGAAGTTTCTCGGATGAGGGTCTAATAGCCATAGTGTGGGATCATGGCCTTGACATCTGGATGTGATCCAGCAGGCTGCAGGATACCCTGGGGGATTTGGGCTTTGGGGGAAATCTAGTTGTCAGGCATGGGAGCCCCATCCTGGGAGATGGCAAAGGTGAGGGCGGCCTAGAGATCTGCCCTGTCAAGGGCGTAGCTGTGCAGGTGGGAAGCTGTGGGACAGCTAGGGAAGCGTAATGTCAAGCATAATGTCAATGACAAGCATAATGTCATCCTGGCTGGCTGGCAAGGTCCTTCTTGCTGTACCCATCAATACCTTCTTCCTGACCCTTCCCTAGGGAGTAAAGGGCTGGGGGTGGCTGCTTTCAGGGGACATGAGGGTCAGGGACCCCCATGATCAGACATCACAAAGGCCAGGGTCTCATGGCAGCAGGGCTGGGCCTGGGCCTGTGGACAAAGTCAAGCAGCCCCTCTTGCTGGGGACGGGTAGGCCAGCTGTGTGCGGGCTGGCTCCCAGACCTGGGTGGCCCAGAACGGCCTGCGACAGGTATTCCGGGGCTGATTACTTGCAAGCCGATGACTTTCTCTGGCTAGGCTTGCGAAGGACTTGGGTGGCCGGGACCCCAGGTACCTGTCTGCTATCCATCCAGGTCTGAGATGCAGATAAGGCCGAACCATACTAGCTCCTCAGCAGCTGGGGTCCCTGGCCACAGAGGTGGGGAGAGCCTGGGCAGCACCTGTCTCTCCAGCCAGCCCCTGGGTCTTCCTGAATAGTAGTCTGTCAAGCTAGGGGGAATCATCAGGGAGTAAAAGTCACAGACAGTAAAGTGCTGCCAGGTGTCTCTTATTTCAGGTGTGGGAGGGGAGCAGTGGGCGGGGAGGCTGGCCCTTGGGGAGCTAAGCTGTCTGTGTCCGTGTCCATGGCAACCTCAGCGGCCTGCCTCTCTCTCCTGGGGCAGCCTCCAGCAAGGCAGACGACAGTCTGGGAGAAGGCTGCTGGGGTCGAGCAGGACAGCTCCCATGTGGCCCTGGCCCCCACGCCCACTTGGCACTGGTGCTGCCATCAGGGGGGCTCCCCAGGGGAGCATTCCCCACTTCCCACACCTTGTACTCTCTTTCTGGGTCAGTCCCATGCTGGATGCGGTAGGTTTGGGGGGAGGCCGGGGCCTTGCTCATATTCTCCAAAACCAGGGTTTTAGATCCTGCCTGGGCTGGATACTGGGATCAGGAGGAGGGTCTGACCCAGTCCTCACCCAGGAGGTGCCCCCAGTCTGGGGCCAGACGGAGCCAGGGGGGCTGGTACCTGGCTGAACTCCTCTCGCGTCCCCCGAGCCTGACAAAGGGCTTGTGAAGGCAATGTTGGCTGACTCCCCACCCCCATGTTTTTGAGTCCCCTCCAGTTGCAAATTGACCTCCTCATCTTCCCCCGTCCAGCTTTGCTGCATTCTGAGGGAAGTGGAAGAGAAAGGCCCACCTATGCACAGGAGAGCTGGGAAGTGGATGGAGCAGGGAAGGGCCCGAGGGCTGTTTCCCCAGACTGGGTTGTTGGCCCCCGGAAGAAGGGCTGGTAGGAGAGGAGGAGGGAGAGTCCAAAGTGGTCAGTAAAATAGGGCTTCAAAGAGATTTTTACAAACCCCTTTCTCAGGGTAGCAAGAGAAGGAATAGCCCAGTCTCCAGGGACACCTGTCCCTAACCTTGGTTCTTAGACCTAAAGGGAGGAGGAGATCACCAGGGTCCTGGAAAAATGCAGCCGGTAGGCAGAGCCAAGGTCCGGGAGGATGGAGACGCCCTTCCCTCCACACCTTTCCCTCCCTCGTTCTCCGTTCTTCTGCTTAGTTGGTTGGTAGATTTATTCACAGTATGTTGTTAGGGGCCCAGAAGGCTGTTGATGATCTATTAAACCTTGAATCAAGGGCTGATAATCAAGAACCTAGATCAAGACTGGTAACTTCAGAGCCTGAATTCAGAATGCAGACGCCGAGCCCAGACGGAGACTCGGAAGGTGGGTGAGGCCAGCAGCCACCAACTCTTTAGGCTAGTTCTGAAACTTTAAAAATCCTGCTCCCTTTCAGTAAACACACCATCTCCTGCCATCTTCCAATAGTATTTGAGATTCAGAATGAATTCAACGCTGTCACTCAATGCACATGACAACAACGGGATTTAGAGGTGCCCCCTTTTGATAGGGCCTTCCTGCTCTCCCCACTTTCAGCAAATCAGCAAATGCACTACCCAGAGATCCGCATGGTAGCGCAGGGCGGGGGGTGGTGGGCGGGGGGGCTTGCGGTGAGACCACAGCTGGCAGACTGGGGCCAGGGGCGGTGGTGGGGGCACGGTGGGGGTGACAGTCCCTTCTTCTCCTGGCCTGGGGGCTGCTGGCTCTCCTCTGCGGTCAAACCCAATCGCTCACACCTCAGTGTTAAATGGCAGCAAATTATCACCCACATCTTTCTATTTTCTGTGGCTTTGGGCTATTTTTGGAGCATGGAGGATGTCTTGGAGTCCAGAGAACTCCAGAGTTACAGTCCTGCGGAAGAGTGGATATTCTGTCAAGGTCGGGTCTCTTTGGCCTGGAGCTCCCAAACATGGCAGGAAGAGCCGCTGTCCTGAGACTCTTGTTCAAGGGCACATCCCTGGGCGTTAACACCATGCATGCCTGTGCGCACGCTGAGCAGCAGGCTTTCAATCCAGGCCCCCCAGCAAGTCCCCCTTCACCCCACAGGGGCTCACTCAGAGCCACAAAACTGGGACAGTGACCCGTAGAGCTGAAAGACAGGGCTCACTGCACAACGTCCAGCATGTCACTATTCCAAACCTGGTTTGTGCATTTCTTGGTTTCTTTTAGAAAAGGGTGTAATAACAAAGGAAGAGGTGGTGACCCGTCAGGACCTCTGAGACGCTGTGGGGGACTTCTGAGGAGGGGTCGGGAGTTCCCATCACGGTTCTCGGGAGTTCTGAGAAGGTCTGTGGACAGCGTGTGTGAAGGAAAAGGGGGAGCCAGATTCCCCGGGAAGCGGGCCTGTGGGCTCCAGCTGGCAGCCTGGCCATCCTGGCCATGTGAGGGGTGGGGGCCCTGAGCTAACCCCCACCCACCATGGGGTGGGGTGGTAGGAGCACAGATGGAGGCCCGGCTGTGGGTTTCCTTCCCACCAGGTCTCTCCTGGTCAAGTTCACTGTGAAGCAAGGAGGTGAGACGTCCGGCCCGCCCTGGGAACCCCACGGGAGCCCAATTATTTACTGGAAACAGTGAGGGATGAATTCTTGGCGGCTTCAGTCCGTGCAAATCAGAGACACGACTGAGCTCAAGTCTGGTTTTGATCAGTTCCAACCGAACAGACGGCTTGTTAAATCTGAGCTGAAGAGGCCTTCTCTCTGAAACCCTCGGCAGCCCTCCCCATTCTACCTCAGGGCTGGAAGGCCTCTTGGAGAGCAGTGAATCCAAGCCACCCGTTTTACAGATGGGGAGACGGAGGCCTGAAGAAGCCCCTCCAAGGTCACGGTGGTTGCTGTGGGTCTGAGAGGGCCAAGCCAGGCCAGGTAGACCAGTGGCTCTGGAGCCCTCCAAGTAGATCTGGAGGCACAATCCCGGGGTTCCAGACCGTCTTTCTCCCTTCCAGTTTCTACATTTTTTTCCCCCATTTAATCTGGGTGCTTCCACCATGTTTCCTTGGATACACCCTCTCCTTGGTCGTTGAGGACACAGGGCAGGAGGAGACCCAGACAGAAGAGATCTCTGGCCTCCATGTCCTCATCTGTAAAATGGGTTATCCCCATGTGGGCACCGAATTCCATGATGCAGGCCAAGCCCCACCCAGTTTGGTGCCCGCCATGTGCTCTTTGAGGACCAGAATCTGCTTCCTGGAGCCTCATTCTCAAGCACTTCCCAGCTCCACTCTCCTGAGGCGTGGGCCACCAGCTGGGGTCAATGAGGTGACCCAGCCCTGGCCTAGCTGTCAGCCTCATCTTTACAGCCCTTTGATCCACCACCAGCTCCAGTGGCTGGAGCCTGGGCTGGCAGGCTCGGGCAGTGATCGATGCCCCTTCCCGCTGTCCCGCTGAGAAACACATGTCCACTGACGCAGGTCCTGGGGCCTCTATCTGGCATCCGAAAACCCCCAGCCTTGCCCCGTCAGAGCTCCTTTGCTCACACCCAGCCCTGCTGTCCTCCTAACTCCTTTATCTTTTCCATTACCCCCAATCTCTGCTCCTGCTATCTCCTCCTCCTGCAGAGCCCTCCAAGCCAGAGTCAAGTTCACAGCTCCTGGTCTAGTTCACAATAGCTTTCATGTGTGGCCCCTCATTTTATCCCCCACCACAACCGCAATGAGAGAGGCAGAGGCCATTGGGATGGCCCCAACCTTACAGAGGGAGCCACGAAGCCTGGTGAGACAAGGTCATTGATGAGCAGGGATTGGAGTCCTGAACTGTCTGCTCACAGACCACAGAGCTTGGCCAAGAGGATTCTAGAGGCTCAGAAAGTCCCAGAGTAAGGGGACTGGAAGTTGCCTGGGGAGGGGTTTGCATCCAATCCAAGCTTCAGAGGAATTCTCACTCAGAATCTTAGAGCAGGGAAATGCCTTGCCTAGAAAGACTCTTGGTGGTTGTCGAGCCTACCCATCAAAGTCCCCAGTAGCCTGCAGCACCTGCTTGAATACCCTCAGGGACAGTGGGCTCTCTTCCTTAAATTTGGGGCAGCCTCTGCCCATATGGGACAGCTCTAACCAGAGGAATATCTTTCCACCCATGTTGCTGATCACCCTATGACTTCTTGTGGCCTCTTAGGGACTGGAGACAGTGGCCAAGGCCCCCTGAGACCTCTTCCTCCTGGCACGATCCTTGCGGCCACCGTGAGGGGCTGTGGAAACCCCAGGCAACCTTTGGCTGCCCTTATCTCCCCAGGGGTCCCGGCACCAGCGGCTCCTTCCAAGCACTGATTAACAGCTGGGACGCACCTGGCTGGCAGATGTCCGCTCCTCCTCGGCCCCGGCGGATCCCGTGTGCGCGTGCACACGGCCCTGCATCTGTGTGTGTGTGCAGCTGTGTGTGCCTGTGTGTGTGGGTGTGTGTGCGCACACTTGTGTGAGGTTGTGCTGGAAGTAGGGGGAGCACCAATGGGGGCCTGGGGGTGGAAATAGCCATGTGGGGGCTCCCAGCTGGACCCTGGGAAATATGCCCCCATCTGCATCAGACCCCAGAACCCTGAGAAGTGCCCTCAGAGCAGGTCATCAGCGAGGCTCTGGGGCTGTGGGGGAGCCTCGTGAACATTCTCTTGTGGCATAGGGACTGGTCAGCCCGAAGCTTGTCCTCCAGGGAGACTGACTTGTGGGGAGACCGAGTCTGACTCGGGAGGATGCAGGAGGGAGGGGCGTCTGCTTCCAGCAAAGTGAGCCTGGTGCCAGGGTTAAAGCAGGGGTGCAGCGTGGTGCTGGCTGTCAGCCCACACTCCACCTCCCAGAGTCTGGTTTGGGGTTCAGAGAAAGGGGCACTAGTTCCCCCAGGTGTTAGTAAACACTATGTCTGTGGCCCTGGGGAGTTGAGATTAAAATCCCCGTTCTAAGGAAGAAGAAAACAGGAAGCAGAGAACCCAGCCAAGGTCCCTGAGGAGGCCTGGCTCCTAAACCAACCTTCGTCTGGCATGGGACTCTGGGTAGACACTGGCCTGTGCCTGGATGGCTGGGTGACCGGGTGGCTGGGGTGGGGAGGAGGGCCCAGCAGGGTCTGGCTGCCCTGCACACCGGTGTCCCCTTCTCTGCGCTCAGCTTGACATGTCCTAGCAGACTCTGGCTGGGAGGAGGTCAGTCTGTGGGAGGGCATCTGGGAGCAATTTGATAATTAGGCAAGAGGCCTTGACAAGCAGCCTCTGTGGGGTCCACTAGGGGGTCCTGGGGAGGCTGCAGTGAGGTTGGCTGCCCGCCAAACCCCACCCTCACCAATCCTCCACTGCCCTCCTGCCCACACCCTGCCATTTCCCAACAGTCCCTTCTACAGCGCCCCCCAGGTCCCTGTATCTCCCCAACAGCTCTGAGGGGACAAGGTGGGGCTTCGTCTCTCTTCAGCCTCAGGCCCCTTGGCTGGACTCCTCTGCACCCTCTGAGGCTGACCCTGCCGTGGGCCAGAGGAGAATAAAAGGTCCAGAGAGGGCAGCAGTCTGTCCAAGGCCACACAGTGAGGCAGGGAAGAGCCAGAGCTGGGTTCAGGCAGCTCCGTCTGCTGGGGTGTGGGGAGAGTAGAGCCCCTGCAAACTCAGAGCAGGCTGGGCTCCCAGGGATGACATGGCCCTCTCCGTTCTCACCTGCCACATAACTGGGCTGCCCTGAAAGAGGGAGGGTGCTGGGGGCAGCCTACTCTCCCTTGCTAAGAGAGGCTGGGGGCTGGAGGAACTGAAGCTGGGGAGAAAGCTGGGAGCCCACAATTAGAGCAGGAAAGGCCACAAGGAGCAGACAAATGTTAAGGATTAGCTTCTCATTGCCCTCAACTCTGGAAAAGAAGGGGACTCAAATCGGGGGGTGGCAGGGCTGGGTGGCAGGCAGATATCATCTCCATCCTCCTAGAACTCTAGAATTCTGGAATCCCAGGATGGCCCAGACTGGGCAACCCATCACCCATCTTTGGCCTCCATTGTCCCAACTCCCCCTGTTCCCTGGAGCAGCCCTGTCCCTTGCTGCCCTTCGCCCCCATCAGAAAGGAAAAGAAAAACGTGAGTATGTCCGGGGAGGGCCCATCCTCGGGGGGCTGTGCCCTGTTGCCAGAGGTGGCCAATGGGGGCTTCGGCAGGGGGTTCCCGTTGGGGAGACTCCAGGGACCTGCCACTGGGGCTCGAGCCTGGGAGCCGCTAGTGCTCCCCAGTGCTGGGCTGAGTCCTGCACGGGCCCTCCATGAGCACACATGCCTCAAGCATCCCATGTGTCCTCACAAGTGGCATCAAGTGACCTAGCTGTAAGCCGAGGCTTATACTACGCAGGAGGTGACAGGTCAGTAAGCCCCTCGGATCCTGGAAGCCATGATTCCCCACCCCCTTGGTACCACCCTGCTTCTCAGCCTCTGTGTGACCCATGCCCCGTGATGGCCAAGCTGGAAATGAGGTGTCCTGTGCATGGGAACTTAAGGACATGTGAGGGGGCAGAGAATTTGATGTAGACTCTGACAGTGGGTAGCGGAAGGAAGGGCAGGCCTGGAGGAGGGTTGGGTCTGAACAGAGGTATGATGGCTTCCGGGTCCAAGGCAAGTGTGGGAAATGATGGGGTGACACATGGCAGGGAGGTACGGGTGGGAGAGGTCCGCTGAGCCCACTGGCCAGGACTTCAGTGCAAGCTGAGAAGTGGGTCTTACTTGGAGGCCCACCTCTCGTATATGGCAGGTGCCTTCTTCGTGACGTTGCCTCAGCACTGCTCGGAGCCCTACATAGGATGGGTGCTCCCCAAATCCCCCAGCAGGTCCAGACAAGGGCGGATCCTCCTCCCGGGAGGTTTCTGGGAAGCCCTGGGGTCTTGTTCAAAGAGCCCATTAGCCCACTTCCAGGTAAAAACCATTTGGTGATGACTGTGCCCGAACTCACCAGCTTGGGGGTGGAGGGGTTCTTCTCTCTCTCTGCCTGCCTCTGCTCCTGTGACAGCTCCAAACAATCCCAGACACCTCTAGCACGGCCTGGAGCTTTCGACACCCCAGGCAAGGAGAGGCAGCCTGGGGAGAAGGCGGCCCCCTGCTGTGAGCACACCAGCCCACCTCACCCCCTCACCCCCCAGTGGATGGGCGGTGGGGGTGTAGGGGGCTGCGGATAGGACTTGAGTGTTTCCCAGCCTTCATCTGGTAGCCAGATCCTTCAGCTGCGTGGGGTCGAAACTTCTCTCCTGAACCCCACTCCTGGCCCGGGGCAATACAAGTGCCCTGGTCTCGTGGGCCTGGCCTTTGGAGCGCTGGGGCCAGCCGGCTAGCATCTGGAGCCAAGGACCACAGGCTCAGCTAGAGCCCAGCGGCCAGGGAAGCGCTCACCCATGGAGGTGATGTTGCATCTGTCCTCCGTGCCCCCCTCTTTGGGTGTCAGAGTGATTTATGGGCTGAGAGGAGATGCTGAGAGGAGAGCCTGGGGCAACACAAGCAGTCTCAGGGCGTGGTCATCCTCAGGCCTCCCCAGCCGCCACCCTGCCGCAGACTGAGGAAGAGAAAGGGCCTCAGGGCCATGCAACCTCTGGCAGGTCCCTTCTCTCTCTGGGCCTCCACTGCCTTTTTGAATGGGTCTGAAAACCAACCTCAGATGATGGAATGGATTGCCAGAAGGAGCAAGTGAGCTGCTGGACACCAAGCTGCCCGCTCAGAGCCTGGCCCGGGCACAAGGGGGTCACCTTGTACCTTTGCTCCCAAGCCTGGGGTGGCACATGGGCTCCCCGTCTTCCCCTGCTCCCCTACCTTCCCATCTGCCCTACCTCTTCCCTCCCTCCCTCCAGCCCTGGGGGCCTTGTCTACAATGCCCCCCCCCACCGACCCGGGCCCCACATGGCTTGTGCCCCCACCCCTACTTCTGTTGGCAGGCCTCTGGTCAACCTAAATAAAACAGAATCCTTCCTTGTCCTTAATATTTGCCACCACCCAATTAAAAAAAAAAAGAAAGAAAGAAATACAAGTTTTAGTTGTTTATTTTTGTCCTTCCCAACCAGAACATCAGTTCCAGGAAGGCAGAGATTGTTGCCTCTTGTTTGCTGTGGAATCGCTGGGCCCGTGCCTGGAACAAAATAGATGCCCAGTAAACGTGGGCAGATGGGAAGGAGGGAGGGAGGAAGGAGAGCCGGCAGTAGGACTCTGGAACAGGGAAGGCGTGGCTTGGGCCAGCCAGGGAACACCCTGAGGGAAGTGGCACCACGGTGGGCATTTGCCAGGTGGTAGAGGAAGGCACTGTCGTTGGGGGTCCAACGAAACGCCTGAGGACAGGCATGGACATGAAACATGAACATGAACGTGGGAATACAAGAAAGCCAGATGCTGGAGAAGAAGGGAGGGCCGGCCAGGAGGAACCGTGGGGTAGGCGAAATAACAGAAATCTTCATGATGGTAACATAACTTTTTAAAGATTAGGGGTCGTTTAAAAGAAAGGATACCACAGAAGTCTTAACGAAAACCCTGTAGACAGAGTAGGAAGCACACTTGTCAGCCACGCCATAACTTGTACAATGGCTGTGATTAAGGTGAAGGTTAGTCCCAAACTTCCCATGAACTACAGCAGTACAGAGACAGGAGGACACTGGCCAAAGTCACCCGGCTGATAAGGGATGAAACTAGGAACCATCCAGACTTTGGAGGCTAAGCTTTGGGAGGGGTAACCACGGGGGTGGGGGGGGCAGGACTAAGGGTGGCATTGAGGAGGGTGTGGTGATGGGCAGCAGTCTGGAGTGGGGAAAAAAGCACCTGTGTAGGAGAGCTTCCAGGGGGCAGCGTCCCTCTCCAGGGCAGTGGCGCGTGCTGCTAGGGGCTTCACCCCAGAAACCCTAGGCAATGAAGTCTCAAGCGTGGGTAGAGCAGGGCTTCCCAGGCCTTCTGGCTCATACCAGGGAGGCAGAACCTCTTCCTAGACAGGACAGGAAGGACCTGGTGTGTGCCTAGATGGAAGGAAAGGTGCGCCAGGGAAAAGACTGACCTGTGCTAAGCCCTGCGGAGCACCAGCCTGTGTAATGGAGAGGGGACAGGAGCAGAGAGGTGGATGAACTTGGCTAATACTAAGGATTCCCACCAAGTCGGCCTGGCCCTAGTGAGCTCAGAGACTTGTGGGAAGCTGGCTCCCCCAGCTCGGGGAGGGGAGAGCTCACATCCTCCCACTCAGCCCTGTGAGGGGTGGCCTGAACCCTCAGCGGATTCAGGTGGCAACCAGGGCCTGTATGCCCAAGTCTCACTTTCCTATTCTGTGAAACGGGCCATGGGGAAGTGGTGGTGGGGAGGGGCAGGTCGGTGACACCCTGGCTATGCAGGGACCCAGGCAGGGGCTGGGACCACCATTCCTGGGGCTTCAGGGACAACCAGAGGGTGGAGCTGGGGCCCCGGAGTGAGGGACACTGCAACTTTGACCCAAGGACCGCTGAACTCAAGGGGCTGCCTCTGCTCCATTTCCCCCCACGGGGGGAAACTGAGACCCCAGGGCAGGGACCTACCTATTCAGGGCCCACCGTGGGGCAGGAACGGTGGGGACAGCCCAGGGCCTGGTTCCCAGAGATGATCTAAACAGCTAGACTCAGTTTAGAAGATGCAGCCCTGATCCCTGATGCAACCAAACCTCTTGTTGCTCTTCTTGTCATCTCAGTGTCCATGGAGGCCTCCCCTGGGCCTGAGTATTGATGTAGACCAGTTGGGGGAGGTGGTCCAGAAGCAGGACCACACAGGGTGACAAGGCCTGTCCCGGGGGGAGCCCAGAGGCTCTGGGTACCATTTGGAGCCCTCTATGCCTGGAGGAGTCGGGCAGGGCTTCCCAGAGACAGAGGGTGTTGCAGGATCAAAGAAGTTTCCCAGCCACCTAGGGACAGTCAGGAGAGATGGCCTGGACTTGACTGGAAGATGTGCAAGGAGATGGCCTGTGGGAGGCTGTGGGGCTCGGGGCAGCTGTGAGAATGATCAGAGGGCATGTGTGCATGTGGGTATGGAGAGGAGCAAACTGGGAGAGGAGGCTCTAGTGGGGTCAGAGGCGAGGTCAGTGCAGCCCTCCATGGCAGGCTGAGAGCTCGGATGTATCCTGCAGGCCTTGGGGCGCCACAGACTGTTAAGCAGGAGTGCTGAGTCAGGGTCCCCAGCAGAACTTCCTCTGGGAGGGCTGGTTAAAACAGCCATTGCCCAGCCCCACGTCCCCAGAGCATGTGATTCTGTAGAACTGGACTGAGGCCTGCACATTTGGGTTTCTAACCCCTGGGGTAGGGAAAGGCTGGGCTTCCCAACTCTGGGGACAGGCACCCAGAGTGGCTCAGGACTGGGGGCTGAGGAAAGGGAAGTTTGAGGTCTCAAAGGACCCACAGGAACCCAGATCTGGGTGTCAGGCTGCAGCCAGGCCTGAAGCCAGGTGCAAGTGTTTGGCGGGAGAGGGAAAGGGGAGGCCCCTGGGGCTCGACAGATCCCTGCCCTGACCTGGGGGTATGCCTCCTGTGTAGGCCCAGCTGTCCTGAGACATAGCTCTGCAGTGTGGGCTTCCACCTCCTGGAAGCTTCAGGCCCAGGTCCAGGAGAGCCATGAGACCAGGACCTGAGCCTAGCCCCCCAAGGTTCTCTGTCACCCTAATCCTCTCACACTCCTCAGAGCCCGGGTGTCCCATCTCAAATGGCGATAGTAATTCCTGCCTTCCAGAGCTGTTGCGGGTGCTGGAGGGGTAGGGGGTGGGTAGGAAAGCTCTGTGGGAGCTGCACGCCCCCACCCCCCACCCAACACACATGAATTGCTATCACTACCAATATTCCAGGGATGGGACACTTAGCAAGAAAATGTAATGCCTTCACCCACAGCAATAATGTATGGTATTCCAGGCTCCATAATAAATTTGTGCAAAGAAAACATTTGTGATGAGGGCCCTTGGATGTGCAAAGTGAGGGGTGGCTAGGGGCTCACAGCTACCGGTGTTGTGGTGTTGTAGCTCCTGGCGTGGGGCCTGGGGAAGGGCCACCAAGAGCTGGGATCTGAGCCCTGCTCCCTTCCGCACAGACTAAATATTTGGGCTTCCCCGTCCCCGGCCTGGCAGCCTGGCGGGACCCAGGACCCCCTGTGGAGTGGCCACTCTGGGCTTTTGGAGCTGCAGCGGGGGAGGGCCCTCGGGGGTGGTGGAGATGGATCACAGAAGGCCCTGCTTGCACTAGCCAGCCCCTCAAAGGACAGAGCACTGCCCGAGGAGAAGCTGCCTCAGACACGGTGAAACCTGGGACAGCCCTGCCATTGTGGGCCTCAGTTTCTCCATCTGTGGAGTGGGAGTGGGGCAGGAGTGCTGAACAGGCTGATGACTTCCAAGGCCCCTTCTGCCTTCCTGGTGACAGTGGCCTCTCTGAGCCTCCTTCCACCCACCCCACCATAGTCCCTGACGGAGTCAGCCCTCTGTGAGCCCTGGGTAGGGCGCCTACAGAACCAGACAATCCCTTCTGAGCAGGGCAGCAGGTAGACCCAGTGACGACACAGCTGGAGGTCTTTTAGCAATGATGGAAGGCTTTGGAAGAACTCTACTTCCCAGTTTGACACTTTGCAGGGGAGGGCCCAGCTCATGTGAAAAGCCTCCACACGCCACTTGTATTCTCCCTCCTCCCCCAAATAAGAAAAAAGCCCCTGCCTGGCATTGTGGTAGGGCTGAGAAGGAGGCCAGGAGTGGGGAGCTCGTGGCCACAGCCTGTTGGCTGCAGCTTTGAGGGTAGAGTCTCATCAGAAGGTGTCAAATCCCAGAAGCACGATCTTCTGGCAAATATTTACAAGGCCTCGCTCTGCCACAGGCTGTCCCGAGCCCTTGACCTCACCCATGTCTCTCAACATCCTGAAGGGGGGGGGGTACTATGATTGTCCCCATTTTACAGATGAAGAAACTGAGGCACATGAGATGCCACAGTCCCACGGGAATGAAATGGTGGGGCCGATCCTTAGTGTGGCTCCTGAGTCCCCTCCAATGAGTTGTTTGTGTAGGAATAACGGTGTGACAGACTTCCGGGGCCACGTGGCAGATCAGGCTATCAGGACGTGTGGGTGCCATGGCGCCCCGTGTGTAAGAAGCCCCCAGTCAGTGCTGGCCGTTGCTCATCATGGCCGGAGGGGCTCAGACTAGGTATCCATGTCCCAAGGCACGTGAGAGTCTAGGAATCTGATTCTGAGACAGTCAGCCTTCCCGCAGCGCCCCCTTTGGGACCTTCCTCTGGGAGAGAGTGTCCAGCCTCAAGCAGCCAGGCGCCCCCCCACCCAAGAAGCCAGGTCATGAGGCAGACAGTGAGCCTGGGTCTAGGGACTTGATGTGGGGAAAGGCCTTCCTGGAGCCCGCAGCCTCCTGGGGAAAGAGTGAGGGGACGCCTGTGTGTTCCGGAGGCCACAGGCTTTCAGGGCCTCATCAAGTAGCTGGACAAACCTCTCTCCCGGATGCCAGCCCAGCTGTCAGAGGAGCAGTGTGTGAGGGCATAGCTGGGCTTCCAGGCTGCACAGCCCTCCTCACAGCCTCCTGTGGACGCCCCCCTCCCCAGCCCACACACCCAGAGCTCGGCTTTTCCCATAATCCCAAGGCCCTGAGAGCATGTCTCCTGAAGGAGAAACCTTGCTCTCCAAGTTTCTGAGCCCCTGTCACATGCCCGCTCAGCCTGGGAGTCCTCCAGTGTACCCAGGCACTGCTTCTAGTCCTTCCAGGTCCCCTATAGGGATGCTCTGACTCCCTCCCCACCCCCTGGTCCCAGGCTCCCAGCTCACTTTGCTCCCTCCCCCCATGTCTGGAGACTGAGGGCTGGAGCCACATTGGTCTTGGCTCTGATTCCCCCGTGCCTGGCAGAGTGGAGCTCAGGACAGTGCTCTGTGGAGGTTTGTTGACTGACTGACTGAATTCTGATTTGATAACAATGGCTGCCAATAAATAACTCTTGCCATCTGATGGGCCAAGTGTTTGCTGTGCCTTACCTAGCTTGAGCCTCACAATAATTCAAACAGGTGGGTGTTGTCCTTCATGACACTTTATAGATGAACGAACTGAGGCTCAAAAAGGAAGAGGTGTCTGCCAGGTGCCACAGTCGGTGAGGGCAAAGCCAGGAGTCAGGCAGGCCTAGTGGGGAGTGAAGTCGTGCTCCGAACCACAGCAGTGCTCCTACCTCCTCCTGGAGCAGAGTCCTCCCTCTGCCCCCAGCAGGTGTGTCTTCTGGGAACTGGGGCTGGCCTTCCTGTGTCGCCCTCAACCAGCACAGAAAGAGAAGCACGGAGCCCAGATTCAGGGAAGCTCTGGGGAGGGAAAGACCTCCTTACACGGTCCCGTGGCCAAGCCCTGGCTGGGTGGTCCAGCCCCATGAGGGGCTCCATGCTCTGTGCTAAAGTCAGGATGAGCCTGTGCTCACCCCCATTTTACAGCTGAGGTAATGGCATCTTGGGAGCTGAGACTTGTCCAGGGTCACCTGGTTTGTAGGAGTGGTGGCTTGGATGAAACCCTGGCTGTGTGACTCTAAATGGCCATCTCCCTGCCTGTTCCATGGTTGTCACCTCCTGCATAGCTTGTATGTTCTGGAAACATACAGAGAGGGTAGTGGAGTGTCTGCCATGTGGACGTGGACATGTGTTGGGGTGGGAGGGAGGCTGTATGTGTGCTGGAGGTGGTGATATCTGTTTTCCTTGGCTTCAGAAATGGATTTTAGACCTAGCCTGGGCTTTGGCACAGTCAGCAGCTGCCATCCTTGGCCCATTCCTGAGAATCCAGGACCCATCACTGGTGACGATGGGGTCTCTGCTTGTGGGAAGAAGAGCTCTCAGGGACAGCCGGGGGGAAGGGCAGCAACTGTCAGGAAGAGAATGACCCCCCCAAACTGACACCTGAGGGGTAGAAGGGCTGATAGGGGATCTCGCTTGGTGCACGTCAGATGAGCTCCTTCACACGCCAGCAGGGAGAGCATCAGACAAGTGGCCTGTCCCCAGAAGCTGGCTTTGGGTCACCAGCTGATGATGGTTACCTATCCTTTTATCTGGAAGCATCCAGAGCCACAGTCTGCTGCAAGCAGGCTTCTGCCTGCCAGCTCTACCTTCCCTTGGTCAGATGTGCTCTTGGGGGAGAAGAAGGACGATCTATGCCCTAGAAAAATCACCAGGACACTCCCACGTCACGTGGAGGAAAACAAAGCCATAGTCTTAGGTTCTTTAGATTCTAGACATGCTAGACTCTGAGCAACCCAGAGTCCTGAGCTCCCAGGACCATGGAATGTTTTGGGTGGTGGGCCAGAATCTAAGAAAAGCTGAATCAGGATCTTGAGTTAGGAAGTGCCTTAAGGGCAGGGCATCAATGGGCTGGGGGGCCTGCCCCTCCCAGACGCCCGCCCGATCCCCAGCCCCTGCAAGCAAGGCACACTTTTATGGATGCAAAGACGCTAGAGACATAAACACTTGGGCTTTAACTACAGCTGTGCCCCTGTCTAGGAGCTCTGGGGCCTGGGCCTCTGGAAATTCTGTCCTCACCTGCCAGCCCCGAGGACCAGCCTGGATGGGGTATCTGGGATGGTGTGATCTGCCACCTCTGCCACCCCCCACACCTGTATCCCAGGCTTCCAGCCCCCCACCCCTGGAGCCTGGCAGGTGAAGCAATGGGGACTGAGGGGCCGATAAGGAGAATGTCTTCAGCAGCCCTAGGCCCACAGAGCCAAGCGGATATTGATCTGGTCTATGGGAGCAAAGGGACCCATTAAACAGGCTGCTGTTAAATCGCTCTGCCTGAAGCCAGCCATCTCTGCGGGTGGGCGGGGGACATGGCAGGCAGGAGGTGGCTAGACCAGCTTGTGGCTAGCACCCTGGTGGGGGTGGTCTTGGACACCCTGGCTCTAAAGAGCCCAGGGCCTAAGGCAGCCTGGTGCCCACAGGCCCCTGAGCTCCAGCCATACCCCGCTTCCTGGCCTCTTCCCAGCAAACCAGGTGCTGCTGTGCCTTTGCTCACACAGACTCCTCCCCTTGGCCATTTCCTCCAGCTCTTGAAATCCTCCTCAGCAGACCCAGTGCAAATAGCACTTCCTCCATGAAGTCTTCCAGGTTTTCTACTCCCTATTCCTGACACTTTGAGAGAGGTAGGTTTTCCCTCCCCAGATCCCCAAAGCCCCCAGATGGGCCCCGGTTGTCCTCTGACTGTAGTCCTCCCTGCCACACTAACTAGGAGTTGTGGGCCCACTCAAGGGGGACACATGTGCTTCAGCTGCTCACACATCCCACCGCCCACAGATGCAGCATGGGAGCCCAGGCACCAGGTGATGGCGCTGAGCTCCTCAGCTGGGGAGAACAGCGCTGGAAAGTGTTGGCAGAGCTGCGGCCTGATGGCCATGGCTGGGAGCTCCTGAAACCCGCACCCGGCCAGTCGTCCCTAGTCCCTGTGACAGGTATTAAGAACTGCTCGGTCTCCTCTCCCTCCTGTGCGATGCCCTATCTGCCACTCTGGTTCACAGTCAATACCCATTCCCAGCCAGAGGCCACCTCCATCCCTCAGATGCCCATCACAGACTTGCAGCCAGGGAGTTCTGGGCCTTAAACCTCTGCTCTGCTGCCCCTTGCGGTTCCATAACCCTGGGTCTCAGTTTCCTCATCAGTAAATTAGAGATACTGGGCTCTACCTTTCAAAATGGTGAGCTTTATATGAGACAACTATTGCACATGCCCAGAGAGGGCCAGTGGCTGCCTGGAGTCACACAGTAAGAGAGTGGAAAATATGCCGGGATTCCTGTCTCCCAGCCCCAAACTCCCTCTACCCCATCTAGTCTCCCTTGGTCCGGGGCTCCCAGCTGGGGCCTGCATCCTGTTGGAGGCCTGCTCTGTGTAACCTGGCAGCTGGTCACCATGACCTGAGGAACAACAGACCATCAGTCTAGCTCCGGGCTGCGCCCAGGCCCCCCTTGCTTGTTTCTCCGGCCTGACCTGGCCTCCCCAGGGGCCCTTATCTGTCCATTCTCTCCTTTCCCACCAACCTAATCTCTCCCTCTTTTCGGGAGTTCCTGTTTCCTCTCTGCCGCCTTCTTGTCTCCCTCCTCAGGCCCTGACTCTCCTATGTCTCCAGCCAACCTCCCACACTTGGTTCAGAAGCCTTCTCAGAGTGGCTGGTCTTGTCATCCTCTGGGAGCCTCCCTCCCCTGCAGGCCTTCTGGGCATCACAGAGCCCAATCTGGGCCTGTGCTCCTCTTAGGCAGGAGGGAGGAGGCCAAGTGTGGCAGTCCCGCTGGTGGCCAGTGTCCTGACTCCCACAGGTCCATACCTGGCCTTTTTAAATTCTCGGGGTTGGCAACTGGTTCAGGGGCCTCTACAGTTCTTCCAAGGCAATGGTTTGAAGATTTCTACTCCAAAAGTCCAAGGTACCAAGATTTTATGGCTCGAAATCTCTGCCCACAATGAGATCCTGAGGCCCTAGAGAGCCAAGGTTCTGGGATTCACACTGGAGGTCCCGCCCCTGTCCCACGGGCAGTCTTTGGGCTGCTATGACTGCTCTTCCTGGGCAGTCCAGAGTAAGGGCTCCTGAGAAGGGGGCGGGGTCTGGTGGCAGACACACCAGGGCCCCGGAGTCCTGCACCACATGGACCTGCCCTGAGATCAGGAGCCAGCCACCTCCTCGCAGAGCCCTGCCTTCCTCCCCTGCCAGGCAGAGATAACCATGCCCACCTGGGGCTTGCTGTCAACAAGACTTGGGACAGTGTCTTTGGACTTGCACACAGGAAGAGTGCAATGGATAGGTTTGCGATCACCCTGAGAATCACTCTGGGCCCTTAGTCTGATTTCTTCATTTGCTTGTCCTGGTTAAGGTCCAAAGTACACCCCCAAATCCAACATTTCTGAGGCATGAGCTCAGCCCCAGGTGTGCCACTCCCAGATCCCGGGGCCCCACAGGTGCACTGGGCTGGTCCCTGCTCACCAAGAGGCCCCAAATGGGTGGGGGAGGCAGACACAGACACAACACAGACCTGTACTACAACTCGGCTCAATGCAACATCCCAGAGGAGCACAAGTCAGAGAAGGCTTCCCGGAGGAGAGGGCCAGTCAGCTTGGCCTTGAAGGAAGATCAGACAGTGGCTGGCCACAGTGAGTATGTATGTGATGGCTGTTTTTATGGTTCAGAGGGTTGCAGGGATCCTGAGAAGGGACAGATCCCTTCCACCCAGGATGCTAGAGAAGGCTTGGCAGAGATGGCCACAACAGCTTAACAGGACTCCAGCAGGGAAAGCTCCATTCCAGGCCCGTCAAGCACAGCAGATACCCAGAGGCGGGCCCAGCAGTCAGGTTTCTGCACCCACAAGTGCATGCGTGATCTACCTTTGGCTGGAGCGGGGGCGGAGGGATGCCTGGGAAGTTGCAGAAAATGTGCCTGGAAGAGTGACCTATGTGACCTGGGGGAGAGGCCCTGGATGCCAAGCCAGGGAACTGGGGACTGGTTTTGCCGGCTGCGCAGAGCAGGGGCAGCTGTGGGCCCAGAAGACAGCCATGTTCCAGGGACTTGTTCAATGCAGAGTGAGTTTTCTGCAGAGATACTGGCAAGAGCCTCTCCGTGGATGCCCACAACCCCACCACCAGCGTTATCAGTGCTGTAACCACAGGAAAAGGCCCTTCCCACCTCGGAATTTCCTCATCGGCAAAACAGATTGAGAGACGAGAAGACTTATCTTGAGGTTCCTTCCAGCCTGTGATTCCGTGATTCTGGCTACCCTGTCGCGAGCTCCCAGGCAGGGACTTGGGTGGGTGGCCACACGGCCCTCTCTCTTCCCCGCAATGATCAGTCCAGACTACAAGGCTCTGCTCTCCCCCAACCTGCATGTCTCAGTCTCCCCCCACCAGTGCCACTTGGGACGAATCAACCCCACAATTCCCACATGGCCAGGTCTCGAGAGCCCCAGCCCTCTCTCCATCTCCAACTCAGAGACTCGAGGTACCTCCAGCCAAACGCTTGTGACCTTCTTGACCCTCCTTGCCCCACACCCCACCGCCCTAGAGAGAACAAATCCCGAAGGCTCCACTTGTGACACAGGACAGGACTCTGAGGGCTTCTCTCCACACCCAGGGCAGCCTGGCCCAGGCAAAGGTGGGGGTAGGGGGAGGCTTTCCCACCCACAAACTTTCATCTCTGTCACCTCCCCTTTTACAAGTGGGGAAACTGAGGCATGGGCGGATGGCAGGGGAAGCCTCCCCCACAGTCACACAGAACACCCACCACGGCTGGTGAGAGCCTGGGTCTGTTACTACCTCCCTGAGGTCTGCGTCCCCAACTCCCCGGGGTAGGTCTTCTCTGGAAGCTGGCTTAGCAAGTCTGACGACACAGCCAGGCCCTGCACGCCCGCCTGCGTGTGTCCCTGAGGAACAAAGAATCTGCCAGCTGGGTTTATGTTTCAAGACGTCTGTCCTCGCCCTTGAGCCAGAGATCTTACGGGGAGATCAGGGCTGGAGCTGGGGGGCTAGGGACATCAATCGGAAGCCGCCTTGCCTAGAAACCCGAGAGGTCACCCCGCCCTGCCTCCAGCACCTTCCAAGTTCACTTGAGGAGGCCACTGCAGGGGTGGGCTGGGGTTCTCTCCCCACGTATTTCATACAGCTACTTAAAAAGCTTGTTTAAAATAGAGATCATTATATATATTTATTTATATATATAAAATATATAAAGAGGAATTGAGGCGAGCCACCCCAAAGAAAAAGCTATGTTTTTATAAATATTTCTGTAGCTCCCACATCCCAGAGGAAGAAACAAAACAAAACAAAACAAAACATTGACAACCCAAGCTAGTGGTTCCGTGTGGTGGGCCCAGCAGGCTCAGACCCTGAGGGCAGCCAGTGGGGGGTTCTCAAGGGCAGGGTCTGCAGAACATTCTGAGGAGGACAGGCACACCCCACCCCACCACCCCCTTCCCAGGAGCTTGGTGTCTCTTGCTGTGAAAGGTCAAGTCCTTCCCAGTCCTGCCAAGCCCATGGCCCTGGCTTCTCGAAGTGGCCTGGAAGGCGGCACGCAGGCACTCCCCGGCTCCGGCTGCCAGTTATTTTTAATCTAGTCGGTTTCCTTTGATGTGCTGGCCCTCCTTCCAGGGTGGCCAGGCCTTCTGTCCCCGGCGCTGTCCAAGTGGAGGCAAAGCCCAAGCCACCTCCCATGCCTGGCATCCCGGATCCCCAAACAGCCCTCCGCAGGGTGTGTCCAAGACGCCTGGTGTGCGGGGTGGGGGATGGGGGTGGGCTCCGCGGGTCCCTGGGGTGCAGGTGGGACTTCACTTGCAGACATAGCGCTCCACCGTGCGCTCACAGCGACGGCACGTGACGTAGCAGCACCAGTGGTACTTGCAGTGGCAGCGCTCAACGACGCGGTCCGTGTAAGGGTTGTAGCCGCGGCCGCAGCACATGAGGTCACAGCTGTCACTGCCGTGGGATGTCTTGTTGCACTGCCTGGGGCGGGGTCGGGGAAGAGCACGGGGTGGTCAGAGTGCCACAGACCCCAGCCTCCCGCTAACTTCTGCTCCGCTTGGAAGGTGTCTTGGTCCCCAGGGGAATCATAACTAATCCCTTCCCCAGAGGGTACTTCTCATTTTCCCCTAGATTTCTAATAGGCACGCATCAGAATGACGAGACTGTTTTGTTTTTTTGGAGGTGTCTTTGTTTTCTGATCCTTCTACTTCTAAATACTGCAAGGAGCCTCAAACTGCTCTAACGATCCTGTCTTCATATCTGATCTTGAATTATATTGCAACAAATGTAAAGATCGTGTTTACATGGACAATCCCAAGATAATTCTTGATAAGACATAGATGCAAGGCAGAGTGACTAGGTGGCAGGCTGTTTGCTGAGAGCGAGCCTCTGTCAACCATTGGCCCCTCTGTGCTAGGTGCTTCCCTCCAGTATTTTACCTTCCAGGATCCTTGGGTCAGTGGAATTATGTCCATTGTACAGATGGTAATGGACTCAGCTAAGGGCAGAGGAGTCTGTGGGCAAGCAGTGCTTGCCCAGAGTTACACGGTGTGAGCATGGGGTCTGGGAGAGCTCGGGAGGACTTCCTGGAGGAGGGTCATATGGGCCATGTCATGTAAGGCACACAGCAATCTAAGATGGAGAAGAGGGTAAGAGTTTGAGGGGGCAAAGAAAACAAACAGCTTGGGCAAAGGGAAAGGACCTGACCTAATCTAAGAGGCAAGAACAAATGGAAGGATTAGGGCTGGAAGTGCGGAGGCTGGAGAAAGAGAGGCCAAGATCTGGGCTGGGAGGAGGCCATGGGGTGGGAAGGAGGGGGCACAGGGAAGGAGAGTCAGGAGGTGACAGTGGCCTGCAGGTAGGGGCTGCCAGCAGTTCTGGGCAGAAAGGAACAGCAGGAAGAACACATGTCCCGGAGGCAGACAGACCTGGGTTCAAATCCCAGCACTGCCACTTACTCGCTATGTGACTCAAGGCAAGCCACATAACAAAGCTGACTCTGCTTAGTCACTCAACACCATTCATGCCTCTCAGCCGGATCTTGGAGGTCTCCGGACAATTTCTCCAGGAAAGGGTGGTAGGAAGAGGAAAGAGTTTCATTTTTATTTCTAGATCCCTGACATGCCATGTTTGGAACCTGCCCTCCAACCCCAGAACCAGACAAGGTCTGTAGTAGGGCCCAAGACAGGGAGCTGGGGAGAGTGGGACTCAGAGCAAGATCCAGGAGCCTAGGGCAGCTTTCATCAGTGCAGGGGCTGCTGAAAGGAACATGACTAGAGGGCCAGGGTACTGGAATGCTGACTGCTGCTGAGGCTTCCCTTCACCAAGCTGGATGTGAGGGGGGTGTGGTGCTAGGGGGCCAGCCTCTAGAGAGCAGCCACTCATGCACACGCTCCTTACAGTTAACGAAGCTCATTTACCTCCAATCCCTTGTACTCCCGAATCCCCTCACCTAGCAGAGTTCATGTTCCCCCCTCCTCCAGGAAGCTTTCCTTGATGTCCAGGCTGGCTCAGGGCACCTCAGGACTCCCCTCCTCCTTGGGCTTTCCTCTGTCACAATCCAACCACTTATCTCTCCCGCCTCTCTATGCCTGCCAGAGCCTCACGTAATAAATAGATGGGAAAGTGTCTGTAGTTGTAAGCTACTGAGACTTTACAGTTGTTAACTGCAGAAAAAGCTGACCCATAGAGATGTCTGCAGAATGCCATCTTCAGAGGAATGGCCGAGAACTGAGCCTGGCAGGAAATCTGGTGGCCAAGTCGGGGAAGGCATTCAGAGAAAGCAAGGGAGGCAGCCGGTGCTGTGGGATGGGGTGGATGGGGTGCCCTCGTCAGTGGTTTGGGGGCAAGCAGAGTGGGGGCCCCTGGGACAGCAGAGGCCTGGCAGCCTGGGGGATGGGGAAGGGAGAGCACCATTAATGAGCCCTTCCCATGGCACTAACATGGCCCTCGGAAGTGTAGCTGGTGCCTGCCGGCCGCCCCTCCACACTGCACAGAAGATGAGGCCAAGCCTCAGAGAAGTGAAGGGATGTGCTCAAGGTCCCGCAGCAAGCATACTGCAGCGCCAGGGTGGGAACGATCCTTTCCTCACACACGCGCACACGCACACACATCCCCACCATGGACCCAGGGAGACCCTCTGTGGGCTCCAGGCCCTCCCCAACCTCTCTGGGTTCTAGAATCCTTCTGCCCCCACCCCCTCCTCATTACACCCAGCCTGGCTGCCTCAGACCAGACTTGCGCTCCTTCCGTCTCCCTGGCCTGACCTGGTTCCATCTTCACTCCGCCCGACCCCCCTCAATCTGGCCTCCAGATGGGAGCCAGGGCCTCCTCGCAGAGCCTGCTGCCCTGGCCTGTGAGGATGGAGCCCCCCCCCCCCCCCCCACGTCAGGCCCCCTCTCCTGGAGACAGGAACATGGGCTGCGGAGGAAGCAAATGCTGGCTGGGCACCAACTATGTGCCAGACACGTTCTCAGACACCCTCGCTCTGGTTCAATATTCTTTTAACCCCGCAGAACACTAGTTTTGTGGAATGCTATTAGGGGCTCCCTAATAAAAGAGTTCCACAGCCAAACACCTCTGGGAAACGTTGGCTTAGGCAGATCCTTTACTGTGGGATTCCTCCGAGCCTTTCAAATGTCCTCGTGCTTTGCAGATCGCCAGAGAGAATTTCCCGATCGTATTTGATGGCAGGACTGTTCTTAGGAGAACGTTCGGGACTAACGTCCCTCCAGAACCATCCCCGGGAAACATGGCTGCCCTGATTCCTCATCAGCCATGCCCGGCACACAACAGGTCACCTCTGCTGGTTCTTTCTTTCCCCTGTCCTGAGCCGGCTTCAGCAGGGGTGATGGGGCCAGCTGTGGGGACCTCAGCCCTGCTCTTAGGCTGGGGCCCAAGGGCAGAGAGAGCTGAGGCCCAGGAGGTGGGTGCGTGCCTATCAGGGGACATGGGAGCATGGTCTGCCCAAAAGCCAGACCTCCTCCTCCTGCTGCCCAGGTTCTGTGTTCAGATCTGTACAGAACTCCTGCGTGCCTGTGGGCTGGCTGCTGCCCCCTCGTGCCTCAGGTCCTTCTCTATCCAGGATGTCCGGGCAAGGTACACAACGGCCCCTCCCAGGAGCTCTGCTGGGGGAGGGGGGTACCTCAGACCGTGGCACCTCTGCTCAGCATTTCTGGGGCCACCTCCCTCAACCAGGCAGGGGCTCTATCCCCCAGATGTCAGCTGAAGTGAGACTCTGTGCTGGCCTTGAGCTGGGGCAGGCAGGGCCTGTCGGCAGAGCTGACCCCCTCCCGCCGAGGTGGCAGCGGGCCCTTACCTGTCTTGCGTTCCATGGGAGCCCACCTTCTCGTTCTTCATGCAGAAGTCGGGTGAGCTCTGCAGATAGACAAGCTCCGAGTCCTTCACGGGCCTGATATCCAGGTCCTTGGGCACCAGGTGCTTGCGGGTGCCCATGGGTCGGTGCACGACCTTGGTGGCCGACAGGTAGCGGGTCTTGAGGTCAGCGGCCACATCCCGGAGCTCCTGCAGCCCCTTCCAGCAGGTGCGGATAGAGCAGGAGCCAGACACCCCGTGGCACTTACACTTCATTTCCAGAGAGGCGCGCAGAGCCTGCAGACAGGGGACGGCGTCGGGCTGGGCAGCCAGGGTCCCCTCCCTGGCCTGCTCGGGGACCCTGCTGCCTACCCCCTATTCCCCACATGCTGGGTGCTCTCAGGGAGTCGTTGCCTACTCTGGGCCTCAAGAAAGAGAGCTTTTGGCTCTGAAGCTGGGGAGTGTTATAGGTTCTAAGCTCCTTCTCCAGCTTAGGCAGTGGCTAGGAAGGACAGGAAAGGAAGGAGTGGTATTTGTAGTGATAACTGATTCCAAGTACCCAAGCACTTAATATAGCTTCGTCATCATTAACAGTCCTTCACGGGAGGTAGCCTTTCTTTCCCCCATTTTCAAATGGGGAAGCAAGGGCTCTGAGAGGCCAAGTCTCAAGCTCAAGTTTGCACAGTTAGAAAATCCTGGAGCTGGGATCTGAACTCGGGTCTGAGGGCAATTCCAAAAGCCATGGCTTTCAATAATTCCATGCTTTTCTCTTGCACAAAACTGGAGCTCACTGAATGTTTGCTGGGAGAAAGGGGAAAAAGAGAAGGGGAGGAATGATGATTGTGGGGGGTGGAGAGGCAGGAAGTCATGGGGGCGCATTCCCTCGCCTGGCTGGCCCTTCCCCTCCACCACTGGGTGACCCCCAGCAAGCCCCTCCACCGATCAGCAGCTCCGCCCTACTCTGTGCAGGGCAGGCTCGAAACTGCTATCCGCAGAACTGCCGCAGGGATTCCAGGAGAGGATGTGAATGAAACGGTTTTGCAAACTCAAAAAAGTCAAATTAACCCCGGTCTGAAAATCAGTCTGATGACTGTGGTGGAGCTGGGAGGCCTGGGCTCTGGGGCTTAGGGAGACTCTAGCCCCGGCTTCTGAAATGACTCTATACCCATCATCTTCCTCGGGCCTCAGTTTCCCCAAGTGTACCTGAGGGGCATGAGTTAAGACAGATGTCTTTTGCAGGCTGTTTAGTTTTGCATCTTAACCCTTGCTTCTCTGCACACAGGACTGGGATCCCTCTGCCCAGGCCAGCCCTCCTGCCTCCCTTCTGTAGAGCTACAAGGCTTACGACCCGTGTCCCCTGGGTCTACCCCTGCATTAGAAAGATGGGGAAACTGGGGCATAGAGAGGGCAGAGACTTGCCCCAAATCGTTCGGTTAGTTAGTGCAGGAGCTGGTAAGGTCCCAGGGCTCCTCTCCTTCACCGGTGCCAGGAAGTGGGGAATGAGGGAGTCCACTGGGTCTAGAATCAGAATTGGCTCAGCAAAGCCTGCGAGGAGCACAGGAATGAGATGACCCTGCTTGAAGGGCACATTCAGCCTCTCAAGGGCATCAGGTACTCTTGAATCATCGACGACAGGTAACTACGTTTAGCTCCCCAGCTCTCACGGGTGGGAAGGGCCCTGAGCCTCCTGACACCCTCCATGGGCCCCTGTTTGCTATTTCGTTTAACTCTCATGAGCCCTGTGGCCACTGGAGAGGGAACTGGGTCCTTTTGCAGATGGCCCCAGGGAGGCCAGCTCCTTGGCACCAGGGCCCCAGGAATAGCCCCAGTGAGGCTAAGGAGCCCGTCTGGACTGCATGGTGTGGGGATGGCTGTGCCCCCAGCAGCATGAGGCTCAGGCCTGGCCGTGGGTAGGAGTGAGGCTGGGCTCTTGGGCTGGGGGCGGGATTCCCAAGGATGGGGGCAGGTGGCAGGGTTGGGAGGCAAGGTCCTGAGTCCCTGGCCAGACCCTGCTACAGTCTCCACTAGTGTCTCATGGCCTAAGTTTCCCCAACTTTCCAGATATGGCTTGGACATCCTAGAATCTTTCCAGGAAAGAGACCAGTGAGAGAGTGAGGGGAGGACGTGGAAACCTCTGGGCTTGGAGTCCCATAGACCTGGGCTCCATCGCACCCTGCGTCCTTGGCTAAGCCACCTAGGCTCTCTCTGCCTCCCTTGCTGCCTCTGTATGATGGGCCTGCTGAGGCCGCAGGCAACCAGGGGATCCACATGCACCTGAAGTGCCTCCTTGGGCCCCCTGCTGATAAGGGGGACGGCAGGGCCTCCTCACTGGGGGGTGGGGTTTGTGGACTACAGGACAGCCACCACAAGGCCTGGTGCTCACATTGGTATGAAGGATTTCTTTTTCTTAATTTTCTAAAAATAAAAAGGTCCATTCATTTACTTACACATTCACCCCAACCTTCTGTGGAATGAGGTGAGGAATCAAGGAGATACTGAGAGTAACACATGTTGGGGGCCCACTGCGCTCTGGAGTTGGGCGGGAGTCCCCAGTAGGGCCAAGGGGACCACCCCATAGGCTAAGGCTCTCACCCCACAGTCCTCCCCACGCCTCCTCCCACACCCAGCCGAGGCCCAAGTGCCCCATGGGAGGATCCTCAGGAACACGGCCAAGGGGGACTAGAGAGCAGCAAGCCCGTCCGTTTTACAGATGGGAAGAACTGAGGCCAGATAGGAAGTGACTTGCCCAACGTCCCCCAGCTAGTTTAGTGCCAGAGCCAAGGTGGGAACTTGCAGCTCTGGACTCCCAGCTCAGTGCTCCTTCTGCTCCACCCAACATTTTCAATTCAAATCCTGGTGGACCCCCTAGAGGAGGAGGAGCCTGACAAGCAGGTCCCAAGCATCTAGAAAGGGGAGAGCGGAACAGGGTGGGGAGGAGGATGGGAGCACACTGGTGTGGGTGGATTGGGGCCCATCCCCCCCCTCCCGCCACCCCCGCGATCAGGGCGCACTGGTGGCCCTCTCCTTGCCGACTGGCACAAGCACAACCATCTGGGGTAGGTGGGGTGGGTGGTTACCTGTCTCCCCACTTCACTGTTGTGTAGACGCATCAGTTTATTGGCTTGGGATCCTGTTTTTTTCACCTTCATAGGAGCATCGGAAAACTTGGCCCCCATGAGGAGCCCGTAGCTGAGGTTGTCCGCACATCCTCCCCAGCGGTTCCCGGGCCCGGGTGGCTCACCTGGGACGGGGCCGCAGGAGCAGCCGGGCAGGTCGCCGGAGGTGCAGGCCCGGGCGATGGCGTGGCTGATGGCGGCCGCCGACAGCGCATACACGAAGGCTGACTCCCGCGTCCCTGGGTGGAGGTGCTGGGTCAGCCGGGGGACAGGGGAGAGGACCCCACCCAGGCCTGAGGGCCCCGTCCTGAGCCCCTGCCTGCCTTGGTGGGGCTGGCAGGGGACAGGGGCTACAACCAGGTGGACGACACTAGGAACATGAACCTGTCACTTGCCCATTCTCCCACACATACATCAGCTGACTTGGACACTTGCTCGCAAATGCCCCCCACAGGCCCGCAAAGCCCACACACCAATGGGCACCCTTGCTTCCACACATTCACGATTCTGGATCTTCCCCCGTTTCCCTGCACTCACCGTTAGGGGCTACTCCTCAAAGGACTCATGCCTCAAAGGGCAGATGAGTGTGCAAAGAGGTTGAAATGTGTTCCCCAAAAAGAGAAGGCCAAGTTCTGACCCCTGGTACCTGTGAACATGACCTCATTTAGAACCAGTCTTGGCAGGTGTCATGGAACTAAGATGTGGTCGTCCTGGACAGGGTGGGCCCAACTTCAATGACTACTTCCTTATGGGAAGGGGGAATCATGGATACAGAGACCCATGGCGGGGGGAACCCCACACAACAGAAGCAGGGATCGAGGCAAAGCTTCGACAAGCTAAGGAACACCGAGGCTGCTGGCAACCACCAAAAGTTCAGAAGGGGCAAGGAAGGATCCTCCCCAGGTCATCGGCGGGGAGCACAGGCCTGCCAGCTCCTTGATTTCAGACTTCCAGCCTCCAGAACCCTGCACCATACAGCTTTGATGTTAGAATTCCTGTTCGTGGGACTTGGTCACAGCAGCCTCGGGAAACCAATCCGGATGGAGCCCAACGTGTCTCTGCTGGAGGGTGTTCTCCCCTTAGGTTCATACAAGTCACCTCCCCTTCTCAAGCCTCAGTTTGCCTAACTGTAAAGTGGGAATGATAACACCCACCTCACAGGCTTGCTCTAGAGTTCAGATCTTTGGGAAGGAAGGAAGCTTTGTCAAGTGCTCCACAAACCTTAACTGTTACCTTGTGGGGGAGAGATTAGATCCTCTGGGGCCCTTCTGCCCATCAACACCCTCCCCCTCCAAAATCTACCCCAGAAGGCACCTGCTCTGGAAAGTGGAGCCCCTACCTTTCATTGTGCATTTCACAGCATTGGCAGTCACCTCTGTCTAGAAGGACCCATGCACACCTGTCTGCCTGAGGGTGGGCTGTCCTGTCCTCCTGGGCCACATCCACCCTTTCTTTGTGCATTCGGGTACACAAGCATTTGTACTAGCCCTACACTGTTATATCCACTCCCTGTGTATTCCTTTATTCATTAATTCATGCCTGGATACCCATATCTGTGATTAAATTCAGCCACCCATCCATCCACACCTATATTCTTCTCCACGCCCCCATCCACCCCCCAACCAAGGCACCCATCCACCCACCGCAGAGAAATCAACATCCATCCATCCACCCAGGAGTTCACCCACCTACCCAGACACATAACTGTATGCCCGAAATCATCCATCCCCACCTGCACGCATGCCACAAGCCCCGGCAGCCCGTGCTGGCTCCCTACCTCTCTCCAGGTCAAGCAGGTAGTTGGGGGCAAGCTCGATGGAGGAGCAGTTCCAGCGCATGTCGGCGAATGCCCTGCGGCAGGCCTTCATGACCTCGCGGGCGGCGTGCACGACGGTGTGCATGAGCTCCAGGTTGCTGCGGCAGAGCTGCACCTGTGCAGACACCAGCCCCTCCAGCTGCTTGCAGTGCTGCGTCTGGTTCAACGCCAGGGCCGCCGGGGTCTTGGACAGTGCCCTGCATGCCGCCGAAGGACAACAACCCACAGGAAGAGAGAGTGTCATGACGGGCTGCCTGCCCTATGGTCCCAGCCTTCCCTCAATGCGGTTGGGGGCCTTTGCTAGAACGAGCTGGGAAACCAAGACACAAAGACCCTCCCCCTCCCCCTCCCTGTGACCTTGGGCACATCATCATTCCTCTCTGTGTCAGGCCTTCATTCATAATGCAGGATCATGACCTCCTCCCTACCTAGGCTTTGCTATCATTATCCTAACAATAAACCGTTTTATGGGTCACAGAGCACTCACACCCGCTTCCTTGTTTAATTCCTGTGAATTACGACTCCTTGTTCAACATTCAGTCCCTGCCAAGTCCCTGTATGTGCTGGGCCCCCACGCTGCGTGCTAAATGATTACAGTCCCACCATAATCCTTACCGTTAGCTGAGCACTTACTAGATGCACAGGAGGAGCTAGGAGCTTACCATACATCCCTCTGTTTAATTATTAAAGTCATTTATGAGGCTGTAAAATCCCACAACATGAAAGGAATTTATTAAAGGATTAAGGAGCCACTCAATTTTGTGATAGATTACACATAGCCATGAACTTGCTGTGTGCCCCTAGATAAATTACTGTCCTCTTCTGGGCTTCGGAGTCTGTACCTGCAAACTCTATTTCCCAGAATGGGTTCCAGTGAGACACTCTGAAAAAAGGGATCCAGGCATAAGTGCATTTGGGGAACCTGATACACTTTATCCCTCTTTGGAGAGTTACTGATGCACATTTACATTTTAAAAGCCCTGAGAAGTCCCACAGCAAAGCAACAGGCTGGGTTTTGTTTAACTCAGGAGGCAGCTTAGCACAAAGGCCTTTGTCTGAGAAACGCTGACCTCATCCAGGCTTTGGGAAAGGCTGGCCTGGGGGTCACTTATGAACTCAGGTGACATTACAGGATCGAGGAGCTTTCCTGATCCCGGATCTAGGTATTGGGACTGCAAAGCTGCAGGAGCCGGGGTCCATCCTGGATGCACGTTTCTCCTCTGAGGCATCTCCTCTAAGTGCATGCTACAGGGACCCCAACAGCCTTAAAGGGATCTGCATAGACTAATCCCCTGCCCCAGAGCCAGCTGGCCCTCAGCAAGCCAGCAGAGACACGGGAGGAAGTGGGGCTGGGGGCGGGGGGGATGCTGATCTGCAGCCACAGTGCTGGGGGGCCCTCCCTGCTTGCTGTGAGCACCACAGTCTATTAGGGTCAGGGCTGAGACCTACTGAGGCCAAGATCTCGGGAGATAGTACCGTGCGAAAGAACAGTACAGGGAGGGGCAGACTCCGGGGTCTGTCGTTCTCCCTTGTGACCTTGAGCAAGTCACTTGGCCTCCTCTCCTAGGCCAGCAACCTCTCAGCATTACCAGGGGGAAGTAACTCAGTGCGCCTCCTGTGCTCTGCCCATGACTGACAAACCCACTCGACACTCAGGGAGGGAGTTACTACAGTCCCTGAACTGGTGGTCTTTTCCTACCAGCCAAGGGCTGCTGCAAACCTGGGCCCCCTCTCCAGCATCCTGACCTTAACATCTGGTCACACCAGACTCCCGGCTCCCCTGAAGGGGGACAACCCTACCACCTTGTCCTTGCCCAGGAATACCTTTCCCCTTGCTAAATGAACAAATGAACTTGATCTACTTGTGGAAGAAATATTTACTAAGCACCAACTCCTCCTGAACTCATTTGGTAACAAACACGACACAGATCCTTTCCCCAAGGAGCCCTGAGTCTAATGGCTACACAGAACCCATCCACAGTTATAACCCAGATGTTCCAGCTCATGGGCTGGCCCAGGAAAGAGCCCAACTTAGGGCACAGCTGTGTGACATGGGTAAGCTACCCAACCTCTCTGGGCCTCGTGGTCCTCATCTGTTATAAGAAAATGACAATTTCCACTTCAAAAGGTCAGGGCAAGACTTCAATAAGATAATGCATATAAAACATCTGGCACACTCACACATGGGATTGCTTCTGCTTATTGCTGGGTGAATGCCGGACCAGAGGGAGTCAGAGACCTGGGTTCTAGCTCCAGGTCTGCCTTGTATGTCCTGTTCACCTTGGGCAAATTGCTGAGCCTCTCTGAGCAACACCTACAAAATGGGAACTCCGAGAGGCCTTAGAGGGGCTGAGTGGGGTAACAGGAGCTACGTTAGGTCCTAATAAGTCAGTTTCCCTCTGCCTCTCACTCTCCACCACATGCCCCACCCATGCTACGACTCCAAAGTAGAGAAAGCAGAGCCAAGACAAGTGGGCCCGGTCTGGTGTCTGCAGTCGGGCTGGCCTGGCCCAGCCTCAGATCGATCAAGGCTTTCTTAGGCTGTTTCTCCTCACTGCTACCCCTGGCCCGTCCCTACCCTCCAAACCATGAGCAGGGAAATGTCTGGTAGCTTTGGATGCAGAGCTAAGTTAGGCATGGTTTCATGACCTGCACTGAGCCAGCCAATCCTCCCCAGCCCTCTGAGCCCCGGAGGCCTGTCTAAGCCAGGACCGCTCAGGGAACCTCTTGTCTGGATTCCTGCAGCCTAGACTGGGGGAGCTGTGACCACATAGAGCCAGATGCTATCCCCTCAGCCTGTTTCCTGGTTGGTACAGCCCCCCACCTGCACCCAGCTACCACCACCCACACACGTGGACACACTACCCCACGAAGGCACAGCGTTCCCCAGCTGACAGAGCCTCTCGCATCACGCCCCATCCCATGCTCACAGAGGGGTCAGGCTGGGAGAGGACTACCCCCTGCCCTTTGTACAGAGGATGACACAGAGGCGCTCCGGGGCCCAGATGCCCCATCTCCTCCCGATGCCATACTCCCGCAGACCTGGCATTTCCTTCCTGGGTCCCCCTCTGCTGGGCTGGGGGCTGCCGACACTCAGCCTGTCCTGAGCCTGCTCTGTCCTTCATCCTGGCCCAACTTTCTTCCTTCCCCTCCGTGCCAGTTTTCTGTTTCACAATGGGAAGGATATATTTGAGAAAATGCCCCGCACAGCACCGGGGAGCGCGCAGTGGGCACTGGAGCAGAGAGGCAGCCTTCTGAGTCCTGGCAACCTGGGCTCCTGCTCCAGTCCAGAAATGGACAGTGAAGGCCCAGGCTTTTCTTGGAGAGCTCAGTGCAGCCAGTTCCTGACTGCCATGTGCTTTGGCTCCAAAGTGGGGCGGGGTTCTCTGTGCTTCTGGTGCCTGGGAACCTGGGCCACTCTGGGTATCGGTCTGTCCCACTCTAGAGTCACCCAGTCTCCACCTCCCCAGCCAGAGGTGAGAAGAGGTACTAGGAGGAAACCCCAGTGAGAAGTCCCCCAGATGAGGCCCAGACCGCCAAGGAGGGCAGAGGACAGACAGGAAGCATCCTGGAGAGCCTTGGTGGGCGAGGAGGGGGAGAGTGGGGCACATAGAGCGGCCAGCCGCAGCACACAGGCGGGGAGATCTGGAGGCAGGAGGCAGCGGATTCCACTCCAGAGGAGGGCCATGCGGTCATCTGGTAATTAGTGGTAATGACCGTTTCTAACTAAGTCCCCCTTGGGGAGGTAATCAAGGATTAGGGCGGGAGGCGGGGGAGTTAGCCGTCTGGACATCTCCTCCGGCTTACCTCGCGGCAGCGGACCCCTAATTGAAAACATTTTGGTTTATCAGGGGCTGGGGACATGGGGGAGAAGGTGAAGAAAGGACACAAGGGAACAGAGTTCACAAGCAAGGTCTGTGCCAAGGATGCATGCTGGTAGCCAAGGTTTCTTTCATCTGGGAGTCGAGGGTTCTCCTGGGAGTGGCTAGGGGACTGAGGCTGGGGTTTCAGCTCCAGCTCAGTCGCTCATTCAATATGTGACCTCAGGCAGGTCACTGGCCCTTGCTGGGCCTCAGTGTCCCCATCTCATTGTACAAGTGGGAACACCAAGGCCAAGGAAGGGCAAGGCTTTCCCAGATGTGTACATAGCCAATTGGGCAGAGCCAAGCCAGAACCCAAGCTTCCCAGATTCCAGGCTACGGCTCTTTTGCTCGCATTTTAGAGATGAGGAAACTGAGACTCAGAGAGGCAGAAACCACTGATTTTCCCAAGGCATGGCTCATGGCTAATGGACTGGCAAAGCTCAGGCTGAGACCCAGATTCCCAACAGGCAAGCATTCTGGGCCACTGAGCCCCATCTGGTTTCAATTTTGGTGTCAATTGCCCCTTTCACCTTCAGGTCCCTTTCCAAAGCCCAGTGCAGCAGGACCACGGGGAAACCCCGGGACAGGTGAGTCTCCTGGGTAAGCCCCCAGCCTCCTGGGCCCACTGTTCCATGGTTCCCTGTGACCACAAAGCCACAGAGTCAGACCTCCTAATTCCACATCCTGCTTCTGCTGCCTACTAACTGTGACACACTGGGAGTTAGAGGCCCCTTGTCCCTCCATTTCCTGTTCTATTCAAATGGGGTGATAGCAGAACCCCCCCACCCATGGTGGTTGGGAGATTCAAATGAAATAATATACATAAAGTGCTCAGAACAGGGACGCCTGGGTGGCTCAGTCAGTCAAGCCTCTGCCTTCAGCTCAGGTCATGATCCCAGGGTCCTGGGCTCCAGCCCCACTTCTGGCTCCCTGCTCAGCGGGGAGCCTGCTTCTCCCCCCTTCTCCATTTCTACTCTCTCTCCCAAATAAAATCTTTAAAAAAAAGTGCTCAGAACAGTGCTTGGTATGTAACAAAGCCACACACACACACACACACACACACACACACACACACACACAGTTTGTTATGCTTAAACTCCACTCCAGTCTCTCCCTATATCTTCAGGTCCAGCAAGAGTTTAACCACTATCACGGGGCTTCGGCGAATAGAGCCCATCTGCCTGGGTTCTGATCCCACAGTCACCATTAACTAGCTGCGTGATCTTGGACAAGTAACTGAACCTCTCTGTTCTTTAGTTTCCTCATTTGTAAAACGCTAGTGATAAGAATATCTTGGACCTGATGAGAGTATTATCAAACTTAAGTGACTAAAGCTTTTGGAACGGAGTCTCGGGATTTACGAGGGAGCTCCTACCATTCCTGGCTTCTCTCCTTCCCCACGATGCACTGGCCTGCCTCTCTACTTGTGTCCCTGCTCTTGCTCCTGCCGAGATGCCTGCTTTGCATTCCATCCTTAGCCATCGAAATCCTACCTACTCTTTGAAGCCCAGCCCAAGCCACCTCCCTTTGATGAGATTCTAACCGCCCCTCCTCTGGGCTCCTACACTCCCTCTCCTAGCACACAGCCCAAAGTCCACTTCACATCTGGACACGTCCATCTACCCCAAGCACATGAGCTGCTGTAAGGCAGACACTGAATGTTCATCTTTGCAGTAGCCCAGGCAAGGCAGTGGGGACAGCATGGACGCTGGGTTTAGCTAGCCATCTATTCCAGGCCCTCCTGGGCCACGTGCCACAGGGGGCTCGTGCAAGCCACAGGCTTGTTAGAGCCTCAGCTCTCCCACTGGCACGGGAATGGTAGTGGCATCCCCCACTAGGAGGAGCAAGGCTCTTTCTTGGCCTCTGATGCTCCTTATGCTTTCTGGCAAATCATTCCCCCTGCTGGGGACCTCAGTCGCCTTATCTGTACAATGGTGTGGAGGGTGAGGAGGGCTTGGATGCTCTGATCAGAGGTTCCCACCAGCTGGCACAGTGCCAGGCACCAGCAGGAGAAGGTGGCTGACATTTCAAAAAACTAATCAGAAGCAGCTGAGAAGAGCCTCTGAGCCCAGGCTTCTCCTTGCAGACAAGAAATACAAGAAAGAAGATGGGGTTCCCCCTCCTGAGTCACCAATTAATCAATAACTCAGCCCCTGGGAGGGGATGGCCAGTGACCTCAGGACTGTTTGCTGGCAGCCCAGCCACAATTGCCCTGTCCTGCAGCTAATCCACGAACCTTCCTCATAGCCCCTCCCCAGTCCCCATAATCTGTCCCTGCCTTTCTTATCTGTGTGGCCCCCACTCCACCCCGACTCCAGTCCTGTCCTGTCCTGGGCTTCCCCACCACTCAGAATAGAGTCCCTTCACCCAAAGTGCCCTCCTCCCCACTGAGCCCACCCGCCAAAGTCCCAGAGACTCCTCAGGCCCAACCTAAGGCACCACTGCTCACAGATCACCCCAGGGTCCCAAGTATGTGCCCCCTACCGGGTAGTCTCCCCTCCCCTGGGCGCCCATACCACTGCCCTGGTCCCTCCTAAGGCACTTGGAGTTATTTACAGCTTGGGCTTATCTCTTCCAGCCCAGAGGGCAGCTCCTCCAGGAAGGGGCTGGGTTTTACTCCTCTCTCCCCTCCACGGCCTGGCCCACAGCCTTATCCAGAGCAGGCACTCCCTTCTGCTGGATGGAAGAAAGACTCCATCTCCCACCTACCGGTCCATTAATAATTTCTGTCTAAAGGAACACCCATCACATGTGCACAGCATCTGACAGTTTACCAAGTTCTTTCATGAGCCGCTTCTCATCTGATCAGAGTTAGCTAGAGACTCCTTCCCTCCTTCGACAGAGGACACTGAGGCTCCCAGAGGTTGAGCAACCCTTCCTCCAAGGTCACCCAGGTGGAGAGGGTCAGGGCTGTTTGAGATCTTCTACTAGGGTCAGGAGACTGACAGGAAACATGATACTGAGCAGGCCAGGGAGAGAGCAGCACAGAGCCTGTCCATTGGCCCAGTGGACCACATTGTCTTTTTCCATCTGTCCCCGTTGAGGTCTTGTGAAATGCTAAGCCGCACAGGACCAGGCAGTTCTGTCGTTCCACATGCCCTGTCTGGGTCCTGCTTCCCAATTCTCGGGGAGGTAGGACAGTATTTTACACAGTAGGAAAAGGAGGCTTAAAAAGAGTGACTTGTCCACGACCCCCAAGCCAACTTTTGCTCCTGGGTCTGGGCATGCTCACTCGATCCCCAGCGGGTGCCCCTCCACATTAGCTGCTGCCCCCAACCTCCTGTCCCACACCCGATGTCCCCACTTACAGCCACTTGATGCCGTAGCATACGCCGGTCTGGAGCGCCAGGGCGAAGAGGAGCGCCTCGCAGACCCGCGGCCGCGCCCTCATGGTGGCGCGGCACGCGCGCTCGGGGGTCGCACCCTTGAGGAGTTGCACGGAAGTCCCGCAGCGCGCACTGCCACCGCCGCTCGTCCTGAGCGCACGCCGCCTGCAGTCGGGGAGAGCGAAGGCGGCGGGTTAAGGCGACGCGCAGGGCTGGGGCCGCGGGGGGGGGGGGCGTTTTATTCAAATTACAAAGGAGGGGTCGGCCCGGGAGGCAGAGCGCGCGGCGGGCGTCGCCTCCCGCCCCGCACTGCCTGGGACGCTGCAGGCGTCTGGCTCAAATTAGGTGTCGCCCGAGCGCGGCCGAGGGCGTGTCCACCTAGCGCGGCCCCAGGCTGGGATCCAGCCTGCCAGTGCGCAGGGAAAGGGGGACTGGACCAGAGAGGCAGAGGGCCGGTCAGAGACAGAGGCAGAGGTAGCAGCCGGGCACAGACAGACCTCGCGAGGGACGGAAACGGGAGGAGGAAGGGGGTCAGGGCGGAGGCCGGGCGTGCGCTAGGGCAGATGGCGGGCCCAGGATCCGCGTTATCTCCAAAATATTAACCACTAGTTTGTAGGGAGGGCCTTGGCAATTCTCCTTCCCAGCTGGGCCTCGGTTTACCTCCTCTGTAAACTAGGGACACAGATGTGATTCCAACCGGGATTCAGACACAATTCGCCGTTTATAAAGGAAGTTCATGATCGCATCTGCTCCTCCCAGCAACCCTGTGAGATAGGTACTATTGCTGTCCCCATCTCACAATGAGAAATCTGAGGCCCGGAGATGCGGAACGGCGTTGTTTATCCAGTGAACTGCAGGTCCATGCCCCGTGTTCTACTCCTAGGTGTCCTGTTAGTTCGCTGATGGTCAGACCAGGAAATGGAAACTTGCTCCGGGCATCAGTGAAGGTGACGATGAGAAATGAGATGCCAAAGGTCTTTGCACAGTGGTCCGGAGTCTGCAAGTCCCCGCCTAGCGCCCCCCCCGCCCCGCCCACTTTGAAGGGTCGGGTGGTGCCCAGGCCGAAGCCAAGGCGGGACAGCCCCGCCAACGCTTAGCCTGCTCAAGGAGCCGTCGCGATGCCGCCTCTGGCCGCCAGGGGGCATCCTGGGGCCGCAGAGCAACCATTACCCAGCCCTCCCGTAGGTCGCAGGGCCGCTTCTCGGGCTTTTTCTTCTACACCCCCCCCCCGCCCCCATTTTTGGTCTTCCCTCTCTTCATTCTCACCTCGTTAACTACCTTCCCGGCTTCTCTCAAATTTACCAACACTTGGCATTCTCCCGGAGACAAACACAACTCTGCAGCCCCTCTCCCCTGGGGAGGAGCAGAGACAAAGAAAGGGATTCCTTTCTAAAAGGCTCGGGGAGTTGCAGGAGACGGCGCCCACCTTACAGAGGGCGCTTGAGCCGAACGGGGGCGTTCTCCTCTGTCTGTGTGAGTTTGGGCGAGCCCTCCAACCTCCCCCAGGCTGTTTCCCCTTGTATGAAACAAGGGACTGGACTCGACCGCACATCTCCCGAAGTCTTCTAAGCCTCGCAGGAGCCTGCGAGCCTTTGAGCCCCCCCTCTCTGCCTGAGTTTCCACTGTTACGAATACCTGTGCAGTGTGTGCGTGTACGTGTATGCCTCAAGCACACACACAGATCTGAAATAGCACTGTTTTCTGAAAGCTTGCGGTACAACCCAGAAGGCAGGGATGAAACCCTGAATTACGTTTCTTTTTCCTCCTTCCCAGTCTCCTGCTAGGGTCCTAACACCGAGCCGCTCACTACAGAGGTGCTGAGTCCTAGGCTAGGGGTCTCAGCGGGGTTCTCAGTGTTAACAGCCCCCTCTTCCCACCCAGCCTGCATCCAAACCTTTTGTCTTACAGCCCTGAAAGTTTGCCACACTCCAGCGGACAAGAAGTATATCGGCTGGATACGGGGGGAGGGGAGAGGATCAAAACTCCAGTCACTGTCTCTTTTCGCCCCCACCCTGTCCCGAAATGTGGGCTCCCCTCCACCCCCTACCCCGCCCCCCATCGGGAGCCCTGCATTCCAGAGTGGGGAGGAGGAAGGAACTGCAAGCGGACAGAGGAGAGTGCGGATTCATAGCGGGGCATTCGTGTCCAGCCCTACTCGCCCAGGGAGAGGAGGGGCCGCCCTAGTCACAGCAAACGGGGACTCAGGCCTACGGACACTCCAGGTCTTTCCTGAGAGGCCCCGTGGTCCTGGGCTTCTCACTCCACCAGCCCTGCACGTCGCTAGGAGACATCGCTGGCCTGGCCTTCTGAGTCCTAACGGATTATTCCTGTCCCGTGTAAGTGAGTCCAGGACAGCGTCGCCGGCTGTGGGGTCACCCTCAAACCGCGCGCGGCGGGTCAGGACGCACTTGCTTTCCCGAGCCCCCGGCCCGCCAGGGGGCGCTACGCCGGGGTTCGCGGTGGGATCCGCAGCTGCGTCCTGCGCGGTGGGACTTTGGGCAAGTCCCCTTCTCTTCCTGGGCCCAGGTGTCCCCGTCTGAGGATGAGATGAGGCGTAGAGTAAGTGCCCTCTCCGCGCTGGTCGTTGTATAAGACATCCACTTGCCGCGGTCAGCCGCGAACGGCTCGACCCCTTGTTTCAGGCTCAGCGCGGAAACTCCGTTGGGGTCAGGCGCGTAGCGGGCCAGCGTCAAAGCGCAGCGTCTTTGGGAGACACAAGCTGCCCCCCCACCCCCCGCGCTGGGGTTAAGGCCTAAGCTACTCCGTTGCAGCTGGCGACAGAAGTGGCCTCCCGGGCTGTGCACCGTGAGCTCAGTAGCCGCAATCCGCTCCAACAGGTGGTTATAAGGCTTGGGCTCTGGAAGTCCTTGGAAACGCCGCCGCTAAGGCGGCCGCCCCTCTAAGTCGAGCCGCTGGGGCCACGCGGAGCCTTCCCTACCGGGATGAGCTCTCACTAGGCCGGGAGCGGGTGCGGCGCTCGGGGCCGAGTGTCCACGCCGCGGGCAACGTCGGCGCGGGCCGGGCCTGAAGCCTCGGGCTGCGCAGCTGGCAGAGCCGACCCTGCTAGCCGGTGACGCCGAGCGACCGCTTCAAGGTTACCTGCGACGCGAAGCTAGGCCGGGCCCACAACCCGGCTTTGACCCCAGTGGGGAGTCTTGCGAAATCTGTCTGCTCTGCTTCGAAAGACGCGCCCGGTTACCCGCGAGACGGGTTATTTTAGAAGAGGGAAGGGTGGGGTGGGAGGACCCGAGATACGTCCTGCCACCCCTCTGGAGCCGGACCCTGAGAGCCTAAGGACCCTCAGGGTCACGGAGACACCTCACCCCCACGAGGTGGGAGGTGTGGGGCTCGTGCGCGAACTCAGCCAGATGTTCGTGGCGGCTCCAGATGTGCCTCCGTCCCGGGACAGGGCTCTCCTCCTCCCCACCCCACCCCCAGTCTGGAGCTCAGGTCCGTAAACAGTCCCAGTTCTCCCCTTCCCCCGCCGCCTCCGGGAGTCAGTCTCAAAGCGAAGCTTCCGCCCCCACATCCCCCCCCCCCCAATTTGGTAGGAGCTGCAGTAGTTCTCTGCCTTTGGCCACCTTCTCCCACCCCGCCATACACACCCTCTTGCCCAGCCGCACGATCCAAGTCCCCCACCCCCGGGATGGCTCGGGCATGATCTCATTCTCGGACCGAGTGGGAGGGAGAGGGTCGAATCGGGGGAACCGGGCCGGGAAGGCTGGCAGCGACCCGCACAATCGGCACAAGCAACCTCCAGCATACAGACCGGGAAGGCCCGCGCCCCCTAGGCACCCCACGGCTGCGCTCCTCCAGGAGACTCCTCGGAGAATCGCAGAGGGGAGGTGTGGAGGAGGACTTGATGTGCTTACCCGCGAGTCTGTGCCCTACGGGGTCGTGTTGTCCCCCTCGGACTCGGACGCCCCTGCCCCAGCACGTCCCCGCTGAGCACCAGCGCGCTGCGGGCGGCCGCGGCTCACCTCCTGGGGCGCTCGGCGGGCGCGCCCTGAGTGCCCCGCTGCCCGGGCGGTCCGGGGAATGGCTAGCGCGGCCCCCAGCGGCCCCGAACGCTCTCCGGGCTGGGCAGGCGGCGACGGCGCCGTCTTCACGCGGCAGCCGCAGAAGGACGCCCGGGATCCCCGCGAACGGCGGCCGGCTCGGGTTCCGCGAGGACTGCTGGCAGCGCGGACTCAGGCTGCACAGGGCTGCGCCGGGCTCTCGGGACCTGCGCTCGCCCGCTCGCCCGAGCTCTCCTCGCGCCGCACAGTCTCCGGCGCGGGCGGCCCGAACAGCTTTATAAGGCGCGGGCAGTCGCTTTGATCCGCCCACGTCAGCGCGCCGAAACCCCACCGGGTGGCTCCGGCCACGCGCGGGGGGGCGGGGGCGGGATCCCAGCGGACGCCAGGGACCCGCGGCGCCGGCTGCACAGAGGACTTCGCACCCTGATGTGTTACAAAGGGGGGACTTATTAGCCGTAGCTGGTGTTTAATAAACGCGCCTGCTGCCGGCGTCCTGCGCCCCTGCGGTGCGTGGGGGCCCAGGGAGGGCAGGTTTCTAGAGCTCGCAGCCAGTCGAGCGAGGAGCCTCAGCCCGTCTGGTTTGACAGAGGAGGAAACCAAGGCTCCCAGGGAAGTCCTGCTTCGGTCTCAGCCTGGAGCCTGGCTGGTATCACGAGGTGTTTGTCTTGCAGCTCGGTTACTTGACACGTCTGGGGGCCCGAGGACTGCGTTGGTGTCCCAGGACGTCCTTCGAGGGGTCAGAGGGGTCACCTCTCTAGACTTCTGCTTCTAGTTCTGGAAAAGGGATCCGCTATCCCGAGCTTTGTGCGGAAAAGAGGAGCGAAAGTGCGCTGCCCTGTGAAGCACGCTGTAAACCCGAAGCCCAAGAAGGCAGGCGTTCCAGCCTCTGGGGTGACTGTCGGGGAAGTTTTCTGGACACCTTGCCTCCTGTTCCCGGGGGTGGGGGGTGGCTACCGGCGGAGAACTGGGTTTTAGAAACTAGTTGGGACTACAGAAGTGCGTCCTACTCTGCGTGGAGCAGGCCCGGGGCTAGGGCTGTGTTTCTGAAGCAACTTCCCTGGGACTGGTTAGGTCAGTGCCCATCCCTCTCTGCACCCACCCCTTGGCCTTTCTGGCTGACAGCACACACACACACACCCCTCATTTCTAACTTGCTGGGTCAGGTGTTGAGGTTTCCATGGCTTCTGTTTGCCCGGACTCCAGGGGCCTCTGTCCCAAGCATAATCTCAAGGATAATCTAGCTCATCAGTAGAAGGGAAATACAGACTTAGTGACAAGGGGCTTGCCTTAAGTTCCCTAAAACACCTGGTACGCTTTGTCCATTCCTTGCAGCTGCCACCAAGTGGCCCCCATAGGCTGCCCCAGCCAGGCTGCAGGTACACCATGTACACATACATATCCGGGCCCACAGAGCCCACTGCAGGCTCTTGGCCATACAGATACCCTCTGCATGTGACTGCTAGTCCTCACTGCACACAGGGCTGGGACATATCACCCCACAGATTGTCACAACACACTCAGGAGACACCTGCACACACCATTCAGTAGCAGATACAAGTGAAATGACCATATACATCTTTGAGATGAGGCCAAAGACGTGACTGCCCCCATCCAGTTCACGCACATACGTGTGCTTCCTTGCACACACGGGAATGCACATGCAGCTTCCAAGCATGCAACACCAAATGCACAGACACTCCTGCAGAGCGTCATGGGAATGTCCTTGTGAACACAGGGTGGGACCCCCCACCATCTCCTCTCCCAGAGCATCAGGGTCAGTCAAAGCTCTGGGAAGTCATAAAAGCTGCAGAAAGGCAGTGGGGCTTTGGGTGGGGTTGTCTAGAAAGGGCCCAGTGAGGGACAGGGCTCCACTTAAGAGGCTGGAGACAGAGGCGTCCAGGGGCCAAGACTGTCCTTAGTTCTCCCACTCCAAGACACTCTGGCCACCACGGTCAGGACCATTCCAGGTGGCCTCTGTCCAGCTGGGATTCACCCTCCTCTGGATCTAACTTTCGGCATACAGAGAAGCTAAATGAGTTGCCTGCAAACATTTGCATAAGGGGTCCTTCAGCCAGAGATCTCTTTCTGGCTCCCAGCTTCGGTAGAAACAGAAAGCATTTTGTAGTCACACACACTTGGGCTCCAATATTGATTAGTGTCCTATTTTATTTTTAGCAGTGTGACCTTGAACAAGTTGCTTCAACTCTAGTCTCCTCATCCGCAAAATGGGAATAATGCAATCCCATCAAATCTTCTATATCTTTCAAGACGGGATTAGTATCCCCATTTCATAGATACAGAAGTGAGGCTCAGAAGGGTGGGGCTGGTAAGCATTGGAGCTGATTTCTGAACCCAGATCTTTCAGGCTCCTGCCCACGATAGCTGATGGCCCCTATTGAATCAGACGGAGGATCCTGACTTCCCACTATCTGCACTAAATTGAGGGAAGCCAGGAGAAAGTCCCAGAATTCTTGAAGCCCAACCCTGAGCCCTCCTGACTAACCACCACCCCATACTCAGCTCTGTCTCCTGGATCAAGACCCAGGCATTAGCTAGGGCTGAAAACCCTGCCCTGGGAGGTGAGGGGAGGCATGAACTGGAGGCAAAGCCCTGGATTCAGAGTCAAGGGAGGCCTGGGGCAAGGCTGTACCCCTCCCTGTACCCCAGGCTCCCCATTTGTATGAGAGAAGTAGTTTAATTTACTGCCTCAGACATTAGAGACGTGAGAAAAAACCTTCTTCATCTTTAGAACCAGCTGAACTCCCCCCACCCTTTCCTCCTCCCTTCTTCTGTCCCGGGGCTCCTCAAGGGCCACTGGCCACCTGGGTTACCACTCCCCTCCAGAGGGGAGGAGGCTCTGGGCTGGGCTGGGCGGGCACACTCTTGGCTGCTGCTTGCTGTAGATGTTAATATATTTTCCTTCTCCTCAATTTCCCCCTGTGATTCTAGTTATCTGATCGCCCAGACGTGCTGGGGGCTTCCTGTTCACGGGCTTCTCAGCCTCTGCCTGACTGCCATTGGTCGGGGGTACACACCTTTCCATCCCCCACCCCTGCACACCGCCTGCTGGGGCGGGGGCACCCAGGCAGAAAGGACATGGGGGTGGGGGAAGCTGCAGTTCCAGTTCTGTTCATGCGGGCCTCTACCGACCCCTCCACCCACCTCTGCTTCCCTCCCTTGGGGCCAAGGCCTTGGTAGAGATGCTGTGGGGAGTCAGCTATTTCCGGGAGCCCTGGATGGGGAGACAGATGACGTGGATGGATGTAGGCCTTAGCCCCATCAGTAATTGTCTGTGTAATAGCAGATCATTGTTTTGCCCTTTCAGAGCCCCAGTCACCCCATCTGTGAGGGGTTGTACTAGGTAACCCCTACAGGCTTCTGGAACTCCAGAACTTGGGTCTTGGGATCTCCTTGACTCTTACCTGTGTCATAGGATGAACCATGGACATGGCGGACACTAGGAGGCCGTGAACACAGGCTTGTGGCGGCCTCAGCTTCTGCCCTAGTCCCTGGCCACCTGGTGGGGGAGAGAGTCTCCCGCCCCTGTTCCTCGGGTACCTCAGGGGAAGGATTGTGATTTCCAGAGGCTCAGGGAGTAGGCTTGAGGTGCTGGGGTCCACTGGGAGTTTTTTTTCCCTGGGTGTGCATAACAAAATGCCACGAGGTCTGTAGATGACAATGGAGGGCGTCAGTGCTGAGGGGCCCCTTTCAGCTCTCCATTGTCTAGTTGTAGTACTCACTCTCAGGAGACAGTGTTTGTGTTTCTGGGCCTTTTTCAACTCTATGAGAGAAACCCAACCCCAACCAGCTTCAACAGACAAAAAAACGATGGGCCCAGGCAGCCAGAGGAGAAACTAGGGTGGCTGGTGACCAGAAGGGACAGCTGTACTGCCTGGGGTTTGGGGCTGGGAGTCCCCCCGAGTGCTGTCAGACACTCATGATCTGTCTAGTTACTGCCACTGGTCTGAACTCTTTCTGGAAAGGCCGGTGAGGTAGTTTTTAATGGCACAGAGTCCTCTCATCCCAGGGCATACACTCCCCCTTTGAAATGTGACTCCATTCAGAGGTGAAGTTTATTTCCCCACCCCTTGCTCTGGACCAGCCTGTGGCTCACTTGGCCCCTTGGATGTGACAGCGTGAAGCTGTGCGTGTCCTGGAGCCCAGATATCAGGGACCTTGCAGCTTCTGTGTGCACCCCTGGAGCCCAGCCCAACTGCTGGGGCTACTTACTGAGAGGGAGGCCCCGAGGCCACATGGAGAGAGGCCGGCCTGGACCCCCCTGCCCAGCAGAACTCAGGCCTGGCTGACCCACTGGTGAGATACAGCCATCTGAGAGCTGGCCAGGTGGCCCACAGGGCCAGGAGCATCAGTCAGCTGTCCCCATCAGCCACGATATTTTAACACAGTTTGTCACCTGGCAAGAGACACCTGAAGTGACCGGGCTTACCTGGTGAAAAGGCTAAAAAATGTGCATTTGTCTCAGGTCATTTCGGAATCTAGAATCGAACCATTCACCCTGTCATGTCTCTGAAGTCCTGGTCTCTGGAGGCCCCGTGAATGTCATCATTGCTCCAGGAACCTCACATGTTCAGCGACAGGCTCTGTCTGCCCAGGCAGCCAACAGGGGCTGCTCCAGAGTTGCCAAATGAGCGAATGGCCTCAGGCACCTCTGCTCACAAACCCATGGGGGAGGGAGCTCACTCCCTCCAGGACAACCTCTTCCCGTGATGAGAGAGCTCTACCTGCGAGAAGGGTCTCTGCCATCTAGAGCAGAGATCTAGGACTCCTCTTCCAGCCTCTACTCTTCCACAGGATGGCCTTAGGCACATAACAGTGGCCCCTGGGATTTGCAGAGCAGCACAACCTCCCTTAATAGCAAGTATTTTCATGAACACAGAAGGCGGCCCACCCTGTGCCCTTCAGGACCTGTTCCCACCAGGACCCCGAACAAGCACAGGGTCTGGGATCACACAGTTTGGGGTTTTAACCCCAACCTACCTCTGTATGGCCTTAGATAAGACACTGCCTGTCTCCGAGCCTCAGTCATCCCATCTGGAAAATAGGAGTAGTGACAGGTACTGCCTAGGGTTGCTGTGGGGCTTAAAGAGATGATATATGTCAAATGTTCTGCATGCAATCAGTCCTTGATAAAGGTTAGTTCCTTTTCTGCCAGGTACATAAACAGTTCCAGATGGAGAGCTCATTTGTACTTAGCATTCATGTCTATATAAATAATGTGCAGGTGGGGGAGGGATTGTCAGGTGGCTGGGGATTGGGGGGCGGGGGCATTCCTAGCAGTGGGAACAGCTGAAGCAAAGACAAGAGGGAGAAGTTTGGTTTCAGGGAAGGGTGAATCAGGGGCTAGGTGCTGCTGGCCTTGAGGGCAGCAGGAAGGAAAATGACCGGAGAGCACAGGCCCAAGCCACAGAGGCCCCTGAGTGCTGGCAAAGCGTGGGCTTTGCCAAGGGCAGCCTGGAGAAGGTCTGAAGCAGGAGGGTTGAGGTCAGGTGTGGGATTCAAGTCTGGGCAGATTTTAGGGGAAGTGAGGTCAGGAGGAGAGGGGAGAGAGAATTCCTGGGAGCCCGAGAGGGGGACAGTTGTGGTGGGAGCAGGGACCATTTAGGTGCGTCCTGGGGAGGGAGAGTATGGCCACTCAGCATGGGCATACCTGTCATGGAGAGCCATGCCCCTGACCTTTTGGCAGGACCTGTTGGGAAGATCCCCTCTTCTGCCTTTTCAGTCTGGGAGCAGTTTGTGAGGGACGCCAGAGAAAACCTGACCTAGGTCTGCTGCCAGAGGGATGCAGGGTAGACCAGAAAGGGAAGTAATCTTACCCATTTCTCTGGTGGGAACTCAGAGAAGTCCCTTTCAAGATCCAGCTGCTCAGTTTATGACCGATCCTGACGTCCAAGCTGAGCTTTACAGTTCTTTAAGCCTTGCCACAGTAATGGGCTCCTTTGAGACTTGTAGCTGCCTTGGGAGGGAGGGAGGCCGAGCAGAGAGGATTCTGTTTTTAAGATGGGGAGACCTAGGCCCAGAGAGGGCGAGTGACTTGCCCAAGACCACACAGCAAATGTACAGCAGAGCTGGGCAGGAACCTGGACCTCCTGCCTCCCACTCCCATCCTAGCCTCTTGCCACAGCACTGAGGGACTGGGCAAGATGTTCTCACTTACCTGCTCTGGGTGAAGAGTGAGCGGAGCCAGAGAGAGGTTGACAGCTGTCAGCAGACAACACTTAACCTAAACTGACAATTTAATTGTGAAAATGTGGACAAGGTACAGTTATATGTAAGGAAATCCAGACGGTCTGGGCCCCTGGGGAGCCTCAGCCAGCACCCCAGTTGCCAGGGAAACAGAGAGGATTGGAGATGATGTCATTAGACTCGGAGGCTGAGGTATGGGGGCTGGGCTACCCGGTCATCTCTTTGGGACCAGATGGGGCTGTGGGCCTGGCCAAGGGCTGGTTAACTATTTCCCTTACAAATAGGGCAAACGGGAGCTCCGGAGCAGGGTGGTGACTTATCCAAGGTTACACAGGGAGTCAGGGACTGAGCTCCCCTCCTTAGGTGACCACATCTATTCACCTAGCAGGCTGCAGGGCCTGGTCAGAGTCATCTGAGTCCCCATGTCCAGCACAGGGCTTTGCAAAGAGCAGAACTCAACTCTGTAGTGAGGGCTACTCGGTCCCTTTATAGAATGGGGGGCCCAGGCCACTTCCGGAGGTGACACCTGTGAAGTCAGAGTAGCTTGAGATGGGGAGAAACCCTGGGCACTCACCCAGAGCAGTGCTCTCTGGTTCAGGGGACACTGAGGTTAGAAAGAGCAGTGACCAAGCCAAGATCACCAGCCGGTTGGGGCAGCACTGGGCTGACCCTGAGTCATGCCCCCTGGGTATCACACCTTCTATGTGCCTGACTCAGGGAGGAGTGGTCCCTTTCACTGCAGCCCCTTCAGCCCCGGGCCAGAGACCTGGGCCTTGGGAAGTCTCCATTGTCTAGAGCATCTTCTCTGAATCCCCAGCTCCTGACCCAAGCCTGATTAGAGATCAACCAAATCATTAGTAACAACGCTAACTGCTCTTAGCCTTGCCCCTACTGGGTGCCTGGCTCTATGCTCCCTCTCTCCAAAATTTACAACTCTGTGGGCTGGGAGTCACTATTCTCAGCAGTCCAGGAAACAGAGGCTGAGAAGGGGTGTGTGGGTGGGTGTCACACACCATCCTGCACAGAGCCAGAAAATCAAAAGCTGAGACTTACACTCCAGGTCATTCAGCATCTAAAAACTGTGGCTGCCTTCTCTGGCTCTTGGATCCTCCCACACTGGACCCTTAGAGGAGGGGAAGGCTGAGTGTTTGCCTGTCCAGCCTTCCTCCCACTTCTTTTTTTTTCCCCAAAGATGTATTTATTTGTTTGAGAGAGAGAGAGAGAGAGTGTGTGCCTGCACAGAGAGGCGGGGAGGGGCAGAAGGAGAGAGAGAAGCAGACGCCTTGCTGAGCAGGGAGCCCTATGGATGAGGGGCTCCATCCCAGGGCCCCAGGATCATGAACTGAGCCAAGGCAGATGCTCAACTGACTGAGCCACCCACGTGCCCCATCTCCCTCCCACTTCTGATGGTAAAAGCACCCATCCCTTGCCATGCCCCCTACTCCCGCTTTCTGAGTTTCTAGTGAACAATCATGGAGACCAGTAATCTGCTAGAAGGCCTGGCCTTTTGGAGAATTCCGTCTTCCTAGCCACATTATATGACCCAAAGGGGCCAAACTGAGCTGTTGTCCTCAATTTGCATAAATAGGTTCTGGGAAGGAGCACTTAGCTCCCCCTTGGAATGCAAACTCTAGAAGGTGTGATTCTCTAGAGCTTCCAGCAACCAGATTCCCTGCCTTGTGAGGAAGACCAGGAGAATGAGGAAGAGGAGAAACAGGTAGGGGGGTGGGGGAGGTCATTTGAGTCCCTGATCACACACACCCTTGTCCCTCCCAGGTGTGCGGGCCGGGGAATCCATGTTCCTTAGATTCCTTGGAAGTGCATCTTTATCTAGGCTCTTGAAGTAGGAGCCGTCCTGACTCATACTTCTGCGGTGTGCTATGCTGTTGTGATAGAAGGTACAGGATTAATAGAAGTGTAATAAAAGATTAATAGAAGTTCTTGTTCTCCAGGAACTAACAATCTGGGTAGGACAGAGGTAGGAGAGTACAGTTCTGGGTTCTATCCCTACTCTGCTTCAGACTTGCCCTGTGTTCCTTCCCCTCACTGGCCTTTAACTTCCCTACCTTCCACATAGGCAGGGGTGAGGGTGGGAGGTGGATATTGGGTGCAGTGTTCTGCAAGATCCCCTCCAGATCTATATAAAACAAAAAACATACTGAGATACCCATTCACCCTTTTAAAGTATACAGTTCAATGTTTTTTGGTTTTTACAACCATCCCCACTATCTGATACAAGAACATTTCCATCACCCCAAAAAGAAATCCCACACTGATCACTCCCCCATTCCACTCACCGCCCCCGCCCCTAGCAACTGCTAATTTTCTTTTTGTTTCTATAGATTTTCCTATTCCAGACATTTCAAGTTTATTTTCAAGTTCATCCATGTTTTGGCATATATCAGTACTTCTTCATGTCTTCTTCTAAGGGGATAGTATTTCATTGTATGGCCATACCCCATTTTGTTGATCTGTTCATCAGTTGATGGACATTTGGGTTGTTTCCACTTTTTGTCTATCATGAATAATGCCACCAAGAATGGTCACGTACAAGCTTTGTATGAAATGTATGCTTTCAATTCTCTTGCATATCTACCTAGGAGTAAAATTGCTGGATTATGGGGTAGCTCTATATGACTTTTGGTGAACTGCCAGATTGTTTTCCACAGCGGCTGCACCTTTTTACATGTCTTCCAGCAGGGTATGAAGTTTCCAGTTTTTCCACATCCCTGCCAGCACTTACTGTTTTCTCACTTTTTTATTTTGGCCATCCTAATGGATATGAAGTGGTTTCTCATTGTAGTTGTGATTTGCATTTCCCCGGTAACTAATGATGTTGAGCAACTTTTCCTGGGCTTCTTGGCCTTTTGTAGATCTCTTTCAGAGAAATACATATTCAAATCATTGCTCATTTAAAAAATTGGGTTATCTTTTTAAAAAAATATTGTTGAATTGTAGGAATTCTTTATATACATTGGATACTATAGGATGTATATCTTTTTTTTTTTATTTGACACAGAGAGAGAGAGATCACAAGTAGATAGAGAGGCAGGCAGAGAGAGAGAGAGAAAGGGAAGCAGGCTCCCCACTGAGCAGAGAGCCTGATTTGGGGCTCAATCCCAGGACCCTGAGATCATGACCCGAGCCAAAGGCAGAGGCTCAACCCACTGAGCCACCTGGGCACCCCTAGGATGTTGTATCTTTACTGGATACATTACTTGCACATGTTTTCTCCCATTAAGTAGGTTGTCTTTTCACTTTCTTAATAGTATCTTTTTGAAGCACGAATTTTTAAAATTATTATAAAGTCCAGTTTCCCTACCTTTCCCTTTGGTTGCTTGTGTTTTTGGTGTATATCTAAGAAATTATTGTCTTATCCAGGGCTGCAAAGATGCATACCTGTGTGTTTTTCTAAGGGTTTTCTAGCTTTAGCTTTCTCTAAGAGTTTAAGTTTAGTTTTCTAAGCGTTCAGTGTTTCTGAGTTTTCTAGCTTTAGCATTTTGAGTTAATCTTTGTCAATGGTGAGAGTTTGGGGTCTAACTTCATGCTTTTGCATGTGGATATCCAGTTGTCCCAGCATGGTTTATTAAAAAGACTTTCTGTTCCCCCTTGAATTGTCTTGGTTCTCTTGTCAAAAATTAGTGGACCATAAATGTATGGTTTTATTTACATAATTATCTTTTAAGTGACATCCAAGAAGCAAGTTATAGTAAGGTCTGCATAGTCACAACTATGTGAAAGGTCGTGTGGAAGAGGGAGGAAAACAAGTGAGAAATGTGTAATCTGTGGGCTGGACCAAGCACCCAACTCTTGGTTTTGGCTCCAGTCATGATCTCAGTGTCCTGGGATCGGGCCCCACATTGAGCTCTGCACTTGGCGTGGAGTCTGCTTGAGATTCTCTCTGCCCCTCCTGCTCCAGCTCTTTCTCTCTCTCTCAAAAACAAAACAAAACAAAACAAACAAACAAACAAACAAAAAACCACAATAACACAATATATTATCCTGAACACATTCTCCCTTTCCTTTCCTTTTCTTTTTTCTTTTTATTTATTGATTTATTTTTTGAGTAGGCATCACACCCAGCATGGGGCCTGAACTCATGACCCTGAGATAAAGAGTTGTATGCTCTGCCGACTCATCCAGCCAGGCACCCCCGAGCAATTCTCATTGGAAAAAATACGAGTATCTGGATATCCCTGAGCCTCAGCTCACCTTCTGTCACATCTAAGCCCTAGAACTGGTGTAAGGCTCAAAATGAGAAGGAGGAATCAGAAGGGGGTTCCAGATGGAGTCAGGGACACAAGTGATGGTTTGGAAGCTAGGAAGTGTTGGGGGAGATGTTGGGGGTGGGGAGCAGTGAGAAGTCTGTAGAGGGTTGGGAGGTAGTGTTGAAAGACTGTCTCTCTTGTCCTTAGGTTAGTGGAAAACCAAGGCTCTGGTGCCTGAGTCATAGCACAGCTCAGAAGACACCTCCCATGTCCCCCTCGGGAGCCCCATGGCAGAGAGGCCCAGCTAGGCCATCCAACGAGGCCTCCCAGCCATTGGACACATGACCTGGACACTGTTGGCTCTGCTCTCAGGCTGGGTGCAGTGGGGCCGTGCGAGAGAGCAAGGTGTTTGGGGTCCAGCAGGGGGTGGGGTGGGAGTGAGAGACTTCTATTTCTTACTTTGTGGTTAAGTGAGCAAAACATGCAGACGCTCAGGGAGAAGAATGTGCAGAAGGAGAGTAAGAAGAAACTACCGTTTGTGGGGGCCTACGCCCCGGAGGCACCTGGGGTCTTTCATCTCAGCTCCCAACAGCCCAGAGAAACTGGAGTTAGGTTCATCCCCATTCCCCAGAACCCCAAAAGAAGGATCCATCTGCCTAGGTCACGGGGTGAAACAGCGCTACGTTTTGAGCCCTGTTCCATCTGCCCTAAAGCACATCCTATTCCCTTGGGGCCCTAGCTACCCCGGAGGGAGGAAAAAAGAGGGCAGGATAGAAAGAGGCCCAGCTTGGGGAGAGTCACACAGAGAGGAAAATAAAGAGAAGCAAAAAAAAAAAAAAAAAAAAAAAAAAAAAAAACAAGAATGGAAAGAGCGTGAGGCCACAGCCGAGGGCTGGAGCGGGTCCTCGGGGAGCAGCGGAGGGCGGGGATGGCCGGAAACCGGCTCACTGAACCTGGAGCCAAGAACCAGGCTTTGGCCTGAGACCTGGTGGAAAAGCTCTCACCTCAAGATATAGGAGTGGGGGGAGCTGGCGTGGAGGGGGGCAGGGTGCGGGATCTGCCTGGGAGGAGGGCAAGGGGGCCGGATGGCCAGGTCCTGCCAAGCAGGGCTCTTCACACATCGTCCAGCTCCAGTAACCGTGGCTGCCCGGGCTGGCAGGCCCTTGCTCCTGGACGTGCAGAGCAGCAGGCTCAGAGGCCGGGAGGGAGGGAGCCATGACCAGGCCTTCCGGGAGCTCGGGTTGTTCCTAGTACAGACGTGTTAATGTGGCCTGCAAGGAGTGGGGGCTGTAGCTTTTTATCTGAACTTGGACACTGAAGAGTGAGCAGGGACAAGCAGGCACAGATAGGCATGGTCCCCAGCCTCTAAGGCCCTGCATGGTCAGGCCTGGCCTGTTCCTCCCATGCTTTTCTTTCCAGTGCCCGTGATAGTCACAGTCATGAAAGAAATTCTTCACTGGGTGTTTGTTTGACTGTTTAAAAGTCTATCTCCTTGGGCACCTGGGTGGCTCAGTGGGTTAAGCTGCTGCCTTCAGCTCAGGTCATGATCTCAGGGTCCTGGGATCGAGTCCCGCATCGGGCTCTCTGCTCAGCAGGGAGCCTGCTTCCCCCTCTCACTCTGCCTGCCTCTCTGCCTACTTGTGATCTCTCTCTGTTCAAATAAATAAATAAAATATTAAAAAAAAAAAAAGTCTATCTCCTTTGCTAAGGGCAGGGCTGGGTCTGACTTGCCCACTCTTGTATCCTGAACACCCAGCCAAAGGCCCCACCACATCAGTGGGTAAATCAGTTCCCGCCCCCCCCCCCGTACAGTCACCCACTTGTGTCCCAGCCTGTAATTTGGGGTTCTCTCCTATACAAGGAAAGGAAAGGAAGCTAGTCCTAAAGAGAGGAGCCTTCCAAGTACACGGTGTGCTTCTGATTTCTGCCTCGGGATCCAAACTGTGCAGGTAAGAGTAAGAGTCTGTGCGCCCATCCTTTCCCTTCCCCAGCCTCTAGACTAGCTTGGGGCCCGAAGGTGGGGCTCTAGCTGGGTTTACTGATGAGCCATCTCAGTGTGAATAGCATCATGGTGGATCCCAAGAGATCCAAGCCGAAAGAAATTCTAGAGATTGTGAGATAACATGCTGTGAGATAACATGCCAAGTGCAGGCCCTGGGGTATTGTAGGCACAAAAATTATCAGTGTTTCTTCTTTTGGAGGTCCTCTTGTCCAACCAACCATATTTCCTTTGTTGGCGCTGTTATTTCTTAGATGCCATTCAGTGGGTTGCAAAGTTGTGCAACCATCACCACTATCTAATTCTAGAACATTTTCATCAACCTGGGAATAAACCCTGTCAGCCAGCTGCCGTCTCATCGCCAGCCAGCAGCCTGGAGCCCAGGCCTCCTGACACTCAGTGTGCCTGGTTGGGCAGCATGTCTGGGTTCTCTCTGGACCCCCCACTCGGGCATTATCTGGTGCCTAACATGAAAGAGCTGTGTAGCAAAGGCCGAAAAGGTAGGACAAGACTATACCATCTCTAGCTATGTCCTTAAAGACTCAGAGCCCGGCTGCGCCCACAATGGAGCTGAGGTTCTTTTGAGACACACCTGGACAAAACACCCTAGACTGGACGGCTTCAACAGCATACACTTATATTCCTCACAACTCTGCGTGCTGCAGAGTCCAAGATCAAGGTGCTGACAGATTGCTTCTTGGTGAGGGCCCACTTCCCCACCTGCAGATGGCCACCGGCTCTTTGTGTGCTCACGTGACCTCTTCAGGCGCACACGGGGTGGAGGGGGAAAGAGATGGAGAGAGTGAGCTCTGATCTCTCTTCCTCCTGTAAAGACACGAATCTCATCATGGGGGCCCCACCTTCATGACCTCATCTAATTACCTCCCAAGGGCCCTACCCCACATACCATCATGCTGGGGGGTAGGGACTAAACATATGAACTTGGGAGGATGGGGAGGGGTGTGGACATGTACATCCAGTCTGTCTTATAAATGGCAAGTTGAGGTCCAGAAAGGTTATCTGGGAACCAGAGGCACACCATTGCTGCCCCCTTGGTGTCCTGTCAGGGGAGGCTGGAGTGGGCTCAACGTGGGCATGAGGAAGCTGGGGCCAGACCTCCCAGGTTTGCCATTGTTCTTAGGGCCCCAGAAAGCACAGCTGGTCTCTGAGCCCAGCCTCTACCCCTTCCTGCAGTAATTTAGCCGCTTTCACATTCCATGCCTTAGCCAAAGTGGAAAAAGAAAGAAAGGGAAAAAGGCAGTGCTCTTTTTAAAAAATGGCCTTAGCTCTGTGAGCTCCAACATGGAAACGGCTGTCCATGACGTCATGGGCCCTGAGGCCCTCTGGGCAACATTACTGACACTTCATAAGGTGGGCCGGGCCCAGGGTCCACACAGTTCTCTTGCCAGAGCTGCGTGAGCTCGCGGGCAGGCACAGGCTCCATCTACAAGCCTGGGCCAGACCCCCTGAGCCAGGGTGAAGCCAGGCACTGGGCAAGTAGGGGGCACCCCAGAGTAAGAGCCCAGTACAGTATCTCCCTCTACGGCACCCACGGGGTCTTTAAGATCCACCTCTCACGATCGATGGTACCCTTGAGACACACAGAGGACAAGCACTCTGGTTGGCATCTTTCCATGGGGGAGTGGAGTACAGAGTGGGGTAGTGCCCTGCACACGGTCCCAACAGCCAGCGAGTGATGGGGAGTTGGACCCCGGTCCTCTATGGCTCACTTGAAAGGAGAGGGCATGGTCTTTGCCCATAGGAAGCCGACGCACTGATAAAGGCTATGGGGGGGACTACTAGGTCAAGTTCCAGTCTCCATTTTACAGTGGAGGAAACTGAGGGGTCAGGGACAGGCCCAAGGTCATACAGTTGATCCACAGACCTGGCAGGGTTGGTAATGGGCTCTAGACTTCTAGCTGGGAGTCTTTCCTCCTATATCCTGTATTTAAACAGTTCCGTTTAGGCGGAAGCTGTGCTGTTCCAGAAGAGACACCAGGCCTTTCCCTCCTCCGGTCTAAGGCGTAGGATCTGCTGTCAAGGCTTATTCCTCAGGGAACAGCTTTTGGCAAAAGGAGGCGAGGTATTGATTATGGCTGGGGCTGGGGGAGTGTGGCTGAGGCCCCAGGGAGAGAAAAGGGATGGGAACAGGCAATCGAAGTTTCTTGGAAAAACAAACCAAAGGGATATTTATTTTGCTTTTGCTTGTCTGTTTTCTAATTTTTCTGCACTTGTATAATTCATTTTTCATACCTGAAAGTGATGAACTATTTAATTGAAAATGGTCTGGGATTCCAGGGCTGCCTCAGTCCTGACTGGTTATGTGAACTTGAATGGGTCCCTATCTCTCTCTAGGCCTTTCTTAGAAATGCCAGTAATAACGTTGCCCCATGAGAAGTCAATGAATCAAAAAGGTTCTCTGGCTCAGGACACAGCTCTCTTGCCTGGTCATCAGAGATACTGACCCAACCAAAGAAAAGAATGCAGCAACCCAGGAATGAGGTGTCCAGAGAAAAGCCAAGGTTCAGAGAAGCCCACGTTGGTCGTGTGTATGTCCAACGCTGTCCAGAAGGGAAGAGTCACTGTCTGAGGGACATGCCCATCTGGGTCCCCAAAGAGGGCCTCTCTGCTCAGAGTGGAAATGGGTCCTCAGGCTTCACCAAGGCCTGTATGAAGAACCCTCTGCACTAGTTGTCCTCCCCACTTTGGTCATCTTCTAGGCCCATCAGAAACAGTTTCCCAGAGACTGGGCTGACAGGAGGGGAGGAGACCAGGGAGGGGATGGAGAGCACTCCTGTCCCTGGAAAGGGAGATTGTTCTGTGTCAGTTGTAACAGTGATGGGAGGAAGCATCGATCTTGAGGGACATGCTCAGGGCCAGCCTGTATGACCTCTCTGGGGGTCTTGAGAAAGCTCAATGTCAGGACTGGCCAAGTGAGGGCCAGAAGCCAGGCTGGTCTATCACCCAGGACCCACCACCAGTGAAAGGGTTAAATGATTTTAATATGTGTACAGTGTTTAGAATAGTGCTTGGCATAAAAGAAGTTGCTAATAAAAACCGCTAGGTGAAAGTTAACCATGGCCTGTCTGGCCATCAGTGTGGAATAGGAAGTCTAAAGGGAAAAGGCTCTTTTGACCCCTGCCCTCCACCCAGTTGGGGTCCATCTCCGGGAGGCTCACACCAGCTCTGCCCCCTCTCAGGCACTGAGAGGGCACCCAGCTGACTGTTTTGAAATGCAGTCTCACTTTCTGGTCTTCCCCTACCAACTCCCCTCTGATGTCTGGGCCCAACGGAGGAATCGTCGGCTCCCCATCCCTGAGTTATCTCTGTCCCCACCAGCCATCACTGACCTCCTATCAGCACAGAGCTAAACCTCTGTGGCCAGTGTCAGGCTGGAAGGTACCCAGTATTTGCCTCACCTGCCCTTCTGCTAAAGCACACATGGGGAAACTGAGGGCCAAAGAGGGAGAGGGACCCCCTTCCACTTCTTGTGTCCAGTTTGCATGGCCAGGGAGCTGGTGGCTGGGCTGGAGCTGGACCCAGGCCCCAGGGCTTTCTCCCAGCCTCCTCTGCTCTTCGGAGGTCCCCAGAGACAGCTTAGGAGACTGTGCTCCCCCCTTCTTTTGTAGCCACACCTCACCTGGTCTTCGTTTGCTCCATCCTCTGTGGCTCTGTCTGGGATAATTCTCACCGAACAGGGTCGGCCCCCCAGGGAGCAGGGCTAATGAGCTTCAGATGTCTGGGCCAAAATGCTTCCCGGCAGTGGCCGCTCAGATGCTGGTGCTGCTTGCGGAGGCCTGGCTGGTGGTGGTGGCGGGCTGTCTTCCCTCCTCAGCTCTTAACTTCCCCTTGGCTGCAGCAGGTGCCACTGTTTCTCCCCGGGGTCCCTAGCTGGGGTGGCTATTTAAAGATCTGGAAACGGACAGGGAGGCTGGAGGACAAAGGCATTTTTAGCATTTGGGAACTGTTTCTTCTTCTTTCCAACCTTCTCTGGGTCCCAAGCTGGTCTTCGCGCTGAAGTAGCTCCAGGGAGGGGCCCAGCTCCGGGCCACTCTGGGCCATCTTTTCCCCCGCTCACAGGAACCCTGCCAGGCTAGCACTGTCTCCATCCACGTGACAGATGAAGAAGGGAGGTACAGAGAGGCCAAGTGCCTTGTGCAAGGTCACACAGTCCCTGAATGGCCAAGTCAGGGTTCTAGCCCACCTCTGCCAGAGCCCACGCTCTTCCCTAGGGCAAACTAACATGCTTCCAGAAGACCAAGATGGTGTGTTGTGGCTTCAGAACTGCATGAATGGTGTGGGTCTGTGGGCTGCCCTGGGGTTTCAGATACGGAGGCTACCTTTGCGCCTGACTCCATCCTCCATCTTAATGAGACAGCAGATTTCACATTTTCAAAATGGGGATCATTATCTTAAATTCAAGTAAGGTAATACGAGTTGCTATCATAACATTTGCAGCCATGCCCTGGGAGCCAGACCCTCTGCTGGAGACTCTGTGGGCTACCTATTAAGAGCTGAGATTCCAGAGCTCTGCCACTTCCTAGCTGTGTGACCTTGGGCAAGTAGCTTTACCTCTCTGTGCCTCCATTTCCTCATCTGTGAAATGAGGATCATATTAGCTCCTGTCTCACAGAGTGCTGAAATTAGGTTAGTTAATTTCTGTAAAGGGCTTAGAAGGCTGGCGGGCATAGGGTACACACCAAGCATATGTGTTCATGGGTAGTGGGCTCCATTTTGTGAGACTGGCCTTAGAATTTTCCCTGAAGTGCAGACGTGGAAACAGGTTGCAGCACAGGGATTCTCAAACTTAGCGTGCATCAGAACTACCTGGAGAGTTCATGAAAAGATTAAACTCTGGGAAATGCTGGCAGAGTTTCTGGTTCTGAAAGTCTGGGTTGGGGCTGAGAATGGGCATTTCTGGCCTGTTCCCCCATGGGGCTGGTGCTGCTGGGGCAGGGTCCACATGGTGAAAGCCTGGAGCTGAGCTCTAGTGGAACTGAGCAGGGTCCCCATCAGGCTAGGGCCAGCGTGGGCTGGCAACCCAGCACCCCCACCAACGATTTGATATGCAAGTGACTCAGTGAGTCCGGAAAGCAGAAAGGGGTTTGGACCAGGATCCCCATGTTTCTAGTCTTGAATTCGCTCCCAACTCCCCATGGGACTTAACCGAGTCCTCTTTCCCCTGCAGCCTTGGTTTTCTCCTCAGGCCCACAGGGGTCTCGGTAATCCTTGTTCCCAGGGCTCTGTGAAGAAGAAAAATGGCCTGATGTCACTCGGGCACCTGACACCCACAGCAAGAATGGTGAGAGTGTCACTACCTCCTTCACTGCCCGCCCTTTCCTCTCCCTTCACTGAGGGCCATAGCTCATCCCCTTGACTTCTTTCTGGAAGCTGAGCTGGGAAGATGGCGGCCACACTGTCCCCCAGGCCCTGGGCAGTGTGCTTGCTGTGGCCGCAGACTGCATAAAGGGGCCTGTGTTCTGGCCGCTCACCTCCCACTGTGCGCCCAGTGGTTTTCTATTTCAGTTGCTGTAAAAATATCACCTTTGATCTCAGCTTGTGGCTCTTAAAAAAAGAAGAAACCACCAACAGGCTGGATTTTCATTCTCCCTGGCCCCTTCTCCCTCTCACCTCCGCTCCCTACTCCCCTCCCCTCTCCTCCCGCTTTTGCTCCCTATGGATCCCCTCTTCTTGGGAGCACAGCACCCCAGCGTGGATGACCATTTTAGCCATCAGCTTAGGGCTCTGAGGGCCTCGCTGAGGTC